>NC_138906.1:118797763-119397763 GCF_965231255.1 Vanellus vanellus | reverse complement strand
GATTAACAATATTAAAATTTCTAGACCATCCCTTCTCACTAAGATCTTGATCCAAAGGCCACTGAAGCTAGAGGAAGGACTCCTGCTGATGTGAATGGTCCTTACATTAGATCTGGGCACTGTGGTTGATATAGTTCAAAATGAGAACTTGGCACTTGGGAAGCCAATGCAAACTAAATCAAATCTTTTGAGGGTGAGTCATCGCTATGCTCAACTCTGCTCAGTGACATTTAATAATAGTGTTACAGATTTCCCAAAGTAGCCTTTTATATCTGCATAAAAATCTAAAGAAACAAATACTGGATCAGCTTGTTGTATAACGAAGAGGGTAGAATTGTGCAGCTTTTACCACTGTGATTCTTTTATCTCCTTTCAATTTAACATTCAGAGTTGGTGCTTTTGAAATAGAAAGCAGTTTTCTTAAGGGACAACAACACTGCAGGGCTTGGAATTGTACAACTGAATAAGAATATTGAGAAGGCTGCATACATCTCCAGTCAAACACTTCCAAGTAACCATCATCAGTAACTGAACATAGTCCCCCAGCCCATCTTGATGTGAATATGGTTCTCAGAAAGTACTGGCTCTTGCAGCACTGTTGTAATAAAAATATTTATTTATAGACTTTTAATAGTTTCTCTGCCACAGTTGCAAATTGTGACTTCATTCTCATGCCCTGCGAGGGCATTATTTGCTTATGGAGGAAGTACAGAAATACGAGGGAAAACAACCCATTAAAAAAAAAAAAAAAAGAAGAAAAAAAAAAAGCCTATTTGATTTCATCACTTGGTATGCACTACTTCATGGCTTTCCAAAGGATGATGTAAAGCATCAAACCACAGTTGTCCAATATATCCTGCAAGTTCTGGGATTTCAGATGGGCTGGTAGATACTAACTTCTCCTAGGACTATGACATGCTGCTGGAAGAGAAGTGATGCTGAGTTCCTGAGGGTGAGCTCCAGCGCGAGATGGAATCTATTTTGAAGAAGTCAGTGAGCGCACAGATAAGTGGCATTCGGTTCACTTAGTAGGGTTTCTTGGTGGCTACCAAGCATGATGAAACCTCCAGCTCACAAACCGACTAGGCTTTCAGTTGATGGAAGGTGGATGTCTTTTCTGGTTTTATAAGGTAGCACATGATGATTCCCCAAGGCTCTCCGTGATATCCCTGTCTCCACTCCACCACAGTGAATGGGAGTCTTGTTAGGAGCAGGATGAGGATGGGACCTTTTAAGTTTTTTCTGTTTTGCCTTTGCATCTGCATAGGCACATCTTTCCTCCCTTTCTACTTCTTCTGTATGCATTTTATTTATTATCCTTCTTGTCTTCATTTTAATGAATTATTTTTATTTGAATTCTATTTTTCAGTTGCTTATCACCCCAAATGCCTCTCTAGGAGAGTGGGGCATACTGTGCCCTTTATAAATTAAGTATTAATTACATGATTAGTTATTATTATGTTCAGTTCCCTAGAAGGTTTTATACAAAGACAGTTAAAATGCATATATTCTCTAAGGTACGACTGTAGAGAGATTGTGGACTTCACGCTTATACAAAGCTATTGATTTCTCTCATGTACTCTAGTCTATAATACTATGTTCTGTTCCAAATAGACACTAGTTTAATATGGTCTTCCTCTTTCTGATCAAGTTTTGTATAAAAAATTATGGAAAGGAAAAAAAGAAAGCTGCATAATTTCTCATGCATAGACAGGAATTTGTTTCCTGAAAAAAAAACCCACCTGTTCCCTTGGGAAGCAGGGAAATTATACTTAACCTTTGTTTTCATTACTTGCTCTATACTGCCATTTTGCTTCCACCCAATGCAATGATGACATTAATGAACCTCGCAGGCAGTGAAAGGATTTGCATTCATAGGTGAACTCGTAAGAACCCTTGCAGGTATTTTTAAGCAAGTCTGCTTTGCCTGTCATTGCCACCTCAACAACAGCCTTGGGCCGTGGGGAGTTTACGCTCTGTAATTTGTTTCTGAGGTGCTTATGAACCTTTTTGGATTTTTGTGCTTCCCGCTATTTATCCAGTTCTCCTTCAGAAGCTGAAGAACAGCACCTACATGTTGGAGGGTGAGTACAGCCCTCCCCAGGCTCAGGAGCACCCTGCAATCACCCCACCACGGGGGCTTCACAGCGTTCAAAGGGAGGAACCTGCCTCCAACCATTTCCTCCTCTTCAATAAAGCTAAGAAGGTGGTTATGAAAACCCCAAAAGAAAGAACTGAAATAAGGGCTATGGAAATCCAGGGTGACAGACTGGTGCAGATGGCATGGGCTGGGGACTCTTCCCCATGAGAGCAGCATGGCAACCCACGCTCCTGCAGATCACAGACATGGAGAATGGGGCTCCCTGCACCAGGGAGAGTTTCGCCACATCCTCATCCCATCTGACTCAAGCGCTGTTCTGTTCCTCCTCCTCCTGATCCTCATACAGTGGCAGTGAGGAGGGAAGATCTCAGTTAAAGGATCAATTTGAGAGAGCAATACACTCTCAGCAGTATCTAACCTTATCGAACCTTATTGTTTCTGGCATAACATACGTTCATCAACCATAATCAAAATAATATGAAACCACACAATATCCCTTCCCTGGGGAGAGGGATGTTCTGATTTGTAGATTAGAAATATTTTTTTTAAAGCCCAAAATTGTCATCAATCCCTCTAAAAATGATCTTGCCTGACAACATGCAAGTAGAGAAGTGTCTTCTCATGCAAGAGCATGGATGCCTTTGGCCTCACTGGCAATTAATCCTCTGCCCTGGAAGGAGAAATCCATCTGCTCATATGTCTGTCCTTTAAACCATTTGACACCGGTAAGCTTAGCTAAACAACCTCGGCACCATTAGTCAACTGGAGCCTGTGTGTGATTCTCGTATGCATTTTAGAAGCTATATTAAAACCTTCTGCTGCCTTTCCTGTGTCTGTGGCCACCGGGCAGGTAACAGAAAGGTGGACAAGCACATTGTAGTGAATGTTTACACTGTCATTTTCCTTTTTCTACCAGTTCTTTTTTAAAAACAATACCGTACAACCTTTGGTTGTGCAGTAACAGCCTTTGACTAAATTGGTCAATTTATTGCAAATCGTGTAACTAATCATCCTCAGTTATTTATATGTGTTTACATGCAAAATAATAAATTATCACATTAATAACTATGGTGTGATGAGGGCAATACCATCTCTCTGAGTTGTCCCAGCGGTCCAGGAGTCAGTACCTACCTCTGAACAGGTTCAGACTCCAGATTTTGTACAGAAGCTAGATATTGATACCAGAGCCATATATTTATGCTTTAAGACTATTTCTCTCTTGAATATCAGGTTGGAGAAAGAGGTTGTCTGTGCCTATGCCTGCACTATCACTGAGACAAGTTAGAAGCCAGGGAGACAAGGCTATTCTTTCATCCTAGCAGCAGGGCTAACCACTGCCAGGCATCAGCCAGTGCGGAAATGTGGTACGGCGGGTAAGTAAGAGCAACCCTCCATTAAACGATGAACTAGCACAATCCAGCTGTCACCACTGAGTTTGAAGTCCCATTAGAGAGACAGAAAAACACTGCTAGAGAGCAACCAAGTAAGTCATACTTTAGGTACTCAGTAGACCAAGTAACCGTCGCCTGGAGAAAACATCTTCAGCTGACCTACTTGTGCAACGGGAGCTGGAGTCTTGGTCTGGATGCCTCCAAGGAGCCAGAGCGAAAGCAAAACTTATTCCTTCCAAGCAGCTTTAACATGTGAACGTGAGTGCTGCTGGAGGGGGACGTCTTCAGTCCACAGGTCACTCCATCCAGCAGAGCCAGTGCAGGGATGGAGGGGTGGCAGGAGACAAAAGCACCCAGACTCCAAGGCCGAGTCAGCTGCCCTCACTTGCCTCCAGTGCCTAGATTTGAGGCACTCTCCCATTATGTGTCCTGCAGTACCTGTGAAGCACCATCACCAAACACATAGAGTATGTTGAACACAGTCACTGGAGGCAGAACGTGGCAGGAGTGGAAAGGCGTCGCAGACATTGCAATGAGGGAGGAGGGCCCACAGAGGATTGTGGCAATAACTGAGAGCAGCAATACTGCCCTTCTCTGGGGCTGAAGAGATCATCCTCAGTTCCCAGAGCTTGGCCCTGCTGGCCCCGAGCCAGCCCAGAACCCCTGCCCTGGCTCTGCCCCCCATGCTCAAGGGCTGCTGGTGAGCCACCCCACTGCAGTGCCACTCAGGTAGCTCATGCCACCACCTTGGTGGCACACCCAGGAACGGCCGCAGCCAACAGTAAGTAGCGGTTGTAAAGCAGGGATGTTCACGGGCTCAAACTTTAAGCTCTGTCCCTAAAATGAATTGGAAGCATCTGGCTGTTTTGCTGTCGGTGGGTAATGATGCAGCCCCGTCGCAAGCCCAGATGTGATTCTACATTCCTGCAGCTGTTCTGGTGGGAGTTTCAACACCCGAAACATCTGCTACTGGGAATCAGAGGCACGATACTTACATGATCTTTTAGGGCTGTTATTTTTGTATGTTTGCAATTTTGTTTTTTTCCATTCCTTTGGAAAATACATTTTGTTTATGTAACGTCATTTTCCCTTTGTCCAGCAGTGACCACTTCCCCAGTGAGAGGGGATCCCCAAGTAAATTTGTGCTACGCGTCTGCAGCACCAGGAGCCAAATGCAGCAGATTCAGGGTGTCACAAACGAGGTTTATGGGGGTTGACGCTGCAGAACATTATGGTCTGTCATGTAAATATATATGTAGGGAGCTGCTAAAACCAAGTCATTACTGTCTGCTGCATAAATATGTATTTAGACCATCTTAATAATACAGAAATGCCCATCTATCAGGTAATTACATATTCAGACTGAGGGAGAAAAGCCTGTTTTGACATCCAGTAGTTACTTACATCCATTAAAAAAAAAAATAATAGTCAAAGCAAAAGAGATGAGAAGACCATACCATCACTTTACAAGGACAAAAATGGGAAGGTGAGAGTGTGCAGGAGAAAACTCTGGGCTGTGGGGAGGTGGTAAAGCCTTATAATACCCAGACTGATCTACTGAATTTTGTAGGGGAAAAAACCACAGTCCGGCTGGGACCTCTAAATACCAGGATTAATCCTGAGTGAAAGTTCATGATTATATTACTCAAACCCATTAGAAGCAGATTTTCTAATGGAAATGCTGAATTTGCACTGTAACAGAAGCAGTCAATATTATAATTCCTTATTTCCTGTTACCATGGACAGTTAGTACACTAAAAAGAAACAGAGGACCTGGAAAATTTATACAAGAGACCACGTCATGCAATTTGTTACCACGCTGTTAATTACACTTTGGTTCCCACTGCGCGACTCAGCGCAGGCTCGCCAGCCCCCTGCATCTGGAAGCCATCCCCTGCCCTCCTGCTTCGGGCAGTTAATCCTACACCTTTTAGGCTCTGCAGAGGACACACTACCCTGCCAAGTCTTCTGCGTGATGCTCAACTCCCAAACACCCGTAAAGGTAATAATAATCATGTCTCTGGTCCCCGTGTTACTGTATAGAAATGAGGCACCGGGAGGTCACGGTGGTGGTCACAGGGCTGGTGGAATAAACTGGCAGGCAGCACCACACCCAGGAAAGAGGGGGGAAAACCAGAGAGGCAAAAGGAGAAGTTTGGGACATCAAGGACAAGGTGGTATGAGTGGCAAGGGAATGGGGGGAAAAGGCAAGGAATGAGAAGATGGGAAAGGTAGGTCAGAAAAGGCAGGAAGGCAGCCTGGAAAAACTGCCACCCTCAGAAAAGTTGCCTTATTCATGCACTACATGGTGGGGCTGCCTGGAGAAGAGCCGCTCCTGGACAGGGTAAGGGCTCCTGGGACAGACTGGGAAGCCCTGAATTATCCGCCCCAGCATAGGAAAGCAATGAGGTAATGGAGCTGAAGGGGGAGGCAGGGGAGTGGAGGGAAAGGCACATCAAAGAGATCAAGCAGAAATATCTTCTTTTGCAGTAGGGGAGGAAGCCCCCATTTAACTTTTCCATGTTTTCTTTGGATTGTTTTCAAGCGAGGCACCCTGGGTTGCGTGCTATGTCTCAGGTAAAGAAACTCCAGCAAAGCAAGCCCAGCTCCTTGCTTTGGCATCTCAGTTGGCAGTAATTTATATTGCTGTTCCTCCTTAATAAAATCCATCGTGCACTCCAAAAGAGTAACTAGGACACTTAGTTTTTATTCCACATGCATCTCATTTGTCTTCAGCAGGTTCTTCCATAATCTCATCATTATTGCAATCACCCTCTGAGGACAGCTGACTTGCATTAATCAGCTAGGCCTCTCATCCCTCACTAGATTCTTTACAGTTTTACTGTGCCCTTGGGCATCCTAACTTTACTTGAAAAATTAATAAACCTCCCCTCTCTTATCTTACCTTATTAATGTCTGTCTTTGTAACCCATTATCCCTGCATCTCTTCGGTGACCATTTGAGAATGTGGTTACCACCAAAGGATTGTGCCCTGGTGAGGCAGCACACAAGAGTGCCCTACATAATTGAAAAAAAAAAAAAAAAAAAAGAGGGGCGGGGGTGATGAGAGGAAGAAGGAAAAAGACCATTAAAACTTTCAAGTCCAACATCATTGTTTACAAGACAGAATAAAAATATGGGAATTGCTAAGAGCCCAATATAGACTATTAAGTCTCATCAAATAGTTCCTTCTTCCCTTATTCCTTTTTTCACGTAGGCAGCCCCTTGCCCTGCAGCCCCTCCATGCATACCCCAGCGCCCACCCGTCCCTTCCTGCTCCCCTTCCCTCTCAGGCACCCTATTAAACCTGACTCGTACCTTTTAGATGTTTTGAAATCCTGGTACATTAATCACTTGTGTTTGCACACACTTTATGTGGGTTGTTGGTCATGGTCTGTAGTTATACTGGCTGTCTCCCTTGCTTACTTAAAAGTACAATCCAATTGAAAATAAAGATTTTGCAGGTTTGCTCATTTCACACAGCGATAGCAGCTGGTAAGTGTCTTTTGCAATTCATCAGAGGCCTCCCAGACCACCTGCTCTTGGCATCCTGCAAACAGCTGGCTCTGTGTAAGTACCATAAGCTATTATCTTACTCAATAAATAATGAAATAAAGAAAGAAAGCAGGACAAAACCACGTCTTTGTAAATAACATACATTCATGACTAGCCACCTCTCCTGTTTCAGAGAAGAAAATCAAGTTAAGGTCCTTTGCTGGATTTAGCAGTACCTTATGACAGAAGATGGAGATAAATCAACACCAATACATTGGGCTCTGTATTTTCTTTCTTTCTTTTTGAAACCTGCTCTATTTCTGAGAAGGCCATAGGGAGCTTTTATGAAACTTCAGCTAATGTCACCAGATGTCCCACTATTGAGAGGTGACTCTCGGTCTTTGAAAGACTGCCCCACTTAGATTTTTTTGAAATGAACTCTTGTCCTCACTTTCTGGTCCCAAGAGCAGATACGAGGTCACTTTCTCCTCCCCAGTGCTCTGCTGCTTGTGAGGCTGCTGCCAGGTCTCCTCCGGGCTGGGGGAAGAGCTGCTGGCTCCTTGGGCCGGAGATGGGCTGGAGCTGAGATCAGAAGGGCCATGGGCCATGGGCCACCAGAGCTGGAGCATGAAACGCGTCCCTGTGACTGGGAAGGAACTTCAGAGTGAGAAGGAGGAAGATGATGGGGGAAACGATGCCAGAATGTTCCCTCTGAAGATGGCTAAAGGTTTTAATAGGAAAGTGCTGTATTTTGGGCACAAAGCCTGTATCTCATAAAGATTTTTATTTTTTAATCCGTGAATTCTATGAGGTGCATCTAACAGATTTCTTGCTCTGCAAACAAAGGCAATAAATAAAGGCAATCTGTTGCATGAATGATTTATATCAGCACAATTTAAATTTAGGGTCTGATTTATCTTATTTTTTTTTAAACGGCCTCCTGTTTTATGCTTGCCATAAACTGAGGGTGCGAGAGATGGCAGTTGGAGACCTGACTGCCTGAGAGGCAGAGAAAACCGGGAAGTCCAGTGTCTGCCACCGTTTGCAGGCACAGAGCCACTCTTTCTCCTGCAGAGGAAAGCCTTGCTCGGCGGGCTGTCTCATTCCCTTTAACGGCAGTCCTCTTTGTAGTAAGGTATTAACCACTGCGAGAGAGGATGCCTGACCCCAGCTCCTGTTATTGCAAGCGAGGACTGGGAGAGGAGTGTTTAAAAGCCAGCTTTTAACATCCTGTAAAAAAACCCCACTTGCGATGGTTTTCAGAACGACAGTTTTCTCCCTCTTGCCTTGCAACCACCGTATGGGATTTGCTACTGAAACTGCAGACTGAGGTATCGTTCCCTCTCCTTAAATCAGACGGAGCGGCTGACTCCCGAAGAAGGGTGGAAGGGAAGGAGCCCTCATTTGATCCCACCTGTGCCAGGCAGCACAGCCAAGCTGGCACTGGGATGTTTTAGTTTGCTCCTGTCATAGATCAGTGGCAAGTTAATACCTTTCTGACACGGCGTGTGGCCAGGAAGGGGGGAGGCAGGTACCCTGCCTCAGAGACACGTCTCTGATGGGGCCCTTAAAATCCTGTGATTGACAGGGCCATGCCATGGACTTCTAACGAAGCATTTAAATGCCCTGGTAGGTACAGCAAACATACATGACATCCCTGCAAGTTTTTCTGTTCTATTTCAACCTTCTTGCCCTTTCCAGTCTCCCTCTTTTCTCATTTCCAAGAGCAGGCAATTCCAGAGGCCACTTCACACGTAAACACGAGATGCAAACAAACCTGCCCGGCACTGTCCTCTCCTTTCGGTAGATGCTGGGGACAAACAGCCAGAAAGAAAAGCCTTAAGAATACCCTGGTGTGAACACCAGTGGCTGGTTTCCGAGAATGCTTTCCAGGACTGGCTTCCAAGCCTGCGACATGGCAGACCACCACCTCTTTGGGCCATTGCTATTCCAGCAGCAGGGCGGCCTGTTCAGGGAGCATGGCTGGCCAGAGGCCTTACAGAGGGAACCACTCACCCCAGCCTCTGCAGGCGGTGTTTATCTGATTAAATGGGAGCGAAGAAGCCATGGGCCTGGATGACCGTCGAGCACTTTGGCTGCTTCAATGAATCCCCCGAGGTCTCCGGAGAAAAATAGCAGAATGGGTGGCAGCATATCTGTGGGTGTCAATGGGATCTGCAGAGGGTGGAGAGAAAGATCTAAATTGGTCTCAGACACTGAATGTTTTGTGCCTTCTCTCTGGTGGCATTTGTATACTTTTGCCACTAAGGAGATGAATACTGCCCTACTGAACATTATGTGGTTTCTTGTGCTCGCACTAAACTGGAGCCTGAAGCAAAAGCCCAGACCTAAATGTTGCTCCATTCTGTGTATCACATTTTCTTTATGCCCTATATCTTGCAGCTTTTTCTCTTTTTGCCACTAAGCATTTTCTGAAACTTGTGGCTAGAAGCTATAGTTTTTATGATATTTTTAGTACACTGCATGGTTGTTTAAAGTGCACCTTATAAAACTTCAGTCTTCAGCCAGCTCCCTATAAACTGGTTCTGTTTTACATCAACAGGCTTCAAGCCTTCCTTGCCATTCCCCACCCTCCCCTTTTAATAACGAGGCAATCTATAGCAACAATTTCTCTTCATGTGCTGATGCAGCCTACTCAGAATTCAAGACAGGAGGCTTTTACTTTACTTTATTATTTCACCAAGTCTAAATCCTCCAGATACTATTTTCATTTTTAAGAGCAGCCTGGGTAAACACTGAAGATGGAATTAAGAATTTTGCTCTTGACAGAAAGAAGCTGGAATAAAATGAACATGGGGCATAGCATAACGTAGCCAGGAACCCAAAAAAATTAGCTAGGAAAAAAAAAAGCTAGCAATTCATTATGAGCACAGGCTTGTTCTATCATAACTCAGGCTCCAAACGCCCTGAAACACATGGGTAGTTCAGATCTCATTTCTGGTGTGGCCAAATCTGTGGTCGAAGTGGTCTTTCGATATTAATTCATTTTGAAGTATTTGCCTTTGCAGCCAGCAGCTTGTGTTTTTCTATAAAAAGCAATGATTGGCAAAGCTTAAATGGTATAAGCTTTGGTTTACATCTATCCTTCAACGGCAGGGATATTTCTTTGAGAGTTAAGTGAACTACCACAAGATCTGCAAAACTGGGTTAGAAACACCACGTTTTTTCTGGTGATATTGACTGCTTCTTTTCCATCAGGACAGAACTATACAAGGATCCTCTCCTGTGTGATACTGATGTCTCTAATTAATATATTACAATACTTCTATTGGAGACTGCCTAGAACACCCAGCCAAGGCCAGAACATCAGTGTAGCAGGCACATAGTATATATATGTAATAAGAATCTTAATGCTAGTAAAAAATAGCCGTCAGTGAGTCCCATTCACCACTTTTGCACCAACCTCAGTGGGGCTTCTTTTCTGTTTGGATGGGGGGGGCACATACTTGTGAAAGTGGAACCTCATTAGACTAAGGATGCCAAAAAGGAAGTATTTTTACTTTCTCTGTCATAGTTATTGTTATTATTTTGCTTCAGTGTTATTTTACCTGAGGGAATGGAGTATCAAATTCTCACTTGTGGAAGTTCTTCCCAGTCTCTTCTGAATATCGTATTCCACTCCAGCGCTTGAGCGCTTGCTTCCCTTTCTCCAAGCATTGTCATGCACAAGGCAACATGTTTTTCAAGCTGCCTGCAACTGTCGTTGAAACTCCCATACTTTAGTTAAAACCTAAAAGTAAATGGAGGATATGGAGTATCAATGGGAGGTAGCACTCAAGCTGATGGTGCAGCACTGTTAATTACACAATACTTTTATTGAGCAATTCAGTGGTAATTCTTACTGCTATTCCTCCTTAATACGATCCATTGTGCACCATAAAATAGTAACTAGGACACAGTTTGTATTCCACATGCATCTCATATCTCTTTAGCAGGTTCTTCCATATCCATAATCTCATCATTATTACTATTACCCTCAGAAGACAGTTGACTTGCATTAATCAGACAGGCTGCCATTCCCTTGCCAGATTTTCTGCAGTTTTATTGTGCTTTTGGACATTTTAATTAACTTGAAAAATTAATTAAAAATCTTACCTTATTAATATCTCCTACCTTCCCCCTACTCAGTAATCTGTTATCACTGTTTATCATCACTGACCATTCAATTCCAGAATGGTCTTGTAATGGGAGAGCACACCAGAAGGCCCAGGTAATGCTAAAATGATAAGGTGACTCTGAGACCTTTTAAAACGCTCAATTTGGTCTTTTGCTTAAAGAATACATGACTGTCGGAGAAGTAAAACCAAACTGCTACAGCTCATTAAAGACTATTCCAATTCCTTTCCACTCACAATTCAGCTTAAATGCTCAGATCTTTCTTCTGTTCTTATACAGTTGGTTGGAGATTGCCAGAGAATGGACTGAATGAAATGAAGGCCAAGTCATTTAAAGATGCCATGACACATCCCTGAAACTTGGTCAAGAATCACATTAGTTGGAGTTTTACAATCTTCCTTATGAAAAAAAAAAAAAGAAAATTAAACAGGAAGCTATAGAAATAAATAAGAAGTCCATAGAAATTACTCTTAAAACATATGCAGTTTAATAGAGCAAAAAAGCCTGTCTACCAGTATTTTAAAAACAAGCTACAGAACTTGGTAAAGAACGGTTGCCCCAACAAGAAATTCTTTAAGGTGGTTTTAAATTCTCAAGAGGTTGCAATATTTTGGACAAAAAAACCCACAGTGCTCAGCGGAAAGGGTATTTTTCATGAATTTTTTGTCATTTCTGTTGTGCTTCTCTCAATTGCTCAGCACTGTTAATATGATTAAATCATGATTGCACTAGCATGAGCAGTTTCACTGGAACCAGCTCAACTAACAGCAGAGTGCACCATGCCACAACGGTACACAGGCTTGTCCTCAACATTTCTGTTCGAGGTGCCAGCTGGGATCTCACCTCTCTTCTCCAGCTCATGCAAAGTGTGATGCCTGGACTGAAAGGTTTGAAAACAAAACAGCAGATTTTTGATTCAGTGCACACCATTATTTTGAATTGTATACTTTTAGTGACCATCCAACGATATGTCACTGGAGCTGCTACCTTTTACCTCAGCCAATGTATTATCTTCGTCTTTTGTTAAGAAGGGCCAAAAGACACCTAAGCCAATTTCTCAGGTTTTGGGAATGGGAGTCCTCAAGCTGCTGAAGTGATAGATGATCACCCTCCTTGCAAGAGCTCATCTCCCTTTTCCCTGGGAAGGAAAGAGACAGCACCTGTTACTGTAGTCATCCACATAGGGTTCCCATAGGGAAAATAAGAAATAAACCCAGCTTCCTACAGACATTGCTTGTGATGCTGAACTTCTTTTAGAAAAAAATGGGACCTGCTGGAAGCCTGGTGAGATTCAAGCTTTACTCTTCTAACAGTAAGGAAAGCTTGTCCCATGGTAAAGGCACTTGGCTCATGGCTTAGGAGACGTGGGTTAAATCCCATCTATGGACATCCTGTGTGCGCAAATAATTTAGACATTGCCTGTCTCTGGCCCTCACCTGTAATCAGAGTCATGTAAGCAGCTATAACTAACACTACTGCTCAATGGAGAGAGCCAATAGCAGGAGAAAATCAAATTGATTATTGATAATTAAAAAAGAAAAAAAAAGTTAAAAGTTCCCAGCAGATAAAATACAAATATACAAAGCAAGCACAGCACACTTGCAGCTCCTCCCAAACAGGACAATTCCAAGAGCTCTCCATAAAGGAGGATGATCCAAGAAAGAGATACCTAAACTGCCTGTGGTTTTAGTCTTTCCAAGAACAAAGAAATTGTTTTTTAATTGATGTCAGAGTTTCACGCACAACGGCCTTCACCCACTTTTCATCCAAGTAAATACCTGGATTGCCAGAAGACAAAGAAAAAGGAGTGACCAATATAGCTTAATTCCTAGCAAAAAGCACTTTGAGGTAGTTTAAAGCTGCACATCCTATCACAGCCAGGAGAGAAGCTTCTGAATTATTTAGTAACCTCAGGCCTTTCAAAAGGAGAAGAAACTCATTGCCCGGTTCCATGGGACTTAGATGAAGTTGTGTGGGTAGGAGTATTAGATATTTATTCACCATGGACTTTGATAAATAATTTACCAGTTCAACTTCGTCTAACAAGATTGCTGAATGGTGAAATCTCTGCAGTAAGCAAATAGAAATGTTTCCTCTGTCGACTGCACAGGTGAGGTCCCAAACTCATCAAAAGAAATCCAGGCTGCATTTTGTAAAAATCAGCCAGGTGGTCAGAAAGCTTCATGGCAGTGGACAAAAGTATTCTGCTTCATAATTATCATTAGGGACCCGGTTTTAACTGGTTCATGGTAAATTCAGAGGTTTATTAATATAAGCCTGGACTACTGGATCAGAGGAGCCCTCTGCCCACTACCACAACGCTTTTCACACAGAGGTGTCAAAGATGAGGAAAGTGTCTTGTTCTTACAGTGAACAAGTGAAAAGCGTACGAATCCTTCTGCTCAAAACCCAGACAGAGCACTTTCAGCCATGCGTACGGAAGGGGAGTTCTCCACTAACACTGCTAAATGCACAGAAGTAGAATTTATGCGCATTCCTAAATAGTGTATCTTTCTCATTCTTTTTAAATAGATGGCCCAGAGGCCTTCTTTAACCCCCCTGTCCCGCTCTTCTTTTGAACTAACCCCATTTATACTCTTGCAGTTGCATGTGCACATTGTAAGCAATAGTGACATCAAGTGGTCTAGCTTAGCTGATCGCTAGCATTTTTGTTTCCTCGCTCATCCCGAGGGCAGATATCGATCGTCATCAATCCTTTGTGTAAACAGATCTGAAATAAATCCAGTATCAGACATTTATCCTGTTGAGGGTATTGCTCATCAGCTTGATTTAAGTTATGTTTATATGTGAGTATAGTATGATTTACAAGAGACCTTCCAACTTCTCACTGTATGGTAGTTTAAAAGTTCTCAATCAGAAATATACCTGTATAATCCTGACAGTAAGAAGATTAAGAGCCACCTTCTCCCGTCTGATCTATAGCACAGGAGACCAATGCAGCAGAAATGAGTATTATTTATTGTTTGTATTTCTTGAGTGCCTGGTATCCACAAGCAGAGATCGGGGCTCTGTTGTGCCAGACACTGCAAACACATGAGGAAAAATGTTCCCAGCACCAAGAGACCTTGTAGTTTCCCCATTGAGAAATGAAAAAGGCAGAAGCAGTCAGCAGATGGGAAAGCACAAAACTATGAAGAGACAAAAGCAACATAGCAACGTAGTCCTGCCCCACCAGCTTCCTAAGTAACAAGAAGGAGGTATAAAATCCTCTTTTATGGCTACACAAACCCTAAAAATATAAAGGCAATGGTGATGGAAAAACCACCAGTGTTGGCTGAAGGTATCTGGTGATGAAATGAACTGCCAGAAGAGATGCAATAAATCCAAGGTCTAACCATCGCCTGCGGTCACAGCCAAACCTTCTCCTTTTCCCTAATGATACCCACAATGGTAGGTCCACATCTGCTTCTCAAAAATGACAGCTGAAAATGTTTAGCCTTTCCCTCAAACCTACCAGCTCTTTGAAGATATCAGAGAGATGTGCTAGCTGATGACTAAAAACTGTTTTTAAGGTATTTTCAGCCTATCCACAGTGATATATTCAATTTGTTGTTTCTTGTGAGCAGTAAGTCACCTGATATATTTGGATGGCCACAAATGCTACTTCAGTAAACTCTCCCTGGATTCTGAAAGTTTTCTGGGCCAAAGGGTTCAATTCACAAAGGTATCCATTCCTTAGAAGTACTCTGACCACCATCAGACAGTAGGGCATGGAAAAGGAGTTGCTTAGCAGACAGTGACTCTACCACTACATTCTCCTCTAAATCACAGATTTTATGAGCCCTAGCAGCTCTAACACATGCCTTCAGTCCCCCTGGAGAGAGGGCTTAGCACAGCCACATGAGGAGGGTGAGCATACACTAGTACAGGAACTGAAGATGTCAATCCAGAGAAATAAGAATAGATGCTTTTGAAAGGAGAATGTTTTCTGCCACACTCCTCCATCAGTGACTGTTATGGTGTATATGAACTGTACTTACCACCTTTTCAGAGGTACCTTTGGGTTTCAGCAGCAGTGGACATGGCTGCAAAGCAAATTGGGGAGGTGATATCATGAGCACGCCAGCTTTACCCTAGTAGTGGCAACTATAAGATCATGGAAGACACAAGAGAAAATGCATAAAAAGGATGAATAAGGGTGGTAAGAAGGAGAAAAGTGCATGATCAGGGATGCTTTTGCATTCCACATTAAAGGTGGTGGTCACAGCCAATATGACTGCACAGCCTCTGTAGTCTGGCTGCAGCTGTCCGACCTCCAAGCTAGTTACCGGGCACATACCCGAGTCCTTGCTTGCCAGTGGGTGTTGAAGCCCGTGCAGTGCACCTTCAGGGGTACTCATTGTCATGCTGGTTAACTGGCACCTGGCACTGATTCCTCTTCTTGTGCAAAAGTCACACATTCAGTTTGCTGTGGACGTACATCCATGGCACCACTTGGTTCCTCTGCATCAGAACAGCAATTCTGGAGCTGGATTTCCTGCTTCAGTAGAGCATAAGGGGCTGGGTTGACCATGGTCTTGTCCCATGTTGCTTTCCTAACATTTGAATAGCCAGATTCCCATTTCCTCCCCCGTATATTGGGCAGTTAGCTGATTTACATACCAGTATCTACTGGTAGAGCCCTCATGTGGGTTCCCGAGGCCCCAAGTCACAGAATCATGGAATCACGGAATCACGGAGTTTCAGAGTTGGAAAGGACCTCTAGAGATCATCTAGTCCAACTCCCCTGCTAAAGCAGCATTGCCCAGAGCACATTACTCAGGACTGCATCCAGGCAGGTCTTGAAAATCTCCAGAGAAGGGGACTCCACCACCTCCCTGGGCAGCCTGTGCCAGTGCTCTGTCACCCTCACCGTAAAGAAGTGTTTCCGTGTATTTGAACGGAACTTCCTATGTTCTAACTTGTGCCCATTGCCCCTCGTCCTGTTACTTGGAACCATTGAAAAGAGCCTGGCTCCTTCCTCCTTCGACCCACCCTTTAGATACTTGTACGCCATAATAAGGTCTCTCCTCAGCCTTCTCTTCTCCAGGCTAAAGAGTCCCAGCTCTCTCAGCCTTTCCTCATAAGGGAGATGCTCCAAGCCCTTAATCATCTTAGTTGCCCTTCGCTGGACTCGCTCCAGCAGTTCCCTGTCCCTCTTGAACTGGGGAGCCCAAAACTGGACACAGTATTCCAGTTGTGGCCTCACCAGTGCAGAGCAGAGGGGGAGAATGACCTCCTTCGACCTACTGGCCACAGCTAAGTCCAGCTGAACAAACCAGTAGTATCTCATGGCACACAGCAACATGGCCTGTATGGCACACACACAGCAAACACAGTGCCACAGTGAGGGGAAAAAAGGCCCTTGGAGCTGGGAGCACCAGATTACCGGCTCCACTGCCCCATGCTGTAAGACAGCCCTGGTTATTGCTGAGTACAGGTGCAAGTGAGAGAACGTGTTCCTTGTTATTAGCTATTCACCATGTGTGCTCCAACATTCATTAGTCTCCTGTTTAACTAGAGTTATTCAAGTAAGGAGCAGAGACAATACCATATGACTTATGTGAACACTCACACACCGTGAATAATGAATAGTGAATAGCCAAAGTGAACCTCTCACTGGACTGAAAATGCTTTGTCCAAGCTGTTTAACAAATACTTATGAATAATATTCCCATTGACAGAAATTGGATCTTATTGAGGAATACCTGATGCACACACAGAAGAAAAAGAAAAAAAAAACCTCCCCCACAGCCCCCCAATTTACTGAACTTACCCACAGTGAATAATCTCAGTAGTTTCTACTTTCCTGCAACTATGGGAATCCTCCCTTGGATCCACAAGAGGAGGAAATATAACTTTACATATCTAGACACCACCGTTTTTTGGTTGCTGTTATGGTTTTTTGTAGTTTTCTAGGCAGTAGTAGTAGTACTGAAATAATTTCCTCTGACAGCCGACTATTAGGTGGAGGCACAGCAGAAAAGTAGGACAACGTTGCAGGCATGCAGGGGCTCGTTCACCATTTCAGGTTTTGAGGGGAGGGATGTTCCTTCCAGTAGCAAGTTGCCCAAATAGGATGCGGGGACTATGTAAAATGAATGGAGATGCCCGGGCACAAACTTGCCCCATCGTTCGGGTCTGTCCGGGGATGGCATTTACTCTGGCTTTCTCATGGTGGGTTGTCGTGTTGTGTTGAATTCAGTTCTCGACCCAGAAATGAGAGGTGGCAGGATCAGAATGGTGAGACAGCTAACAATGAAGATTACATGAGCTGGAAATTATCTCTTACAAAGCAAAAAAATAAAACTAGAGCTGGCTATATCTCCTGGTTATTATACTAATAACAGGTAGGCTGGGCAGATATGCAGGGGCTATGCATTAATGCGTTGGGCAGCAGCTTGAAAACTGCTCCAAACGGCTTAGGGCAGCTGCTGAGGAGAAACTAATGTGTAAGACTTTCAAAGCAATCAAAACCCTAACAGACTCTGAAATGGTTTTATCTTCTGCATTATGTTCTGCCACAAAGTGCTGTGAGCCTTGAATTAAATCAGAGACGAAAGCTGAAAGTGAGGAGCTGTAGCCACAGCTTGATCCTAATGTAATGCTTACCTCACCTCACCAGAATGGTCCAGGACAGTGTTATGAGCCAAACTTTCACATTCTCTGCACTCTGGCATAGCTCATGGCATCATCCTTGGAAAATATATGATCTACCAGAAATAGAAATATATAGACCCAGGTTGCTGAAAAAAAATGCCCTTTGCAATCGGGATCAACTTTTGTTCTTAACACACCTCTTCAGTCTGTTTTATTTCATATTGCTCTGTTTTGGTTTTTGCACAGGAGCCATGGGTAGCGCTGCAAATAGAGGGGAAAATCCCAGGGCTGTGTTAAAAAAATTCCAGATGTAAAGCAAAATGGATTAATACACTTTTCTACAAAGTGGTAAAATGAAAACACATCTGATGGACTTCCACACAGTTTGCCTCAGGCAAAGAGCATTCCATTAAAATAAAAATACATTTGGTTAGAGCAAATTAAATGTTCCCAAGGAGGAATAGCTTGAGGTCAAAGGTGAAGCCACTTTACTTGCACACATGTTTTCAATCTGTTTGACCTCTGTGATCAGCAAAGCTCAGATGTGCAAAGGGGAAGACGCTTAAAAGAGACTGGGAAGAATAAAAAAATAGAATACAAAGAAATGCATAAAAGATCTGCATAACGTAGCTGTAAACTCCCTGTACTGAAAGAGGAAAAGCTGTGAGAATTTTTTTTCTGTGATCCTTCTCTGGGTAATAAAAGACCTGGAATATCTTGTCCATATTGCAGAATAAAGTTTTTTCTCATCATCTGGGACAGAAAGAATCACTCCTAAGCTGTTGTGGCAGGGATTTGTGTGGCTGATGGTGAGCACGCCTGAAAGGACTCAAGGAAAGTGGATCAAAAAGAAGAAAAAGAGCAAGGGAAAGACTTTCTGCTGAACTAGCGCCCGGTTTCACGCACGCTCCCCGCTGAATGTTCTCCAGCTGCTCTGCTTTTGGGGCAGGTTAGTGCCCAAGAAACCAGGGGGCTGGAGCAATCAGGCAGAGGACAGCACCCTGAGGGCATGCTGGGTGACAGGCAGCTTCTAATGCAGGCTTTGTGGTGGCTTAAATCCACAAGGGAAGAGCAGTCGTGCCCTGCCTCCTTTATGAGACCAACCTAACCAGAGGTCTCATTCCTGCTCTCTGGAGAGATCCAGCAGGCAGGAGAGACAGGGTGAGCAGTGGAAAGGAAAAGAGAGTTGTGTGTTTTGCCTCTCAGCTGCTTCCCTTCCTCTCCTCGCTAACAGATACCGTGAGTCAGGATGTCAGGATCTTCTTCAGCACAAGGTGAATGTTTTGAACCTGGACTCAAACACGTCCAAAGAAAAGAAAAAAAAAAAAAAACAAAAAACAAAAAAAACAAACCTCAGCTGAAGGCTCTTCTGGAGCTTGCTCCCTTAGCATATATAGCCCAGAATGCTACAAATGACAGACCCTTTTATTGCCAGCCGTGGGTTTATGATGCCTGCTAACGTTGCATGTTCACTGCCCTGGCAGCCGGCGTTAGACTGGCTTTCCCCTGCGGCTGGTGCTTGAGAGAGGAGCCTCTCAGCAGCGGCTGTTCCTTGCAGCCAAGCCTTAATCAGGTCAACAAGAATGGATTTTGTTTCTCACTCCCAGTGAAAGGCTGTCGCATGAGCAGACTGGAAGTCCACAGATCCTTTGGACAAGCTAGACTTACCCAGGAGACACATTTGGTCAGATCGCTGTTTTGAAGCCGGTCGGTTCAGCTACTCGGTATTTCACAACTCATCTGTTTGCTATGGGTTAGCAAATCCATTGGCCCCTCTCCATCTATGACAGCTGTGTCACTGCAGGAAAGAAAGAAAGGTGCTTTACGTCCTTCCCAGGTTATTACTGCGGATTGATCCATCTACAGCCCTGCAGCTGCAGGCTGCATCCCCAGTGGCTCACTACCCACCCACACGCTAGCAGGCACCAGTGCAACCAGTGCATCTGCTGTGCAGAGCCCTGGGCTCAGCTGGGGGCTCAGGGTTTGTCTGTGCACCCATCCGAGCTCAGAAGGTTTGAGTGGCATTTCCACTGGGACTTTCAACACTCTTTTGTCCTCTCAGTTGCTTCAAAGCAGCAGATAGCCACAAATGCATTTTTCAAAAGGGGAGTGTGTCTGCATCTCTGCTCACTCCGGCTCAAGAAAAGCAGCTCTGCGTTTGTCGCAAATCCATGTTCTCGCTGTTCCTGAAATCCCAAAGCCAGCACCTCAGCCAGCAGAAATGATAGGGGCTGCATCAATTTCAATTATACGATATGGGTTAAAATCAGCAGAAAATCTGGGAGGCAGTGTTCAGAAAGTGCACGACCATCTCACGTGGGCTTCGGCTGCAAATCAACCCCAAACTTCTGACTGCAACTCACCCCGCTTGAATTCACTCCCAAACCTCACACCCCTGAGCTTTGGGCCAGAGGGAATCTTGAAATCAGGCTTGAACCATCTGCAAGGTCAATGCTATTTACGCCTTACCCGATGGCAGCAAAACATCCAAAAGGGGTTTGCTCCGCCTTTCTTGGAATAGCCAGGATCTGTGAGGTCGGCTTTTTTATTAACAGGTAAGTCTGTGCCATGTGAGGAACAGCAGAATTTACACTTGCCATCTGCAAAATGAATTACATGTTCCAGGCATCTGCGGCTTCATAAATTATAACACAGTGTCAACAGTGCACCTGTGAGGAGATTTGAGACAACGGGAGCAAAGAAACTGCCCGTGTGCCGAGGGGATGCACAGGCAGAAACGCTGGAAAGGCGTCTGGCCGCTCGCTGCCTCGGCTTGCCGAGCTTTTCCCTCCTGCCTGCCCACCCGCCAGCAGATTCGCACCACCCGCACCGAGAGTGGGAGAGGGCACACTTTTATCAGCCTTTCAAATGCCCGGCTCCTCTCTGTAATTAGGGGTGGTGAGGAGGCTCTGCTTGGCATTGCTCTGTGCCCCCTGCCTTGAGCAGCGCTGGTGAGGGTCCCTTGGGGGAGCGGGGGGCAGGCAGCAGGGCCGGGGGCGCTGGGGTTTTGCATATGAGATTAAGGACTGAAGATCCCGTTCATTTCCTTTTTATCTGTCGGCGTGCTGTAGCACTGAAGTCTCTGCTTTCCCCGTGTTATGTTCAGTGTGCAGAGTGACTCATCTGCAAGCGCAAATTACCTTGCTAAAGTATTCTTAGGAGAAATAATTAGCCACAAGCACCTCCTCTCCAGCCTCCTGTATGTGCCTCCGGGGACTGGGGCGCTTGACATAAATCATTTAGTCCCGAGCCCTAGCACACACCTTTCCCAAAGGACTCCATAATTGGCAAAGTAGTTGCCAACCGGGTTTAAAGTGATTTGAAATTGTTTTCCATACAGCCTTGCTGATAGCAAAAGGTTTCCCCCTTTCCTCAAGCATGAGTTACAGTAACATGATTGAATGTAACCCGTTATTCAGTTCAAGCTGTGATTCTGATACGGTATAGACAATATAAATTCCCTAGAGCTCTGTGAGGCCACCTCAATGGTCCATTTAAGTCCAATTCAATTAGGCTCACTATAGTTCTTAGGATTTCTTAGGTATGTTTGCAGCAGCCTTGGGGTTTGAATGTGAGAACAGTATTCATCTAGGAGTTTTAAATTAGGTCTCAGGTGTCATCATTCTAAATGAATTATTACAGTGGTGTGTTCATGCCATTACAGGTAAGGTTATGTTAGTATCTCCACTCAGCCATATTAATGCACTGAGGGCTGGAGCTTGGTATGTAAGGTCCTTGCCTTACAGTGACTTTTTTAACCCACTTTTCAAAATAATCGGGCTGCCGGGCACCGAGCTGTATTTAAACTGCATGTAAATAAGTTGTTTACTTTCAGCTTCCGACTGATTGTCAGCGGTGTGGTTTAGGAGGTGCTGTTATGCCAGTAACAACGCCAGCGCGCTCCCCTCCACAGAGAGCCGGGGGGAAAGGGGTCCCTGCCCTGCCTGCCTCCCCATCACTGCCCCTGGCAAATAGGTGGGCAGTGGAGAAAGGATTGCTGGGATGGGCAAAGTAATGGGGGAAGGAGTGCGAGCCGCTGCCTTGGTCATACCTTCCTTTCATTCATTGGCTTTTGGAGTCTTTCTGGTTTTGCTTTATTTCCCTAGCCACAGCTGGTGGGGAGGGAAACATAAAGATGATGCTTTATTTTGCTTTTCCCAGCTTTTCACCGTTTGTGTCTGAACCTGATCTCTCTCGGCATTTTCAGGAATGAGTGTGGTGAGGGGAGGGAAACACTTCAGCAGCCCAAATGGCCCCTCCATATTTTGTGCCTGCAGATGGACACCATTTGGTTCCTCTAACAAGGCAATGCAAATGCCAGGTATGCAGATGAAGCTTACTTCAAAGAAGGAAGAAAGAAGAAGCGGAGAAGATATTTAATTTTTGGCAAGTAACTCTGGAAGCCTAACTGACATTTGGTTGATTCCCGAGACCAGTATTTAAAGGGTAAAGATAACATGTCTTTATTGGCCTAGCTGGCAAAATTATTTTTATTATTTTACTCTGGTCCCCTCTAGTGGCTCCAACAGAAAGTGAGATCCCCTTGGTCCATCACTGTATTAACAGGAAAAGTCACAGTCCTGCTAGAGCTAAACAGAGAAGGGGCAGGGGACATTTCATGGGTGGGGAGCTGAGGAACAAAACAATCAGATGGCCTTTACATAGTTTTACACAGGCTGCCAGGTCTCCTGGATCCAAGCCTCCTGAGACACGTGCCATACTTTCTAGAAGAGTGTCCTACCCCTCGTAGCCCTAACCTTTTCCTATTGCTTTTATCCTAGAAATTTCACTTAGTTTCTCTCCATTCAGATTTGCTATGTCCTACCCCTATGCTCCTGGGAGAAACATGCCAATATTTTGCCTGTGTTATGTAGGGGAATAGTCGGAAGAAAAGACTCAAAATCTCTTTCCTCCGCTCTCTGTCATATCTTTGCTAGGGCAGACTGTAGCCCTAAGATCCTTCCAAGATCAAATAAATGCCTCCAGGAAGAAAAGATCAAAGAAGAAAAAAGCTTAAGAAGTCACTAGTCTGGGTATTTCCTTGTATTAGAGTGGGCCATCATGATTCAAGCAGTCTCCTGGGTTACAAAAATTAAGGGGCAAAGCGTGCTTCTCTGGGGACAGAGGCCCCCAGGTGAGGGAGAGCATCCATAGGGCACATCCACACCGGCAGAAGGAGACCTTGTGTACCCACTTTTCCCTTCTCCCAGACATCTGGAAGAGTCAGACTCTTACCCACGAGCCAGGTAGCAACATCAGTACCGATTATTTCCAAGATTCACAGCAAGTCTCGTGAGCAGCGCAGCGCCAGCATGATGGGCTCAGAGAGCCACACACTTCCAGGCACTGCACTGCCCCTTCTGCCCGCCACAGCCAGGGTCCCATCCTGGCCGAGCACAGAGACATGGGCACTGCAAAAGTCACGCACCCTCCAAAGGTATTTATTCAGGGGACATGCTGAGGAATGGCTCAGTTGTTTCTAGACCCAAACTGGGATATCCTGGCTGCCTCATTATGCCACGGGAACTCTTCTGTGGGATTAACACTAACTGGGGAATGCTTGCACTGTGTACAGATTACCACTTAATCAAACATGTTAGGTCACCTGCTAGGTGCTGAATGTTTTGCAGCCCTTCTTCAGTACTTGTTTCTAGTAATGTAATGTCAGCCATTCGTTTTCTTTTAGTCGGATTCATTTTTTCAATCTTGTGTTTTGTTTCCTCACTCTTCCATGGCATCTTCCTCACTCCTTTTAATACTACTATTAAAGTACAATCAAGGTCACTTTAGGGTGTCACTCATGGGGCTGTCTCTTATTTCCAGAAAGCCAAGGAAATGAGATCCAAATTACTTAAAGCTAGTCACACATTTAGATATCTTATTGGTTCAAGACTCCTGTGAAAGGAAATGTGTTAAAAAATAAAAATGACCTAAGGAGTAATGTTGCTCTGCAACATTTTACTTTGTTCACCACAATGTTTTTTTCTTCAGGTACTGGAAAAGCCAATGCCTTCCTGAAGTTTTATTTATGTACTTGATTTGTACGGATGTATTTTCTTACCATTTAACTATCTCTTTTTTCTAGAAACACTTTTGGAAGTTTTTGCATCAACTGGACAACAAGGATTTAGTAGGAAAACAACAGGCGCCCACTTTATACCTTGAGAAAGGTAGGACATTTCACACGAGAAGACAAATTTTGACATCTCTGCAGAGTTAATCTAAAGCCAGACTTCCTTAAAACACAAACGCATGACAACTCTGTGTTGGACTCTCAGATCCAGAAACTGATCCTCATCTGTGAGGGGCTTATGTTTGGCACAAGTATTGGGGAAGAGGGAAAGAGAAGAAAAATTACTTCTCCAGTGCCTCTATGCTTCTCCAGCGCCTCTATGCTTCTCCAGCTGCACAGCCGGCTGGGGCCTAATCTGTTCCTACACAAAGCAGGAGTATTCACAGGTTGCCTAACGTTGTAATGGCTTCAGTCCTTCTCTCTGGACAGACCCACTGGTCCAGGTTCACCGGTGTTTGCCAACTGCTATCTGCGCTGGGAGAACCCGAGGGCACTTCCCAGATCCCTGACTTGCCCACTTGCACCCCGGGCCCTCATCTGGGTGAGACTGGCCACACGCTTGCCCCAGCAAGCAAGCACAGGCATGCTGGCAGGGGGTGACATGCTCTTCCCGGCCCCTTTCCTGGCACCCAACAATTCAGCCCCTGTGCTCGCAGGTCCATGAGATGCAGCCTGGGTGCCTGACGAGACTCCCACTGCCCTCAGACCCCCAAGAGCAGACCCCCAAGAAAGTATTGAGTGGCTACAGGAATTGTCAGAGGCACCCTAAAGCTGCTGCTGGGGGATCTAACTGGCTGTCTTGCTTGAACTGTCTGAAAAGAGACTTCTTTCGGGCCAGTGATCTGTTGCCTTCACTCTAAGTCTACAGCATATTTGCAGGCTGTGTGCCAGGCAGCTGAGAATCCTCTGAACCGGTCCCCAGCCCAAACCTGTCACTCCAGGGAAGCTCCTTCTGTCCTGTAACTCAGCTAACTCCGTCACGGTTTCCTTCCTTCATCAATAAGGAACAGACTCTATCGCAAACAACGCATAGCACTGGCACTGGCCTCAGAGCTTGCAAAATGTGGCACCCATAGCATCCATACCGCACACCCACAGCATCCATACGGACACGTTGTGTGAGACGGGACTGCTCGGAGGCCACTTACAACAGCAGATCCTGCCGAGGGTGTGAAAATCTGTGCTCTGCCTACCCAGTTGCCACCATCTCTGCTCCTTCGGTGGCTGCCGGGGAGGTTTCCGCGGAACAACAGTGACATCCAGTGGCCGCAGCCACCCGGCGGAGCCGTGTGATTCCCGCTGCAGGCACTACTCGGGAGCGTGCAGGTGCTTTGCCTTCGTTGTGTGAAAAAAAAATGATGTGCAAAGTACTGCCAGGCTGGTGAGCCAGAAGCCGCACGGGAACGGCAGGTCTCGCTTTTCAGCAGCAAACCGGTGCATTTCTCAATGCGAGCAAAAAGGAAGAGCCGCGGTTCAGCCCGGGAGAGTTGGGATGAGAAACTGTGCAAAGAATGAAAATTAAAACATTTTGGTGCACAGGGAGAGAGTATTTCTGCAAGGGGAAGGTCACCTGCAAGCCTCTAGCCACTAGCCTCTAGCATAGCCCCACGTTAGTGAAATTCGTTTGAGGTTATTTTTCCTTCTCATTGTTTCAAACTTTACGACAGTGGCTGTAGAACTTCCAGCCAAAATCAAGGGACTTTAAAAAAAAAACCAAATGCTGTGATTCTCCTGATATCTGCCCACCGCTGGAACCTTGGCTCCAAAATAGTGAGTACTGGGAAACAGGCAAACTCAAAGGGTCAGTGATGCTGTAACCGCTCTGACTTCTTTTCCCCAACAGTCCAGCTTCAGTGTAAACGATGACAAGAGCTACCCTTATAAAACTGACCTGAGGCTAAGACTGCACTGGAAACCTCTGTCTGTGGAACCACATTGGTTTAAGCAGTGACATTTTTATTCCTGTTTTTTATTCCTACTGAATCCCTAGAGCAGGATTAGCTGTACTAGCAAAAGCTTCTGTGAAGGAGTGATGGGAGGTGAGTTAACAGGCAGTAGTCTCCACTCGCTCACGGTGCCTAGAGCAGCCCTCACTCAGCCTCAGTGTCCTTTCCTCCTCACCCTTCTCCCTCTGAACCACAGCCCGTTGCCCACAAGCTACACTTGTGCTGGAGGGCTCTGCAGCTGTGCCATCTCAGCTGTCCTGTCACAAAGCAGCCCTTCGTTGTCACCCTTGACTGTAAGATACCTTATAAAGCAACATCCCAGTATTTCCAAGAATATGAATTTACCAGCAATAGTGTTGATTACAAGTGCCTCGAGGCAATTTACCACAACTCTTACAACAGTCTTTCCTCTCTTAAGATCTCTAATAGTAAAAATACTCAACAGGTGGAAAAATACCATCATAAAGGAGGGAGAAGGGCTCCATGCATCTGAGTTGTCATTTGTGCATTAAAGATCAAGGACTGGAGTAACTACACGAGAAGCCACTTCCCAATGTCATCATCTTTGGCTGCATTGTAGATATCGTAGATCTAACTTTTAAATAAGTTACATGGATGCCGAGAAAGGAATCCATGACCCATGAATGTTGAGAAATGGCTTCTTGGTCCCTGAGAGGAAAGAAAAACAGATAATTAATTGAGGTAACTAGTAGCTTTATTTCTAGCTTTCCCAGTAGCTCCAGGGATGTTCAGGACTGCCACTGAATTGGAAGAAAATCAGTAACTAATTGAGAAGTAAACATTCGCTGTTACAGGTCGTCCCTTGCAACCTCAAGCCACAGAAGGCGAACCCTGTTCTTGTCAGATCTCCATCCCCGGGGCTGGTTGAAGACACAGACAGGACGTTAGTGTGGCCACCTCCTACCACCACGTGGTAGATCTGAGGGAGGACAGGTCCCCTTGGGGCCTCCTGCACAGTCACACTCCAAATCATTGCCTGCTTCTCCCATTTGTGTGCCACTCACAACAGTGCCTGAGATGTCCCTCTTGCCCCAGCCTTGCTCCAGCCCTGCTCACGCCACCTAAGAATCGCTTTCTTTCTCAAAATCCTGGTGGTAGGTTCCACACTAGCAGTGAATATTTTGGGGATGCCATAGGACAGCTGAGCAGAGCTGGAGCTATCCCAGATGAGATGGCACCAATAGGTGACTGATGGCACAGAAGAACCTGCACAAGTGCCAATTCTAGAGGCATGTCTGCTGGTGCACACCCAGGACATGAAAAACTCCCCTTTCACGGGATACACCCCACTGATCTCATGACAATAAAATGGCTTTTTCCCACTGCTGCTTTCGAAGTTACCATTGCTGGCTGCCCTGGCAGGCAGGCAGAGGGATATGCTCCCTGTCTTCATCAGGGAGCTACTCCCATCGCAGGGCACCCATCACTGCTCCATGTGTGGAGGCCGAAGAGGAGGAGGATGAATTCTGCTTTTCCCCCGCTCTCACTCAGCAGCTGCAGCAAAAGATGGACTCACCCAGCCTGTAAAAAAAAACCTTCTCACCCAAGTCGCTTGTTTAACAGTATTGGCTACTGCTGCTGTCTTCACTCCCCAAGCTTAACAGGGAAAAACCCATGGGAAACCAGATGCTGTGAGGTGCGCGGCAGCTCCAGCAAGGGGCCCAGGTCAGCAACAGCGGTGGTAATGTGCCAGGACTCCTGAAGACAGGGTACGGCTGTCAGCACAAGAGGCGGGTGCCAAAATTACGCCAGCGCCTCATTAACCCGGAGAGGCAGCTCTGCGCAGCGGAGGAGGCAGGGATGGCCGAGGAGGGGGAGGCCAGGCTGCTGCTCGGGTGTCAAAGCACAGGCGATAATTGACAGCTCCATGCTGGCAGGCAGCAACGAAGGAGAAATCTGTAGACTTGTCCTCCCAATGTGAGGAAAGAGCCACGTGGTTCTCTAACAACCTCGCTTCAGCATTGCCTTCCTTTTCATACGCGTAATAGCTACCAGCAGCAGCATCTCCTGTCAATCGCTGACAAAGGATCCCACCTGGTACCGCGCAGATGCTGCCTCGGGAACAACAGGCCACCAGGAGAGAGGTGTTGAGTGTTGGAAGATTTATAGGAACCAAACTCTTCTTTGTAAAAGAGAAAAAATGTGGGTGGCAAGAACAAAAAGGATGGAAATAGAAGAGAGACAGGGAGGAAAACGTGCTGTGAGGAAATACAATGAGGGAAATAAACTACAGGCAAGAAGACGGTGGCCCAGCCAGGCTGGTGTAGTGAATTGTAATGCTTTGCTGGTTTCGGTTCCCCCTCCTGATTTGATCCTGCACTGATGCTGCTTACTATCCCTGGGAACCAGAAGTGACCAGTGTGATGGAATTCCACTGAAACACCAGTAAAGCCCACTGCTTGTTGCTCTTTGCTGTCATGATCCTACTGACTCCTGGTATTTTTAGCCCAGCAGTCCTTCACAAACTCATGATATCCCACTGGGGTCTGCATGGGGAACTTGGAATATTTTGCTTATGTGTGCAGTAACATGCAATTCAATAAGTCCGTATTCAACTTGGTCTTGCAGCAAGCTGATGTTACAGCAGCTCTGTCCTCTCTCTAAGACTCTGCAGCCAGCAAAAATCTGCAAATCTGCTGGCTTCTACCCTGTTTTGTCTTTAGCTTTTAAACTGTGTCAGGATCTTCAGTCACAGATACTGCCTTCTAGATGGAGGTCTGAATTTCCACAGATAGCTCCTACAACTCTTTCTAACTCATAAAACTTCCAAGCAGTTGTCATATGCCTTCCTCCAGGAGGGCCCAGTAGGTGAGAGGAAAAACCCAGCTTGCAGCAGCGTTTTACCTGGATACTTCTCCATCCTTTCCCCTCATCAGTTTAAGTTTCAACTGTGCCGAGGGCTTTTCCTCCCCTCTAAGTGTCGGTAAGTGTTGTCAGGTACCCACTGCATCTATGCCCACAGACACAGCCCTACAACATGTCTTCATTTTTCACCTTTTTGTTTTGCGGAGGCACAGCCCCTCTTGCTCACCTGGCAGACTGAGTTATCTGACATTACATTTGCACTTTCCCAGAGGCCAGCCAGCTTCAGCTACTAAGCCATCATCATCTAGCTTCCCCCTATGGGCATAATATGCTAATTTATACCCACAATCAAGCATCTGTGATACCATTTGTGTTGCAGATACTGTGGAGGGAATTGATGGTTATTCGGATCTTGTGTTAACGGAGGAAAAACTGATTTATGTCCCCACTGAGTGGAGCAGTTACTAAAACCAGTGTGGATGAACTCTCCTTTTTCAATGTGCCTTGGCTGCATGCTAATAGTTCAGAGTCTAGGTGACTCATTCATTGGAGAAACTTTGCTCTCTGAATTATTCACTTATTCAGCCTACTAAGCCAGATAATAGGAGACGGCAGAACCTTTCCTCATCTCTCAGAGGGTATATTAATATCTTTTAAACATTCATACTCTGCCCAAATATATATATTTCAAGACTTATTTGTGCCTGCATTCTTTTTCTTTAGTCAGTTTGGTACTCTCTTGTTCTAACTTCACGAAAGTTTGTCTGGCGATAGAGCCATGCTTCCATACAAAGAAAGAAGACTGGTTTCTTTTTTCACACAAACATCTTATGTGTGAGAACGCTCAGCATTTATTCCCTATGATGGGCAAAATCCTAACACTACCACCCTCTTTCCTGCCCTATAGATGGTGCCTCTATCCAACGATACAGTAATTTCAAATTTATTTAAAAACACAAACACCGCTATCTATACAATTGAATCCTTCATCATCATTTACAATGATCACAGCAGCTTTTCTCAGAGGTAAAACCCAAGATACATGTTACTTCTTGTGTCTATTCAAAACAGATGTCATGACACTTTTGTAACTGTCTGCCCTTTACCTGATCCCAATTTTGAGTTCAATTCCTGCCCTACAGTCCTTTTCAATTCCTGCCCTACAGTGCCAAGGACAAACTTTCCGAAGTGCAGACTGCCTCTGCCTCCCCTCCTCTTCCCAAGGGCCCCACTCCTCTGTCTGCTTTGCTTTCCCTTTTGAGCGACAAGCAGCAAAATGAACCTACTGCTCCCTCCTCTCTCCTTTTCACACTTTCCTCTACGCTCATCCCTTCTCCTGGAGCACCCTCTCCCCGCCACAACACTGATCACTTGCTGGGTCCCCAAGCTGTTCCCAGCTTCCCCAATAAAGGTGAATCACCAAAAATTGCACATCACAGAGATTCAAGCCCCAAAGGAGAGAGAGAGACCAGAGGACCCTGTGCACTGGCAGGGACTTCAACATCGCTATTGCTCTTGCATATGTACCACCACATATTTATATATTACCATATATTCTGTTCAGGAGGAACAATACTGAATCCAGCAACAGACAGACAGACAAGATAGGTCTGACCCACCATCCTATATCCCTCTTCAAGACCCACGTCTTCCAGGGTCTCTAAAGGTTGAGAAGGAGTTGCAGATGGCTGATATGCTCATAATGTACTAATTTTATTTTATTGCATGAGTATCAAGGCTGTTGACATTTCTTCAGGCAAGGACCAGATCATTCTGTAATCATAAAGCACTTAGCACAGCCAAATCTTGGTCCAGCCTCCAGTTACCTAAATCATGATAATATCTGATTGCACGCCCCTCCTTTCGTCCTTCCCTCAGATCATCAGGGCAGAAAGTTAACCAGCGACTGAGTCACCTTTTCACAGAATCACAGAATTTTCAGAGTTGGAAGGGACCTCTAGAGATCATCTAGTCCAACTCCCCTGCTGAAGCAGGATTGCCTAGAGCACATTACTCAGGACTGCATCCAGGCGGGTCTTGAAAATCTCCAGGGAAGGGGACTCCACAACCTCCCTGGGCAGCCTGTGCCAGTGCTCTGTCACCCTCACCGTAAAGAAGTGTTTCCGTGTATTCGAATGGAACTTCCTGTGTTCTAACTTGTGCCCATTGCCCCTCGTCCTGTTACTTGGAACCATTGAAAAGAGCCTGGCTCCATCCTCCTTCAACCCACCCTTTAGATACTTGTATGCCATAATAAGGTCTCTCCTCAGCCTTCTCTTCTCCAGGCTAAAGAGTCCCAGCTCTCTCAGCCTTTCCTCATAAGACAGATGCTCCAAGCCCTTAATCATCTTAGTTGCCCTTCGCTGGACTCGCTCCAGCAGTTCCCTGTCCCTTTTGCGTTTATTGCAACAGGCTCTTGCCCCAAGTTCATCTACAAAGCTAACACAATAATAAACAGAAAGTCTTCACTTTTACTACTTTTTTTTCCATTTACTTTTACTATAGAAACTTAGCAAGATTACACATAATGATAATGAGATTAAGGGTAGTTTTGAACATATGACAGTTTCTGATCACAATAAGGTGAAACGTACTTTTTTTTTTCCTGCTGAGGCATTATTTACCGCTGGCTTTTCACAACCCTGCTGTGCTAATATTGTTTCAACAGAGATTTTTAACATTTAACGAAGGCACTTTGTTAGTGCTTTTAACCAACTGATTGTTATATTCTGCATTGCTGAACTTATTTTTTTGCCTTTGCTTTTTTCAGCCTAAGCATTACATTTCGTTTCAACCAAGGCAGTCTCTGAACAGCCCAAATTTAAATATCTGCAAACTTTCTCCAGGACAGCAAAGCAGCACATGAAATGAGTGTTTCTGAAGTTTGGTGCCAAACGACACATTGAGAAATAAATAACACAGACAGTAATGGGTGAGAGAAAGAAACAAGGTGAGTGCTGTTTTAAGAAGAATTGATGCTTTCAAGGAGAGCAGGAGACACACAGGGACCGTGTCTGGCCCATGGATATGACCATGGAAGAGACTCCTTCTTGCACAGCCAGCGTGAGCCATAGCAACACCCTTTGTGTCTGGTTGCTCCTGGTAGGATAGAGAAGAAGGGAAAATCCACTGCATATTTACAGAGAGAGACATTGGTAGAGCCAAAAAAAGGAGATCTTCCTCAGAGGTTTTCAGAGTCCTGTGGGTCCCTGCTACTGCACTATCTAGCTCAGAGCAATTGCCATCCCTTTACAGCAGGTGAATAAAGGAGAGACAGTGTTAAATTTTCTGGCATCTCATTTAACACATCTTCCATTCTGGGACCTTAATTATATCCAGGTGGTGTCCAGGTGCAGTTGTCTGGACTATCTCCATTGGGCACATTTGCTTATAGAATAGTCTGGTTGGGGGATTTTTTGTTTTAGAAAAATGTGTTCTCCTGGCCGTTCATTATGGGCTTCCACTCTTCCCAAATTTTCCCTATGTCCCCAAACTGAATAACAGCTAATCAAAGCCATAAATAAAAGAAGCCCACTATGACAACTGAGAACACTTCTAACATCGTTTATACGATATGTTTGGCCTCAGTGATTTTTCCAAAGTCCACAGCAACAGTGTATTTTAAAGCATGCAGTATTATTCCTGAGATGGATATAGTTGGGCTTTTCTCTTTTTGTTCTTAAGACCATTGAATTTCACCATGAAATTTATAAAATAACCTGAAAATAACCTGAACTTTATAAGGCAGTTATATAAGAAGTAAGCCATAATAAGAAAGAAAGGTGGCACCGATACACAAGAAGAGCTTGAGGACAAAAATATCACTGTTGGGGGGACAAAGACATTTTCCAATGGTCAGCCACTAAATTCCACCACCACATTGGCTATGCCCGACAATCTCACTGAGGGTGTTTGAAAGGCAAATGCTGTCAGAAATGTTTTTATGGCAAACTATGACAGATTAGTTATAGGTTAGCAACCAAATGCTTGTAGTATGGTCTGACAATACCATTAGCTGTGATGGCCAAGAAGTGTCTTCATTCTCAGCAACCTTCATTCAATACACATGAGATGATCACAGTCTAGACTTGGATTGGTTCATATTAAAGGCACTATACAAGACAGCTGATCATAGAAAATATTTTTTGCAAAGTTATTACAAACTGTTTCAGCTTAAATTAAATGGGAAACACAACAAAAAGGTTTTTTAAGTAAGATCATTGATTTCAAAGAACAAAAGTGCAGGTAAGTCATCCAAATTGAATATTGAATACAAAGAAAATGTACAGCTTCCCTAAGACAAAGGTGACCAGTGTGCTCAAATAGGAAGGATGAGAAAATATGCTGCTTTAAGTCAGGAAAGCTCTGTCAGATGATATTTCAAGTCTGCTGGTAAATCTCTTTGATAAAGTAATCAAGTTTGGGGCAGTGCCATAGAACTGGGGAACAGCAAGGGTATGACCTGCAATTAAGAAGGTGAAAAAATTGACCCATATTTACAGGTCTATTAGAGCCACTTGAATAGCTTACTAGGCTTTAAAATAGCATTCTGTGGGGAGACTAATTAATGATGCAGAGGTAAAAGCAATATGGGATAAAATGCAACATGGGCTTACTGAAGGTAGACCTTGCCAGAATCTCTCAATTTCTTTTTTGAAAAGGTAACTATGAGGGCAGCAGGGGAGGTATTTCCAGTAAAAAAAGGGAAGCATTCATGTCTTTGTACGAGGCCCAGGTGATACCATATGGAAAACTGCACACAATCCTGGTCACCCATGTTTCAGGGAGATACCTTCCAGCTGGAAGAGGCACAGAGAGGTCAGCGGGAAGGTTAGGAAAATGGATGTGAGACGTCTGGCTGTTCAGCCTAACGAGGGGTGGCTGACTGGGGACGTGGCTGCGAGAAGCAGCCTGGGGAAAGGTGACCTGTCCAAAATAAAAGACAACACTGGCGCAGAACCTATGCATACAAAGTGGTCAAGAGTAGATTTAGGTTGGAAGGAAAATGAGCTGCAAAAGCTTTGCAGCTCAGGCAAAGGTTTCCAAGAAGAGTTGTGAGACAGAAAGCTAATTACATCTCAGGATGAGCAGTGAGTATTTGAGCATTTGAGTGGATATTGTTGGGTGGCCCAACAAAGTGACCTGAGAGTAGGGAACTGTCAGACACTCAGGTGTTGTCTTTAGTTCCTCAATTCCCACTCAGTGCTTTACAAAGACCATTGCTATGGTTTTACATAAAACACGTGCTCCGAACTAACTTTCCAATCAAATTATACAAATTAGATCATGTTAAGAAATACAGCATAAAACTATCATTACTACTAATTTTGCAAAATGGCAATTAAATGCAAGGTTACTTGAGAACCAGTAAGTGGGCCTTTTTAATACAACACATAGTTTATATTCAAAAACTTTTGTATTTTAATTTCAATTAATATTATCTTGAAAATAATTTATCACGTGAATAATTTAATAAAATTACGAATGGAAATAAAGCCCAGCAGCAATAGACAGTTATTGGTAAAGGTATAGGTTGGATGTTACTCACCATTAACATTGGCTTCCCTTGTGAGTAAGAGATGATGCAAAGAGCCCGATTCTGTTTCCAGTTAAATCAGTTAGACAAAAGCCAAACACTGCCCCACTCTTCAGTTTGGTTTCCCCATCTGTAGCACTGTAACAGGGCATAGCATTTTCAATCAAAACTATATTAAGACTGACCAGGTTGTGAAAGAAATTGTGATGGCTCACAGTGCTCTGTAGGTGCACAAAGTTTGGGACACACTGGTATAGTAAATGTAGGCAAAGCCCTGGAAAGGAACAGAAAAAAAAGTTGTTTTCATGTTATGTTCACTCCACTTTTAATACTTGCCACCTTTCGTGTCCAGTTTTCACTGGACACTAGCTACATTATCACGTAACCACTCAACAAAACAGGACCTGTCAGCAGTGGCAGGCAGGAGGTGAGGTGGCAAGAGGTGTTGCTGGCTGCTCACAGAGTGGCCTGGACCTGTGACAGCCCGTTTGCCCTTCTGATGGGGCAGCGTGCAGTGGGGAGGGAAGTGTCAGACTCTGGTGGATCCCATGCATAGCGATTCCCATTTTGCTGCTTCAGAAACATTCCCCACCATTTAAAATTTGCCTTTCTTTAGAAGACTCTTAAATATCAAAACAATTGTGAATTGTAGCACTGTACTTTCTGTGCTTTCACTTAGAATTCACTTCCTCAGAGAATCAAAAGAACTGATACAGAGAAAGAAATGGCCAAAAACCAGGTAAAATTTGTTTACACATTTAAAGTTTGAAGTGTTCTCTCTTGAACTAGGTGACCTTCACATGTCCCCACCAACCAAAATTTTTCTGCAACTGTATGAAGTGGTACTACTGGCCCCTTCAGCCTCTTCTTCCGGCTGATAACTCTCACAGAAGCTGGAAACAACAGGGAGCAGGAGAGCTCCATTCAGAGATGGGTACAATCCACCTACAAGGGTGACACTGCAAGACCAACCCATCAGAAAACGGCTTACAGCATACCTAAACTCATGAATGTTTGGGGGAAAAAAATAAACTTTGGGTAATACTCATTTCAGTGGCATAGATCACTTTGAGAGGGACGTAATGTATAACCAAGTCAGCTTTGAAACATGCTGGATTTGAAGCAATCTCTGCTCCACAAAGAAGCTTTAAAATGTTTAAAATATCTGAGGGATGGCCTGTAAAGCTGCAGCTAAGCTGCGTTGAAGGTTTAAAGACAATTTATTATTTTCTACTGATCTAAATCCTTAAATCACCTTAAACTCTTAGCTCACCTAAGGCTTTAAAATAAAAGATCTCAAACTGCCTGTGTCACTGTAACAAGCATTAATTTGATCATATTTATTAAACTTAAGTATGTAAATAAAGGTATAAACTTCATATTATTAAAAAGTTGTGAGATTTTAGAAATGTCATGACTGAATGTGGCTCTCAGCTCACTTCACAAAGGCGGTCTGCGTGCATGCAGAATGCATCCCACAGTATTTGAAGCTTGTATGAATAACTACTCTCTATCATTTTCTTTTCCTTCAGTGGGGTTGTAGTCACACATTGCACAATAGTAACCAGCATTGTGAAACATAAATAGGCTTGCAGCTACTTCTGCTTGCTTTCTTTTTCAAATCTTCTGTAATTTTCCGGAGAAACTTTACTTTCCCTGTTCAGTGTTAAGTAACCTCCTATCACATCTTTTGTTGTAAATAAAGGTTAGCTTTGCTTCTTCTTTCTGTTCCCTTAAAAAAAACATACAGACGGAGAGGGAATTTTTCTTTGCCTAACACCAAAGAGATGTCCAGAGCAGTTAAAGATGAGAGAAGGAAAAGAAGGAAAGAAAAGAGGCATTAAAGGACTAGCAGCTCCTGTTACTGGAGCCACCCTGAACAGTGCAATGGAGGGGGAATCCACGGCTCAGCAGAGAAGAGGGACCACAACTCCTTTATACACCCCACCAGTGCAGAGCTGATAGGGCAGCTTAAGGACCCAGCCAAAGTGTGCGCTCAGCCAAAGGTCTTCCATGCTGGTCCTTATCTCTTTGCTTCACCCTTCAAGCAAACGCCTCAACCACACTCACTCATGACCAGCAAATAAACAGATTATAGGCTGGAAAACTCCTGAGAAAGCATTTGTAGCATTAATTTCAGGTATTACAGAGAAGTCAGTACCTTTTGGCTATAAATTGGAGCAGGAATCAAACAAAAGTTTACAGGAAAATTTTTTTTTTTCTTTTAAAGCCTAAAATGTAGTACAAAAGCAAAAGAATCAGAGGAGATTTGTCCAGCTTTGAACTCACAAGCCCAAGGAAAACCGTAATTTAGGCAAACCTTCCCCTGATGCTTGTTGTTCCATGCGACGGTAATTTAGAATCGGAGCCCCTGCAGGCTGGGCCATGCAGGTCCCCGGGCACAGGGTTCCCCGGCTCCTGGGAAGTGCCCCCTGGGCACGGTGCCAAGTTGCCCACCTCGCACCTCTGCCCTCCTCTCTCTGGGGCAGGGCACGGCTTTCAAATCCACTTCAGAGCTGTGGAGGCCTTTTTGCCTATTAGGAAAGCTAAATTGGACACAAAGTGCCCTGACTGTCAGCAAAGCACAGCTGACGGCAAGAGCCACCAGGGCAGTCCGAAGCACAGCACTTCTCTTTGCAGGCTGCTGCCCCACCGCAGGCTCAACCAGCGGCCCTTCAGGTGCCACGGTGGCAGCTTTCCTTTCAATTAATAAATCTAAACGGGGAAGAGCCATGGAGAGGCAGGAATTATGCAGGGCAGTCAAAGGGGAGAAGGCAAAGGCTAATGGCCTGAAGCGAGAAAGAAAGAGTCCAAGATGAAAAGATCCCAACAGCAAGGTCTGCCAAAATGCACCCACGGGAACTCTGACACTGGTGATTTGTGCTTTGGCAAGATCAAGGGGAGGAAGGAGAGGAGGCAATGGCCTATCTGAACACTTTGTGGCTTCAAGTGCAAGAAATAAACAGTCACTCCAGGAATACCAATCACTACAGAGAGACTTTGAGTTGCTCCACTGTGGGTGAGGTAGACCCCTCTCCCCAACCGGACCATAAAGCTGTGATATTATCAGCAGTGTGAAAGTCCAACTCACACTTTTCCCTCTGTGGATATTTCTTTACACAGTTGACATCAAAAATTAGAGAAACCCTTTTTTTAACCCCATCAAACTAGTGAACTACACCCATGTTACTAACATCCTTTTTAAAAGGCACTTAGCTAAAAACCCAGTAAATTTGGAAAAAAAAAACAAAACAAAACAACAACAAAAAAAAAAAACACAAAAACAAAAACAAAAACCCAAAACCAGACTCTATTACCCTATTTAACCTGTCAGATCTTTTCCAGCCCAGAATTCAATATAGCACAGCACTGAATCGCACCTGTTGCTCTGCTGGTTCCCTTTCTCATGAAAAATACATTCAAACAAGTCTGCTAGATCTCACTGCGGTAGTTGATTCAGCTGATCTTCAGACAGTCCTTTCTAGCATCTAAGAAGCTATGTGAGAAGAGATATTCAGCTACAACCTAAGGTCTTTACCAAAACCAGAGGGGTTTTGCCTGTTTGTGTTTTAATGGCAACTAACTACTCCCCCTCACATCCCCCATTTGGTTCAGGTTTTTCCTTTCTACCTTTCAAGATCTGTGCGGTCCAAACATAAGTACAGCAATTCAACGCCTTACAATTGGATATGCCAGTAGTCTGCGTATGCTAGTCTATGTGACTTTTATTCATCCATAAAAGAGATTATGTATTTTTCTCCGTTGGAGCACTGGTACATAAAATGTATTTTATTGCTCGATATTCCAGGTCAAAGAGTTAAAAAAAGTAAACAATATTTTTGCCAAATTAGGAGTAGCAAAGCTCCCTTGGATCTGACCAATGGCACTGGCTCCAGCACCCCAGTGCAACAGGAACAAAATATACAATCACTCCTCGAATTGAGCTACAGTTTTAGTGTCATTCTCCTCCCACCACCTATCATCACTGGAAGACTGAAATCCCATCAGTATGAGTGTCAGTAAAATCACTGATTTCAGCCTGTGATCTCAATCAAAGTAGATATAAGTTTTTCCCTAATAAGCCCTGCCCTGATTAGAAAGGGACCAGAAGAAACCTCCTTAGCTCCATCTGAAAACTCATTGCCCTCATGGGTCATGGGTTTATTCTATATTTTAAATGACAAAGCAGCTCCTCAGCTCCGCATCCCGTGTTTTTGCAAGTCTAATACTTTGGCGATTTGCTGTCCACACTGGCTCCCCAATGGAGTTCAGGTCTCTCTTTTAAGGCTCAAAAGCAGTGGATAAGTTTAATCCTAACCTCCCGCTTTTCCTCCTTGTGCAGGTGTGCCCTCCCACAATACCAAGGAGCCACAAATCAAGTGACTTCACGGGAAATAAATTGCACAGAGACCAGGGCTTAAGCTCTGGACACGGCAAGGATCTCTGAAGGAAATTAAAACACCTTTTTACCTCAGCTTTGGTTTAAACTCTCCTTTCTTCAGTCTTTTGTCTTCTACAAGGCAGAATATGGCAAAGGAAACCTGCTGTATAATAATGAAAAAAATTAACCAGTGCATTGTGACTTTAAGCAGTGTGAACAACTCACCAATAGAAAACAGAAGAGAAACAGTGTACCTGTCAATATAATACCAGAAAAGCCAGGCAAGGAGTTAACCTGAAATAGCAATAGTAGAACAGGTTGAAAACTGATTGATCTACGTACACCAGAAATTATTACTGAAATATAATACAAATAACGCAGACAGTTAAACTTCAGACGTTATACCCATTAACTTCCATGGCAATATTCCAGAAATTAATTTGACTCATGTCCTGTAACGCAGGCATTTGCACAGACATACTGTCTTTGTATATACTTGAGGACTGACTCACAGTCAGTTGTCAAAGGCAGCAGAATCAGTTGAATGTAAATGTCTCAGCAGGGAACTCCACTAATTTTAACAGTTACAGACAGTTCCCCCGATGCAAAAGGCTCAAGACAGAACTAAAGTTGCCAACACCCTTAGCATACCAGGTAAAACAGTAGAACTGAGATCTGTCCTGCTGGGGAAGTTCTGCATCTTGGGGATGGAGGGCAGATCCCCTTGAAGTTGTCCACCGTACAGATCAAGCAAGGTCCCGTTCCATTCTAGTTTGGCACAACTTTGCTAAAGCCGCTGGAGGTTTACCAAGACAGCCAAGCTAAAGCTCTGATCTGTAGAAAATGACTGAGAAACATATCCAAGTGCTCATATCGAAAGCTGCAGCTTCACCATTACTTTAAGGTGACTCAAAAGTAAGCCTCTGAGAAAGGGAGAGGTCTCGCCTCTTCTGTTGCACCGGCAGCTAGCATTTCTGTGCTGGTGTGATAAGCCGGATAAGGTGCTCACCCTAAACTAACCAACCAAATCGAAAAACAGTTACTTGTCACCTGGATCAGCCCCTGGACAGGATTTCCCACGCAGCTGCACAAGCCCTCACCCAGGATGGCAGCGGGGCAGGACCGCGGGGTCAGGAGCAGCAGTGACAGCAAGAAGGGTAGGAGAGACAGACAGCCAGACAGATGGCTGTTTTAGCAGCAGTTCACAATTAGAATAGCCTTAGAGCAATCATGAGAACAAAGCCTTTTATATCAGAGGGGAGGACATGTATTTTCAATGAGCCAATACTGAGGACCTGTTCGCAGCTCGGTATGACTCTCCTTTTCCACGGGAGATTTAAGGTTCTGTTTTAAATGCAGAGCAGAGGATGATTTCTATGCAGGGCAACTCGGGAAGAAGTCCTGCACTGACTTACGATTATCTGTATGACTAAAGCCTCCCTTTCCTTGCTAAGGTAATAAGCCCTACCCCTAATCTTTTCTGCAGCAGAATAAATATTAGATGTAATATAACAGATCTGGTGGCGTTTCTAGCAGAAGGGTGCTGCTGTCATATCACACAGGATTGTACATACAAATGGCACCTTTTGAAAAAAACACAGATTTGCAAGGTTCAAAAATACTATGTAGTACTAGTGACATCTGCAGGTGCACATCGGTTGGAACAGCGAGAGGAAAAATTCCAAAAATGAGGCATCTGTGAGAAGCTATCATAAGGAAAACCAGCAGATGTACTCACAGTGTCTGCCTTCAAAGGCCAACCCAGGGATGAATGGGTCCACTCAACTGCTGTGTTAAGGGGTTAAGTCAGACCCGTCCTCTAAATCACGCTTTGGAGGAGCTTCTCATTTTGTTGGCAGTGCAGGCGGTGGGGTGAAGCTGGCCTCTTGTTTTACATGGCACCTACACAGCAGTGTGACTGTCCTCCTTCCTAGGAGCGAGAAATACAGGCGTGATCTTTGCAGGGAGGTTGTGTTGCTTCCTCAGTCAGACCTAGGTAGGGTGACCAAGAGACACCAGTGAGAAGAAGACAAACGCAAATCATTGCACCTTGTCCGACAGAAAATGGGGGAAAGGGAGCAGCTGGTTTTAAATGTTTCCACAGCTCAAGAGAGACCATATCAGTGAAGAGTCACTACTGGTTATATTGAGTCTTGTTGCAACCGATAGGTCTAACGAATGCTCTTCTTTAAAGATAAAGTGATAAGGGAGAGTTCCTACTGAAAAAGAAAGCATACTTAAGATAAAAACCTTGGGCAGAGTTGTTTAGCAAGGAGTGAAAATGAGTGAGCAAATATACATACAAGTGAAGATCAGAGCACTGTGCAAACATTTAAAGGCAAGAAAGTTTGATCCAGCTTGAAGTATAGTAGCCAGGTCCTGAAAAAAGGGCCAGAGGGGAAAAGTCTTGTGACAGCAATACCTGGATTTGGTGATATAAGGAAGGAGACAGTCTGCTTTTTTTCATTTCCCCTCTGTTCAAGAAAGCAGACCCTTCTGCAAGATAAAAAATTGAACTTCACCTTCATCGTCTCTCAGACGATGCTGTTGCAGTTTTGTCATACACAAATCCAGCCACTCTGCTGTATAACACTTTACCCTATTTGCACTGGGAAAGCTATTTCTAACTCACTTCACTTACACTGCTGTTAAAACATTGTTTTAAAACTAAATGCATGCAGGTAGAAAACAAGACCAAAGAGGAATTGAATTTTTCCGGTCTGGATACATCTGTTGCACTTCTTTGCTTAAAATGTCTTCATTTCTGATCTTGGTTGATTTTCTTTTTTAAACGCTGTGTCTTAAATAAAAATTTTGCGTTTTACATCATGTTTAAGCCAAGTTCTCAAAACCCTTACAAAATATTGTGCCAGAACCTCCACACCATTGAACAGAATTAGCTATGACTGTTCACATTTGTCAGGAACACAGGCCATTACATTTTGGCATTTGTGACATAAGGCACCACTGTCATTTTAGAAATACCGGGGACGAGATCTGTTCTGAAAAGATGATATGCAAGAACCCCATGTTCTACCCAAAATTACAGCAGCCTAACAGCAGGTATGCTATGAATGATAAAGTTTGCATAATGTAAGGTGAGGTATTTATGGATTTGTTAGACTGCTAACACGTTAACAACAACAGGTTTTACTCAGGAAATATTCAATTTCTCGGTAGATCTCCTAAAAAGAAAGATATTTTTACAATACAGGAAATGAGAAAGAAAGCCGTAATACAAGTGAGAACAGCAATCAGATCTATGATATGTTTAGTAAAAAAAACTGTACCAATATGCCCGGGGAGCTGTTGAGCAAGGCACACAGCAATACGTGCCACAGCAAATCTATAGGCAGTACAACAGTATGGAGGAACATGAACTACTTTCCAAAATGGGAAACCAGGTACTACAGGAATACAAGAAACATGGGGAGGCTGCAAGGAAAAAAAATAGCACTGAAGGGTGCAGTTGAAGGGAAGACTGATATAACGATAAAATATTAGGAAAGCCCTGATAAAAAAAAATAAAAGGAACAGGTGGGATCTGGAATCGTTTTGGGGGAAGAAGACCAAGAGACCCTTGGCAGGCAGAGCTGAGAACCTCCTGGGGAGATCCTGATTTGCCCCAGTTTTGTGATTTCTTTCTGAGACACAAGTGATATCGCAGATTATGCTACTGTGGACGACTTCTGTTGCCCAGGTACAGCTGGGGGAGAACATGATGCAAACATGAGGTGACAAGCTGCGTCCAAGGCCAATCTCAGAAGTCTAGTCAAAACCTCCAAAAAATGCCAAAGGCACAGCTGAGAGTAGCCTACAGGCACTCATGTAGCTCAGGCCAAGATCACCCCAGTCTAATGGTGCTCCCAGGCCTAAGGTTGATGTCAGAAGTGGGGGTCCAGGTGAGGTTGGTCATGGCAGTTGAGGCCTATTGAGGGCCCACAGGGCCCTCACACAAATAGCAATAAGAGTCAATTGTCCTTGACTAAGATTTGCTCAGCAAGAGATCCTTCATCAGTTCTTTTGTTTAGAGCCTGAAGAAGATTTTTTATGAAGGCCTAGTTCAGTAATAAAACTAAAAAGCCATATCTCCAGACACCAGACAGATTCCTCCTAAAAAGCGTGACAGTGTCATTTATTCGACTCTAGCTTTTGCATTTAGATACACATCTGAATTTTGTTTATAAAAGCTTTTTCTTCACACATTTTCATAGCAATTTTCATGTAAATTCCGTACTTCAAACTAAAGTTTTACTCTGGTATTTTGAACTAGGTTTTTTATTTTTTTTTAAATGCGTTAAGAAAAGACGGGAAGTTGTCTGGTCACTCTCACTTACCCAATAATGCATATGTGAAAAGGTCAGTCCAAGGGAGAAGTGAAATTTGCACCTGACAATGCTATCACTTTTCTCTCTAACCAACACCCTCACTGATGCCTTTCATCAGCGCAGACCCGTGCCATGGCTTGCCGCACCTGCACTGACCATGAGTTCAGAGCAGGTGTAGGGAGAATTTCCTGTCATCGGCACTTAGGTCAGTAATGCAGCTTACTTGTGCAACTTCCATGGGGACCCTCGGTCCACAAGAACATTCTTGGACTAAACCCTCCGTCTCACAGCTCCAAATATTTCTGCTTCCTGGCTGAAGAGTGGGGAGTATAATGTACAGAGATCCAGTGTCTGTTGGAAATAACTGCTACATCAGAAGAATAAAGAGACTAATCTAGCCCCTCACCTAAACCACTCCATTGTTCTTGCCCATCAGCTTCTTTCTTACTCCTCTATCCTACAAACAATAGCTCACAAAAAGTGAGGAAGACAAAAGCAACTAGATTCCCAACTTACTTGCAAAGGGTGCCAGAAATAAGCCAGAAGAATTAAGGAAATGTATTCCCATGCCCCTAAAACCAAGTTTGCGTCAAGAAGCACTGTCCAGTTAGAGTAATTGTTCTGGCAACTTCTACATGTCAAGTAAGCCCAAATGGAGGCAGCGTCAGGTACTCCACTGCCCCTCAGAGGAGCTGCGCTTGGCCTCAGTATCTTCTATCAACTAATTTCAACTTGCTTTTCCTAAGCCTTGCACAGAGCACTGCTGCAGACTTCAATAGGCCTCAGGCTGCTTAGAACTACATCACTGTTGATACCAGCATCCAGCCACTTTTATGGCCTGGACCAACTAGTTGTGGCAGAGACCAGGCCGATATCAGAAGCAGGCAAAAGACGGAAGCAAGGAAGAGGAAGAACAAAAAAAATATAACATGTCATAGATATAAGGGTATGTGTCCTTACCTACACATGGCAATGGCTTAATTTCATAGATAGTTTTTTCATAAGCTAACCAGAATGAGATTTTTAACTCCCTATTGCTAACACTATCAAAAATATATCTTATAAAGCATTAAGGAGACATTTGCACTTAAAGCTGAAAGAAAAGGATTTGTTTGCGCATGTTCAACATTACTGACCTTACAAGTTGCATTTTAAAAGAATGACAAAAGCTTTGCAACGAAAAGACTGGTACACACTGCCCTTAAAGAAAACAGATGGGTGTAGTGGGCACTTGTGGTTTGTGTTACCTGCTTTAGATATATCTCTCATCTATTAGCAGTAATTACAAGCCGAACTCATTGGCCAAGATCCTATAATGCCCAGTGCTGTTTAGGCATCAACTAAAAAGATTACATCTAGTCTAAAGAACAAACAAGAAGTGCATTCAGAGAATGCTGGAGAGAAGGTGGAAAAGCCAATATGCTTTTGTAAACATCTCAGGTACACCACAGCCTTCATAAGCTTACATTATAGCCTCTGTTAGTCCAAAAAGAAATTTAATAGAAAGTAAAAAAAATAATCAAAGGAAATTATAGTGGACCAGAGTCTGTAGAAGGAAAGAACTTTTCACCTCAGCAGCTGAGCATGATAATGGAACAAAACCAGGCTAGGCTAGGTAATCATCTGATCTGTCTGAAGACGATGTCCACAGAAGGACATCTTCTTGCTGTATTGGTCATAATGCAGCTTTTTATTAGTGATTAGACAGTCAAATAAGGGCTGTGTCCCTGGCTACCATTCTCCTGACACTGAACTGATGTTCATGTTTCCACCTTCCACATTCGTAAGAACGACCCTTCTTCCTCAGCACTTCACACCTGAATCTTGGGGAATTTTATTCCCAAACGGTTGACTGCCCATCAGCCTTTCCCAGTATTTAAAAAAATTTTAAAATATCAAAATTGGGATTATTCCTTTCAAGTTTTTTTTTAAGTTACGTATTTCTTTCATGCATTCTTTGCATTACGTTATTTTCAATTCATATGTTGCATCCCACGATTAACATCTTCAGCAAAGCTCTATTTAAAAAACAAGTCTTTGAAGTAGTTTCTATTGACTTTTATAGTTCTCAACTCATGTTTGATACAACACTTCCTACAGTACTGAATACATGTGCAATTTGTGTAAGTAGATGAGTTTAGATTATTATTATATAGTATAGCAAAACAAATAACTGTGATTAAGTGGTAGTTCAGCCCAGAAGGATAACACTCAGACAAGTGTTAGGTAGAATATACTAATATACCATATGAATATACACTAAAAATTGGAAGATAAAAGAGACATCTGCTACTTCTCACATTTTAGTATTTATTCTTCCATTTATTTGCTAGCCTTATATTTACTGACAGTGTGATGAAAAGAAACTATTTGTATTTTAAAGAGTTATACCTGTTTATTTAGTAAGGAATCTAGTACCTGCCAATTCCGGAGTTGTGCAATCAGATAACCCTTAGCAGTTTGGAAACCGAGTATTGAAAGAAGATTACCTGTATGCTGTCCCAGCTAAGTCACCACACTTACTATAGGGAGTCATCAAGGTCGGTCATTTTCCTGGTTCTTGCAGCAAACCAAACACAGCCTTACACAATGCGTAAGAAATTTACCCATTTGTCATAACCTCTAACAGAGATCTTGTAACAGAAATAGAAGTACACAAGAGGACAAATGAGGTATAATATTCACATTGAACCCGTTTCTCAATTATTCTAATTGCTTGCCCACTGGCACACTGAACTGTATGCAGTTGCTTAGGTGTGGAGTTGAGTTGGTCGCTATGCCTTATGTCATATTTGGATGTGAGCAGGGCTTGCAAGACTAGCAGTTTCACAGTATGGGTTAGAGCTTCACTGGGACCCAGAGGGGGCTGTGCAGTGCTAGAGCCTCCGGGACTGCTGCAGGAATCCTCCCCTGGGCCAGCAGATTTTCTCCCTCGAAGACTAAGAACAAATACTACTCTTCTCTATGATCTTTCAGAAATATAACTCTAGAAGGCTTGTTTCTTGAAGAATAGCTGGAGATGCACATAAATGCTTTATGTGCCTAAATTCTCTTATTGCTGCACCTGAGCAGCATTAGTGCCCTCCTGCAGAGAACACCTTCACTTGAGTTCTTAAAAGTAGTCCCTGTATTCCCCTGATGTCTGAACATCCTCAGTGAAAGGAAGTAATCCTGCTATGTGCCTGACAATTAAAGTCATAAGTTAACTGGATGTTTTATAAGGAAAGAAATGATTCTGAATGCAGTACAAACTGTTCAAAAGAAATAGAATAGAGAAGATATCAACTTTAGAATAGTATTGACCTGGCGGCAAATACCCACCTTTATTGTATTTTTAACTAATACCACCCATGAACATAAATATAAGCTGTACTGCAACTGAAGATAGCATCCTCAACAACCAGAATGAAGATAATGTGGATAGAGTACTAGGGGAAGTCAGAAAGAGGCAGTATCCCTTAACCGGCCAATTAAAATAGCTGGAAAAAGTACACAAACCTTGGGTGTGCATGTTTGTCTGAAGGAGGACATATATCACGGAAGGCTTATCTAGGCTTTCTAAACAGGCTAATCTCCTGGAAGAGACTAACTCTAATTTTGAACTGTGGCTACTTACATCCCTCATCCAGCTGCTCTTGAGCCTTTTCTTTTTTTCTTCTAAAAAGAGCCTAATCTCAATGTTGCAAACTTTTTGGGACATAATATTTTCATGAAAGCCATTCGAAATTTAACATGACAGAGAGAATAAAGAAATGGATTCAGAGAGGAATTGAGCCACAAAAGCCAAAAGGTTATTTCATACAAGGAGTTATGAACACAAGTTCCTTTGCAGGCGCCACGAATAATCATTAGTAAAGTGTACGGGGCCCAGCAAATGGCAAAGACACACACAATTATGGCAAGCGACTTTGCAATTTTCTTGTCCTGCTGCAGTTTTGACCTGGTCCTTGCACAGAAAGAAACAGAGAAGTCATTTGCTGGGGTTAGAGAACTGCCTCTGGATGGAGATGAGCTCTCAGTTACCAAAGACTCTTTCTTTGGCCTCGTGGAGGAAGAAACACTGTCCTCTGCTTCCAGTGGAGGAGAAAATGGTCCTAGCCTCGGCGAGAGGCAAAATCTCCAGGACAGGCTGTCACTCCTTGGAGGCTCGTAGTCCTGCACGCTGCCGTGCCGCTGGCGCCTCTGGATGTTGTGGAAGATGTGCACGTTGAAGTAGGTCACCGAGAGCAGCGGCACAAAGAACTCCAGGGTGGAAGCACACAGGAGGAAGTACCAGTTGTTGAAGAACTCAGCGTAGCACTGATCCACTGCTACCACGCTGTGTCCGGCCACGTGTTCCCAAAAGAGGATTGCCGGGCAGTAGAGGAGGAAGGCAAAGACCCAGACTGCCACCATCTTGATGACAGGGTTGGACGCTATTCCCTGCTGGGCTCTGTAAGATACCTGTAAAGGAAAAAAAGAAAAAGGTCACTCCAGTAGAGACAGGTTTTAGAACCAACAGATGTAGGAGAGGAACTTCAGCAGAGTGTTTGGTAATTTAGGGCTGTGACTATGCTGATCAGCTGAAGCTCACCCAGGTTTGCTTAATTCATTGATGTTGGCATAACGTAGGGGTGTCTCCCTCCAGGTTAATGTAACTGTGCTAGGGTCCTGGTCCATGGATGAAACATCATCATCCATCACTACCTAGTAATTGGTATGCCTTGTTTGAGACATCTGTGGTCTGAAGTGCCAGAGTCATAAGCATTTTATAGTTGTTCAGAGCATGACTCCCATTCACTGCTTTTTATAGCATTTTACAAGCAAATAGGACTATATGCGTCACAGTTGTCAACAGAAAATGTGGCACATATATTTAACACCCACCTTTGAGAAAATTGTTTATTGCACACTTCATGAGGAGGTAGGAGGATTCCAGCCCTGCAATGCAGCCTTTAGCTGATGAAACCTTCTCTCCCACTCTGGGGCCAGTACATATTTTCTGCTATATGTTGCAGAACGGACATTTATCTGGTAGCTCACATCCTGCTCCATCCCTTTCACAGGTTGACAGGATCAATGTCTAATACTGGGAGCTTAGATATCCAATTGAAAAAAAAAGGTATGAGTTAATGTCAGTAAAGGCTACCATACAAATGTCCACCAGTCTTAATTACATTTGCGCAGGTGGTGTGAATTTTGCACTTTGTAAATGCTGAGTCTTTGGATTTCCAGTGTAATATTTCTTATGTGCAAAACGTTTTAGTGTTTGATTTCCCAGATTTTTTCCTTTAAATAAAATAACATAAAACAAAAAATGTAATAAAAGTGTGACATGTAAAATTAATTATAACTAACAAAAATAAAACTGAAAATCTATCATGTGATATTATCTTGACATTCTCATACATCACCAAAGAGCTGGAACCTTTAGCTCTCCCTGACATTTCCCTGCCACTTGAGCTAGCAGAGTGACTAGTAATAAATTCTGGTCTCCATCTTTAGCGTAAACCAAGACATAAAGCACATGTATGGTGGGTAGGATGCTATGCAGAGAGCAGAGACATAGAGTGCATCTGAAGTTTGAGGTTCTGCCCCGGGCGTCAAGAGGAGTTTGTTGCTGCGTGTCCACAGGCAGTCTCTGCAGTCTGCCCCTTGTCCCACTCTCTGCCCTGTTTGCTCTTGCTCCCAATCTTCTCCAAGAACATCTGGGGCCACATCTCAGGCCTAGACATCCTCCCCAGTGTCCTTCACCTCGCTGCCCTAACCCTACTGCGTTTTCCTCCCGTGCCTGATTTTAGGTCCAAACCCAAATCCAGCTTATTTTGAACTTCCTCTTTCCTTGTCCTCTTTTAATCAGCCTCCTGCCGTAGCCTTTTCACCCCTCAGCCTGCTTTCCCTCAAGCAGTAGCACAACAGCAACCTGCAGCAGAAATTGTGAGAAAAGTCCTGTTTGGCCAGCTATGGGCTGGAACGTTCTCAGTGCAGAATATTCACCACATCTAGCTGCAAATAACTAATAATCTCCACATGCCGGCACATTTCTGAGAGCTATCATCTCACTTAAATTTGGGCTTATACTCACCAACATGGCAAAGGTTGGTGAGCATAAGCCACTAATGATCTTGTGACAAAATTAGAGAAGTTATAAATAGGGTACTTACAGCTTTAGTAACGGACAGGAAACGGTCATAGCTGATAAGAACAATGTTAAATACTGAAGCTGTGCACAGGAGGTAGTCCAGAGATAGCCAGAGCTTGCAGATGCCTCTCCCCAAGTGCCATTTCCCCGTCAGGCTGTAAGGGATGTAGAGAGGCATGCAGAACACACCTATGGAAAGCAACCACAGAGACGCCATGCAGTTCAGATGGATTGCAAATGGTACCCCTGGAAGCAGAGAGAGACACTAGTCTGGTGTTTGGCAAAAAAAAAAAAAAATCTATAAAGGTGAATATGTAATTTATATACAGAAATTCTTACATTCTCATGAAATCTGACAGTGACTGTGTATGTATTAGATCTATTAGATCATAGTGTGTTTGGGTGTGCTGATTGTTGGGAATAAGCTCAGGGCAAATCAGCAAAGAAGGATCTGCTTAAGAAGAAAACTGCAGTCTAACCAACTTACAGTTTCTAAAGATATATAATCAGTACTGCAGCATAAACACACTGTGGTTGCGCTGTGACATGTAACCTCATCGCCATTTATCCTCTAGTCTTTTATCGGTGTTAAGAGTTTTCCCCCGAACACATCTACAGATGCTGTCGGTTATTAATTTAAGATTGGTTAGCATTTGTAAGCCAAAGACAATATATTAGACAGTCTGTGTGGTATCTGGAAACCCCTTCTACCAAAGATAGAGCAGTCACAGCAGAGGTATGAAACCCCCTCCCACTTTTAAGAGGTGTTTTAATCTCATGTTAGTTCTCCAGCTGAGATTAACTCCAGGACTATTTTTGGTTTGTTACATTTGTTTTTCCTCCAAAAGACCTTTCCAGAGAAGTACTTTTACAAGAAAGTCATGTTTGTGTTTTGTTTTTAAGCCAGCAACTTCTTCATTTTACCACTAATATTATTTCAAAAGTATGGGGCAATATCTTATTCCTGAAAATTATGATCCACTAGAGACAAATATAAAACTATATACAGCTTCAAGATCCATTTTAAACTCTTTAGATTATCCTTTTTCAATATGTCCATCAAGATCTTAGATGTTACTGAACATATCCAGGCTGATGTGGCCCACCAACAGTAATCCTCTGGGCAATGAGCTGACAGACTGTTATCAACGGGCAAATGCGCACAGCGCTTTGAATACTGATTTAACACATACCTGTTTTAACACATACCTTAAATACAAGCAGCATCACTTTTGTACAAAATACTCATTTTGCAGAGCTGCTGGTGACAGCTACTGCTCTTATCAACTTCAACGGGATCAATGTTTGGCACCATGTCAGAAAGTAATGACTGCTTTTAGCTATAGATATAAATATAAATGCAAGAACCAGGTTTTAAGCATTTATATTTGAAACTATTCCCCCTTTTACTAGTTAGACGTTGCAAAAGACATGAGTCACATGCCTGGAAAGATTCCAAACTTCTAAGAAATTTAAAGAATACCACAGCAGCTTCAGAAAATAAAGCATTTCGGAGACAAAGTCCTAGATTTACATGGTCTATAGGTCAATATAATACTGATACCAATCATTTCCTCTTGGTTCATGAGACACCAGCCACAAACAAGAAGAAAGATGTAGAAGGTAGATATTTAAATCTCTTGATTAAACTGCAAGATATGAGGAGAAACAGACTTTTGCAGAAGACCTGAGCAGCTCTAGCAAATTGTCTGCCTGGAGTAGGAAAGCAAAGGCTCCAGCACACGTATCGTTTGGTTTTCACACCATGGGGCGAGCCCCAGAATGAGGCACCACAGGTTATAAATTATACAAATGAAGGAAAATCTTAAAGGCTAAATGAATACACTTCAGCCTCCTGAAGTGAGGAGGCTGCACTGTCAAAGGAACAGCAGTTAGGAGGGACGGTATTGCCAGAAGTAGAATAGGTCGATGAGTGTTATTTTCCTTCTCATGATTTAGTGAATACTGCTCTCTGTGACTGTCCTGAAGAGACAGCACTTGTGTGCAGAAATACCTCCTTGCTAGCCTCAGGTCAAGATGTTTGCTGGAATACATTCCACAGGACCGTGGTTTTGTCTGCCACACGGGCTGTTTCCCTGGCCTGAATCCTGAAGGACTGCCGCACAAGGCATTCGTGCCTCCCACCTCCTCGCCTGTCATCACCCAACTGGCACTGGCCCCATGGTACCTCCAGGGACCAACTCTCCTGGACTTCTGCAATGACACTATGGGAAGAGGGGACTAATAAAGAAAACAGATGGGAGATGCCAGCAGGCTGCTGCTGGCATCAGGCAAACCATCCGATCTATAGTCTGCGTTGAGTGGAAGCCAGTAAAAAGTCACAGTGTTAAAGTTATGGGGTTTTTGTAGTGTAATACACTCATAAGCCATTAGTACTATGCAGAGAACTAATTAATTTACCTGGATGTACCATAGATAGTTGTATAAGAAAACAGTTACACTGTCAAATATGAGGATGTTCTGAAGAGTGGGATCTTACAGGAGGAGCAAAGGCAAATCATAAGCTAGCAAAAAATCTCTTTCCTTCCTTTGGTATTCACTTTTTCCTCAAGCAACATTTAAAGTATTTACATGAAAAAAGGATGCATTTCCCATTATATTTTCAGACATAACAGGCGGCTAAAACACTTAATGCAGTCTCTGCCATTCCTTACCCTTCCCCTGGAGACACAGCTGGGAAACAGTTCTCTTGGAAGAAACCACCCAGCAAAAGAAGCCCCCTTGCTTCTCCTGAGATTCCTAGGAAACAAGTAGTACATGCCTCCACGGCTGCAACTTACCCACTGCAAAGTCAGAAATGGCGAGATTGAGAAAGAAATAGTTACTCCGATGCCTGAGGTTTCTGTCCATGATGAAAGCAAGGATCACCAGGACGTTTCCGAGGATGGTGACCAGAGCTAGCAACGCCATGAGGAAAGCCAGCAGCCCCATCACGCCCAGTGAATAGCTTGGTGACTGTGTGGACAAAGTCTCATTGTATGTCCCAGCCATATGTGGAGTTGCGGCAGTGCTGTTGTGCATGTTGCGTATGTTGCGTATCCAGGTCAGTTCAGTCTGGGAAAAAATCCACATCTGGCAGAGTTATCCAAAAGGTTGAGACAAGTCTGTTAACAGGATAGGCTGAATAGTGACACATCCAAAATATTTCACAATATCAAAATAACGGATCGCAAGATTTCAAGGCCTGGAGTCTCTAACGTTCCTTGATTTGAACGCACCTATTGGCCTGAAAACAAAATCTATAAAAAAGGCACCTCATAAGCAGCAGTAAGTGCACACATTAAAACAAATTATCTCTTTCTCTCCTGAACGATGATCCTTATCTATTGAGGTTAGAAGAGTCAGTCTGAAAACAACCCTTTTCACAGTCAAGCATTTTGCATATTAGCATTGTGTAAGCATTTTTACACATTCAATTCTGCCGAAGCTAAAACCAGATCTCATTTTCACTTCCCCAGTGGTCAACAGGATTTAAATTATAACCATTCTATTTCTCTTACAGTAAAATGCGGGCACTGTTGCACTTGCTGTTGTACCACTTACTAAACTGCAGTTAAAACAGAGATGTATGTTTCTTAATGCTGTCGGTTACAGAGCATTTAAAATTCAGTTACACACTACAGGAGTATTACCAATAGCTTTTCAGCTCATCCTGATCAGAAGCAAGTCTAACCCTGGGCACACCAAACCAAATACATCGACTTTGGAGGACTTGGAAGTGTGGGCCACCTAATCCCCATCTTCCCAAGCAATTCCAGGTAAGCTCCCACTCCACAAAGTGCCAAACCCTTAACCCTCTGCAGATGTGAGAAGGCACATCCCTTCCTCGTCGCCATTTCACTTATTTTGTTAAGAGCCCACAGAGGTTGGAGGGCCATGGCTGTGACTCATGCCTGCAGCTCATCAGCTCCATAGGACCGTGGCACTCCTTGTGACTGGCTTTTTGGACTGCGGCCACGGTGCTTGAGAGGATGTAGGGCAATAAACAAGGAAAGATGTGGTGGAAAAGATGTGGGGAGGAGAGGTGCAGTGCTCTGATCCTGTCTTGGGGAACAAAGGGAAATATATTCTAAGGAGTCATTAATGCAAAAGGTGTAGGGCAAGAGGAACAGAAGAGACCTCAGGAATGATAAAATGTGACAGACACCTCCCTCAGGTGCATGTGCACAAATGCAGCCTGGACCCTGCGTTCCTCCAATGCACAAGAGGAACCAGAGCTCCCTGTGCAGTCACAAAGCCACCAGGCTGTTGGAATAACAGAGGGAGGAGGGGAGCTCGGGCAACTGGAGGGCTGCAATGAGCAGAGACAAGCTTGTCAGCAAAGACTGGCAGGGGAGATGAGGAGCAAAGATTGCCTGCCACATGCAGAAGCAGGTTGAATGTATGGAGCTCTTCTATGGGATAGACAGTCTGGTTGCAAATCTGTGGCTCAGGGCCAGAGGAAAGGCCAGTGACATGGGTGACATAGTGGTGGGAGTGTGTTGTAAAACACCCCAAGTAGGGTAAGGGAGTTGATGAAGTCTTCATTAAGCACATCAAGGAAGCCTCTGGCTCACAACCCTTGATTCTTGTATACGAATTCATGACATCTGCTGAAAGGGCAATGCAGCAGGTACAAGCAGTCTACAAGACTCCTTGTTGGTGTCAGGGACAACTTTCTGATACAAGTACCAAATGGGCCAACGAGGGTGACACACAGCTAGAGCAGCTGTTCACTGGTAAAGAGGAGCCGGTTAGGGATGTGTAATCAATGGCAGCCTTGGCTGTAGTGACCATGAGGTGGTGGTGTTCAAGATCCTAAAGGTGGTGAGGAAGGAAAGTGGCGGAGTACAGACAACAGACTTCAGGTAAGCATACTTGTGTTTACTCGGGAAAGTGGTGGGTGGGATCCCACGGCAGGCAGCTCTGAAGTGAAAAATATGCTGAGGAAACCTGCAGGACTTTAAGGACAGCAGCTTCCAAGCACAAGAAAATCCCATCCCAATTGTCAAGAAAACAAGTAGAGGTATTGGGAGACTAGTTAACCAGGGAAGCTACAATGCAAAAAAGCAGCATGGAAGACTTTGAAGCAGGGACAGGCTGCAAAGGAGGAATTTAGAAATGTTGCCTAGCTGCACAAGCATGATGTTGGGGAAACCAAAGCTCACCTGGAGTTGATGCCTGTAAAGGACATCCAGGACAACATGAAGAACTTCAGCCGCCCCATTAATAGTAAAATGCTGAACAGGAAAAATGTAGGCAGGCCTGTTGCTGAATGGAGACAGTGGTCTAGTGACAGCAGATGTGGATAAGGCTGAGGTACCCAATTGTTTTTTTGCTTCAGTCTCCACTAGCCAGGTCTCCCTCTTCTCTGTGATTAGTGAAAAAGTTCAGGGAGGAGACCCGTCAGGAGCAGATGAGAATAAAGCAGAGATTACTTGAGAGGACTTGACCTATAAGAGTCCATAGGACCTGATGAGCTACACCCAAGGCTGCTGAGGGAACCAGCTACCATCCTTGCAAAACCGCTTTCTATCCTCTTTGAAAGGTCATGCAGAGGAGGGGAGGTTCCCAACGACTGGAGAAAGGCAAATGTTGCACTCATCTTCAAATGACGCCACAAGGACAAAAGGTCAGACTCTTTTTAGTCCCTGGGAAAATAATGGAGCAAGTCCTCATGGCAGGCATTTCTGAGAACTTGAGGGAGGAAAAGGTGACTGGGAACAGTCAGCATAGGTTTACCAAGAGTAAATCATGCCTGAGCAACTTGGTTGTCTTCTTTGACAAAATGACTGGAGGCAAGGGGAGACTAGCCATTTGCTTTTAAATATTAGGGAATGAATAAAATATTAAAGTTTTAATCATAGTCCCTTCATGGGGCTGAGGGAGAAGTCTATGTGGTCACTCCTTCCTTCCTCTCTGTGGAGGAAAAAATATAGCCTAACTTAAAGGAGACAGAGATTAGGAGAATCATTAGGATTAAATACTCATCCCAGAAATAAACAAACAAACAAACAAAAAATAACACAATTTCTTCCAACATGTATGTTTTATTTGGTTTTGTTTTAAGACCTGAGAGGGTAAAGTTAGAAAAACATTGTTGTGGTTTGAGTTGAACTTCACAGAGTCATAGGCCTACTGTCACCATGTATTTACAAGAGCTATTGGATATCTGCAAAGAAGAAAACGCAAGGGCATGAAATGGTGGAATGGATGAGTGAGTGCATAGAGAGACTTTGCTTAGAAACCACTTTGGCAAGCAAAGTCCATTTGTGTCAGTGCATGAAAGGCACACCCAAGAACAAATGCTGAATAAGCATGTTACCACAGCCCTGCAAAATGTCTGACAGGGAGGAGAAGACTTAGGATGCCACCTCGACGCAGACAGCTGTGAGCACAGCAACTGAGTGCTTGACTTACCCTGGGAACAGCGAGCAAAAATTTCAACAATTAGAAAAATACATCAAATTCTTCAAATACACGGGAGTGGTGTGAAAAAACAGTTTAAACTCTGTGTGTAATATAGAACATCAAAAACATTGACCTCTAGTAGCTTCACTGCTCTGTGCAGTTCCAAATTTGCTGCACATGGTGCTCCCTGGCACCCTCTAGTTTTCCAGGACTGCAAAACGTGGATACGGTTTACCTAGCCAAAAATTTTGTAGGGCATTTTTCCAAAGTAAACAAGACATTCTTTAATCACAAAATGCAAACTGAATTTTTGTACTAAAAGCATAGGAACAGAAAAGCAGACAACTCAAATACTTTCCCATTTTGGGCCTAGCTACAGTTTCTCTGTTTAACAGATGTTTATTTAGTACACCAGCTATTCTATAAATGTTTTAAATGTGTGTGCGTTTGGTTTATTTTAAGCCTCACAAAAAACCCCCAAATCCCACAAAATCTATGCCAGCAGCTTAGCTCGTGACAGTGAAAACAGCAGTGCCGCATCAATGACCTTCTCCTGAAGCTGTATCTCTCTCAGCAATCAGGATCACAATCCATAACGCTACCCATGTGAGGCAAGGAAGCGTAACGAGGATGAGTGGTGAAAGATAATCTTCCACCAGTGTGAAAACTGGCAAGAGAAGTCTTCAGATCCAGACCTCTGAACAGAATGGCATTTTAGCTCCTCAAAGGCATCAACTTTCATGCTTACGATTAAGCTGCTTACACGCATTTGAACTGTGCTTGCAAAGGACTACTCTGCTTTTGCAACACTGCTACAGCCAATTTCAAATTAGATTAAAAATACTATTTAAAGTGACTATTACTCTTCGTTGTTCTATGCATTAGATTTCTCTTTCCATATTTTATACATTTCTATATCTACGCAAAGAGGAAAGAAAGCTATATAAAAGGAGAGAAAAAAAAAAATGAACCAGTGACTCTCACTTAGCCATCCATGAAAGCCTTCTGGGTGAGTTGCAACACCCAAGACAAGGTAAGAGAGTTTGGCACATGGAATGGGTTATAATCAAGCTCCATTTCCTTCTCCAGCACATGTACCCACTCCTTTCAGCACTGTGTGTTCAACCGCTTTGTTTATTAACAGCTGCTTAAGACAACTCTGTGTCAGCTTTCAGACCTCTGTTTGATACTGGTTCAGCAGCAGAGAAAATCCATATAACGTCACAGTAACAGGACACAAAGAACTGATCTCGGATAAAAATCACTCTGTCAGTTCAAATTTGTTCCAGGCATTTTGAGGGAATATCTTTGCACTTGCAAAGCTTTACACCCGAGAGGGTATTGTCTGTTCTCGCACAGCCAGCCAAAATCGTAAGTCCAGCAGGAACTTTGTATTGCTTGCTCTGCTAATTCAACAGCAATGTGATCATGTGCCCAAGCCTGGCCTATCTTTTAGGTAATCAAATAGTACACAAATCTGGCACTAAATATCATTTAAGCACGACCAAAGAGGCAGCCACTGTCAGGAGAAAAGACAGTAGTGGTGAAAAGAGAACCGTTTATGCCTGTGGCAATTTTGAGAACCAATCTCAAAATTCCATTACCATGGAATCTTTTGTTCTCTGAAAATCATCCAGAATTATGTGTATGGTGTCCCGCAACATATAGTATGGTCTGTATTAAAATTAGAAAAGGACAGATATGCTGGATTAGGCAGCCCATTCACTTGCATATTGCTCACTTTGGGAAACTATAACGACTTCAGGGCACTATCTTGTCTTCATAATAGTTTTTAAAATGAAATTGTACTGCTCCTGTGAGTATTTATACAACCTGTCAAAAAACGTAGCAAAACTGCTTCTACACTGAGAGCTTTAGGTTCACAAATAAGACAATTTTTAACTCAACACATACACAAACAGGTATCTCCTTCCAATGAACCTCTATGGAGATATATATAGAAGAGTTCTTTCATAGTACCAGCTCTATACATATATTAAAAAAAAAAAAAAAAAGGAAAGAAAAAATAAAAAGTACCAAAAGCACATCCAGCTAAACTTGTTATTCTTTTCAATGCACTAGGTGGTGTTTAACCTGCTATCACACCAGCAAAAACAAAATGAAGATCCTGAAAAAAAGCAGAATCAGGGCACATACCCGCTCCTGGTGCACTCTTAACCAATGCCATTGATAAACAACAGGTTTTTTCTCTATTTCTGTTGAAGACACATGTGAAAATATAGCACTAGATAAGAGAGAAACCCTATCTGCAAGTCATTTATTTTAACTCTCTAAAAAGAAGGTGTGTTACGTGACCTCCATGTTGCAAACATTTTGGGACATAATATTTTCATGAAAGCCATTCGAAACCTCACATGACAGAGAGGGTAAAGAAATGGGTTCAAAGAGGAATTGACCCACAAAAGCCAAAAAGTTATTTCATACAAGGAGTTATGGATGCACTTTCCTTTGCAGGCGCCACGAATAATCATTAGTAAAGTGTACGGGGCCCAGCAAATGGCAAACACACACACAATTATGGCAAGCGACTTTGCAATTTTCTTGTCCCGCTGCAGTTTTGACCCGGTCCTTGAACAGAAAGAAACAGAGAATTCCTTTTTGAGAGGAGTGGGATTGCTTTGTGTTGGAGATGGACAGTTAGCCATCACTGCTGGTCTCCACGACCTTGTTGATGAAACACTGTCCTCTGCATCTGATGGAGTAGAAGACGCTCCTGGCCTTGGCAAGAGGCAAAATCTCCAGGACAGGCTGTCACTCCTTGGAGGCTCGTAGTCCTGCACGCTGCCATGCCGCTGGCGCCTCTGGATGTTGTGGAAGATGTGCACGTTGAAGTAGGTCACCGAGAGCAGCGGCACAAAGAACTCCAGGGTGGAAGCACACAGGAGGAAGTACCAGTTGTTGAAGAACTCAGCGTAGCACTGATCCACTGCTACCACACTGTGTCCGGTCACGTGTTCCCAAAAGAGGATTGCCGGGCAGTAGAGGAGGAAGGCAAAGACCCAGACTGCCACCATCTTGATGACAGGGTTGGACGCTATTCCCTGCTGGGCTCTGTAAGATACCTGTGAAGGAAACAAACATGTCACATATTCAGATAACATTTTGTAACAACTACGTCAAAAAAACATAAGCAAGTCAAATACAGTATTTGTTCTGTAATTCCCCAGACAGCTGGAACATCTTCACTTACGTAAGGTCCTGAAAAACTCCGTTAGACCCGCTCTTAAAATACTGTAGCTCTGTAATTTATTTTAATACTTGGGATTGGAAAGGAGCAGAAATTATGATGGCTAAACTACTGTTCAGCTTCCAGGTGTGAAAGGACATGGCTTGTTTTCATCACCACCACAGTAAGGTAGCAATAAGGAATTGGTTTATGGTTCACGAAACGCCCAGGCTCAGAAGAGAGGGAAAACAGCTGTGGGACATCCTTCCAGCACAGAGAAAAGTAGAAGCCTTCTGTATTAGACATGTTGCCATGTGCAACTGCAAGCTTTAGACAATGTAATTTTTAATACTGTTTCCTCTTGTCATAGCAGAAAAATCTATGCCACATAGATGTTTTAACATCCCTTACTTTATTGAAACATTATGTTTTAACACTCACTTTACCTTGTAAACAGCTCATTGCATTACTGCAAATCTTGGTGGCTTTATGCCTACCCAGACTGCATTAATTTATTTTACTCTCTAGCCATAAATATCCACCTTTAAAAAAATATTAAGAATTAAAATCATGTCATCCAAAGTTAGGAGAGTTAAAACCGCATTTGTAATAGCCCAGCCAGTACGCACAATACGAACTTCAAGGTCTTGGTCCCCTGCATCTCTCAGAGGACCAGATGATCAGTTAATGAGAAGCTGGACAATTTTATTTGCTCAATACTGTTCAACATTTGTCATTCCAGGCTTTCCTCAGATCCAGAATTACTACCTTCCCCATCAGCTTCCTATGCTGTTCATTAGCATAGCACCTGCACTTTATATAATTGCTAATGAATGGTATCTCCAGAGCCGCATGTGACACAAGGGCCATTATCCCAATTTTACCAGTGAGTAACAGAGCAGTAGTGCAGCGTTACACACCTTATTTTAGATTCCCTGTTTTAAACATCTGCAGCCTGAAGATTCAGGCACCTCTACATCTTAAAGCATCACATTGGCTCAGACCGCAGCTCCAGTTCTGCAATAATGATTTTGCAGCCCTTTGCAAGACCACAAGTATCTCAGTGACAGAAGTATCTCAGGCAGAAAACAGGAAGCTCAGCACAGCCTCACAGAAAGTTAAGTCTGAAATGACTGGCCCATGGCCACAAGCTGGGTTTGCAGCAGAGGCAGAAGTGGATCCCAAGTCTGTGAGTCCATATCTTTTCTTTGGATAACAGCCCTATGTTATACTCTCCTGGACTCACTCCATCCTAATTACCTAAAGAAAAAAACCAGAACGTGATCATGTAAATGAAGACCATCAACAGTGCACAGGAACATGGAGCTCAGTTGGGTTGCGGAGGCCTTTTTAATTTACATTTCTCACATTCTGCTCTGCGACTTCATTAATATTTTTCAATATTACTGTTTCTTAAACACAGGGATTTTCATACTTTATTTTTCAGCTTAAAAAAAAAAAAAAAAGCAGCAACAACTAACCCTAAAACCACAACACTGGGGAAGAAGAGAAAGAGATTAGGCATTGTATCAGCACTTCCCAAACAAGAATCTCCCGATCTACCGCAGCCCACGTCACTCAAGCTAGCAGACTCATCAAAAGCAAAGGATGTTGATCACCTTCCATCTGGACCAAACACCAGGTAGATCTTAGAATGGTGAATTATGATATTTACCACTGGATTCCTCAGATACTTTCTGAAGCAGAGGAATGATAATACTCAAGAAACACCTCTTACCTCTCTGCATATTTTGATTCATTCCTCCTTTTGCTTCAAGGGATTAGTTTCCACCCAACTGCTTGTTGGCAGCATGTGTCAATCACCCCCTATGGTAACGCAGATCCTCATCTCATCTTCAGTCAGTCCATCCCACATCTCTCTCCATACCCTCTTCTCCTTTTAAAATTTAGCCCAATCATCCTTGACTCAACCGAGTTTTCATTACCACTCTTCTCATGACCAAAGCCCAAGTTCTCCACACTCCTGCTGCCCCTTCCCTACCTTGACTTTCCCACCTCCTCTGTAGTGTAATTAAATAGTTTCTGATCCAGGCGGCAGGAGGGAAACATCGAAATCATAAGCAAGGCATTACCCTACCTCTAAGTCCCAATGTAACATTGAAGCATCAGTGTTTCTCCAGATAAAAATGGTACAATAATGAAGGACTATTTAGATTCTAGTGTTAATTGTGAACACTCCGAGTTTTACAGAAATCTCAATATATATTAAGAAATAATTAGAAATGTTCTTCTTACAGCTTTTGTAACTGACAGGAAACGGTCGTAGCTGATAAGGACGATGCTAAACACTGAAGCTGTGCACAGGAGATAGTCCATAACTAGCCAGAGCTTGCAGATGCCTCTTCCGAAGTGCCAGATCCCTGTTAGGGCATAAGGGATGTACAAAGGCATACAGAACACACCTGTGGAAATAAACCAAACGCACACGTCAGTCATCACTGCAGGTAGTGCTCCTGAAAGCATAGAAACACTTCTGCGGTATCCGATAAAAACACCGTACTGACTGGCATTGCCATGTGGAAGGCTTTGTATTCTCACGCAACCAATGACCACCTTAACACAAACTAAGCACCAGTAACATTCTTAGAATTAAAACCGTCCTGAAAGGTTTATTGTGTATCATTGTTACTTCTCCTGTTTATATCACCTGCTAAAGGAAGGAGCAGCTGACTTTTTTACCTGCTGAAGTAAACACTATTCTGTATTAAGGGCTGAAATTAAAACAAACAAACAAAAAACATCTTTCCCCTCCCCAATGTAATTTACTAACTGTTTTCTACAATAAATTATCTAATTGCCACGCTTCTATCCGCCTAGAAGCATGATATGGTGTCTGAAAGTGCTCCAGAAGTAACTTTTATACAAACACGATGTGAATTTCAAACTAATCTTTAAAACCATATGATCAAAAGTCTGACAAAACCTGCACAGTTAATTAAGTACACCGTTGTGGTTTAACCCAGCAGGCAGCTAAGCACCACACAGCTCACTCCCCCCCAGTGGGATGGGGGAAGAGAATTGAAAAAAAAAAAAAAAAAAAAAAAAAGTAAATTTCGTGGGTTAAGATAAAGACAATTTAATAGGACTAAAAAGGAAGGGATGATGACGATGATAATAATAATGATAATGATAAAAGAATATACAAAACAAGTGAGGCACAATGCAATTGCTCACCACCTGATGACCAATGCCCAGTCAGTTCCCGAGCAGCAGCCTGCCGGAGAGCTTCCCCCCTTGTTAATATGCTGAGCGTGACGTCATATGGTATGGAATATCCCTTTGGCCAGTTGGGGTCTGCTGTCCCCTCCCAGCTTCTTGTGCACCCCCAGCCTGCACACTGCCATGGCAGTGTGAGAAGCTGAAAGGTCCTTGACTTAGTGTAAACACTGCTCAGCAACAACTGAAACATCACTGTGTTATCAACATTATTCTCATCCTAAACCCAGAACACAGCACTATACTGGCTACTAGGAAGAAAATTAACTCTATCCCAGCTGAAACCAGGACAATATACCCAGTCTAAGATTTCTTCTCATCATAATTCTTGATCATAACCACTTTTCAGTGGTGAGCTATTAGGGTATTACCCATGGGAACACACCAAGTGGTGGGAAGATACACGAGTGACTCACACCCATGGCTATCGAAGTTTAAGCTGTTAAATACAAATGTGAAAGTGCCAACAATGAATTTCTAGGTGATCACACTACACATACAGTCACAAAGCAGCCTTGGGAGGCTGAAGAGCCAACGGTGTAGTTTGCTGTGAGGCAGTGAGCAGCATCCATGCTGCAATGAAATGGAATCACTGCACCTGCAAAGCAACTGACACTTGTTCTTTTGAGCAAAAGGTTATATTATAGGTTTTAACACTCAAAGAGGGGGATAAAAGGTATTATTTCAACTTTAGATTTACTTCATAATAGTGGGTGCTCCTGTAACAGGTACTGAAGAGTATCTTGAGAGTTTCTGTTTCCCTAAAAATCTTACAATTCCTGTTATTCTCCCTCTACTGAGAATCAAGAGATCTTGATTCAAATCCAACTATAGGTCCAGAAGCACAGAGATAAAACAAGAGTTGTTGAAGGTCAAAATCAGACAGATTAAATATATTGAAAGAATAAGCAAAGGGCTCTGCAAGCTTGAAAGTGTGTGCTTTTAGCAATTAGGATCAAGCAGAAATTAAGGATAATTTAGGTGTACCCTAAATCTAAGTTATGTAACTACAGAAGTACAAATCAGTTTGACTCTAAAGTATGCGAAGCTTTTAACCACATTTAGAATGAAAAACTAGACACTCAGATAAATATAATATCACAAAACAAAAACTGATGGAAGTTCGGTAATGCCAAGTAAGATCTACTTCCTTCTTTGATAGGGGACATTATTTACTGTGTACTTCTCAGCTAGATACTGGTATTTGTTCAATGAGGTGCTACATTGTGACCCAGATGACAGAACGCCACTCTGCCCACTGGTTTTCTGTTCACTGCTGTGTTTTTTCCTGTGTACCACAGCCAGACAGCAGCAAGAGCTCTGTGGCACAACAAGGCAGTTATAAGCTGGAAGAAGACATGAAGCGTATGATGGAAGGGATCAAAACAGGAGAGGAGGAGATCAAGGCATCACAGGATCAAGAAGATCTGGGCATCACGAGGACCAGACTATTAGAAACCGTGCTCCTAACAGAACTTCTGACACTGGCAATAAATTTTAGGAAGAGTTTCTTCTGTTCTTTAGATATCTTTTTTAAATGTGTAGGTAAAAAAAGTAAAATAAAAATAGTTTTAAAAGATTTTGTTGTGATGTGACAAGTCAGTATATAGATTTCATGAAACAGCCCAACCTGTTTAAAACCATCTTTCTGCATACTCAATAATTTAACCAAGACTTTTACCAAAGACATTCAACACTTCCCTGAATATTGCAATGCATCAATCTCCAAAGGCACATCACACAATTGTTTTAATTGTACTTTTTCTAAGTACAAGTTTCAAAATAAAATGTGTCTCTGTGTATAAATATATATGTATAACATTGAACTTCTTGGAAACTTTGATTTGTTATCTTTATTTACCTATATAAACACATATTCCCGAGGTATGACTCTAGATATAGCATGTACAGCAAAATATTTCAAAATACTATTCATCACCATTTAGTTGCAAACTTCAGGCAATTATCTGTATCGTAGAATCATAGAATGGTTTAGGTTGGAAGGGACCTTGAAGATCATCGAGTTCCAACCCCCCTGCCATGGGCAGGGACACCTCCCACTAGACCAGGTTGCTCAAAGCTTCATCCAGCCTGGCCTTGAACACCTCCAGGGATGAGGCCTCAACAACCTCTCTGGGCAGCCTGTGCCAGTGCCTTACCACCCTTAAAGTGAAAAAATTCTTCCTAATATTTAATCTAAACCTACCTATTTCCAGTTTAAAGCCATTCCCCCTCGTCCTATCACTATGTGAACTAGTAAAAAAGTATTGTGTGAGAGTAGATTGAAAAAGAAGATAATCAACCACGTATGCAAGATCTGCCAGATAATATATGCGGTATTCATTTTGACTATCTGGATTTTAGTCAGACTCTTCACAAACAACTCCCATTCTTTGTTATTCCACACAGATTCACAGACACTAGTATTTCTTCCTGAAGCCATAACGTTAAACATTAGCTGTTTACCTGACAAAGGATCCACTTCTTATGATAATGTATTTCTGAAAAACAGTAGGCTGCTAAAACACTTAATGCAGTTTCCGCCATTCCTTACCCTTCCCCTGGGGAAACAGTTCTCTTGGAAGAAACCACCCAGCAAAAGAAGCCCCCTTGCTTCTCCTGAGATTCCTAGGAAACAAGTAGTACGTGCCTCCACGGCTGCAACTTACCCACTGCAAAGTCAGAAATGGCGAGATTGAGAAAGAAATAGTTACTCCGATGCCTGAGGTTTCTGTCCATGATGAAAGCAAGGATCACCAGGACGTTTCCGAGGATGGTGACCAGAGCTAGCAACGCCATGAGGAAAGCCAGCAGCACCATCACGCCCAGTGAATAGCTTGGTGACTGTGTGGACAAAGTCTCATTGTATGTCCCAGCCATATGTGGAGTTGCGGCAGTGCTGTTGTGCATGTTGCGTATGTTGCGTATCCAGGTCAGTTCAGTCTGGGAAAAAATCCACATCTGGCAGAGTTATCCAAAAGGTTAAGATTCATAAGGAGTACAAACAGGATGGGCCAAAAATCCAATAAACAAAAATTGACTCAGAAGGGCAAAAATTAAAAGGTTCTGATGCTAGATAAATCTAGTTTTCCTAAGATTTTGTAATTTTAGTAAATACCAATGCATCTGAAGCCATGTTTATCTCTAGAAGTCACCAGTAAGAAATATTTAGTTTTCCCAAGCTCATATTTTAAAATGCAAGCTCTTGTTTATGCAACCCGATCCTTATCTGTGGTGGTCAGGAGGGCTGATCTGAGAATATCTCTTGCTTCCCTCCCTTCCTCCCTCCCTCATTTCATCCCTTGCAGAAATGTTTTGCTTCTTAGCATTATGGACATCAACATTTTCTGGAAATTGTTCCTTAATCTTGGATACCTATCCTTATGAGAACTTAAAATACTTTCTAATTTCGCCCTTGTTTATCTAGCATCATTGTATTTTGGCAAGTCTGTGGTCCCTCTCTATTGTGTTATATCTTTTTGTTGACCAAAGACACATTCAACTTTGGTTTTGTTGTTGTTGTTCCTCTTTCTGTGGACCCTAGGGCTGAAAACTGATATGCTGTAAATAAGAATATATACAATGACTTACCAGAGCAGCTAACCAGTAATGGTCCCTCAGAGGTTAGATGCAAAACTCCCACTGAAATCCGTTTCAAAACTCTTAGTGGCAGCCCCACTGACACAGCATCAGCTGCTGCTGACCCAGAACCGAGCAGCAAATTACTGACTCCCTGAACGTGAATGAGAGCTCGGAAATTAGCTTTAATAGGACCAGGCTTTTCTTTCCACACTGGTGGGAGAAATCGTGTGTCTTCCACAAGTGCTTATATTTTGTATGAGTAATGAAGCCACTTGCAGAGAGCTGTGAGTATTCCACAGTTGTAAAAATTCAATCATTTTTATTATGGGTTCTGAAAACACTTCAGTGTCTAATTTTAGATACTTAAATTTGAAAAACGTTGGCTGTCATGCCTGTGCTTCTGTTGTGGGAACAAATTCATTAGCGTTTGCCAAGTGCTTTTACTAAATGTTTGAATGGCAGCAGTACAAAAAATGCAAAACTTTATTATCCATACAAATATCTTCACAGCATGCCCGTCCATTACCGCTTTAAGCTTTATTTCGTTTCCAGGTAATGCTGGAAATGTAGAAAACACACTTTGGCAATTACTACTAAGTAAAACCATCAGCTTTTCTCCTGCTAGCAATACTGAAGCTGATCTGCACGAAGTTGTTGAGGTCCAAGCTATTACGTGGTTGAAAAGAAAATAAAGTGGTGAACAAATGTGAGGTCAAATTAAGGGTTTGGCCAAGTCTGTGCCTGTAGCCTATGGAAGAGGCTAAGTGTAAGAAGTGTGTAAGTGTAAGTGTAAGAAGATGGCAAAATATACTGTTGATGTGCTCCCGTGCCTCCAGTGATTTGTGGCTCAAGGTGCCGATACGGTACTAGAAGTGACATTCGATCACTTTATTTTCACTTCGTCTTCTAAACGGTCACGTTCTTACCCCAAGAATTTCTGCTTCTGCATTTTATTGATAATAAAAGATATCACAGGGCTCCTATAGGCTTCTAAGGAGGGTAACCGTCCTTCTGCAATTGCTTCCCTGCATTCAAACCCATATAAGAGCAGGAAAATTGCCATGGACCCCGCCAAATCACACATCCTACATACACTGTTACCGTGTCCAAATTATTCTTTTTCCTTCCTCATGCCTAATGCAACCAGTCCCTTTTGACTGGTCTCGCCTTATCGTGGGAGGCAACAGCTCACTCCTGTGCATTCAAAGTGACAGTCCCTCGGTAAGAAGCACTGAACCTAGGGCAGCTCATGTGCACACAAACCTTCACAAGGGGCTGCTCAGAAACTGTACTGAGACACATATCCTGGAGAAAAGCACGTAAAAGATTTTCTTCTAATAGTCACAGGGGTGCTCGCCCTCAGTCAGGAAAGGGGTCCTGGAACGGGTTTCCCCACAGCCAGTAACACTCTCCCCGCTTTTCAACTGCAGAAGATGAGGGAAGACCCAAGCTCCTAAGTATTCTTTACTACTGGAAGCTTTGGGATATACTTTGATTCCTAACTTGTCCGTGAACGGCCAGAAACGCCAGCTTGAGCTGGCGAGCTTTCTACAGACTGGCCTCTATGATGAATCAATGCACAGCCACCAGTCTCCGAAGAAAAGACTTTGTTACAATCTCCTGAAAGCCCCACAAGGACCAAAAGGCTGCAAAAACATTATTAAAGCAGAAAAATCATACATCCAAACTGTGTTCCAAAAGAAGGTATTTTTATAAAAAACACACCAACAGACAAGCCATGAGGCTGAAAAGCCGCTCTTTGTAGTGACTGCAGTTAAAACTGGATCCTCTTAGTAGCAAAGCCCTTACTCAAGTATTATGCATTTTTTTTCTCCAGTGAGAATATATGCTAAAACAATTAAAGCTACACTGGCAGTTAAGTTACTGATGTAATTTGCAACTACTGTGCCTTAGAATGGCGCGATTACAGCTTTTTGCAAAAGTGAGTATAATGTTTTGGACCCTCTATTTCTCTCTCAAGCTGCTTTACAAAGTATAAATAGAAAGGTTCTCATTGTATCTTAACTCAAAATCTTCAGTGCTGAGGAACCGGATTAGAAGAGTATTAAGAGTATTAAATAAGGAGGCTGCCCACATAATGGCTTCCAAGATCGAACTACCACATTCTCACTTTTGTAACATGCAACAAACTATCATAGTTTTAGTAGACACACGTTAACAGCTGTGCCATACCTTGTTAAGGTAAGATACAGAGAAGAATCTAAGCAATTAATTTAATAAATATGGTACCACTTTGAATTCCCTGCTTTTCTTTGACATTTTTATTTATTGATGCGAGAACTAAGACGTTAGCTTAAGCGTAACAAAGGTTAGCAGTCCTAGAGTACCTTGGGAACCTGGAAATTCTTGGCTCCACTACTGGTCCAAGTGGACCCCCCTTGTAACTTTTCAGTCTGATAGTTGATCTCTTTGCTGTAGTTTCCTCAACCCTAAGAGGAGGGTAATGCTAAGTGAGCTTCTCAAAATCTGAGGGAAATTCTGCATTAATTAATAAAGTCTGTCAGTGGAAGAGAATGAAAGATACACTCTCCAAAGTAACTTCAGTCTATTATTTAAGATAACTCATTTGGGAAGCAAGGAAGTCAGATTTCAGAGTCTCCAAAATCAAGCTGAAGACAGGATTCATCCTAGCTGAGCACTCTACCCATATAGTCTTCAGTCCCAAGAGAAGACTCAGCAGCAGCTTTAGTTTTTCATGAAAAACAGCTGACCTTACCAAATGGCTTCAATCCTAGCGTGCTTTCCAGGAGTATATAGCTACCTAATTCCTTTCCATCTCCCTCCCTCAACATTTCTTCTTGGAGCTAACTTAGATCTAACTTGGTTTCTCAAATTCTTAGTTATCTCTTTCACACCATGCTTGGAAAGCCTGCATGCAGCACCGCACCTAAAACTAGGGATGCTACACTGATGTGCCTTGTGAATGTACCTCCGACACTACAGGCCTATTTTTGCACAAGTCATGATGCCATATAACTAATCTGTTCATATCCAGAAGATAATCTACACCAGTCAGCAAGTTTTTGGGTTTTGTTTGTTTGGTTTTTTGTTTCTGTTTTTTTTTTTTTTTTTAAATATCAGCAGTATAAGTGTAGTTTAATAGAAGATTCACAATATAAGCTTTTAGCAGAATTTTTTTGTGTGGCTGTTGCTATAATTAAACCAGTCTACATAACATGTCTAACTAGAAAATATCTGAAGTAGATAATAAACTGCTGATTTTCTACTGGGGTCAGGGCAGCATATGAACTGTTCGATGATAATCCTATAAAAATATGTGAAATTTTTATTCAAATAGACATGCTAGACAATAAATGCATAGCCCAGATTATTACACCAAAAGGATGCACAAGTAAATGTTACAGCTTTCTCTTCCCTTCTTTCTTCCCTAGGCGTTAAACAAGAACAGATATTAAATGGTAAAAGCACCACCCTGAATTACCTGCTTATTAAAGTGTTGAGACTTTGCAATATCAAGAAATTACAAACAGTCCAGAATTGCTATGCAATTAGAGACAATTATCTTATATTTTAAAAGTTAAGGGCAGTAGATTTTAAAAACAAGTGACCTTTCCATATTTCAGCATTGAAGATTTCCAGATATATGGTAGGACATTTACAGGAAATGTTCTGTCTCATCACCACTTCTTGAAGAGAAGCTTGTAAGAACGACAAGAGTTATTTTCCATTGCTCAACTGTCCTGAATTCATTAAGGCTCTTCTATCCGAAATCTCTGTTTTACAGAGAAACCACCTGGCAGTTCTTTAGAAGGTACTTTGCTAAAAAAATATCCCAATCAGAGACCAGATATAAACTCCAGCTCTTGGTCCAGTCACTTAAGTTTGAGCAATAAAGGAAAATCAATCATTCTGATACTGCCTTGTAGGAGACGGGTCCTGTAATGGCTAGTCTAGTTTCAGTCGCACTGCTGATTCATTTCCAGAAGAGCAAAGGGAAAACAGTAAAAGACAGAGGTAAGACAGAACAGAGTGGTAAAAAAGATTTAATAGAAGTCACAATCCACCTTTTTCTGCCGGTGTTTGATTCTTCACAGACATATTTTTATGACAGGCAACCGTACTTCAGGTATGAATTACTGCCACAATCTTTTTCTTCTCCCCCCCCCCCCCAACTAAATTTATAATTCTTCCACAAGTAGGGGATATGTATACTGCCTACATCGTCTTAAACAAATGTGCAATATTTGACAACAAAAAATTACTGTTAAAACTGCTGCTTCAGTTTAGCATTTTACATTCCATTAGGACATTGATTTTAAAGTTAAAGCTGTTGCAAGCCATTTTTAGTTGATTTTTAAATACATTCCTCTGGATCCTTATTTATAAACCTTTAACTTGCAGGAGAACATTAAACCACCAGAGTTCATGTTGATCATCAAGATTATTACATTGTTCAGCAGTAGGAGTTTAGAATATCAGAGGCGTATGAAGTTTATGTCCCCAACTTACTCAAAAGCAAAGGATGATCCCATCTTGTTACCTGGTAGGGGAGGAAGCTGTGCTAAATCTAAAGCAGATCTCCTGTCAGCACACTTCAGATAATACAGCGCAAAAAGTCATTCCTTTCCCACCCTCAGGGGTACTTTTGCTGATTCTGCTTAAATTTGTTTCACCACAGAAACCTGAAAAACGGTGACACGTACCTAACAGAAAAGGCAAACCTTTCTCTTCTCTGCATAAACACATACTGAAGGTTATAACCTCTCTCTTATCTGTAAACCTTACGCCAAAATAAAAAAATATTACTTATGTCAGCAATGTAAAAACTAAATGGTTTTTAGTTATTGAAATGACAGGGTTGTTATGATTCCAAGTAGTTGTCTATTTTGTTCTCTTCACATTTTTTAATTAATAAAGGAAGACCAATCTAACATTAATATAGTTCAGAGACAAAAGATGCCAGTACTTCCAGTCCGTTCAAGAGCAATACACTGGCTTCAGAATAACATACTTCACAAATGCATGCTTCAGCATTCGCAAACTGCACCAGAGACACCAGTCCAAGCAAGGTTAGACTACAAGAACCTGTAACTTCCACAAATATTATGAAGTATAATTTCAGTTTTTCTCTTTTTTCTTTTTAAGATACCTGCTTTTTTTTTTTTGAGCAACAGCTTATGGCCTCAGAGCACAAGTGACTTAGGAAACAAGCCAGCTGCTTGTAAGTGTAGGCTGACTTGTTTTCTTTCTCGTATTCTGGGGGACCTCTGTTCTCCACTAACTCAGAGAAACAAAATATTTTATAGCCCAGTTTCTAAAGAAGTTAGGTTCTCGATTTCTTTGTTAACAAGGCAAATACATTCTAGGCAATGATGAAAGTGTGAGGATCAAAATATATTCCATGTGTCTGCTGCTGCTCTGCTTTACATGTGGAATATTGTATTATTTGTGTCCCTTGGTTACCAGTCTCAGCGTGAAAACAGTCTTGACACATCTCAAGGACTTCAACTGCTTTATCGGTGCTAAATTTTTGATCCTAACATGTAATAACCACTGCTGCTGTAACATTTTCTGAATTACAAAGCAGAAAAAAATCGTATTCAATTAAGTGATGGGATACAGCCTCCTTGAAGCATAGCTACTAATCAAAGAGCAAGAATCACAGGGTCTTTAGGCCATGAGCTATGCTGACACACTGCTCTCAAAGGAAAGGGCAAAATCCTGCATTGCAAAAGTCTTCTGGAAAACCACATGAAAACTTGTTCTTAGAATAAAGGAAGTTTAAACTTAGGAAATGCTTAAAAACAAAAATAGGAAGAGAATGCAACTTCTCTAACCAAAAGTGTCCACAGTACAGCTAGAAAGCACTTTATCTTCCCTCTGAAAGAAACAGAATGAAACGGACACATTTCCACTTTGGTGGTCTGTTTCCAGCCATTTTAGGGGCTAGGGGATTGATTTTGCTCACTGGCTGGATGACGTATATGGTCTATTTCATTTATGCAGCAAGGGGTTATCAAAAATTTGTTTCTTCCATTTTGGGGTTTTAGTTTTTGCTAACACAACACTGAAACATGAGATTCTTGGGGACAAGGATCAATACTTTCCGATAAAAACAGTGATTAAAAAAAAAAATTAATCAGACACCTAGCTTTCATACCTCAGACCGAACACCCAAAAGTTCAGACCTTCAGAATCACTTGTTGATTCTGAGCATTCAAGCTAAAAGGATGACCTTTGGAAAAGAACATGTATTACCATGAGTGGAATTAAATCTTGGGCAGCTGCAGCAGAACATGTCACAATTCGTTAAGTAATTGCTACAATTTCAAACTATCATAAAAGCAACAGGAACTTTGAAACACTTAAGTTTATAAGGTACTGGAAGTGAATGGCAAAATAAAAGATTCTATCAATAAGACAGACAAACTACAAACAAGAAATACTTGTATAAGCCAGAAAGTGCAAGACTACTACATACTGTAATAAATGGACCTCCCTCACCAGGACAAATGTAATTTTATTATTACAAGTACAGATGCTAAGGCTGAACCCAAAAAAGAGCTTTACTATGCAGACAAGGTAATGTAACTGCATAAAATTGTTTCAATAAATCAGTGCAGGATCTATCTGCCACAGAATTAGTGATTTTTTTTTTTTAATCATGTATGTTAGTGGTAAATTTCAAGTCACTGAAATTCTTAAGGAATATCTGTTGCTATATCAAACTCGGGAGCAGTTACTTTGATTAGATAAAGTTTGCCCTGGGAAAGGTTTTCTGGGGTACCCCTACTGGTGAACTACAACAAACAGTTCAGTGTAAGAACATACTGCCAAAAAGATATATGCTGAAATGGTGGTCAAATAAGCTAGTCTTACAAATGCAGCCTTAAACTATGCAAGTGCCTCTAGGGAAATATCATTAAAAATAGTCACAGCCCTGACATTACTATATGAGTGAACTATAAAAGGTGAACCTGACTTAGGAAAGCACCTGTGACGCAGCTAGTAATTAATGGATCACAAAGTTTAGAAATCATCTTGAGAAATAAAAAAAAAAAAAAAAAACATAACAACCCAACAGATCGATAAAGTCCATCCTCCCAAGTGGAAGTTAACAAGGGAATGTAAAAAAAAATATTTAAATCTATCTAAATAGCAATATGACAATTAACTGACAAAAAAATCTGGGTTCTTTTTCTTGTAATTCATTAGAAAAAAAGTCTGGAAGGTATTAATAAAAGAGTAGAAAATGCAAGTGTTTGTGATCATATTGTTAACACTTGTTTTTTCCCCACTCTACATCAATGGAATTCACTTCAGAATGTTTACTAATGTTCACTACTAGCTCTAACAGTCTGATTTCAAAATCCCCATATTCTTTGTGGAAATCACTGGTTCCTGTAATTATACAACGCTTAATCCTCAGCTTTCCAACAGGCTCCTAGAGTCCCAACACTCACAGACAATCCTCAAAGAAAGTTTGAAGAGATTTCTCCACATTTTGTAGCTCATTGCCCATGTTCAGTCTTTCTTATGTCACCAAGCAGGCCCTACTAGATCGAGAACTGCATAGGCAGGACCAGGCTCTCCAAAGCCATATAGCACTGGGCCACACGCTTTCCTTTTAGATACAGAAAATCTAAAGCTTCATAGGTCACCTTGTCTATGAATGACTCCAATCTCACCCTCAATACAACAAACTAGGGAATTCAATTACTAATACAAGAAGGTGTTTGACTTCAAATCCAGGAATGGAGAAGATAAGTAATCCACATTTTAAATTAGTCATCCATCAGTGGGTGGGAGAGTGGGATGGGGAAATGGTTCCGGGTGTTACAAAACCCTCCTAACAAGTAGCTACAATGTATAAGAATACAAAAAGCTTGTGTCTAAGATCTACTTCAAAACAGCAGAAGAAGTCACAGAACAAGATGATCAGTAAATCTATAGCTTTACTGAATTCTCTTCTGAATACAAAATGTCTGTTGCATTGGATAAGGCAATAACGTCCATGTTTTCTTTGTATAAATATGTGCAAAATAATCTTTTATAGTTTTAAAAAATAAATTAGTGTTCTGTTCTCTTCTTGTTGTCCTTCCTTATCTTTTTGCTCTTTCCTGCTTGTTTAGACGATTCTTCCTGAAATGAAAAACAAGCATTTCAAAATTTAAACAACATTCTTATACACCTTGAGTATTCTCTCAAGCTCACCCAAGAGAATTATTTAATATGAACAATGTTCATAGTTCACTGTGATTTATGAAAGTTTTGAATTGTATAATATTTATCCACTCAGTTTCATTAATTTGTCTGCTTATCTTGCTATTTAGAAACTTCTGCCTTCAGCAGTGATAAAATTATAGATATAGCTACGCTAACAGAAGCATATAATGTAAAAATAATCTAAGCCATTTCCACTCAAGGAAGAGGTTACCAGTATAGAAATACTTCTACACTATAATGCAAAACTCCTTCTAGTGTGGGTGTGGCCTTATCAAGACATATACTGTACACCAGTACATTAAAACTAGTTCCCTAAGTGAAACAAACCTACACTGGGAACAGCAAAATTTTGCCACTCTTGCTGGATCAACATTGCAACGTGCAGCTTGCTCTGACTGCCAGTTCTGAAAAACAAGGCTTTTCTTTAGTGGGCACTCATCCCAAGCACTATCCAAATGGTGAAAGAATCTGCCACTACATCTGACAGAACCTGGGACATTTTAATCTACTCCCTTCTACATCTTGCACATGGGAAAGAAATGGACTCTAACAGGATGTTTGAACTCTGCTATTCTGAAGAGAGTTAGCTAAAAGAATACTTTTTCCAAGAGCCACATCTATGGTGCTAGAATAATAATGACCATAAGTAAGCTCCATCTGTTATTTTTCTGAAGGACGCTGGCAATAAAATAGGCTTTTTAGTACATAATAAAGAAATACAGTCTAATATAAGTTATTAAAAGTAGAAAAAAAAAGTAGTCATTTTTGGTACTAAACCTTCTCTTGAGGGTTAATGCTTAATCCTCCTTTCTTAGGAAACTAATCCTTTTATTTTATGAGCAATGCTTTCAAATAAGAGAATATTGATAAACTGCCAAGAAGGTAAATCATTAAGTATACAAGCACCTCTAAAAAGGAAAAAGCAAATAACTGAAAAGTGCAGGGGGAGGAATGGGGAAGAATGCACAGCTTTCAACCACAGCAACCTTATATACTTTCATATGAAAAGGAAAACTGGCAGTTCCATACTTTTTTAAGTATCCATTAGTAATTATTTCCTACTGTCTTAAACTTTCTATTGTTAGCAGTTATATGCTATAATGTACACAGACATATCTAATATGCTGTTCTGAGGATGAAGAAAAGAAATGTTGAAAACCAAGACTATTAGATGAATAAATGACCTAAGTCCCTTAAGAAGTGCCATTTAAAGACATTTGGAACTTTGTCTCCCGAGTTATTTAAGGTCCCTTGAAATATTTTCCCTTAATCTTTTCTGTAACAGTTAATGTAATTTTGTTTGAATCTTCTAGTCTAGGGTTTTTTTAAAATCGTGTCTACCACCTATAATTCTGAAAACTTCTTTGTGCTAATACAGCTTTCAATTTTTAAAATGCCTACTAGTCACAGTGATTCCCAAGCTCAGTCTGCTTACGCACTAGAACTGGCAGCACCAGTAAGCATGAGAAGCAGCAGCTTCCAGTTTTCTAAACGCAAAGAAAGAGGCATTTCCCCATTCCATCCTCCTCCAGTCCTCAAATTTGTGTTCTGGACCAATGTCCTCAAGTGCTCCCACTCTTCTACTGCACATCTCACACTTACAAACCAGCTCACTAACTTCTTTGGAAGTTCTTCAGGAGTCTTTGCACTGATCCCATGCACACGATCAGCGCATCAAAGCAACCAGAAGTTGACACAGGTAATACTACTTTTCTTCTGGCTTCATCTAACAGTGACAATTTACACAAGTTCACATACAAATAAATGCCTTCACTCTAAATGGCAGAAACCTACCACTGAATGTACATAGTTGTATTCCACAAGTATATTTCTTGCACAATTGTTTATATGTTTAAAACGATCTGGTCCTAAGAGAATACCTCCATACCAGCGGGATACCACAACTAACACATTGTGGACATTCAAAATCTGTTTAAAAAAAAGAAAAAAGAAATAAAAGTTTTTATTTTTTACTTGAACTAATTTTACTATTGCCACCTATTTTAAACATAGAAAAAGTCTACTACATTTTTAAGAACTTTCAGTCAGGTCTGTGTCACACATATGTTATCAGATGGTAACAAATAGAGACAAGTCAGCAGCTGTGCTAAGTTTCCCTCTTTAAGCTCCTAACCAAAGGTAAATTTAAAGTAAAATGAGTCGATATATCCCTCAGAAAGGGTGCAAAGCTATCTCATGTGCACTACAGTTGCTCATTCATGTGTCAAAGGCTTCAGATATTACTTAAAGGGAAAATTACCGAGTTACGTTTATTATTCTTTGGTATGATGAATTATTATTTCCAGAGAACCTCTGTCACTAAGCAGATTGTCCATCCACATTTTTGCAAGTGTTGGTGGATCAGGCTAATAACAGCCAGTGGACAGACATTATACGTATAGGTACCTAAAATGCCATAAGCTATCACTGTTGCCATGTGCAGGACCTAGCAACAACTCCTGGATAATACATAAAAAACTCTGCATTTTCCAGGTTTGAGTCTTAGTCTTTACAACCAAGCAGTTGCTTTCTGAATTCAAAATAGCATAAAGTTCACACAACATGAAATAATGTATTAGCAATTAGGATTGAAAGGAACTAAATGACCTTTACAGAGCTTTTTTAAGACTGTAAGTAACAAAATCAAGGAGAGAGTTAAACAGAAGTGATGATTTCTTTTACTGCAAGTAAAGGCAAGAAACATGGAAGGCCTTCAACAGCTTTACTTTTCACAAAATCTAAGTGTGACTTGACTAGACTTGAAAACTAGCGTTTACTCTCCCTTATAGCAACTCTGTGTTCAAGAACTCCCCATCATCAGCAAACACTAGTAACATAGGGAATGCCAATTGACTAAGTATCAGAGAGAAACACACAACTTCTCAAAATATAAGATATATATTACTGCATGCAAGTATGTAGTGACAATCACCAGTTAGCATTTTTGCTCATACTAGTCTTGCATGATTAGCGATCACGATCCTGAATTTGTCCCTCAAACGAAGGCATCTGAAATCTCTGTGGAAGGTCTTCACTTAGAAATAGCTGTCTCTTATGTCCTGGACAGTACTACACTAATGCACACAGATGGCTTGGAGCCAGGCAGAGCAAACAGGGCTTTATTTGCATAAGGTTGAGCAAAAACACTGTGGTCTGCAAGATGTCAGGGGGGTATGGTGGAGGTGAGAAAAATCCCTTAAGAGCTAGCAGTCAATAAGGCATGCTAACAACAATTCATTGTCTCCATTAAGGAGAAAAATAGACCTATTTGACCGAACAATACTATTAGAAGATTCTATCATTGTTTGCGGAAACAGAATTATTCTTGGAATTTTAAAATGAAAAGGATAATGTTAAAAAAAAAAGGGCTGGGGCAGGCTTTGTGACAGACATTTTCTACTCTACATTTACACATCAGCCATAAAGTCTATGTATAGCAACTGTTCACAGTAAACAGGATGCCAAACATAGTTGGGAAATTTTTAACTCTAAGTTCAAAAGAATTAATCTAAAATACAGTTGCTTGTAACCGGAAAGTGCTATCTTGACTGAAGAGCTAGGTTTATCTGAAACAAGATAAGATTTCTATTGCAAAAGAAGAACTCCAAGTACAGCAACAGAAAGTGTATGAAACCACTTAATTTTCATGCCCATAGCATAGAATCATTTAGGTTGGAAAAGACATTTAAGATCATCAAGTCCAATTGTTAACTTAGCACTGCCAAGCCCACCACTAAACCACGTCCCTAAGTACCACATCTACATGACTTTTAAATACCCAACCACTTCACCGGGCAGCCTGTTCCAATGTTTGATAACCCTTTCGGTGAAGAAATTTCTCCTCATATCCAATCTAAACCTCCCCGGGTGCAACTTGAGGCCATTTCCTCTTGTCCTATCACTTGTTACTTGGGAGAAGAGACCAACCCCCACCTTGCTACAACCTCCTTTCAGGTAGCTGTAGAGAGCCATAAAGTCTCCCCTCAGCCTCCTTTTCTGGAGGCTAAACAATCCCAGTTCCCTCATAAGACTTGTGCTCTAGACCCTTCACCACCCGCATTGCCCTTCTCTGGACACGCTCCAGCACCCCAATGTCTTTCTTGTAGCGAGGGGCCCAAAACTGAACACAGTATTCAAGGTGCAGCCTCATCAGTGCCGAGTACAGGGGGATGATGACTTTCCTAGTCCTGTTGGCCACACTATTTCTGATTAAAGCCAGGATGCTATTGGCCTTCTTGGCCACCTGAGCACACTGCAGGCTCATATTCAGTTGGCTGTCGACCAGCACACCCAGGTCCTTTTCCGCTGGGCAGATTTCCAGCCACTCCTCCCCAAGCCTGTAGTGCTGCATGGGCTTGTTGTGACCCAAATGCAGGACCCAGCACTTGGCCTTGTTGAACCTCATACCATTGGCCTCGCACCACCGATCAGCCTGTCCAGTTCCCTCTGTAGAGCCATCCTACTCTCAAGCAGATCAACACTCCCATCCAACGTGGTGTCATCTGCAAACTTACTGAGGGTGCACTCAATCCCCTTGTCCAGATCACTGATAAAGATATTACACAGAACTGGCCCCAACACTGAGCCCTGGGGAACACCACTTGTGACCGGCCACCAACTGGATTTAACTCCATTCACCATGACTCTTTGGGCCTGGCCATCCAGCCAGATTTTTATGCAGCAAAGAGTATACCCATCCAAGCCATGAGCAGCCAGTTTCTCCAGGAGAATGCTGTGGGAAAGAGTGTCAAAGGCTTACTTAAGTCCAGATAAACAACATCCACAGCCTTTCACTCATCCACTAAGCGGGTCACCCTGTCATAGATCAGGTTAGTCAAGCAGGACCTGCCTTTTCATGAACCCATCCTGACCGGGCCTGATCACCTGGTTGTCATGCATGTGCCACATGATGGCGTTCAAGATGATCTGCTCCATAACCTTCCCTAGCACTGAGGTCAGACAGGCCTGTAGTTCCCCAGATTCTCCTTCCAGCCGTTCTTGTGGATGGGCATCACATCTACCAACCTCCAGTCAAATGGGACCCTCCTGGTTGGCCAGGATTGCTGATAAATGATGGAAAGTGGCTCGGTGAGAACTTGGGTCACCTCCCTCAGTACCCTTGGGTGGTATCCGCCCCACAGACTTGCATATGTTTAAGTGATGTAGCAGGTTGCTAACCATTTCTGCCTGGGTTATGGGGGCTTTATTCTGCTCCCCGTCCCTGTCTTCCAGCTCAGGGGTCCTGGGTACCCCGAGAACAACTGACCTTTACTATTAAAGACTGAGGCAAAGAAGGCATTAAGTACCTCAGCCTTTTCCTCATCTTTTGTCACTGTTTCCCCCCGCATCCAATAAAGGATGGAGGTTCTCCTTAGCCATCCTTTTGTTGCTAATGTATTTATATAAACATTTTTTATTGTCTTTTACCACAGTAGCCAGATAAAGTTCAAGTTGGGCTTTTGCCCTTCTAAATTCCTCCCTGCATAACCTCATAACATCCTTGTGGTCCTTCTGAGTTGCCTGCTCCTTCTTCCAAAGGTCATAAACTCTCTTTTTTTTCTTGAGTTCCAGCTAAAGTTCTCTGTTCTGCCAGGCCAGTCTTCTTCCCCGCCAGCTCGTCTTTTGGTACATGATGACGGTCTGCTCCTGCGCCTTTAAGATTTCCTTCTTGAAGAATGTCCAAACTTCTTGAACCGCTTTGCCCTTCAGGACTGTCTCCCAAGGGACTCTGTAAACCAGTATCCTTAACGGGCCCTCCAGAAGTCCAACGTAGCAGTTCTGCTGCCCCACCTCCTTACTTCAAGAACAGACAACAAACATTTCATGATCAGCATGCCCAAGACAGCCTCCAATCATCACATCGCCCACTAGTCCTTCTTTGTTCACAAACAACAGGTCCAGCGGGGCGCCTTCCCTAGTTGGCTCCCTCACCAGCTGTGTCAGGAAGTTATCTTCCACACACTCCAGGAACTTCCTAGACTGTTTCCTCTCCGCTGTATTGTATTCCCAGCAGACATCTGGTAAGTTGAAGTCCCCCACAAGAACAAGGGCTAGCTATTGTGAGACTTCTCCCAGCTGCTTACAGAATATTTCATCTGCCTCTTCATCCTGGTTGAGTGGTCTATAACAGACTTCCACCATGATATCTGCCTTGTTGGCCTTCCCCCGCTTCTTACCCATAAACACTCAACCCTATCATCATCACTAAGCTCTAGATAATCAAAACACTCCCTAACATACAGGGCTACCCCACTGCCTCTCCTTCCCTGCCTGTCCCTTCTGAAGGGTTTATAGCCATCCATTGCAGCACTCCAGTTGTGTGAGTCATGTTTCTGTGATGGCAACTATATTATAGTTTTCCTGCTGCACAATGGCTTCCAGCTCCTCCTGTTTGTTGCCCATGCTGCATGTATCGTATGTCCTAAGTGCTTATAACAGAAAACTGTGAGACCTATGAACATCTAGAAATCAGCCCATAAACTAAACTATTTTAATCTTTTCCTAGAGGTAAAAATTGCGCTTTCCTGATCCCTACAGCAGTATTTTTTCAAAACAAAAATATTCTCAGTAACTAGGACTACAGATAGAGGGAGATGATCCATATCACAGAATCATAGAATGGTTTGGGTTGGAAGGCACTTTGAAAGGTCATCTGTCCAAACCCCCTGCAATAAGCAGGGACATTTGCAACTAGATCAGGTTGCTCAGAGCCTCGTCCAACCTGACCTTGAATGTTTGCAGGGATGGGGCATCTACCACCTCTCTGGGCAATCTGTTCCAGTGTTTCATCACCCTCATCATAAAAAGTGTCTTCCTTATATTTAGTCTGAACGTACCCTCTTTTAGTTTAAAACTATTAACCCTTGTCCTATCACAACAGGCCCTGCTAAAAAGTTTGTCCCCGTCTTTCTTATAAGCCCCCTTTAAGTACTGCAAGGCCACAATAAGATGGAGCCTTCTCTTCTCCAGGCTGAACAACCCCAACTCTCCCAGCCTGTACTCATAGGAGAGGAGTTCCAGCCCTCTGATCATTTTTGATTATTGATCATATGATCTAGACACATTCACACGTGAAAGGGGAAACTTCAGGTCACTTTCTAAACTGGATTTTTGTGGAATGTTAAGTGTCTAGACATTTTAAGTCTGACAGCTTTCAAAAGTACACATTAACATGCTGAGAAAAAGCTGATAAGCTCAGAACAAACTGAGGTACAGTACAGAATCAGAGAACCACACAGAATCACAGAATCTCCTAGATTGGAAAAGACCTGTAAGATCATCTAGTCCAATCATTAATCTAACAACGACAAGCCCACCACTGAATCATGTCCCTAAGCGCTATATCTACACAACCCTTAAATATCTCCAGGGATGGCGACTCCACCACTGCCCTGGGTAACGTGTTCCAATGCCTGATGATCCTTCAATAAAGAAATTCTTCCTAATATCCAATCTAAACTTCCCTTGGTGTAACTTGACGCCATTTCCTCTTGTTCTATCACCTGTTATTTGACAGAACAGGTCGACTCCCATCTCTCTGCAATCTCCTTTCAGATAGTTGTAAAGAGCGATAAGGTCTCCCCTGAGCCTCCTTTTCTCCAGGCTAAACAACCACAGTTCCCTCAGCTGCTCACCAGAAGACATGCTCCAGATGTCTTACCTGCAAAGTTGTTTCTTTACATTACTTTTATTACAATAATGTTTTCACACTGGCCACATATACATGCCTATATTACATAAAGTAAGTTTTCCTTTCCAAGTCAGGTTTGAGTTACTTAGGCAGTTTCAAAAAGTTCTAAATGAAAAATGTCAAAGTATTTCCATCAATTATTTTTTTTTCCACACAAAAAAGAAAGATTTGAGTAAAAAAAAGTTTTAAAACAGTCTCCAAGAATAAGAGTACAACACATTAATTAACAGAATATGCAAGCAAGTAAAGGACAGGAGAAGAAAACCCTGGTTGTGAAGGGGACATCAATCTAAAAATCAAATTTAAAACCAATAATTAGTATGCTGGTATAGCTAAGTGACTTGAGGCACTCCACAAGATGTACCCAGCTGTCCCCTGTAGTTATAGTATTTTATTTATGGTTTTACTAGGGCTTGCATCATGCCAGTGAATCAAAATTTATCAATCTCAATTCATGTTCAGTAGCAACTTTGCCGAGGGCATATTATTTCAACACTTGAAAACTAAAATATGTGAGTATGAGGGCTGAGAACCCCAGAACTGGAAACAGCACAAGTTTTTTTGATCATTTAATCTGTTTCTTTAACTCCTTCACTCCCTTCTACCTTTTGCATTTCAAGCGCTACTCTGGAAGTTCAAATATGTGTCTTTTCATTATGCGTATTTGAAGAAACCAAATGAAAGGCTGTGCATAGGTCAGCTGTCAATCACCTTCTTCCAGTCTTCATTTTCCATATACCTTAGAGTTTTAAACCGTTCAAAGTATTACTACCACCTATGACACACTACTTGTTTCTATGATCCAAGACCTGGAAATCACAATTCACTACATGCATGCAACAGTCTGTTTTCTCTTTCACCTTTGAGATAGCAATCATCTATTTGGATAAGAGCAGTGCAAGAATTAAAATAGTCTTCTAAAAGTTTATGTACATTGTAGCGATTTTTGAAATCTGTTCAAAACTTCCAGAAGTCAAAGATTAATTTCTATAACCTGCATAAGATGAAGAAGACGTCCACCTGCTGCTGTCTCCCCATCATCTTCACAATCCTGTAAAAATGTCTGCTTATCTTCACAGTATATTCTTAAAAAGGAAAAAAAGAAAAAGAAAAAAATTAACATAAAAAAAGATTAAAAAAATATCAATCAACTAACATTTTGACATGACTAATGAAGTCTCAGAGACCTTTCATATGCATGTGTATCAATTCTACTTCTCTACTATGGACATTTGCATGAAAACAGGATGAGGCTTAGGGTAAACACAAATATTTATCTGTACAGTAGAACAAGGTTTGAGAAGCTTTTACATAGACTCTAGCTATTTCAAGTTAAGTCCAGACTCATTACCAGTGTAAACTCCTTAATAAGAAAAATCCTTAGGTTTTTAGCCTAATAATTACACCTAGCTGAAACCAATATCAGATCCAGTTTCAAATTATGGTACACACTTACAAGTTGGAAGACCTCAGACAATAATATTAATAATTAGTTAGGTCTATATTTCAGCAGCAGTGTGAAACTATTACTGAAATTTGCCTTCAGATTCTTCATGCCATCTCCTTCTTCAGGAGGCACTCCAGGAAACTTATATATGAAACAACACACCCCAAAAGGACAGCTGCCCAGGTCTAATTTTCCACAAGTAATGCTCAGAGTTCTATTGTTTGTTACCAACTGATTTCATAACTTCCCAATTTAGTTAACACATGACACAATGACAGAGAGGCTTCTGGTACTAGATGACAAATATGAAGCAGTAAGTATGTTTCCATTGCTTTTTTGAGGTGTATTTTTGAAGTACGAGTGAAAGAAGCCAGATCAGCAGCAGCAACCGAAATCCCCTGTTTGCCAAAACCTTTTACTTAGGTAGACTTTTTAGTCAAGTACTTGCTCTCATTTCATGTTTCATTAGGATCATGCCAAGATGTGCATGAACAGATCAGTGTCTATACATGCTTTTCCAGTTCGCTGATTCCTTCAGTAATGAAAGGGGCTCCTTTTACTGTTACTTAGGTTCCTCAGAAAACCTACATCACTATCTGGACTAAGACCAATTCATTTCACATAAGCTACATTCACATAAGATGCCAGAGAGAGACCACTGGCAAACTCATTCTTACCGGTTTCTCATTTTCCCTGAAGTCTCTCGTATTTCAGCTGAAGTTTCATATGCCAGATGTCTGCATCAGGCTTTCTGTTTCAACTCTTATTTCAACTAAAAATTTTCAACTATTTCTAAATATAAGGTTGGGAGAAAAAACGTTACTTTGCCCAAGTAAAAACACACGTGGTTCAGGATGATGTAGCATTTCCATGCTCACACATACTATACAAAGTATAACAACATATGTTCAAATCCATTTTCAGTCTTTTTTAATTCCTAATGCTGCTTTACTATATTAACATATCTTAACATAACATTCCTCCTGTATGTTCTACTTTATTGACCTCAAATTCAAAATAAAGCCTAAAACCTTTACCATACAAACAAGAAACTTACACCCATAAATAATTAATAGCAAGTAATTTATTTGATGGATTTTACCTTTCTCATGTCCTGCACTCATTTGTCAAAGAACACTGAAAAAAAATAAACAAATCACTATTCATCTCTCACCTGTATGCATATATGTTGTGGGTAGCACTTGCAATTTTCTTATTCTCATACAATTTTTCAAGAACTCTCTTTACCTTTAAAAGAACAGAAATAAGCTTCCTATTATAATGGGGATTTCATACACACCATCTCAATATCCCCTGCTAAACAAACATCTCCTTCTTAATACTATAATGAAACAGTTTTACACTGACATAAAATGAACTAAATATTCAGTGTGGTAACTCAAGAAGCAGCTTCTCAGTACACTCATGCGAGTTTCATATCATATTTCTGGGATATTAAAAACAGCTGTTCCTTGAATTTGTACATTGTGTACATTCATGTTATTGCTGAAGACATAGAAGCGTCAAATCACTTTACTAGACAAGAGAGACAGTAAGATCTAGAAAACATTTTTAATTGGTATTAAATATCAATTACACCTGCCTATTTTTTCAACTATAAGAGTAAGCTGGAATATAACACAATTTGATGTACATTTTCCCATTACACCCTGCTTCTACCTACTTCACAAAAACATGTGATATTTAGAAAGCTCTACTACATTTCATTTTGACTTTTTCCTTTTTCTTCAAACATACTTTTTTTCAGTTTCCACTTCACAGTAAGAATAATAATTAAAAAAAAAGTTCTATTATGGGTCTTAAAGTGTCAGTATTTCCCAGAAAACAGATATTCCCACCATGTCCATCTCTCTGCTCTTAAGAAGCACCAAATTCAAAACATACATCAATTATCACTTCATATTCTGATTCTAATTAAACAAGCTAGCAATTGTTCAACCCTTTCCCATTTGGTCTAGCAAAAACGAGAGCTCTGATCAAGACATTGTTTTACTACATAATACAAAACTAATATTACTTTAAGAAAAACATTACTGAAGTTGAGAAAGTTTAGAAAAACAGGCTTGGCAAGTAAATTACCTTGCACTCCAAAGAAAAAAGTCTCTGAGGAGTAAGCATTATACATATTTAATATCTGTCTTAGCTATACTGTGCTATTTCCAATTCTTCTGGACGAAATTCAACTTACAAAAATCACCTCAAACATGATAACTCAATGAAAAAACTCCTATTATTAAAGGAGAACATTGCTTCAAAGACCTGCTTTCTCCTTTTTTCCCCCCCCAAAGGGGAATATTGAAAAAAGACAAATTAGTTAATACGCTTTCATAAATACATTTCAATACATGGACTTAGGGCACAAAGCACGTGAAACGACACCTTTGACATTACTTATTTGTCAGCTACCAGGCTCCTAAAAACATACCTTAAAGGTTAATTATGTGTCTGTATTAGCAATGAACCTCCAAAACAGACATCTTACAGCTAAGCAATAGTTTATCCTTTTTCCTGTTGTAGCTCCTGAGCCTTTTTTTTTTCTCCTGTTCCCCTCTCTATTATTCCTGCTTTAGGGAATTAAGGGATGTGATTTTCTACATGTCAATGAGGGACCTACTCATAAAAGACACAAGATGCTTACACAACAGATAATTTCTTAGTCCCACCTTACTAAATCAATGTCAAGTCCAAGAACCATATATATTTTAAATGTCAGAATAAGCCAAACTGAGACAAGGAAAAGCAACGGTACCAAATATAGCCTGCTACCTGAAATATGCCGATCACTTTCTTTGCCCCACAAGGCTTATGGTAACATATTCTGTTACGTAAGTAACTACAGTTTTACTCTGGCTATTGTTATTGAAAACTACATAGGAAGTTAGGTTCCACTATTAAAAATACTTAATAAAGGAATTTACACAGCAATCTGTGTACTGTCTTAAAATATCAATGACTATCATTGCAGCATATAGATTATGCAGATAAAGTATTATGGGCACATACTAATCTCTTCAGCTGATAAAGAAGCTAGCTTTCATTACAGGTGCAGTGTTCACCCCATTCCTCACCTCTTTTGGCTTGCTTTCAGAAAAATTAGTCCATACCACAGTACAGCTTCCCTGCAGTCTGAAGACCGATCACCTCACACTGTAGAGCAAGACTCTTGCGAAACAAGATGGATTTGACACTTGGGGACTTGCTCTATCTTTATACTAACCACATACCAACAAGTCTTGACTGGAAATTTCTAGGTATATTGAGTATATGTTGTCTTTAAAAAAAAAAAGTTATAAAAGAAGAAATTAAGAATGCCTTTGTATGCAAAACAGAAATTACTAACCTGCTTTAAGTGAGTCCTATTTCTTGACAGAGGCCTGCCCTTTTAGAAACCCACGTCTGTGGGTAAAGACTTCCTCAGAAGTAGGAACAATCTTACTCATAAATCATGATCAAAGAGCAAGAGCTTTTTTTAAATGAGAAAAGTTCATTAAACCAATGACTCTAATTTCTTCCCTTTCTAACGCAACACAGTTCATAGGGACTTCCAGTTCACAGGGACTGAGCACAGCTAAGAAAGCCCTCAAAGAGCAGTACTACTTTAATGAAACTGGTAACGAACTGAGTATTTTAAAACTGAGTCCTAATGAAGAAAATTACTTTCATTTTGCAAGCAGTAAAAGAACAGCTCAAAAAATCTGAAAGTGTGTTGAAAAAAAGCTCAAGTTGTATCCAGATCGAGAAAAGTAAGATAGATGACAAGACAGATGTGAAAAGCACAGCACATTTTTGAAGATTTAAAAATAAAATTAATTCATTTTTTTCCTCAAACACGTAAGAAGCTGAAGCTTACCAGAGATCTGTACTGCCAGCAGATAAATATAATATATATAAAAGAATCACTTAAAGAAGATACAGTTGTAGCACAAAACCTAAATGAATGTACAGTATACATGAACTGAGAAGGTCAGACAAGAATGATATAGTGCAGTCTTACCACAGAATAAGGTTGAGAAAGCTGATAAAATTAATAGGACAGATCAGCAAAACCAGATCATATTTAAGTAAAAGTTTAAAGAGAATTGGAGTATGAAGCTGTTGAACTATAGCTAAAGTATCTAACTGTTGTGGTTTGGTCTTAGCCAGCGACAAAGATCCACACGACCACTCGCTCGACCCCCACAGCTGTGGGGAAAAATCAGAAGAAAAAGGCAAACCTCGTGGGTTTTTAGCAGCAGACTGGCTGCTAAATGCCTTTAAGGACCTGAATCCTAGTATTGTGACAGTCCAGGAGTGCTTCTGTTTGACACCAGCTGAGGATCTGTCTTCCCTCAGAGCTGATAGAGATCACTGGATTTCAGCAGTGTTGTCATGTTACATTATGTACTGCTCCAAAATGCCTTGGGATGAGATTTATACAGAAAGCTGCAGAGGACAGAGTCTGGATGAATTATGTCTGCAGTGAGTTCCTTCCAGCCGAGACAAGCTCGGGAGCAGAGGAGTTTGATAGGGGAGTTTAACAGAACAGCAAAAGGGAAGACAGACCAGTAACAGTAACACCAATAAAGGGATAGACAAACACGATTCCAGTATCACCACTCACCAACCGCCATAGCCCCCCCCCAGCAGTGACTGTCTTCCCCTCCCCCAGCTAACTCCTCTTATAGCCTGGGCATGGCTCAGGTGGGATGGAATACCTGCCTCCCGTGCCGCATCCCTGGGGAAATTAACCCCATCCCTGACGGAACCAGGACACTAACCTACCAGTTAAAACTGTTCCTGCAGCAGAAGGTGACTGATGACCTGGATGAAGGCATAGGGTGTACCCTCGGCAAGTTTGCTGATGACACAAAACTGACCCAACCAGAAGGCTGTGTTGCCATACAGCGTGACCTGGACAGGCTAGAGAGTTGGGCGGAGAGGAACCTAATGAAATTCAACAAGGCCAAGTGTAGGGTACTGCATCTGGGGAAGAATAACCCCATTGTATCAGTACAGGTTAGGGGCTGACCTCCTGGAAATAAGCTCTATGGAAAGGGACCTGGGAGTCCTGGTGGACAACAGGATGACCATGAGCCAGCAATGTGCCCTGGTGGCCAAAAAGGCCAATGGCATCCTGGGGTGCCAAGAAGAGTGCGGTCATCCTTCCCCTCTACTCTGCCCTGGTGAGGCCACATCTGGAGTACTGTGTCCAGTTCTGGGCTCCCCAGTTCAAGAAGGACAGGGAACTGCTGGAGATAGTCCAGAAAAGGGCTACAAAAATGATGAGAGGACTGGAGCGTCTTTCTTATGAGGAAAGGCTGAGGGACTTGGGTCTTTTTAGTCTAGAGAAAAGAAGACTGAGGGGGTATCTCACCAATATGTAAAGCGAGGGTGCCAGGTAGATGAGAACAGTCTTTTTTCAGTGGTGCCCAGTGATAGAACAAGAAGTAACAGGCACAAATTTGAATATAGGAAGTTCCATCTAAACATGAGGAGGGACTTCTTTACTTTGAGGGTGGCAAAGCACTGGAACAGGCTGCCCAGAGAGGTGGTGGAGTCTCCAACTCTGGAGACATTCAAAACTCGCCTGGACACCATCCTGTGCAACCTGCTGTAGGTGACCCTGCTCTGGCCAGGGGGGGCTGGACTAGATGATCACCAGAGGTCCCTTCCAACCCTGACCACTCTGTGATTCTGTGATGCAATACTAACATCTCAAAAGTACTTCAGGAAGGATGCAGGGAACTAAAGACCAAAAAGTCTTATGTCCATACAAAGCAAACTAATGAGGGGGAAGCAAAACCCTAAAAAACATAGACAGCTTAAAACATTACAGCTTTTGTATAGAGAAATACACCTCAAAGCCCTGTCAACATTCTTTCAAAGTCACTGAGAATGTAGAAGATCTAGCTTACCTGGAATTGCAAAAAACACTTTACAAGATCCCTTATCAAAAATTCTTAAAATAAAAGCTATTATTGGATAAAAGGAAAGAGGAAAATCCTCTCAAGGTTTAACTCTCTGTTAATGACAAAAAAAGATGAGCAGACCAGTAGTTTCCCCACTAAACAGGGATCAACAAAGGAGATTGACGTTAATAGACTCAAATTGACATACAAAGTGATTCTAAACTAGTTATTAGCATTTGCAGAAAGAGATCTTGGGGTTATAATAGACGTTTCTATGAAAACACCAGCTCAGTGCTCAGTAGAGGTCAAAAAGGAAACTGAAAGGTATTACTAGAAAAGGAACATGGAAAACAAAAACTCTTCACACCACTACAAATCCTTGGAGTGATTGCATCTTCAGTGCTGTGCATAGTTCTAGTCTGCAGCTCAAAAAGATTACAGCATACATTACATGCACCAAAACAGACTGAGGGTCTTCAGCCTCAAAAACCGAAAACTAAGGTCTATAACATATGATAGATGACTATAAAATCCAACTGCACAGAGAAAGCGGAGAGGTGCAACAAACAAAAGTTATGAGCGACTGATTCACAGCAAACACAGGAAGGCATATTTTCATACAATGATGCGGATTCTGAATGTTAATCCTGGTGCAAGAAGCAACGGGACAAATTCCACAAAGGATAAAAGAAACCATCACTAATATTAAACACAAGGATACTTTCTTTACCTTGTGTTAAGCTGCTGAAAGAGGGGAAGCATCATGGGAAACAAAATGTAGCTGCCCTTTTCTAGCAGTCCGTCTAAGTCTACATTCACCACTGATTCCATTAAGAGTCAGGAACTGTGCATTTTTTCTAGTTGCAGTCAAATACAACTCTAGAAGAATGCTTACCCCTTTCACTCAGCTCTTGATAAAGATTTACTTATGCATTATCCAAGTGTATTTTTCAATATAATGCCTTTCTGAAGGAGCAAAAACATTTATAAACTCACTTTAATTCATTTTCCAAGTAACATGTGGCAGACTCAGTAGCTTCCAAATATCTTACGATAAACTTGGCAACATCCAAAAGTCAAATTTTGATGTTCTTATTCTGTCTTACATCTAATGCACTTAACGGTACAGAATAGCAATATCGACCCACTTCAACAATAAAACTAGAAAACTACCAGGAAGCATTGCAGAGCTGGTATTTAGAGCTATTTAGCTGACAGTGAAAGCGAGAAACTGATGACTACTCAGACAATATTATCACACAAAGATGCAAAGACGGACAGGCATATTTAGCTAATACCAAGTATTTCACTAACATTTTGTCAAGTTCAAAGTACAGACAAAAAGAGTAGAATTTATCTCTACTTACTTGTCTGGGTGTCACCACAGGAGCCAGATGTGCCTGGAAAGTACTCCTTCGATCTGTGATTGGGTTTCCATGATGTATGGATGGCAGTTCTTCATCTACTGATCACAAACAAGGAAGCATTTGTTTTCTTTTAAGGGTACTGAAACAATGTATATGGCTACATCAGTAAAGAACGTCTCAACTTTAAAAACAGGGATTTGTCAAAGTTAAGTACACAAGATGACATACAGAACCACCAAAAAATGTTGGTTTTTTTTTAAATTGTTATTAATCTTGATTATAATTTTAATGTTACTAATTTTACTCAAAAGCTGAGCTGAAAACCAGAATCTTATGGCCTCTCTTTTCAAAATTATTTCATCAGAATAAACAGGGGCATATTTCTTACCTTCTGGACTTTCAGATGTAATGTAATTTACAATTTTAATTGGATCTTCCTGAATGGGCTGATAGTCTAGGAGAAAATCATCTCCATCGTCTTCATCAACTTCTTCACTGGTTTTCTTAATATCTGGTTCTATTAAGATACAAGTAGTAGAATTTATTACACTTTTTTTGAGACAAGTAAAACAAAGTTTCAAATTCTTCTTCTCAAAAATCTGTCTTTTCAGTTCAAATCAGTTAAGAATTATGAAATGCAGAATAGTAACATTAATTACAATAAAACCCAGAAAATTCTTAGTCCTTTGTTAACTAAAATCTTGCTTAGAATTAGGAATACAATTCTTGTGCTATGGGATCCTTGCATAATATCTTCTGTTTCAATACTAATTAAGAAGAAAAGAACAATAATGTTTACCATTTCCATTAAGCATTTACAATGCTACCATTAATTTAATCTGAATGGAGAGACAAACATAACCTGATGTTTCACAAGACTCCAGTCATTTGGGGAAAAATGTAGAGCTGTAGTTCAATGCTACTTCATGAGGTTATAAAATCATTGTATTTGAAACATCTCTCTGGACATGTTTCAGGCACTCTGGGATTCCCAAAATCCTATTTTCCTTCATGCACAGGACATACAAAAAATAATAGTCAATAGCAGAAGAGTAAATATCACACACAGTTTGTGCTCTGGCAACTGGATTTAGAGGGAATCTACCATACAGACCAGTTAATATATCACAATCTAATTTCCTATTTAGAGGGCCAATGATGTGGTGATGATGCATTTTTTTATAACATAGGTATTTTCAACAAAAAAACAGAGGGGTGATATAACATGTTCAAAAGGCCTAGAAAAATCATTAGATGTATTAAGCAGAAACCACAAGGTTGCTGTCAAAATACCTAACACACTTCCAATATTGTCAGTAAAATTATCACTTCTCAGGATCCACTCCTTTAGTCATGTCAACCAAAAATGACTTTTTAAATATCTGTGATTCAGATTTAAATATCTGAAAATGCAGTTTATTGGAATACTAAAACTAGACCTTATCATGAAGAAGCACTGAAAATATAAGTTTTTTTTTTCCTCTTCAGTCTTTTATTCCTCACAGGACTAAGATAACATCCATGACATAGAAAGTGAGTTCTATTTCCTTTTGCCACAAGTGCACGCATGCATAACACTCATGCATTTCATAGCAGTTAAGCATTTTAATCCACAAAAAAACCCCACCACTTTTTGAAAGAATGACTGTTAGTTTACATAAACTCTATAAGGGTAACAGCAGAAGACTCACTGTAACTCTAGTGATGATGTACTTCTCATCCCAATTAGTAAAACACAATTAAGATGGAATACTTGGTCATTTGTCTGCATATTCCACTGAAGTTTATCTTGAGGCTAATCCCAATCCTCCAAGAGTGCACTCAACACCAGAAATTAATTGCTAATATGAATGATTCCTTTGCAAAACAGAGGACAATGTATAATAAAGTATCTGTGTGCAGCACTGCGCTTTCATGCAAGTAATTTAATTCCCAAGAGAACTGAGGACCTTGTTCTAATTCATTGAGGCCCCGCCCTTCCTTTTCCCCCTACTGCTTTTTAAAAAGGGAAGCTATCACTGTAAAACAACAAGCCATGACACTGGAGACTGTTGTTTTCTGCCAACTACAAAATTGGACATAAAGCTTTAACTTGCAATGAAATCTTATTTTGCAGTTGAACAAGAAGGAAACAAAAAAACCCATGTATTTTCTGAAATACCTGGATCTGACGACTGTGCCTTTTCTATCAGAACTTCTCGTATCTTCTCCACCCATAAATAAAGTATACTTTCACCAAGGTTCTGTCTGGAAGTTAAAACTCACAGTGAATGAAGAATCATTTCTATGGAATTCACTTAGAAAGTACACCAATAATACAGGTATTTCATACATGCGGAAATAAAATATTATAATCTAGTGAGATAAAGAGCTTAGACAGACTTGTGGAAAGTTCTGTCTCAGTAGCTCACTGGGTGAAACACATCTGCATCGTTATATACTCTCTTTGTGGCTTGCCTTTTCCCCCCCCCAATTTGAACATTAAAAGCAGCAATGCTGGAAGAAGACAGGCAACTGACGGAAACTCTCTGCCCACTAAAGAAAGGGAAAGCAACTGCCAAATGAGTAAGTTGGACAGTCTCAATATTTTCAATAGAACACTAAGCCAGGATGACCCAGCTGGGTCTGGGTCAGTTTTCTCTACAAAAAAGTCCTGTATTGCCAGTGGTGACCTCCTTCAACTGCTCTGTGGCTGTAGGGGACTCTCTCCCATGCTTGGGATAGGGGCTCTTCCTTGGAACAGCTGTACTTTTCTTTCCCATCAAGCAGCAGAGGTTGATCTTGGTGGACTGTGACAGGAGGTCAGTGGCAGCAGACACAGTGGAGCATTGCATTGATATGCTACAGTTTGCGTAACAAGCAGTCCTATAGGACAAGGAGGTAAGGATTTAGGTCTAGGAGTCCTTACTCAGGGGGTCCAGGTGTGTATTAAGGTACCATGGGAGGATGGGATGAACACATTTTTAATGTGCATCTTCAGAGTTAAGAAACACCACCTTAACATGCAGCAGGATCCAAACAACCCAAAATATATTTAAAATGGTGTTAAAAAGGTTAAATTTAAAAAGTTGTCTTTGCAATTATGTTTCAATATGATTATGAACCATGCACATTTGTCTCAAAAACAAAACTAAAGATTTAGGGCCAAAAGTAACTCATGGTTTATCATTGATTTTATTCTTACTGCCACCATCTGGGGCACCACGTAACTACATCTCAGCAACAAAATTACATTTTTAAAGTCCTACTTTTCTTAATTTATACAGCACTATTGCTGAATACAATCAGAAATTCAAACAAATACACATATTTTAAGAAAAATATTCAAGTGAAAATAAAGAATTTATAAACCTGTAGCTCTGTCTTCAAAACGTGAACAGACACCAGAACAATTCAATGCCCTGATTCCATGCTGCTTCTTATCATACAGAAGCATTATTTTAATACATGAAGAACTATATTTGTTTTAATACTGAAAGAGGGTAGATTTAGACTAGATATTAGGCAGAACTTCTTTAGTCTGAGGGTGGTGAGGCACTGGAACAGGTTGCCCAGAGAAGCTGTGGATGCCCCATCCCTCAAAGCGTTCGAGGACAGGTTGGATGGGGCTTGAAGTAACCTGGTCTACTAGAAAGTGTCCCTCCCCATGGGAGGGGGATTGGAACTTCTTTAAGGTCCCTTCCAACTCCAACCATTCAGTGATTCTGTGATGCTAAAGACAGAATGAGAGAGATTAGACAATTACTAATATTGCTCCGTTTTGTGAAAGTAAATAGGAATTTCTTTGGCTATAACCCAATTTCAGTTTCTGCCTATTCACAAATTACACTTTGTCTGAAAGGTTACCTTTCTGTGCTGCTATTCTTCTTGTCACTTGTGTCCACATCATGAAATAAAGCTTTGTACTGAATAAGAGTCTTACCAGAAGAATAACTGGGTGGGAAAAAAAAAACAAAACCAAACACAAACATTTGCTGCATTTTTAGGAACTTTGGGTCTCCCAAAACAGATTTGTGATCTATAACTATCTGTTTATCTGAAAACTGTTTAGACATTGGATAGATAAAAGGCTTTTACAAACACTGTGCATATCAGTGACTACTCCAGAAGGTTTTTAAACACGCTGAAATGATACATATGGCCTAAAGTACAAACACATTCATTTCCTGCTGAACAAACAAATGACAGGAGACCAGCAAGGGCTCTGAACAGCAACTGATACAGACAGAAGAGAGCTGCAAGGGACTAATGTAACTAGTACAACTTACCAGCCTACAAGGCTGCAGGGGGAAAGCAAAGAAAAAAAGTGCTCCACAACTATGCTATTTCTCCTCACAGTCCTCATGTGGCAACTTGTGCCAGATGTTCAGGGCATTTGAAGAACCACCTAGAGCAGCTCTACATCCGGTAGAGACTCCAGCAAATCACAGAACGGTAGGAGTTGGAAGGGACCTTCACAGATCATCTAGTCCAACCCACCTGCCAAACAGTTTCACCCAGAGCAGGTTGGACAGAGACATGTCCAGGTGGCCTTTGAATATCTCCAGAGAAGGAGACTCCACCAACTCTCTGGGCAGCCTGTTCTAGTGCTCTGTCACCCTCAAAGTAAAGAAGTTTTTCCTCATGTTTAAACAGAATTTCCTGTGCTCCAGTTTGTGCCCAGTGTCCCTTGTCCTGTCGCTGGGCACCACTGAAAAGAGTCTGGCCCCACCCTCTTGACACCTGTCCTTTAGATATTTATAAGCATTGATGAGATCCCCTCTCAGTCTTCTCTTCTCCAGGCTAAACAGACCCAGGTCTCTCAGTCTTTCCTCATTAAGACAGACGTCCCATTCCCTTGATCATCTTTGTAGCACTCCACTGGACTCTCTCCAGTAGTTCCCTGTCTTTCTTGAACCGGGGAGCCCAGAATTGGACACAGTTCTCCAGATGTTGCCTTATCAGGGCAGAGTAGAGGGGAAGGATGACCTCGCTCAACCTGCTGGCCACGCTCTTTTTAATGCACTCCACGATGCTATTGGCCCTTTTGGCCACAAGGGCACACTGCTGGCTCATGGTCAACTTGTCCACCAGAACTCCCAGGTCCCTCCCTGCAGAGCTACTTTCCAGCAGGTCAACCCCTAACCTGTACTGATTCAAGGGGTTATCCCTCCCTAGATGCAGGACCCTACACTTACCCTTATTGAATTTCATTAGGTGCCTCTCCGCCCAACTCTCCAGCCTGCCCAGGTCTCACTGTATGGTGGTACAGCCTTCTGGTGTGTCAGCCACCCCTGCCAGTTTTGTGCCATCAGCAAATGTTGAACAAGACTGGACCCAGTACTGACCCCTGGAGAATACCACTAGTTACAGACCTCCAACTAGACTTTGCCACTGATCACAACACTCTGAGCTCTGCCATTCAGCCACCTCACTGACCACTCATATAATCCACACTTTCTAAGGTTACCTATAAGGATGTTATGGGAGACAGTTTCAAAAGCCTTGCTGAAGTCAAGGTAGACAACGTCCACTGCTCTCCCCTCATCCACCTGGCCAGACATGCCATCACAGAACGCTATCAGATTGGTCAAGCATGACTTCCCCTTGGTGAATCCACGTTGACCACTCCTAATATCCTTCTTTTCCTCTACAATCCTATGAATCTGGACAGAGTTAAGGACAATCTCTGTTCTTTTTACTCCACTGAACAACTGTGGTTAATATGATCCCATAGAACTTTTCACTTAAAATCTCAGTGCATTTTTAACACTTCAAACGCAATTTTATTTGCTTAAATTATCTGTTGCTTAATTAGATAAGGAACCCAGTTAATCAAAGTAACTGAGTAATTACATAAAAAACCCTCATGCAAGCTAAGTGCTCTCTTCCATATTTTACAGCATTACAAAACATTTCTTATGCAAGATGTTCAGATTTCACTATTTTGGGCATGACTCTGTTTCCTTATGACATACTTTCATTTCATTTAGTTTATACTATCTTTGGGATCTGAAAGAATTAATTAAACCATATAAAATTACTACATTTACTACCCCAATTTCACAGCAATTCAAAACCACATAATTTGAGTATTTCTAAATGTTCTGTTTATTCTCATGCATTCATTATGCGTTGTTGTTAGCTGCACACTGTGATAATAAAGTCCGCTATGTTACAGATTCTAGTTAATAGAATCTACACGTGTTTCATTTGTTTTAAAACCTACTTATCCCCTAGCTATCTTTTAAGAAAAACTGTTTTGCCACTTACACTCTAAGACACAAACATTTTCAGATCCTGCAGTTTAACATTCAAATGCAGAATAGATGCAGAAATCTCACACTTCATAGCACCAATTTATAATCAATCTCATAGATTCTAAAGGGAGTCTATTCAATAAGAGTCAAAATGAAGACTTCTATACTCATAGAACACCAGGTCTAAACAATATAAAAGAAATTTGTCAGAGTTTAACACAATTTTTCCTTGCAAAATGCTTAGTAAATACACGGCATCTTTAACTGTTAGATTTATAAAAGAAACTTGCTGTTTTATGGCTATTGCAGCAATCAGTTTACAACTACTAGTTCACGCAGATACTTAAAAGCATACATTAAGCAGTGCATGAAGCTGAAAATACATTGTCTTCTTTTAATATATTCCACCATCTCTAACTTACACATATATTTCTTCCAAGCTATTTGCTAGTTCCATATAATCTTGTCCTCGAAGCCAAGGAGCACTAGAATGGAAAGAAATACAATGAAAATGGTGCCTATATGCTGATCCCAACATCTCAACAAACATTCATTTTAAAATAAATGTGATAAACACCTTGAAAATAAAACATTGTCAATCATTCGCACTTAACAAGATTCCAGTTGTAAGCGTCTTGGTAAAAGCACGATCATCAAGCTATCCTTCGAGACTCCTAACTTTGGCTGCCTTTTCTTACCTCAGTTAAGAAAGCTGGACTTGTTTTTCATAGCAGGCCATTGTCACTCCAGAGTCACCTTATGGATTATTAGCTTACCTTTCCAACTCCTTCAGCCCCATAGTACCTATTCTATTTAGAATGACCTTTCAGTTCTGTACCTGCATCCTCGTGGTCTCATGTTAAAATATAAACTTGAGGTAAAGTTTACCTGCACTATTTTGTATTGCCTTGTCAATACCACTGACCAAATCTTAGTAGATATGCTGCGTCATGCCCTGCAGATCCTTCTATCATCCAAATCAGGGACCTGACTTACATATCTCCATTCCCATCTTGTTCACATGTCAGGAGACAAGGGGAGAGCAGGGAAGGAAAACAGGAAAATGGCACATGCTATGACTCCATCACAACAAGAGTCAGTGCTCAGATTAAAAGCATGCCTTACAATCTGAAACAAGCATCCAGACAAGAGGGGTATACCCAAGTAAGTGATGAGACATCAGTGCCCAACACAACAGGCAGCAGCAACCATACCTCCACCGTCTAATTGCTGCCTTGCCACAAAATAATGCTGCAAGAATTACAGATGAAGGGAGAGAGCAATCTGTCATAGGGAGCTCCATAAGGGAGAAAGAATAGAATATTCTTGCCTGAAACATCCCCCATCCCCAGTATAGTTTAATTCAAGGAGTCATCTTAACCAAACTTCAACTTACACTGTAATCAATTAAGAGTGGTAATTCAGAAAAGACATATAAACGTTTGAAAGAAAATAACTCTCAGCAAGAAACTTCACTTACTTTAGTTGATAAATAGGTGGCTCTGAAGCTGGATATCCTGGCGGCAAAATCACCTGAAAGAAATCCAGGATAAGTATTCACTGGACTACTCCTCACAGCTAGCTGAGCTTTACTGATGGACCCTGATGTCGTGCACTAGGACTACAATCAGTGTTACAAATGAAGAAAACAGTTGGCTAAGTTGTTACAGAATCACAAGAAAACCTGAATATCTTTATTTAGGATTCCAATAATGGTAATGCATGCAAATATTATATTTCACAGTGCAATTTTTGTGGATGAAGTGTCACGCAAAATAAACTGCAGAAGAAATTTGAAAGGAACTGCATACATGGTTACTGGACTTATTCATCACTGCACTTTCATAAGTAGACACTTCAATGTTTCTTCCACTAAGTAAACTTATTGTTTTAATTTCTGTAAACATAAAGGAGCAAGTTACTCAGTTAAGCTGATCCAAATTCTGTTTTGCCTCCACGTTTTCCCGAAAGTAAATCTAGAAGCAATTGCAGCAGACTGACTGAGGTGCCCTACGCAAAGTCAATGTGAAAAATATTTTAAAAATCAGTCTTTGGAGAAAAACATTGAAGTTAGGTTTTGTCAGGTGTGGAATTACGATATGTAACTACTGAAAATGTCACAATGAAAATGACACAAGCACACTGATGCAAAGGAACAGTCACTGAAAAGTCTATCGCAGATTCCAATCCAAAAGCTCTTTAATCCATCTCAGTAGACAATGAATCCTATTTAAATGGTTTCATGCAGGCTCAAGACCTTGCCTGCATCAGTCCAACTACAAATTCTGTGCCAAACTCTTTAACACCATTATACCTGCAGACAGAGGGTCCATTTTGGTTGATCCAGACAATCATTAATCTTAATACAGTAGATCTTTTCATCTTCATCAACAACACACCAATCTTCACCATATATGGATGAAAGAGCTTCAATTTCATCAATCTAGAAAAGGCATTATGCAAAAAATAAATAAACTCCCCAAAGACCACAACCTTGTGTGCCAATCACAGTGTTAAGTCTTGCTTTTGTACAGCTAATTTACAGATGTGACAAGATTCATTACACTGGAAGGCCACAAATATTGCGGACCCAGTCCCAACTCACAGCATAAGTAAACTTTGCTCAGTTCTTCCATACATGCACCAGCTTTTGCCTTCCTATGAATAATCCTGTAACTTTTAGCAGTGACAAAGTGAGCAAAGTGACATGGAGCAGCTGCAACACATTTTTGCAGCCCCCAATCAGTGCTATTCCTGGTTTGGTATCATGGTTTGAGCCACTGAAATGAACAACAGATGCTCACTCCCACCTCTCCCGAAGGGAGGAGGAAGAGAGAGAGCCTTATAAGTTTAAAAAGAAACTAAACTACTTAAATGAAAATATTAACAAAATAATAAAAATATTAATAAAATAATTAAAAGGAAATAATTAAATATATACAATACATACAAAAACCTATCAAGCTCCCAAGATGATGATCACATCACCAGCTGGCACTGGGAAAGTCCCGGACTGGACTCAGCAATGAACTGGGTTATGGATCTGGATTCGGGAATGCAGATTGGGACCAAAGGCAGATGAATACACAAAGTCCTCCTTGGACACTAGCCATTAAAGAAAGAGAGCTGACTCTTTGATCCCTCAGCTTTTATACCAAGCATGATGCAGATGGGTTGGAAGACCTTGTTGGTCAGTTTTGGGTCACCTGTCCTGTTCACTCCTCCCCGCAGGTGCGACCCCTCTATGCTATTCTGCTCGCAACCCTCCAACGGGGCACATAACAAAGTTGTCTGGCCTTGGCTACTATAGCAATAAGCATAAGCAGGAGCCTCTCTGCATACCATTCCTTGGCATAAATTATAAACAATCAGGTATTATCACTCTGGAAGCAGACTGTCTTAAAAACACACCGTTAATTTCAGAGACTTCAGTTAGTTAGAAGAGGCTTAGCTGCAATGTAAAATTACTGAATAGGAAATTGCTTCTCTTTTACCTCAAAGCAGGACACTGGGTCACGTCCCTGCAAGGGAAAGACCCCGAGGCCCTGGTACTAGCTCTAACCGAATAAGAGTGAATAAAATCATCCCACAAAAAACAGAGAGCCACCTTCCACCTCGAAATTAAGACACCTGAAGTGGCCCTTCAGTGCTAACAAGCAGTCGCCCGTTGGTGCCTGAGCAAAGCGGACCGCGCTGCCGCTGGGACAGCACCGGGGCCGGTGGGCTCCTCACAAGGCCGGGGTTCACCACAAGCCACCTGAAGCCACCGCTGTCGACGCGGCGCTCACATCGCCTGCCTGAAGAGACGGCCGCGACACCCCGACCGCAAACACGCTACTCCCCGCAGCCCTCCTCACCCAACCCCGCCGCCGCCGCTCACTTGCTGCTGGGCCGCCTCCGCCTCGCTCGCCGCCATGGGTACCTGAGGGGAGGAGGGAGGAGTGAAAGGGCAAGCGGCTGCGCGGCGCCGGGCCCTGTGCGCATGCGCCGGCACCGGGAGTTTGCGCGGTAGTGGCGGCGAAGCTGCCTGCCCTTCCCTCCGCCAGCTCTCCCGCCCCGCCGGCAGGCGCATGCGCAGTGCTTTTCAGGGGGCGGTAGCGCTGAGGCTTCGTCAGCGCAGGGTGGCGCTCGGGAGGGTGGCGGTGGGGTTCCTCCTGTCCGCCTTTGGGCGTCGTGCCCTGTTGCGGTTGCTGTTGCGTGCCGGAGGCTGTATCTCAACTGGCGAGAGGATCGAAAGGGCAGAGGCGGCTGCGCAGAGAAACTCGGAGACTCCTAGCGGGAGAGGCGGGCTCTGGTCGCTCGCCCTCAGGGCAGGGCAGGGCCGGGCCGGGCCGGGCCGGGCCGGGCCCACTAACGCCCGGCCCAAGGCGCGATGGCGAAACGCCCGGCTACTTCTGTGCCAGGCGCTCCCATAGCCCTTCCTGCCCTGCCCTGCCCTGCCCTGCCCTGCCCTGCCCCTTGGCTCCGGTTCTCTAAGGGCTGGCGGCGCTGACCCCGCTCTTCTCGGCACCTGCTGCCTTGCCTTCCCGCCGCCTGCCTTCCTCATGTACAAACGGTGTACCTCAGAGCAGGACCGTCCCATGGCCCAGACAGACCTGCGGACACCAAAGCACAGCTACATCCGAACCCGACCCCCAAAGTAAGAGCTATTGGAGTAGTTTTGGGTTTATCTTTTTTAGGGTTTGGTTGGTTGTTTTTTTTTTTTTTTCATAAGTTTGCCAAAGCAGTTTTAAAGTTTGGAAGATATTTTAAAAAATAAGAGTGGCGAAAAAGCCCGAGGCACCATCCTGGGTCACACAGTCTGTTTAATTTCAAGGGGAGACCTTATCGCTCTCTACAACTACCTGAAAAGAGGGTGTAGTGAGGTGGGGGTTGGTCGCTTCTCCCAAGTTACAAGCAATAGGACAAGAGGAAATGGCCTTAAGTTGCATCAGGGGAGGTTTAGATTGGATCTTAGGAAAAAATTCTTCACTGGAAGGGTTATCAGGCATTGGAACAGGCTGCCCAGGGAAGTGGTTGGGTCACCATCCCTGGGGATATTTAAAAGACAGCTGGACATGGTGCTTAGGGACATGGTTTCGTGGTGGCTTTGGCAGTGTTAGGTTGATGGTTGGACTTGATGATCTTAAAGGTCCCTTCCAACCAATCACTTTCTGTGATTCCTCCTATGCCTTTCATCCCCAGTACGCTGCCATGCAGCTCCCCTGAACTGTTCTTGCCTGCTTCTGAAAGAAGGAGTGGTCTCAAGTGATCTGTTTCCAGGTTAGGTTTAATTGCTGTCCAAAATAAAGGAAAATTAACATATTCCTGCAGTAACTAAGTCAAAATGTAGCATTAATACATTGTTAGAAAATCTACTTCTGTCATGGGTTGCCACGGTGTCAAGATTACATTTGTCAGGTAGTATTTTTGCCTTATTACATACTATTTTTAAAATAAGGTGCATAAGCAGTTATATTTCAGTGACGATTTTACAGATACAGTCATTTTTACTTTGCATTTATGTCACTCAAAATGAGTGATTGGCATTCTCAGAACTGCATAATTTCTTCTAAAAAAGGATTGAAAAATAAAGCCCATGGGTGTTCCAATCAGTTTTCATTACAGCTATAGAAATGCAGTTAATTATTTAACATTGACAAGTTTTATGTATCTCTTTTAAAGACAGCACTGATCAGTAAAGATCTCTTTTTGCTTGAGTGCAAAGTATGGGTACCACCTTGTTTGTAGTTCCTATCTTTTCTTCCAATGTGTTTTTATACTGACTTATTTGCAAAGAATTCAAGGTAAGTTTTGTTTTCTCCTTTCTGAAAAGCTGGGAGAAGCTGCACCTGCTCTGGAGAACAAGACTAGAGTTCAGAATGATTGTGACGGACAGGGGACACGTTGTCAAAAAACAGCCACAAAACCAAACAGGATGCAGTGAGTAGAGACAAACCCAGCACTGTATTATCAACTGCATACATTCAGGGTGGAGAACTACTAGTTACAGAGCAGTTCCACAGAAAAGTTTTGGGAGTTACAGTGAATCCCGAGCTAAGTATTTGCCAAAAGTGCCGTTCTTTTTCTTAAAGGAGAACCATCATGCCTGGGATGTCCAAACACATGATGTAATGTAATATATGTGAGGTAATCCTGCTTTCTATGGAACTGCTAAAGCCCCAGCTGGAATTCTGTGTCCAATTTTAGACACTTCACTAACTAAAGTCTGGATTAAAGCAATGAAATCAATCACAAATCTAGAAAGCCTGAATTCTGAAAAGACTGGAGAGAAGGAGTTTGCTAGTTTAAAGAGAAATCTGAGAGAGGTAGCATCCTTAATATGCTACAGGTTGCTGCAGAGGAGTGAATACATTTTTTTCTCACTCTCAGATGTAGAAAAGATGTGAAGTAGAAAGATTTAATTTGGATGTTGGAGAGATTCAAATGAGATGCTACAGACAATTTGTCAACAATGAAGTAAGTCATCCTGAGTGAAGGGGAGGGTTGATAATCATCCTTATTTACACACAGACTGTTGCAAAGATGGACACAATACTATGTGCTGATTAATATGTTACCTTAGATTGCAGGAAGGAAGATTCAGACACTTACAAGGAAAAGCTAAGCACTGAGTTTATTGAGCCATCATTACTGGAAGGTCTAAGAGAGGTTAGGCCTGTACAAATTTAATCTTGTCTTGGGGCAGGAAATTGGGATAGATTTCTGTGAAAGCAGTAATTCCTAGTATGCTTATGTGAATGTATTCTTGGGCTTGTAGTTCTATTGAAATTAGATTACCACTATTAACTACAACCCGAAAGTGAGGGGAAAAAGATGACAGAGATGGAAAAGAAGGTAAAATTTGGTTCCATGTTTAGACATAAATTCAAGAAAATATTTAGTTTTCATACTCGTATTTTGGCTTCTAAATTTTAATTAATTGGAATTTGGAAGTACTGAAGAACAAGCATATTTTTGTATGCATATCAAAACTGTATAATGCTATTGATGCTCTCTGAGCCCAAAATCTTAAATCCCACATTCAGATTACAAGGATGGAAGTTTGAAAAAAACCTTTTCTTTTTTCTTAGTTTAGCCAATCTACAATAATTGAAAAAAATAAAACAGAGCTCTATCCTGATGCTGTTTGAGTACCAATATAGCTAAATACATAACTTTACAGTTGTGAGATTATAAATGCTAATGGTTGATCCATATTTGATAACTGGAAAGGTAATTTTTTCCAAAATCAGTGAGGCTTCTTTGTCTTCAGTGTGACAGAGTTGATTTAATTATTTCTGAAACAATAATAAAAATAATGTATCCAGTCTCAGAACATGATAAAAATGCACATTTTATCAGGTGTAGTCACATATTCCACTTCATTAAAAAAAAAAAGAGAAAGACAGAGAAAGGGATTTTTTAAACCATTTCCTTTTGACCAAAACGTAACAGAAAGGTTTAATCTACAACGACCTAGAACAGATAGTGCTGCATTTGTTTGTCCTAATACTAAATTCCCCTATAAATTTAAAGAGAGAACTATGAGGCTACAAGACATTTTTTAACTTTCTGATAGCAATCTCTACATAGCGCTTGCACTTCATAAGTTGCTGGGTTTGACTTAGCTGAACAAATGAGTTTACATGGCTATACACGTTATTTGCTATTAAATAACTTAGTTGTTATTGACATTTTGTATGACTGTTGTCTATAATCCGTATAAAAGCACTGATACGAAGGAGTTTAGCAACCTACCATTGGGCTAGGAAGAAATTGTGCCAGATAAAAAGACAGAAAGAATAAATCAGAAAAACTGTATGGGCTGTAGAAGCGTCTGACAGATTTCTGAGGACTCATTTCCTTTCATTGTCAGTTATATTTGTGATAAGTCTTATTATATTGAAATGGAGACAAATGTGGTTAATGAATCTCCAACATGTTTATGTGTACTAAATTAATAACAGAGTAGCTGAATTGATATGGTGCACAGGAGTATTTAACAGCTAATTCATTTATTTGTCTGTCTGAAATAAAAATTCTATTAAAGTAGGATATGAAAATACATAGCAATAGCTTTCAAACTTGGGATACCAGCATAGTAGAGTTTACTGAAATATTTTGGGTTGTCTTTTAGTACATAACCGAACCTCACTTTTCTTGATAGTGAGGACTATCCCAAACTAATACTCTTCACAGCAATGCATGAAGTTTGATATTTAAATTGGTTACTAAATCTAACCTTTGGTCCATCAGTTCTGTCTTTGTGAACTATAGATAGCTAACGAAAACATTTAAAGCTCAAATCAAATCAATTAAGCCAAAAAAAAAAAAAAAAAAAGACCCTGAAGGTCAGGAAGTGGCCCAGATTACTACAAGGAATTAAAATTCTTTGTTCTGTCTTTTCAGGGCAAGATAATCCACTGGGTAATTAGTGATGCCTTTCTGGAGCCAGAATCTAATCCTAGAGGCCAAAAAGCTTAGACCAGATACAAATAATATTCGCATAGTTGAGGAAGCAATATTTACACAGACACCATAAATAAGAAGAATGTCATTTAAATGCAATGTATGTAAAAGCTATCAACAATTTTGAAAGAAAAAATAATTAAAAAAAAATCAGAAACGCTTTTTAATTCAGTTAAATACTGATTACATTCTACTACCAAATCTGTCCAGATGGGGGAGGTAAATAGCCACATTTTTATGTTACCATAAAAAGGAACTCGCTGAAAACTCTCATTCTCTGTGTGAATAAAACTTCAGCTCACGTGAGCTTAATTTGCTGCAAATTATTTTATCCCTGCTACTCGTTTGTTTAATTTCATGGGCCAAACCTTATAAGCTTTAGATGTTACATAAATTATATTAGGAAGACAGTATAGAGTTTAACAGCACATAAATTCTGATGAGGAATAAAATGCCACAGTTGATATGAGTGAAGAATTCTGATTTGTGAGTAAGAATCACATGTAAACATACAGCACGAAATTTTAACTTCACTATAGCTGATGGGAGTTTGACTGTTAACTTTGATGGGGGTCACAGTATGTAAACACAGAAGGATGAATCAGGGTTCAATCACAAATAAGCGAAATATATAGAACTAAGAAATATGTAAGAACTAAAACATTGGAGTAAAATATCAATAACCCTGCTTATTTTGCGTACAACAGTGCAAGCAGCATGGTGTATTTGCAACTTCTCTTTTATAGAAGAAAAGAGGAAGATTAAGAACAAATAAGGACCATGTCATGTCATGTACTACCAATGAATGCCCTTAGTTCTGTATTCTGTATTTAAGCAAAATTTTCTACTGAGGCTCTGCCAGTACAGTAGTTTTGTCTTAATAATAGCTCAATAAGAGAATTTTGCTATAGTGACTTACCAACAAACCACAAAGTTTTCTCTAATGTTCCACTTGCTTCCCCTGTACATCCAATATAAATCTCCATCTGGACCATCCAATACGGAGCATACATACATTTAAGTACAAAGTAGTTCAGCTGATTTCAGTTTCACAATGATGTGAAAACTAGATTGCGGTCTGAACTGTCATAAATTAGGTACAAGGTTCACAGTTCTCCACATGCAGCTAATTTATCCTTTTGGAACTAAAACCACACCAAACTGATTCAATCACAAGAACAAAAAAAGTGCATGGAACAACCCTAAATCTTGGTCTAAGACTACATGTATGGTAAGGCTCAGGAGAAGTGTATGCACAGGCAGCTTCCATCTTGGTGAAGAACAATTCTTCTCTTTTAGCCACAATTCAGTGGTGTGCTGGCTATAGCAGTGTACAGTTGTCTTCTGTAGAGCTAGAGAAATCAGAAAGCTTTTCTACGCAGTCATAATTGCTAGTAGGTTTTAGGAGCCTCCTGGCAGAAGAGGGTCAGTGAATTCTCACATTTTCTCCTGCCATTCAGATAAAAAGGGCATGTTAAAACGAACCCTTCTCTATTATATGATTTTTTTTTTCTGCTGGAGGATACCTCCAGAAACTGCCTGAGTTTGCTTCAGCACTGCTTTGAGCAGTAAAAAGCATTCCTAACCTCAGCAGTTAATTCATTTTACACCGTCTACAGATTAACCACATTACATGGTTATTCCCTGTGAAGTATGAAATAAATATCAGCAACAGACTCACATCTGGAACAGGTTGCCTAGAGAGGTTGTCGAGGCCCCATCCCTGGAGGTGTTCAAGGCCAGGCTGGACGTGGTCTTGGGCAACCTGGTCTGGTGGGAGGTGTCCCTGTCTATGACAGGGGGGTTGGAACTCAATGGTCTTCAAGATCCTTTCCAACCTAAACCATTCTATGATTCTGTGATTCTATGATCTGTAAAAATTCCTATTGCAGGCAGTTCAGAACAACATGAAAATTTGCTTTCATCACTCACCGGAGGTCGCTCTTGGTAATCCAGGGAGAAGTTCCACAGGAATCACATCTGAGAGTGTCAGCACATTAGTTAGTTCTCCTGTTGCCTGTCGTTTGCCAGCCAAGTAAGTAAAATCAGTAAGGAAATATGACAAGGGCCTGTGCTTGCTGCACTGCTTTCCCGACAGAGTTGAGGAGCTACTTTCTCAAGAAGTGCACCGGGGCTGCGTGCAAGCTACTAAGGACCGTATTTTTAGTTTCTGTCCAATGACTCTTGGTCAGTTAACGAATACTCAGTCATTAAACATTTTACTACGTGAAAACATATGTGCAACCTGTCGTATCATTTATTTCTTCCATTTATCATTTCCATGGATTTACTCCCTTGCTAAGTTGTATATCTCAAAATTGACCAGTATGCTCTGGTCTGAAGAGGAAGGAAGTTTCAGTGCAATAAAGAGTTACTGTATGATACATAAAATTGTGAAGTTTTATAGGGGGTGCAACATAAATGCCCATTAAGTCTTGTCCCTTTCCAAGTCTGAAATACTTTCCAAAAGTTCTTCCTTAGTTCAGCCCTAGATAAACCACCAGCAACTGTGCAGAGGCAGAAAGGGCTGTAGGGAGGTGCTGCTTGTCTTCTCTCAGCTGCCAATGGTACCTTGCAAAATGAGAAATGATCAGCATTTTGGCTTGTACAGTTGCTAATGATGACATCAACCACAATAGTGCAGTTTGGGTTTTTTTTTCAAGTAATGGCAATGAAGAGTGGTAATATTTCAAAATTTCCAGCTGAAATACTTCTAGACATAGGGTTTGATTGCCTGCAGCAATGAATTCAACTAGTTGATTATGCACTACACCCAGAAGAAGCTCCCTCCCTAAATAAGTTTCTCTTCAGGAAGCGCTATGGCCTTACAGCTTTGAATTCTGCAGCCGCGTTGCCCCATCGCCCCATCCCAGAATACAGCATGATGTAAAATATACTATTCTGTGAAAATCATTGACAAAACAGTTCAGTGAGCTCTGTGCAAGGCTGTTTGCCAGTGCATTCAGCCCTAACATGGGAAGCGTTTTATGCTTTCTGCATCGTTAATTTCAACTGGTTATCTGAAAAAGGAAAGACATGAAAAAAGGGGTAAAAGAGATGCTCAAAACAGAAAGAACCCTTGATATCAGCAACACTGTTTTCCTCATTTCCACACTTCAAAGTCCAAAATGCACTGGGTTATTACTCTGGGATGTGCAAGGAGGCAAAACATCAGTGAAAAATAGACACTCCTTGAAGACGCTGGAAGCAGGGGGAGTGTAGTCATCCTGACCAAGAGACCAGTCAGTGATCCACGGTACAGGTACCCTGAGCAGGCCCTGGTCTGTGCTGTGCTGCCTTCAGGCCTGTGTTGTGCTGCACACATCTCTTGGTTGCAGGATGAACTCCACCAGCTCCTTGTCACAGAGGAGCCTGTGGGCAGCTCCCGCTTGGTGCAGGCGATTACAGCACCTGTGCGGCCTTGCCTTTATCTATAAGAACAGCAAGTTCTCATGTGAACATCCGTTATGAATAACTGTTATCTTGTAAGAAAATTAAAATAGCTCGAATGACCAAGGGAGGAGCTTCTCTCCACGGATGGGACCTGTACAGCATGCCGTGGGAGAAGTCCACCCAGGGTCCGTCCAATGCTGCAGGAACATGGAGTTCACAGCATCTGAAGGGACATAAGATTTACTCGCTATCTGTATGACTCTATTCTGCCTTTTTCAAACAGGTATTTTATTAAGCTGTTTGTTGTTGGGCCTTTCTTACTGAGAGTCAGAGAAAAACCCTGCACATGTGTCCCCCTCTCGATCCATTGCCTGTGCTCCCTGGTGTAGCACAGGCAGCTACAGTCTAATGGATGGGCTGAAGGGTAAAGCACTGTGCTGTAACTCTGTGCTGCGTTGCAATGGGTTACAGAGTGGGGGCATGCCGATACTTTCATTTTATTTAAAAAATTTATAATAAATATGAGGAAATAATATAAATATTTATATATAGTATTTGTGTGTGTAAATATAATACAAAATAGGAAAAGGGCAGGACGCTTGATTTACTGTGAGGTTGCCAAGAGCAGTTATGGGATTGTGAAAGATGCCTCAAAGCCAGAAGCAAGAGGAAGAAATAAAGGGAAAGAAGCTTAAATAGCCTGACAGGAGTGGCCGAGAGCATAGGAAATTATGTGAATGTGGGCATGAAACAGCTAGGGCTCTGAAAGTAAGGACAACAACTTGAAGACCTGCTTCTAAGGGAAGAAAGTCAATGTGATCCTTCACTGAAGCCCCTCAGATGTCAGATGCTGAAGCATCCCTGGAAACAGGTCTCTTAACTAAAATAAACTAATTTAAAGTATTGAAAAGCAGAAGCGCAAACACGGTAAATTTGTGTTATCTCTGCAGGTGTGGAACTGTTTCTTTTCTTCTTTTGGTACTTCATTCTTAAAACATTAAAAATATATGTAGCTATAGACAATATAGAAAAACGAAACATGCCTCATTATTGATGTCCCAAGAGTTTCACAAGAATTGCTCAGGTTTAAACTTGCCCACTTATGGAACAGAAGTTTCATCCTAATCTTTCAAGATAGTTTCTCATGGCAGCTGTGCCTCCTGCTCTGCCTTTTCAGTGCTCCTTCTGCATATGACACAGACTTGGTCACGCCTCAACGCCACAAAGCTTCCCTGCTTCCATCATAAATTCCTGCAGGATTTCAAAGGCACTGTGGGCGCTCTCAAAGTACAAAACCCCTCTCAGGTGCTAAAGGCAGAAAAATGAGGTGCCAGCTATTGGCTTCAGGTGAAAGGGATAACGAAGAATAAATAAGGGCAGGATGAGCAGATGGGAAGGAGTGGTGGACCAAAGTATGTCATTTTTTGTCCCCAGTAGTACCCAAACTCTCACTCTCTTAGGTTGTTTTTGGCTATGCTGCTCGGAGGAGTATTGTCTGTATTCACCATTTCCTCTCACTCGCACCACAGTTGTATGCGGGACTGAAGTAACTTCCAAGGACCCCCTTTTTCCCCTCTTCGGAAACATCGCTCCAGTTCTCTTACGGCCCTTTTTGGAGGCCGTTCTGCCCGACCCCTCCGCGAACGCCTAACAGCATCTTGGCGTTCCCGCCGCCTGTTCGCCGCCCCTCCATGGCTGCCCGAGGCAGAAGCAGGGGCTGGGGGGAGGGGACAGCCAAAGCCTCGCCCCCAGCTCCTCGGGCTGCGGCGGCAGGCTGCGCCGGGCGGCCCCGGGGGTCTCAGCGGCGTCGCTTGTCCCTCCCTTGGGAAGGGCGGTCGCCACCGGCCGCGCCCGGTGTGGGCTCGTTTCTCTCAGAAAACGGGCGGCGCGGGGCCCTGCTGCCCCCCCGCCGGCTCCTGGGGCAGGCCCCGGCGAGCCTTCGGACCCGCGGGACTGGCCCCACGCGTGTAGAGCGATCCCAGCCGCCCGAGGGGGGAGGGCGCAGCTCTCCCCGCCGGGAGCCCGCACCGCCCGCCCTGCGCGGCGTAGGGAGGGGGTGGGCGGCCCATGCTGCCGAGGCGCCGCCGCCGGTCACGTGCGGGGCCGGTGCGTATAACACAACGCGGGGGGGGCGGGGCAGGACCGGACCGGGAGTGCCGTGCGCGCGGGGCGGGCAGCGGCGGGAGCTGCGCGGAGCGGTGAGGAGAGGCGAGGCGCGAGGCTTGCGGCGGGTCAGCCCACCCGTCCCGGGCGGCTTTTCGTCCGCGGCTGCTGGGAGGGGGTTGGGAACGACGTGGGTAACGGGAGGTAGGCGGCTCCTCCTCCCGCGGCGGCGGTTTTGTCGTTGCCGTTCTTGTGCCTCTCGGTGCCCCTTTTCCCCGGGCTGCTGCCGAGCCGGCGCTGCCCGCCCGTGCCCGCGGGGCCGGGGAGGGGGGGAACAGGGACACGCCAAGTTCAGCCAGCGCCGGCTGTGAGGTGTCGCGGTGGGGCTGCCGGGCCGGGGAGGCCTGTGGGGCTGGCGCTGAGTGAGGGGGTGCAAGCCCCCGCCGGGCCGCCCGCCCCGGAGGGGACCCCGGCTCGCTGACCGTCTCTCCTCCGTCCCTCCCCGCCCCGTGGCTCTCACCCGGCAAAGCCACCGGCCATGCTGGGGGGCGGCCCGAAGTAAAGGCTGGCTGGAGGCTGAGGAGGTGAAGTAGAGGCGGCCTTGGTAGCCGGGGCGGGGGGGGGGGGGGGGGGGGGGGGGGAGAGGGCGGCTGTGGCCTTCGGGAAGCGGTGCGCGGGTGGTCCTTCCTCCTCCTTCCGTCTGTAACTGCCCCGTAGCCGCGGCGGCGCTGCGGGCGAGTGACTCGTGCCGCCGGGAGTGGTGGTCCGGTCCTCGCCCTGGGTCTGAGCGCACCTTTCCCATAGGCAAGAAGCGCAGTGGCTGTGGCCCGTGAGCCTGTCGCCTTAAAAAGAAAAAAAAAAGTGTTTTGAGTCCCGGTACTGAAACGAGCTGCTCGGTTCCTGTCGCCTGTGGAGAACTCCAGTTATTTGCTCGGCGCTGGGCTTGCTTGGTGATCCGGTAAGATCTCGCGCTTGCTCTAGTAAGCTTATTCAAAGCTCTTGGGCTGAAAGAAAGTCTTTGCTGTAACAGAACTGAACTATGTGCAGAAAACAGCCAGGAGACGCCTGAGAACAAGGATTACTTTAAATAGTTATTGCCTTGGTAATGGTATTGAACAGATGCTGGGTTATTGCATCTGTGTTAATTGCTACTGAGCAGACAGTAACTTTCTTCTAGATAGGTGGTGCTTTCACGTGAAGTACCATGAGACTGTGTCATAGAAGCACATTCAACTTCTAACTTCTAGAACCCTTTAACTGAAGATTAAAATAACTACTTTTCAGATAACATCATTCATGCTTCTAGTACTGCAGCTCTTCTTGGAGCAGCTCCTGTCAGTGCAGTGTGGTGTGTGGGTTTGTAGACAGGTTCTGTCTGTTTGTGCGGTTTGGTGCATTTTGTCCTCCTCCTTTACAAGCATCACTTCATAATGTGTGCATGCTGGGACACGTAAGAAGTCTTCCTGAGCAAGTATCATCCTTTCCTACAAGAATCTAGTTTTCATTGCTAGAGGGAGATCTCCTGAAATACTAGTCAGTGCTGTGCTTTTTACAAACCTTACTATTTGTTACAAATAAACTTCCTATGCAACCAGTAGCTGCTGACTCAGAGCCTTAATGTTACATTGGGCAGTGCTAGTACTGCTTCTGCTGCTTTTCAAGCTGCAGCAGAGTGAAAGCCAACCACATTCTGGTTAGCGTGTATTGTCACTGTTCCGGGCTGTGTACATGGCAGGAGACCTCAGCGGGAAAAGAAATCATAGGAAAAGCAAGTGGGTCATATCAATGGTGCTGCCCTGTGGACAGGGATGGTGCTTTAGGCCTTCGTTAGACCACTTTGTGAGGAAAAACAGCTTTGTTTGCTTGGAGTCTTTCCTAGCAATTGGGTGAAGTTGGTAGTTTGTATATCTGTAGTTAGTTGGTGTCCTGGTTTCAGCTGGGAAAGAGTTAATTTTCTTTCTAGTGATTGCTGTGAAAGGAAGGTCAATAATGAATATTGTTTTAGTTGTTAAGTGATGTTTATACATTTCAAGGACCTTCCCATAGAAGCTGAGAAGGAGTATAGACAGCACATTGGAGCGGCCAGTGGAATACTCTATGCCATGGACATCATGCTCAGTACATAAATAGAGGTTGGCCTGGGGGTGGGGATCTGCGATCAGCAATCACTGCTTGGGTCAGGCTCAGCAACCAATTCACTATGTGGTGAGAGTGACTTGTGTCTTGTATATTCTTTCACTGTTATTATTATTGTTATTTCCCTTTGCTGTTCTTGTTCTATTAAACTGTCTTTATCTCAACCTAAAGTTTTTTTCCTTTCCCCTCCTTTACTCCCTCCTCTCCCTACCCTTCTGGGGGGCGGGGAAGAGGGTGTTAGTGAGCAGCTGCATGGTCCTAGTTGCTGGCTGGGGTTAAACCATGAGAGGTAGCCTTTTGTGTTTAAGTGTTCCGCAAAACTCCCTTAAGCGGGTGTGCAGACCGGATGGTAAACTGGGCTTTCTAGTCTGTGTTGGAAACAACCCCTGTGTGAAGACAGATACTCTAACAGCGTGACAACATCACCCTGGCATAGGTCTCGTAGAAGAAGATAAAAGCTGAGCATCTCAGTGCTATTTTTTTATACCTTCTTAAAGGATAAGATTCAATTAGCAGTCAAGTACTGCTCCAGTAGTCCTAATGAGTTCAACAGAAGTGCCTTGCAGTCACATCTTAGTTGCATATATGGCACTAAACATTGTTCTTGTGTTGTTTTCTTACGGTATACCAGTGACTGTAGAGCCTAGCATACAAACCTTTCAACAGCACAAGGTGTAAAGATGAGCTGTGAAAGGCAGTTTAACATGTATCAGCTGATTAGTGGAATGAGGTAATGATGGCAACACCGCTGACTGAACAGATAGATGTCTGCTCTCATAAGTAGCTAGCAGCTTTGCTTATAGGCAGCACAATTCATATAGATTAACCTGCTAGTAGTATCTTATGGCTAATAAATCCAAACTAAACTATTAAGTTTCTCCCTCAGTGCTGATGATCTGGCTCGATACTTCAAAACTGGTGGGTAGGGATTTTGAAGCTCTCTTGGTGATGGGTCATGTGACCAAATAAACTCCTGTCTGTAGGGGAATGCAGGTGTACAAAGTGCAGTTGTAAGCGCATAGTGCTTGAGTGCCTGTATATAGATTTCTTTCTGTACTCTAAATATGCCATTAAAACTTCTGTTGGTGGTTGCTCATCTCCCTTATACAGCAAATCCTGTTGCTTAAAACAGTATTTTCAAGATTTCAAAATTATGCTGTTCTGTTAAGAGCCCCTGTGCTGCCAGCTTCATTTAGGTACTTCATTTAGCTTGTTAGCTAAAACTTTAGGTTCTGTATCATTTGTCTGATGAGTAACTGCACACAGATTCACTTTCTAGCTCCAACTGTAGGAACATTTTCATGCGAATGATCCTCCTAACTATGACTAATAGCAGACAGTCATTCTTCTGCATCATTGCATGCTTCAAGCTTACAAAGTGCATTTGAAATTGGAGGCTTGGCCTAAACAGCAAAGTCTTCAGGGACTAAACCAGTGAAGCAGACAGACCTTTCTTAGCCATTTTACTGTGCGTCACTCTACTGGTAATGTTTGCTGTAAGAGTACAAACAAATCAGTGATTTTAACTTAGTGACTACCTGGGGGGAGAAAAAAATCATGCAAGTAATTTACACAGTGATTCAGCTTTCCATATATCTTAAACTGTTTAATATTCTGCTCATGCACGTAACTGCCCTTGCTGCATACAAGAGTTGTGCATTTGGATAAGCTTCTTGGTTCACTTCCCAAGCAGTTTTTTCTTCCTTAGCATCAATATCAAATGGAAACTGCAGCTTCTTAATGTATTGAGAGTGCATCGCTATTCATACCTGCTGTGTTATGTGGGATGTTGACAAATGATATGGAGTATTGATAGGAGTATGTTTCTCTCATCTGAGGCATTTGAGAGATGGCTAAAGAGAGATTGTGTGGGAGGGGGTGAAAATTAAGGATGGGTTTTGCTGCTCTTTTTTTTTTCCCCATCCCTGATGGGTAGGCCAGCAGAATAAGTTCTATCCTCTTAGCTTTTGTCTGTACAATTCTCAGTGCTGCATCCTGTGTCTGCCTGAAACAGTATCACTCACCTTTAAAGAAAATATTACAGACTGAGAATGCACTAACATAATTTGATTTTGATTTTTCTGTAAACACTGGTAGAACCGATTCACTGAGGAAAATTATACTTGCCCCAGTGACAACAAACTGCTGTGTTGCCTCGGACAAGTGGATAGACTCCAGTTTAAAGGAGAAGGTAGCTTCAGGGGTCAAAGCATTACTAGAAGGACTAGTACTGTTTTGTTTTCTAGTAGAACTGAAAAGCAGGCACAAACAAGAGTATTCTCTAACCACTGCTGGAGAAGGCGTTTGTATCCTGTGTCTGTGGGAGATTACAGGTGACAGATCCAGTCTGTTTTGAAACATGCTAGAAAGGGCTTGCTTAGTCTCTTTCCCAAATTCTTTAAAAATTAATTTCCTTTCTTGTTTTGCTGATTGAGCAAAAGGTAGGGGAAAACTCTTCTCTATTGCTAGCACTTTGGCAGTCTGTCCTATTCTAGGCTTCTGTCTCAGTCTTGAATATTGCATCTGTCACTGTTACAGGCTTTTTGTTGCTTACCCAGTGTTCTCACTGTCTCTTTTCCTGCTGAGTGGCTTCTCATCTTACAGTAGTCAAAGAGCTCCCTGCATCTATTTTAGCTATGTGAGTGTGCGTGTGGTGCAATCAAGCTGCCTGTCCAATGCAGCAGAGTGTAAACAGGTTGTGGGACCAATCAAAGCCTCTGTTAGTATAGGAAAGCTAACTATGTGAAGCCAGTAATGTTCTTTGCATTAACTGACTGTAGAAACCTAGATTCTGCAGGATCTGGTAAACTTAATGTGTTAGGTGAAGATGCTAAATGCTTGATGCCTCTTAAAAGCAGTGTATTTAAATGGGACATAAATGGGACAGCTCTGTGCTGAGCTGTGCTGCATCTGGGTCTAGTTGTTGTAACAGCGTTTTTTTTAAAAAAAAAAAAAAAAAAAAAAAAGGAAGAACAACTTCAGGTTGTGCTTCTGTCCATGTGAAAAGATTGGTCAAGACGTCACTTAATAACTGTATTCAGTGAGAGACCTGGTAAGTAGTAGTAGCATTTGCCCAAAGGTCTCAGGCTCCCTGTCTGTTAGAGAGCTGTAAAAACACCAATGCTGACAGGTTTTGTTTTCTCCATTCTTTGAAAGATTTAAATGTACCTTTTCTTGTAGTTCAAAAGCAATGGTAAAATGAGAATTAGCTGCTTATGTTTTACAGTCACGTGTTAACTTCTTTATGTTGTGCTATAGTGCTCAAAGATTAGGTCAAATCTACAAAACTGAGTATATGACTCCCCTTCAAGTCAAGGTCAGACGGCATCAGGTATCTGAGTTCAAGACCTGGTCCATCAGTTACTGATACATATCTGGGGACCTGCATGTGAAGATCGATTCCGTTCCCCAGGGTTGGCAGTCAAAATAAGTCTCGGTTAATTCTGAAGAAAGACTTGAGCTGGAAGGCGTTTGGTTTTTCTTTTTTTTTTTCTTCTTACTGCCTCTGGAAACCTTAAGGGGTAAAGGTGAAAAACTTATGAGGAAAAATTAAATGCTTACTGGTTATGCTTGTAGCAAAGCTTGCCTTTGTGGCGTACAGTACCAACTCTCAAGGCACACTTAAAACCTAGAAAACCAAGAAGCAAGAAAACATGGGTATATTGTCATTTGACTGCTTTGTATGAGGAATTTTAATGCCTCTTAGTGGCATGACTGGCTGCTGAATAATCAAAACCAGCTTGCACGTTAAGTGTATTCCATATAGGAAATAATTGTCTTTCTCATGTTAATATTAAATAAGGGAGAAAAGTGACATAATATTATGCCATAATTTATAGCAGCATAAGAGATTGCAAAATTGGTTCTGTCATGTCTTTATTAGAGATGAGTACTGAAGCAGAACAGCAGCTTCTTCATGATGCTAGAAACGGAAATGCTGAAGAAGTTAAACAGCTGTTGGATACCATGAACAAAGGAGAAATAAGCTTTGATATCAACTGTAAAGGTTAGTAGCCTTCCTCAAATGTTTATAATCTCACTGTTGAAGCCACAGGTAGTGAAACACTTACTGATAGCATAACCTTGCTTTCTTTGGAGTACTCGACAGTAATAAAAACTGGTTATATAACTGCTTTCACCCTGTGACTCTTAAGGCCGCACTTGTGTAAGGGAGAGATCATAAAAGCAGAGTACAGATAATTGTAATGTACAGAAAACCTCAGACTAATTCACAGAAGTTAGAAATATCAACAAAGAATCAGTACTTCTTTCTGCCTGAGATCATGCTTATGCCAACCATGGAGCTCTAATATTAAACAAAATAGACCATGGTGCCAGGGGATGGTTCAAGGAGGTAAAGAGCCTCCAACAAGGCTGCAAAGAAGATTAGGTAGTTTATTTGTGCTCTGTTAGGTGTGTTTTTTGTTTGGTTTTTTTTTTTTTCTTTTTTTAAGCCCATGTTTCATTATCATGTAGTAGGAGCAGCTATATTTCTTGCCACTTGCAGGAATGGTTGGGACAAATGCGTACTTTTTACTATTAGCATTATACTAGGTTACTTGAGAAAAGAAAGTAAAACTGCTAGTCATCTGTGTCTGGGTCTTTGGCCAAAATTAAAGTTTTTCATGTGCATAGCTAACATAGTTACAGCTAAGCAACTTGCTGAGCATTAAACCTTCAAACTAGGGGTGAATTTGCAACCTTGTTAGCAGTCACAGACTGCCCTATTTCTTTATTCATTTAGTAGCTTCCTATTTCTCTTTATTTACTTGAGTATGTTTCTGGTTGCTTCAAAAAAGCACTCTTTCTACATGGGCTGGTATTTCTTTGTCCGGCACTTAACTGTTAAGCAGCACTAAGAAGACAGTGTTGCAGAGGAATTAGGGAGAGAGCAAGTATGCTGCTTCTCAGCCATCACAGAGGGAACACCTTGCCCTAAAGAGCAGGGAAGCCTGTTATCTGAACAAGCTCTAGCCCTTTCTCAACTCTAGTTCTTAATCATCAGTTTACTCATCCTTTTGTTTGACTACTCAGCCATGCCTGTGTTTTCCCAATAGTTAATGTGCTTACCTCCAAAAAACAAGTTGTAAAACCCAAACCCTTGTTACTTCACCTCAGGGAGCTAGTTCGTAATTTAAAGGGGAACTAGACAGAGCTTGATGGAGTTGAAGTCCTCTACCCACACAAGCATGTCCTTTGTAAATATTCATGACAATGTGAGTAGTGAAATAACAGCTGAAATAAAAATGCCTTAAGATACATGCAGCAGTACCCATAAAGAAGTTGCTGTGGTGCTTAGAAGAGATTTCAGAGCTTGTCAGCTGTGTTCTTAAACATAATCTGAAGTCAAGAAAGCATAATGAAATGGCATAATCTGCAGTCCTGTATTATATCAAGCAAACTGGCCTCTGGTCAGCATTCCTGCTCAAAGTTAAGTGTTAGTATTGTGAAAGTTTGCAGCTAGGTAGAAGAGACTCAGCTAATGAAGGGATAGATAGTGCTTAGCTGTTACTCTTCCAGTTTAGCAATTTATGACCATCCAGCTAATACATGCTTGCTAATGGGAGGCCTAGGAAACTAGAGGGAACATGCTGGTGATAGTTTAGGTTTAAAAAAAAAAAAAAATCTGAATGTGGAGTCTATACACAGTGAAATCTCTGTTCTCTAAGTTCTGGCTCTTCTAAATGTTAGAGGACACAGAAGCATAACTCAAGTTTTCTCTGGGGAACTGTTCCGGTTGTGTGAAACTTTGGAGTTAAATCTCTATTCTTCCACAGTCACTTTTCAGAGACTGACCATTTCAATCACTCTGGTCCCATAGAGTACTCCATTGGAAATAGACTCAGACAAATTCAGGCCAGCATCTGCAGTATAACTACCCCTGCTATTCTGCCTTCTCACTACCAGAACCACTATGTCTTGCTACAAATCCTGATCTGTTAGGTACTACCAGATAGTAGTTGCACAACTGCATGGTGATTAACTAAAATACAGGTTGTAGACTGTAACTGTCTTTTTCCAGCCCTCAATCTTCCCTCTCTTTCCTACAGCCTCTTGTCCTTCTGTCATTACCCTCTGGATAATCAGATATCCCTAGAAAGTTAGGGTATGGGGAATGTCTTCAATGCTGCAGCTGTTCCTTATGGACTTGCATCTGATGTGGCAATGACACTTGGCTTGGAATAACGTACTTCTGGAGCAGCTGGGAGGCTGTACTGGAGGTAGTGTGAACTTCCCCCAGAGCATGCCTTGGGAGACAGAAGTCTGGCACATTAATGTGCCTGGGTGCCACAATCTACCTTGAACATCTTGTAAAACCTGTCTTGTCTTTCCAAGGGTGAGCTTATATCTGAGGCTCTGCTCTAGATTCGCAAGTGTGAAGTCTGACAAGAGTGATCTCAAACATACTGATTTCAGCCAAAGTGAAGGAAGAGAAAAATAAATCCAGGCTTCTACTTTTTCTGTTGTGACTGGATTCTAGCCAGTCAACACTTGCAGATAAGTGAAACTTGCTTGATGAGAATCCAGTGAAATGATGTGAATTCCATTTCAGTTTTCTCAGTTCACTGGTTTCAAAAGAAGGTATCCACATTAAAACAGGACTAAACCTGGGTTTCATCCAAAACGATTGTATTTTCTAAGGCTATGTTGGCTTATTCTCTTTAAGTACAATAAAATAGAATATCTAGGACTTTGCAAAGTAAGGAAAGTGTAAAATAAGGTCAATGGTCAACAGTGCCTTATACCAAAATGTACATTTGAGTGACTGCACAGTAGCCTGTTAAACCACAATGAGGGGATGACTGCCTAGTTTGTCTCTATTCTCAAATATTAACCACTTGTTTAGAGACTTATAGCTGACTGGCATCAAAGCAAAGAACTGGGCGGGAGGGCTAGGGGAATTACTTTTTGTTGTGTTTGTTCTGTTTTCCTCTCTTTGCGTTCTCCCCAGTGTAATGATGTCCTGGTTTAAAATAATAGTTTTTAAAAGTGCAGACACTTGTGACAACTTGAAGAGAAGTAACAAATACCTCAAGAGCTTGAAGTAACTGGTCAGCTAACATCAGAAATGCAAATATTCAGAGTGGATGCAGAACAAGAGCCTCTGGCACTTTATTCAGTAAGAACTGCAAATCTGGCTGGGTTCCCAATTATTTTGGTTTTTTTTTCATGGCCAGATTCCTTGGTAGCAGCACTGTTTTGTCAGTGCTGTAACTAATGACTATCTTGGGCTAATTGTATGAATTCAGTGCAACTTGGACCTCTTTTGTGTTCTTTGAAAGAACCTTCTTCCCTACTAGACTGAGGGATGAATGTTAGTATGTTATCCAGCATACATAGCCCCAGAATTAGTGATCCACACAGTATTTATCTTCTGTGTTACTTGAGCCCATCGGTTATGTAGGGCAGGAACTCTGTTGTAGACTGGACTGGGACGAGGGGAAGATCTGGAACAACAGCAGGAGTTGAGAAGAAAGAACCAAATAGCAAAAGAAATAGCCAACAGAGGGCAGAAATGTTAGTTGGAAACAATTATAAGAAATGGGAAAATATTTCAGTTGTGAACCACATTCTAATGTTAATTTGTAATACAAGGGCGTAAAGAATGATGAACCTGCAAGACCAGGAGTTCTCTTTTTCCTTGTGCTAGTGGCGTGTCCCCTCAGGGCAAATGTATGTTATGCGTGTTCTAGACCTCAAGGCTTGAGGATATATGAAAAGGGGAAACTTAATGCTGTCAGTAACTTCAAAACCATTTATAATGCCTCATTTTCATTTTGCTTCCAAATATGAATGATAGCTTTTAGATGGCACTTGGAATGCTGTGCGTCTGTTGCTTGGTAAAAACAAAGAGCAAATCAGCATTTCTCAGTGCAGTTGACTGTTGCAATTGGAACCTAGCATGAGTTGTTAAATTAGTAATCTCTAATACTTTTAATATCTTGCTTTTGATTGTAGGACAGTTCTTGAATTTCATTCATGCAGCTAGTCCTCCAGGGCATGCTTTAAATGCTCTTCAAAGCATAAATGATAGTTTCCTTTGCATGGCCAACTTCTGTGCCTGCTTCCTACTTCTGCTTATCATTTTTGCAGAGGCTTACAGCTGTAGATGGTACACAAGTTCTGCAGTGCACAAAGATTTCAAATCATGATACTTAATAAGGCGATCTTTATTAAAATTGGGTACAAGCACAAGACAACAAAAAACCCCTAACATTAGGCCATCCCACCTGTTTTGGTTTGAATCATCCGTTTGGAAAGACGGGTCGTCCTAACTCTCATTTGTGTGCAGGATATAAAATCAGATAAACCAAACTGTTTTTTGATAAACAAGAGAAATATGTACTTGCATGTGCTAAAAGTAACTGAAACTTCTTGCTATTATTGAAGGACAAGGTATTACATGAAAACTGAAGTTTTAGTCACCATCAGACTACGTGACTTTCTCCTGAAGATTTTATAGGTTTGAATCTAATGTTCTCAGACTGCATCCCAATTCAGTAATTCAGATGATGTTAACAGTATTGATGCTTCCAGCTGCCTTGCTCCTCTGTTCCTGTGAAGAATGATCATCCATGCCAACCTCCAAGCACGTGACAAGATCTTTTTTGTACTGTGTGATCAAAACTTAGTTTACCTGTTTTGTCTTTTAGGCAGAAGTAAATCTAATATGGGCTGGACACCTCTTCACCTTGCATGCTACTTCGGACATGCTCTTGTGGTAGAGGATTTGCTGAAGGTATATTTCTATTTGCCTCTGTGTATATAAGGCAGAAAATTCTTTGTTATGCTAGAAGCAGTATTTATTCAGGTTTTTGTAATAGAAGAAAGGCGGCTTTGTGGAGAGGTCAATCCTACAATTTATCTGTGTGTAACAGAGGTAACTAAGCTGATTGTTGCTAAGGAATGAAATAGTTGTGGTATTAAGATCAGCCCAGTTCACAAGGACCCAAAATAGTGGCACTGGAAGTTTATACAGTAGTATACAGCTGTTACTCTGAACAGTGTTTACTGTTCTCAGTACTTGGCTAACTTTCTCATGAGGTATGTGTGTTTGTCTATGTAACCATCTGAATATGGGAATGAAAAATGTATAGTATATAGGTATGCACTTGTGAAAGCTTCAGCCCTTTTCAAGCTCCCTGGATATCTGTGTATAGTAAGCCAGCATCTGATACTAGCAATGCAAATGTTTCAAGGGCCTGATCTAGCTTACTATAGCGTATAAAGTATATTATTTAGGCAATTTCACATACTGAGTTGCAGGAAAGGCTAAAGTGTTTCAAATGCAAAAAAATCTGTTAGCTAATTGGATGTTGTGCATAGAAGTATGTCCAGAATTCTGTGCAAAGTAACATGTTTGTGTTTCTTTCCAGGCACAGGCTAATGTAGTTTGACTCATTATTTCAAAAATGTTAGAAAGAAATAATGAACTTTGGCTACAGAGATTTATAATTTCAAACCTGACCTATATTTATCGTCATAGCCACATCTGCACTGCATTTGCAGTTGTTTCTGACAGGGTTTTCTTTTTTACCCTCAGCTGTTAGGGTAGCTTCAACCAACCCTAACTGTATTATACCGTATTCCTGTTTGAAAAGTTTTGCTGTAGGTGGCAGGAACATGCTAAACAGGCTCAAATACAAATGCAGCTAATCTGAGCTTGAATTTCATTCAGAGTAAAGGCTGGCAGCCATAATCGTGACTAAAGCAGGAAATAAAGCTGAGATTTCTTTGAGAAATTCTTCTCTAGCCTACACACCTGTTCAGGAGATAATGCTGCTCTGAATCCAAGAGGGCTACTTAAAACAAAAGTTTAAGTTTTGTCACTTAATGCATTTATCAACACTTCCAAAGTTGGAAGAGTGTGTATAACTTTGTGCTTTCTTCTCTGCTCATAGGGCTTTTGAAAGGGTATTGTTTAAAGAATGAGTGGAGTAATAAAGGAGGCTGTGCACCTCTGAAAGCTAGGCATCTATAGGTATCTCTGTGTACTTGTGCCATGATTTTATGTTCAAAGAGCGAGTGAATGAGATATTATCAGAAACAGAGCTATGGAACTAGAGTCAGTTTAACTTTAGGCAGGCAGCAGTGATCTGGTTAAATTATGTGATCTAAACATATGTGATAGTTATATATGTCCTGCCCTGTTTCTAACTTTTTGAGAGGTTAGGTAAAGTGGCGTAGAAGAAATGCGTAAGGAAAAGAAGGGTAGGATTTCTTGGTTTCCTGGAACAATGCCTGTGCAAGCAGTCTTCCTTTCAGAGAAAATGTGGAGAAAGTGTGTGACAAGAGGAAGGGAGATTTGAGATAAAGACTGTAGAAGAGAAAAGGGAGGAGAAGAAAGGTTAAATTTCAAATGGTACTGTCTTAATGCTGACATGGAATTTTTCAATTCCAAGTGAAAGAGCAGTGATAGATGCCTAGAGAGGATGCCACTTGTTAAGTCAGGAGCACCAGGAGGCTGGTGAGAAGTGAGAGAGATGCCTGGAAAAACGCAGGAGGCTTTTCCTTTTTGAAGCAGTTTATAGATCACTGGTTATGAATCTTATATATGTACTTTGTTTCCAGGATGGCTGTGTTACAATTCTGATCTGATTTGCCACGAGGCCTAAATTAGTGTCCTGTCCTCCCTCTTCCCCCAGTCAATGCAATAGCTATGTAGTTCTTGTTGGAAGGACATTCAGATGTCTTTTGGTCTTGCTGTTTAGGCTGGTGCAGATGTGAATGTGCTGAATGATATGGGGGACACTCCACTCCATCGTGCAGCTTTCACTGGTCGTAAGGTAAAGTACGTTTGCTTTTTTTAAGCCTCAATTACAGAATTATTAAGGAAATACTAGCAATAAGATCACTTCAAAAAGATGTTTTTACAGTGTCTAAAAATTACTTACTGTCTGTTTTGGTACAGTGTGTTCAAAAGATGTAGGCGTATTGCCCAGCTGGTATATCCAGAACAAAAGCATCGTACAAATATCTTCTCTTGAAGACAGGAGAAGACTGGTCCAGGGTTTTCCTTGGTATACTTTGTCATATTATTTTTTTTTTTTAGCTTTTTATTGGTGGAGATTTTGCTGGCAGACAGAAAGAAATAGTTGTTGTCTTCCACTGTAGTACTGTGCATCACTTGTGTAACTGATGCTCCTTCTGTTCTGCTCTTTCAGAGAAAATGCTGAAGTGTAGCACTATCTCTAGCTGCAGGTGCTAATTACCATGTGGAAACCAGTGTAAAATCTCCCATCTACTGCTGAAGTACAACAGATTAATTTGTTTGTGCCTGCTGTGCTTGACACAGTAAAAGGAATAGGGATTTTCTCCTAACTAACTGCATTTTTACATATAGAGAAACCACAATGTTTTAATCTTAGTGGCTTCTGGAGGAGAAAAACTATAAATTAGGACATGCTGGTCCATTTGGTATCTGGAAGTGCTGTTTCTTCATAGAAAACTAGAACTAAAGAGCTTTTTATAGGCCTGTAATGTAAAACTAGTTTGATTGCTACCCATATGCCAAACTAGTAGTACCTCTATGGATAACCTCTTGGCCCTTCTGGAGTGACTATAGTCTCTTACCAAAAGATCCACTTGTACTATTTTAATCTGTCAAACTCAGTATTCATACCAGGTACGTCAGCTTTTAAATAAGAGTGTTTAGGTTCAGCTAAAACTAATCTGTTAGCTCCTTTAGCCTGACTGACGTGAGAGAGAAGGTTGCAGTTAGTTGCACTCTTCAATCTCTCTAAAACATCCCTTCCTGTTTTTGTACGTCAGCAGTGGTGAGAAGCCGTTATCAAGCTCATCTTACAGGATGTCAATAGCTGGAAAGCCTGATTGTGGCCTTGCCATAAGAGATACATAAGCAGTGTTTTTCAAATTGTTTTCCAGGAGGTGGTGATGTTACTGTTGCAGCATAATGCTGATACTTCTATTGTTAATGGGAGTGGAGAGACAGCAAAAGAAGTTACTCATGATAAAGACATAAGGAATATGTTGGAAGGTAACTTTAATAGGTCACAGTCTGTTGTTTTGTTTTTTTTTTTTTCAACACTTGTACATTCTAAAAGCTGGTTTTTCTCTTGCAAGGTACAGGACCTCAATTGAATTTTCTCTTTAAATGTGGTCGTTAGAAAGAAAAAAGTTATAGTTTTTGATTCTTGTCTGCAGTACTGACAGTTGGGTGTTTGGGTTTTTTACAATATGACTGCAACTGACTTGGACAGTTAAGTATCAGGAATGCTAATAGCATTATTCATGTAACCGTTTCTGTTGGGTTTATCCTTGCTACAGCTCTGAATGGTACATGGCAGCCAAAGCCTTAGCTCACTGGAAAAGGAAAAACTCAAGTCAAGAAAAGTGATTTTGTGTCAACTAAATTATTAAAGGGCAAAATTCTGAATAGCTTGCAAAGGTGACCCAGTTTTTGAATCAAGTTTAGGACTTGCTATTGCCGTCTTGGATGTTATGTTAAAAGGAAAAAAAGTAAAAACCCTTCCCCTCATTTCCTCCATTGCCTCTGAGGTGTTGAAAGTGAGGGAAATGGTGTCCAAATACTTAGGCTCATTGCTTATAGCTTTGGAGAGTTCAAGAACCGTGTTGCTTCCTGGTGTTATTATGTGATACCCCTAAATACTGCTAAAGCTCTGTGTCCACTACCACAAGACTGTATATGTGCAAAGTCTCTCTTCTGATTCTATGTGCAAATGCACAGATAACAGTCCTTTTCACTGCTAATCTGCTGGATTGTTAGAGAATAATAAAATTCCTATAGGATGATAGGAAAAGTAGAAGAGAAACTGAAAAGAACACAGGGAAGATCTGAGGGGATGTTACATAGTTCCCCTGTTTTCCCTTTTACTAGGGAGTGGGGTTGGGTTGTAAGTGTTTAAAAACCAACCAAATAAAAAACAACACTGCCCAAACAGACATATGTGTATACACACACATCTTGTCAAATATTACATGGTTTTGAGCATATTTTTTTCTCTGACCCAGACTTTTTCTGAATAAATATTCTATTTATACCTGTCCCAAATATTACTGGAAAATTTTGTTTCTCTAGTCTTGTTTTGATATAGTTTCTTGAATGCTGTACTTTTATATGTACTTGATACTTTGAGACAGACCTTAAATTTGGGTTTCTTTAAATAGCAGTGGAAAGGACACAAGAAAGGAAACTGGAAGAAGAGCTCTTAGGAGCAGCAAGAGAGGGGGAAACAGGGAAACTGACTGCCTTGGTAAGAATTCAAGTGCCTGCAATGCTTCTTTGTCAAGTGGTTCAAGTCATAATGCTGATGTGGCAACATGTGACATTAGGCCTTGCATTTCAAAGTGCTGTGACTCCAGAACATTAGTCCTATGCACTGTGTTATGTTGGTAAGGTGTTGAACCCTCAAGGGTTTTGCAGCCTCCTTGTTGGAGGCTGCAAAACAATGGTGTTCAGCTTCTTCCATGTTATAGTTTTCTAAATACTATTCAGTTAGTTGTAAATAGGAGTGTAATGGTTCTAGATCAACTGACATAAGCTTGTTATGTTTTTGTGGATACCCTAATGTCACGGGTGCTTAGGTTTTCACCACAGTATGGCCTACTTTAAATCTTGAAAGTAAGCTTTTGTTGTTAGCATCTGTTGCAGCTGAAGTCTCTGTAGTTTTTAATGGGCAGTCATCTGTACAACACAATTTCATGCTGAGCAGGACTTGAAAACTGTGTAAGTGTGCATGTGCACGCTTGTAGTAGTTCAAGCTGAACAATACAATAGCGTGATAAGGCTATCGGAGAAGCAAATCGCAGAATAACTGAGACTGGAGGGTGCCTCTGGAGATGATCTAGTCCAACTCCTGTTTGCAGAGCAGAATCTACTAGAGCAGGTTGCCCAGGACCACATGCAGCTGGATTTTGAGGCAGGGTCTCAGTGCTTGAACTCGGGCTTTTGAGAGTCCTGAAGAGTTTCCTTGGAAGTAAGACATGCGGTGTGGAACATTTTCTACCTAGTTAGCAGCTTTAGTAATACTACTTAAGTCATCAAAGCAGTCTGAATACTTCTACTTACTTCTAATGGAAAATTCATAAATGTGAAATTTGTATATTGATAAATTTGACATTCTTGAATTTCCTGCCTAGAAGCCAGACAGAACACCTATTCAAAATTTGTTCTTGCCATTCTCTGATTTTATCTCCTCTACTCTGAAGAGCCCTTGTCTTTCTAACACGTCCTTGCATGGAAACTGTTTTTAAATAGCTGGTCATCCTTGTAATTCTTATTTGTACTTTTTGTACTGTCCTCTTTGAAATTGAGAGAGAACCAGAGATGTACACTGTACTTAAGATGTGGAAGAACAGTGCATTAATACACTGGCATGATTGTATTAACTGTAATAAATACACTGGCATAAGTTATCTGTTCTTGATTCTGGTAATTTGTAACATTTTTTGCATTTGATGTTGCATTCCTGCTGACCAAGCCTTAAACTGATGTGAAAAAAATTAGAAAAAAAGTGACTCCTCATAGAAAAATATAATTATAAGAACTGTGCTTTCTCTCATTTGGCATTTCACCATGCATGCACATGTACCTCTTCCTATTGTGAACATCTTCCTTTCTAAGTGATTTTTTTAAATATTTAGTATCATTGAACTCTGCATAGGTGAAGACAGCTATATTTTTTGACCCTGAGGCAGTTTTAAGTCAAGTCATAGCAGGTTTTTCTTGGAATCCTTTGGTGAATACTTGGACCTGTGACCATTGAGATCCAATTTTAAAACTCCTGCTAACTCTTAATGTCCAAAGAACTTTCTTCACTTACAGCTCTGATATAAACAACCTTGACTTTCCTACCCTTAAGTTAATACCTCTGTGGCGAATTTGTGTAGCTCTTCTGAACTGCCCTTTATCTTGAGAATTCCTTGTACTTTGCCTACTAATTTTCAGGCTTTTCTGCTCCCTACTGTATCTCTTTTCTAATTAGCAGACTATTATGCTCATGAAACTTTAGCTGCTTACATCTACTTTTATATGAGAGCTAACACACCAGAATTTGTTCTCTACTGCTCTGCTTTTGCAACAGAGTGCCAGTTACTTGAAATATACCCTTTTATTGTTAATTCTCCTTTATCTTGATTATTTTTATGAAAAAAAGACTGTATAGAGTATTGTAACACAATTGTCTGGAGGAGATAACTTAATGGTGTAATTTTTTTAAACCTTCTAATTGGACTTCAGACTATCTTTCTCCTCTTCATGCACGTGCTTTAACTTTGTAATTGCTCCTTCTATTGAAGTTTCTTGAAGTCAAATGGTAGTGGTGGCTTTTGAGCTTCTGTCAAGATTTCACTACATCACGGTGTGTTTTGCTACTAAAAGCTATACCTTCAGTAGCTGAATCTTAACCCAGGCTTTTTAGTCTATTTGAGGCAAAACCCATGTGTTCTTTCTGTGAGTTCTTAAAAACGTGCTGTACATTAACATAAGTGACTGGAGAGCTTTTTATCTCAATGAGTTGATGCATGAAACTATTCAAAATACTGCCTTACAATACAAGGTGTAAGCTGCTGAAAACACAGGCTTGTGGCTTAAAAGGTGTGGAGGTGGGAAGTCAGGAGAGGCAGATATAAGGCAGGTGTAAAACAGCTGGTCACAAAAAGCTAAAACCTAGGAATCTTCATGAACTCAAATATTTGACCTCAGTATTAATGAGGTTATACTCCAAAAGCTGTTTCTTTTGACTTGTGTTCTATTTTCAATTAAACTGTATGTAACAACTGTGGCAGTTTATTCTTTTGGACTATCTTTGAGGCACATTTAAGGTGGTTACTGTTGATGCTAACTTACATTGCTGCCATGGGAATTCTGTTATTATGGAGTAATTTCTGTAAGATGGCAAATGGCTCTGCAGAAGGCTTAAACTTTGTTTCTCTAAAATTGTTGTCCTGCACTTGTGGCTAGTCTCCTAAAACTGCTACATAGTAACTAAGCCTTTCTATTAAGGCAGTTCCGTTTGACTTGGAAGCTTAACTATGATGACTGATGTTACATAGAATGGTTTGGGTTGGAAGGAACCTTTAAAGATATCTAGGCCAACCCCCATGTACACATCCAACAACCACATACTTGAGTAGAAGTGTAGTGGTATTTTAGTGTGGTTAGCAGTGTCACGCTTAATGACCCTTGTCTTTGGGGTCAGTTTCTCAAAACATTTATATCATGTCCAAGTAAAACTCAGATTTAGTTTCTTTTCCTCAGTTACATAGCTGCTCTAATCTTAAGAATGCAGCAAAATTGTTTGTATAACAGACTGCTTATACTAGGAGCTCCAATGGCCTAGGATAGCACTGTCACTGACGCTGTCAGGCCTGCCACCCTTCTGTACAAAGTTCTTATGCTCTGAAACAGAGTGGCCACACAAACTTGTTGTGGATTTAGCACTGGCTTGTGCAACTTTCAGGCTGTGCCTGGGAGTCTTCTACGGAGCACAGTAGATTTTGGCAGTAGAATCAAACAAGGCCATTCTAGCAATATAAATGACTGAACTGCAGTGCTGGGGAACTCTCTCTGGCACTCTGCAATTGAGCAGGATAAATGTTTCCATGTTGTGCAGTAGAGGTGGAAGGAGTATAGCAAGCAAAAAACCCTAAAGAGTTCCTATTCTAGTTCAGCATCTTGTTTGATTGTTGTAGTCTTTGCACTTCTCATAACACTTGCTACATCCCCTCTTTGTTGCTAGATCTACACTGAAGCATCCTAGTTAGGAACAGCTAACTTCCAAAAGAATGAATGTGGCATCTGGAGAGGGAGGAAGACTGATAAGTAAGCAAAACTTTGTTTTTTCCAGTTGAACAAGCCCAAACCACCTGATATAAACTGTACAGATCAGATGGGGAACACACCATTGCATTGTGCAGCATACCGTGCCCATAAGCACTGTGCATTGAAACTTCTAAAAAATGGAGCAGATCCTAAAATAAAAAACAAAAATGGTGAGTACCAAATGGAAGTACATAAAATGTTAAGAGGAGACAGAAATTTAACAGCTTCTACAAGCTATGTTACTTACCAATCAATGTTCAGGAAAAATCTTACAGTGCTTTACAAGTTTTGTATCACTAATAAAGGAAGCCCAACACTGACTAGATTGCAAGAGACTTAAAAGCTGTAGCAAAATACTTATATATGCTTTTTTTTTCCCCAAACTTACCCATTTCTAGAAAATTACCTGCTGTCTGTCTTAACCATGAAATGTGCCTGGCTTCTGTTTTCTTGATGCTAAACACTGAACACATGTAACAAAAATGTGCTAAGATTGAAGATGTGGCCAAGACAAAGTGACTCTTCAGAAAGTGGCTTCTAATGAAAGCAAATCCAGGAAAACTTTACACAGATGTTATGCAAACTGTGTACTTGTAATCTGATTAAAGATGCCTCTGTGAATGTTCTGAACTGTTTTATATAGCTGAAGAGCTAAAACCAAATAAGTAAGAGCAAAGCCCTCTCTATAGCTAGTAGAACTCTGAAGGACAGTTCAGTGCACTGAAGTTCAGAGCCTTTTTAGTCTTCTGCCCCTGAGGAGCTCGTGTTCCCCAATTCCAAGTAAATGTGGATGCTTATGGGACCAAACTTTAATGGGTAAACACAGTGTCAGAGTGATTATTTTTAAGTGAAGTACATCTGGGTTTATTTACATCAAATTCTCATGCTGTGTCTTGGTTACTAAACAGATCAGACACCCCTCGATCTAGCCCAAGGTGCAGAAATGAAATTGATACTGGGAGGTAAAACTGGAAAGGTAGGAACTTTTGTATCCATTTAAAATGCCAAGGCTGTCTAGTTAAAGCGATTCCTACATGAGCTTTAATTTCTATGCAGGTTATCAACAAACCCCTGAGAAGATATGAAGGTCTCCTATGGAAGGTATGTCTTAATTCCTTTTCTAAAAGAGCGTATAAGATCTCAAAGTATGTCAGTATGTCCTTTCTGTACTTACGTGAGAGTTGATGAATGATGGAAGTTTTCAATCATACATTTATTAAATGACTTGACTTTAATCTAGGATATTGGATAAATCATAGATGAGCTGGCTGGGTAGAGCAGTTACTAGATTCATGTCACTCTGATCTTAACCTCAGTCCCTAAAATCTCTTCATTTCTTGATAATTTTTATTGCAAAGCTTCACTGTAGTAAGGTTTTGTTCCTTGTCTGTGTGTAAGACAAAATGTTTTGGGTATTTTTTCCTTTACTGAATAGATGTTTTAATATTTAATAATCTATGACTAACATTTTGCTACAAGTTCATCACCTTCTAGAAATTTAAAAACTTAGAGGGAAGATGTCAGTCAAATGGTTGTCTAAAGCTTGTTTTGCTCTGATACTCAAGCGAATCTTTTTTCCCCACGTTAAAAAAAGTTTTCTCAATCTTCTACATGAATGCTTAATTTTTATGTTCCTTAATTAAATCTTTAAAGTTTTCTTCAGTGTAAATGTTGCTATGTATTTTCTTACAATTGTAACGTAAAGAACTGGTTTTTTTAAACCAGAACTATGTACTAAAGCTTGTGAAAGGTAAAATGTTGTAGTTGGATATCTCAATGTGTTTTGTTTCTCATTTGATTTTATAAGGTAGAACTGTGTGGTGATCAACAACCCCTGTAATATTAAAAAAAATTGCAGCACTTTAATATTTCTGTTCTTACTGAATAGCAGGCTCAGAATTGTAAAGTATTCTCAGGTTGCTGTGATCACCAAGATATGTAAAACCTAAAATGTTTTCCTAATGACTGCCAGTTTTATGTAATGGCCTTCAAGCTATCAAACTTACTGGGAATAGTAACTCTCAGCTGTTAACCTCACCTGGCCTCTTCTGTTTTGTGTGTTGTTTTTTTTTTCTTAATTACTTTTTTAGAGCTCACGATTTTTTGGTTGGAAACTCTACTGGATAGTTCTAGAACATGGAGTCCTTTCCTGGTATCGGAGACAGTAAGTTCTGTGTTTAAATTTCTGAAAAGTGATTTAAATAATTCCCATCTTCACTTTATTAAATCTCTTTTTCTTTCAAAGAGCTGATGCAGTGAATAATGATCATCGTCAGGGATGCAAGCATCTAACACAAGCTGTCTGCACGGTAGGAAGTAAAATGACTTGTCACTACTGTTGTTTTTCACGTGATGGTGTTCCAAATCTAGACAATGAAAACTTCAGCTAGGTTGGTGAGCATGTCTTTATTATAAAAAAAAAAAAGTAAAAAGCTTGTGCTGTTGCAAGAAACATTTATTTTTGTCAAGCAAAATATTCTTATATATAAGTGGCCATAAAGCTCCTCTGCTTCTTTCCAGTCTTGAAGATTTAAACAAACATAAGGCTTCCTAAAAGCATGCCTCTTCAGTTGCGCAAAACAGCTGATTGGAGCATGTGATGCAGAACAGCAAAGCTGTAGTTCCTCCTGTAGCTGTCACTGGCTGTTTGTGACTGACTGTGTAACTTAAGTTCATTTCAGTTGGAGAACTGATCAGTTTTGAAGGTGACTTTTGGAAAACTTCCTTAAATTCCATTATGCTTGTGGTAATATCTCTTGGAAGGGATGAACAGAGGACAGAGGGAAAACAGACCCTGTGTCATTTATAATACACAGGAAGATGAAGTGTTTAAGGAAAATAAATTTAGGTTCATTTCAATACTTTTTATTCTATAAGCTGTCATGTTCTATAGATTGGCACCACATGTTCTATTTTAACTAGTTATATATTCTTACTATATGAAAAGTGACCCTTGCTCTTCTGTATCTATAAATCCCTTAATACTTGTGGTCTTGCACCATTGCTGAGATTTTGCCTGAATCAAGTGGTGACAACATATGCATATATAATATTTTTGACATAAAGAACCTCTATATTCTCATTCATGATGTAAAGTGCAAGGCAGCACACTTCGCAGAACTGTTCTGACCAAGCTTTTTGTAAACTATAGTTGTTTCACATCAAAACTGAGGCAAAAACTTCTGAGTTAACAGTAATAACTCTACCTTGCTTACTCTTAACAGTTTTGTGTTTTCTTACCAATTCATTATATTAATTTTGTCTTTTCTCCACATTCCTTCAGGTAAAATCTACTGACAGTTGCTTCTTTTCTGTCAGATGTTTTGATGACACTGTTCATCGTTTCAAGATTCCTAAAAATAGCCTTCCTTCTCAAACTAGAGAGGTAATGATTCTTTATCAAAGGCTTTAAAATGTAATAACTTCTGTAATAATTTGCATACCGCTTGCTATGGATGCAGTAGTAGTGGGTTCAGTAGCTTGATCATCCAGACCTGGTAACATATGTGCACATGTTGAATCTTTTAGCATGACTATAGACTAAATAGCAAAAAATGGACAGATAGTTGTTCTCTTCTTTAAAATTAGTGCCACCTTGTTTTCCAGCTCTGTGCCTGTATTATGGCTTCCTCTTTTTCTTTAACTTCTCCACATGGTAAACCTCTATTGCAACTTCCTTCTGTTGCACTTTCATTATCCTGAACAAAAGAATGTTTAATGTTAATTATACTCAGCCATTGTCTAAGATAACCTAATAAATTTCTTAAAAGGTGGGTCTGAAACAAGATAATAACTTTTTTTAGGGTTGTCTGTAGTGTAATTGCTGTTGTACTTCTATAGGTGTACTAACTAGAGTTGAAGAGGTGGAGCCGACTAGAGTACTGTGTCCAGTTCTGGGCTCCCCACTATGAGGGAGATGCGGACGTGTTGAAGAGAGCCCAACAAAGGGCCACTGAGATGATTAAAGGGACCAGAGCATCTCTAATACTAGGAAAGGCTGAGAGCTGGGACTGCTCCTCCTGGAGAAAGCTCCAGGGGATCTTGTCAATGTAAATAAATACCTGAAGGGAGGGTGCAGAGAAGATGGAGCCAGGCTCTTTTCACTGGTGCTGGGTGACACGACCAGTGGCAATGGGCACAAACTGAAACACAGGAGGTTCCCTCTGAATATAAGAAAAAATGCGAGGGTGACTGAGCACTGGCAGAGGTTGTCCAGAGAGGTTGTGGCATCTCTGGCTTTGGAGATATTCTGTAGCTGTCTTGATATGGTCCTGGGCAACTGTCTCTAGGTAGTCCTGTTTGAGCAGGGAAGTTAGACTAGAGGACCTCCAGAGATCCCTTCCAACCTGATTCTGTGAATAGGAAAACAATCTACCTGTTAATTAAAATAGTGCTTGAGGTTTTGTACACAGTTAGTCATGCATAAGAAGGCAAAATTTGTTACAGGGACCTTGCTGCCTGAACCCATAGATGCAAAATACATTTCCTTCAGTCTCTTCAGTCTTGTCTTAATTGATATGACTTTTTTATGTGACCTTGGATAGACTGAGGTGTGGGTGGCATTTGTCCTTAAAGTTTGATCAGTTAAGTCCTAGACAGCATTCTGACCACAGAGTATCTCATCTTGAATACGTTATGATTTTAACAATCAATTCTTCTGCTCATTATGGTGTCTAATTTTATTAATGAGTATCTTATCCATATCAATAGAAAACTTAAATTTGTTCTTTTGCATGTATGCTGTTGCCTTCTGGGGAGGACCTTTGAAATGTGTATTAACTCTGTTTTTTTCCATTCAGAGTTGGCTGGAAGCAATAGAAGACCACTCTGCATATAGCACTCATTACTGCACACAGGAACAGTTGAGTAGTGATGATGAGGAAGATGATACAGTATCTGTTACAGACCTACAGGATACTCTAAAAGTATGTATTGAGTACTGATGTGGCTCATGCATCTAGGCAGTTGCACGTTAGTACTGTTTTGTATTGAAATACTTTAGTGTACTTTTGGCTAAAAGTAAAGATTCTTTGTTTCCGTGGTTGCATAAATGCTACTTGTATTTGCACTGCTTACTTTCATGTATTCCTGCTTAGACTGTATGCATAAAACGCCATGTTTATCATAGCTATGGGGTTCTGTTTTTCAGTTTTACCAGCACTACTGCAAGGTAGAAAGTTGCTTGAGACTTTCAGCCAGGAGAGGGAGCCTTGTGTACTGTACTTGGTGACACCAAGACTGGAGGGTAACAAAGCTAACCTTCAGCGTGCTCTGCCTCCCTAAAAGAGGCAATGAAATGGCTTAGAATTGACCCTTTAACACCTCAGGTCACATTAGATGTGTTGTACAGTGGTTGTTCAGACCTGCAATGGAAATTAGTCTTCCTTTATAATTCTGGTATTCAGCCTGTGATTCTTGCCTTTTGCCATACATATACTTCAAAAACCTTTTACTTTAAGGTAAAGCTGACACTGCAACACAAATCTTCATGTGACTGAACTCAAAGTGGCTTGTACCGTACCTTTCAGAACAAGAACTCAAAGTAGCTCATGGCAGAAAGGAGATGGGAGGATAACTGGTGCTGGCAGTTCCCAGCAGCCTACGGAATAAATGGTATTATCTAATACATAACTGTCTCCAAGTTCAAATGCACACTTGGAGTATGATCTTGGGGTGGGTTCCTGCATGTTGCTGTACTTGCCATACATCAGTTAACCTATGTGCTTTCTTATTTTGGCCTTAGGCTTGTCAAAGAACAAGCAATCACTCTTTTGGTGTTTTCAAACTTTTTAATAAAAAGGGGGGGGAAATTGCAAAAGCACTACATACAACATAGCTTTAGGGGTTTAGTTTGCAATGCTAATTTAAACAAAAACCGGTCAGCCATATCATGTGCATAAATCTTTTCTGTTTGCTTGTGTGTCTTTGAAGCTACTTGAAGTAATTTCTCTTGGTTTTAATGTATTAGTCTCTGTCACTGGGAATCTTCGTTAAAATTTAATGCTTTGTAAATTAAAAAAATTTCAGTGTAGTTAAGAGAATAAACACACACCCCTTAGAACAAGGCGCTTCTGAACTAGCTATCCTTGCTGTCTTTCAGAAAGCACAAGCATGCCAACAAAGACTCAGTAAAGAGATTTCAGACTTTGTTGCAATGGTTAAATCTTCGGATGCTACAAAAGGTAAAACTTATTTTTCTGAAATGCAGTTTGTTACCAGGCAACTAATTTTTTCTTTTAAGCAGCACAGGCTTTAATTTCACTGAAATTAAATTTTCAGGAGCTTGAAAATATAGGACTGTTTTCCTCGTTGAAAAAGATCCAAATAAAGTAACATTATAATAATTGCTAAGAACTAAGATTTCAGATTTGGAGAAACAGCTAAGAAGTATGTTGATTGAAAGGAATTTTATTGGTGGCTGTAAATGTAGTGAAACGGTTTTTAGATATAGTACTTACTGAGTAGAATCATAGGAATATAATGTAAGGGTTCACTTCCAAGGTTTTAAAAATCTGTAGTTAGTAGCTTACTGCAGAGCATAAGTGACACCTGACAGGTACAGAGAACTAGCTGTAGCTTTCCCCTTAAAAAACTTGTCTTGTAGTGACCAGCAACACAATGAAAGATGAGGCATGATAAACAGGATGTGAAGTGAAATCACAAAACTGTACAGTGCACTGGAGGCATGGTGTGATGGAATATATTCCACCAACTTCTGCCACGAGTTTTATGCCATATTTGAACTTGTCAGGCTTCATTTTAAATAATAACACTTAAATTAACATGTACCTGGATTTTTGCAGCATGACTGCAAAAAAATAGAACTGGCATCAAGCTGTTGGAGATTAGAACTTGTTTCATTTAATGCCTTAAACACATACAGAAGTTGCTCGTGTATTAAACACACAAAGGAGTTCTTACAGAACATTTAACTGTTGTTACTTTGAGCCTGAGTCCTAGTTACATATTGTGACTAAAACTGATGAAGCTCAAACTAGAGAACAAGTTTTTTATCTGTATACATCCCTATTTTGTAATAGAATAGCAGTTTTGGGAGGAAAAAAGTTCTTGCATTCCTGTGCTTTCCAAAAAGGAGCGTAAAATACAGCTTTTCCTCCATATGCTACTGGGGTAAGTTACTGTGTGATCATTATCCTAACTTACACTAACTACGCTTTTATTGAATTTTTATTTCACAAAGAAAAGTAAGGTTTCATAACATATGAGTGTTTTATAGGGAACCCTCTGTAATTAATACAATAAAACTGAATTCCTCACAAAAATCAGTTTGAAAATTAGTATGAGGTGAATAAATTCCCTTTGGTAAATGTAGGGGCAGTTTCTCTGACCCTATACTGCTGACGTGAAGAATCAGTGAGGACATTCACGTTTTTTAAAAAAAAAAAAAAATAAAATACACAACTTGAGTAACCAAAACCCCCAGTAAAGCAAAAACAGACTCTTCTTCCTAGAACTGCTAGTTTTGGCCAAAAGCAGTAGTAAGTTCCTATTTTCTTCCCAATAAATGTTTGTAACGTGATGGGTCAGTGAACTGTTTCCAGGTTCACATCTAACCTCTATAAATCTCAACAGAGAAAACTGGAGCTCTCTCAGTTCTCACCTTGGTTTGATGTGGTATCTTTAAAGTATTCAAGTCCTCTGGCTCCAGAATGCAAATTTGAGTTAAAAGTCCTTCCATGTGGAACTTCTCCTAAAAGCTTTTGAGTAGCATAAAAATGGCTATCTTGGGACCTGATATTTAAAATTCTCTCCCTAACTGTCTCAATATGCTATTCTAAATCCAGGTATCTTTGAGATTTATGCATATTATTTATTACAAATAAAGACGTTTCCTGCTCTTGCACTCAGTGCGCTGCCCCTCCTTCTAGAGGCACTTGCTGTTCTTGATAGCTGCTGTAAGTAGAGACTCCTAATTTCAGTCAGTAGTGAGCTTTGGTATCAGAGACAACAGTTAGTGTGTAGATATGTACTGTATCTTGTCCTGCACAAGCAGTGTAAGTTGCAAAACTAATTCAAGAACTGTCACTGCCAGACCTCTTAATCTTTGTTGGTGTGAAGAAGCACCTGTGTTACTAAATGGTGTTAACTGATCCTGAAGCCTGGCCACTTAAATGAACACTTTAATTGCAACAAGTATGCTTCCCGAGAGAATGGTTTGCTTGACTTCTGAGGGATTGTTGCATGTGACAAAACTTCAAAGATTATCTAAAATATTAAGTATTTTCTACCAGCTGATTGGGTTGTTGTGATTTCCTGCTGGTTTTAGACATGTAGCCCCTTCTATAAATGGTCATAGAAGTCAGGATGTGAGGTAGCATTGCTCTGCAAGCTGTACTACTTATTCAGGTGAGTCCATGAAAGTAACGCCTCCTTCACCTTTTATTATTATTCAGTGTCCTTGTAACTCCTTTTCATTTTTTTCAAACCTAAATCTCTAGCTTCACAGTGGTAAGCTTTTTCTCTTCTATATGATAGCATGGCAGAAGGCAAAAAAAACCCTACAGTTCTCACTTTAAATTCATAGAATGGTTTAGGTTGGAAGGAACCTTGGAGATCATCCAGTTCCAACCCCTCTGCCATGGGCAGGGGACACCTACTAAGACCAGGTTGCTCAAAGCCCCATCCAACCTGGCCTTAAACACCTCCAAGGATGGGGCATCCACAACTTCTCTGGGCAACCTGTTCTAGTGCCTCACCACCCTCAGAGCAAAAAATTTCTTCCTAATATCTAATCTAAATCTACCTTCTTCCCGTTTGAAGCTATTCCCCCTCATTCTGCCAGTACATTCCCTTGTAAAAAGTTCCTCTCCAGCTCTCCTGTAGGCCCCCTTTAGGTACTGAAAGGCCGCTATAAGGTCTCCCCAGAGCATTCTCTTCTCCAGGCTGAACAACCCCAACTCAGCCTCTCCTCATAGGAGAGGTGCTCTGGCTCTCTGATCATCTTTGTGGCCCTCCTGGACCTGCTCCAACAGGTCCATGTCTTTCCTGTGTTGGGGGCTCCAGAGCTGGATGCAGTACTCCAGGTGGGGTCTCACCAGAGCAGAGTAGAGGGGCAGAATCACCTCCCTGGACCTGCTGGCCATGCTTCTTTGGATGCAGCCCAGGATACTGTTGGCCTTCTAGGCTGCTATCGCACATTGCCAGCTCATCCTGAGCTTCTCATCAATCAGCACCCCCAAGTCCTCCTCCTCAGGGCTGCTCTTGATCCCTTCTCTGCCTGGGACCTTGTGTTTGGCCTTGTTGAACTTCATGAGGTTGGCATGGGTCCACCTCTCCAACCTGTCCAGGTCCCTCTGGATGGCATCCCTCCCTTCCAGTGTGTCTGCCTCAACACACAGCTTGGTATCATCGTCAAACTTGCTGAGGGTGCACTTGATCCCACTGTCCATGTCACCAACAAAGATGTTGAACAGCACAGGTCCCAGTACTGACCCCTGGGGAACACCACTCGTAACTGGTCTCCACTTGGACATTGAGCCGTTGACCACAACTCTTTGAGTGTGACCATCCAGCCAGTTCCTTATCCACCGAGTGGTCCATCTGTCAAATCCATGTCTCTCCAATTTAGAGACCAGGATATTGTGTGGGATAATGTCAAACACTTTGCACAAGTCCAGGTAGATGACATTAGTTGCTCTTCCCTTGTCCACTACTGCTGTAACCCCCTTGTAGAAGGCCACCAGATTTTTCAGGCATGACTTGCCCTTGGTGAAGCCACGCTGGCTGCTAGCAATCACCTCCTTATTTTCCATGTGCCTTAGAGTTTCCAGTAGGATCTGCCCCATGATCTTTCCAGGCACAGAGGTGAGACTGACTGGCCTGTAGTTCCCTGGGTCTTCCTTTTTTCCCTTTTTGAAAATAGGGGTTATGTTTCCCCGTTTCCAGTTGGCAGGAAGCTCACCAGACTGCCATCACTTTGCAAATATGATGGATAGTGGCTTAGCAACTTCCCTCAGGACCTGTGGATGTATCTCATCAGGTCCCAGGGACTTGTGCGCCTTCAGGTTCCTCAGGTGGTCTTGTACTTGATCTTCATCTACAGTGAGTGGGTCTTCATTTTCCCAGTCCTAATTTATATTAAACCAGTGCAGTATCCTTTGTATTTGAATTCTGTAACCTGGCAACTTTGAGGCTTTTAAATCTAGAAAGTGGTTAAAAGGAGATTGGTGATAGTCACTTTGGTGCCTTGCTTACATGCCTCTGCTTTCTAAGCCATGCTGAAAGAGAAATTCAGTCTATTCATACACTGCTTATACCAGTACTAGGCAAAGGATATAAAAGAAAAAACTTATGTTTCTTCAGTGCTACTTTTGCTTACCCTTTCCTCACACAGATCTCAACAGTGCACCAGCCTTCCTGTAGAATGTGAATATTATGTCTGTATTACTTGGAGGCAAAAAACAATTAAAAGAATCCTGTAGTTTACAATGTCCCCTAAGGCTACTAATCTCTTGTGCTTTCAGGAATATCTTCTCCCCTCCTGCAAAAAGTTGATGTGGTCTCTGAAGTATCCCAGGAAACATGTGAGGCCCTGGCTGACTGCCTCAACCTATTCACAAAGCAAGAAGGGGTATGTATTGTGCTGCATGGATCTATAAAGGATCTGAATAGCTTAGTATATTTCACTAGTTTCCTGCTTACCTGTTGAAAAAATAAATACACCGGTAGAACTTCAGATTGTTGGTATGCTGTCCTTTTTCTGATGAAAACTCATGCTTCTAGAGAAAGAGTAGCTCAGTTCCCCTACGAAAGGACATTAGTATTTGAGTGTTCAGAAGAGTCCCAGATTTTGCTTACAAACTGCTGCTTGTAATGCTCGAACTGAATGCCTGAATTCAATAAAACAATTGCTTTGCTGATTTGAAGGTTAAAATACTGAGAAAACTAATCTTTTTTTTTTTTTTTTTTTGTACTGGCAAACTGAAGTGTTGAACAGTATTGCTTCTGAATTTGTTTTTCAGACCATGTGCTTAGTGGGTGTGCGAATGCTATCTATTGAACTTCTGGCTTTCCCAGTGACAAATATCTTGTATGGTGTTAAACATAATGCAAATGCTCCAATTTGGGAATATATGTCAAACTCATTAATTCCTGGTGTAGGAGATCTGGTATTTCTTTCCCCCCCTCTGGAAGATACCCTAGGACCATGGAATAAATGTGTCTTCCTGTATTGTGGTAACAGTAATCCCTCAGTTAAGCTCTTGTCATCGGTAAACCGTGTTTCAAAATGATGTTTGTGTTGGTGCTATTAGTCTTCCAGTTATTTAACAGTGAACTGCAAACACTGACTCCATTGTCTTGGTTTGGTTTAAGATTTTTTTTTCCATTCCTTTCGAAGCCTTTTTGTCTCCAGTCACAAGTCTTCTAGACTTACTTGAAGTCAGCTCTAGCAGAGTGGAACAAGCATTGTTTTTTTACATTGAGTTTTTCTTTAAGAAAATCTAATATTAAAGTTGCCAGTTCCATTTGTGGATGAGGGGGAAATTGATACAGCAGTGGGTGTATAGTGTTAGTATTCCTTAATTGTGTTGGCATCTCGCTTCAAGCCAGACTAAAATAGCTTTCCAGAGGGGAGTATGGCAAAACATATGGTGAAATTGTAATTTCACCTTACTTGAACTTGAGCAGTCTCAGTAGGTGTTACAGAGGCCTTATTTTAATCTGGAAGCACATAGATTTGGGCACAGAGGAATAGGCTGAGGTGTGAACTTGAATTTCCACCACAGCTAGTGAAATCAGTCGGTCATGACAGAGAGAGAAGATGTGATCCTGGAGAGTTTTGTGTCTTGGTATTTTTAAACTTCAAGCTATTGCAATTCCAGAAGATAACGCAGGCTTTTAAAGATGCCATAAGTTCATAAGGGAAGTTACAGCAGCAATCTCTTCCTAAGACTTGAACTTTTCCAAAAAATTATGTTCCTCGAGCATTACTGTTCTTAAACCCACAGCATTTGGTTTTGCTGTCTTTTTATAAGGCAGGGCCCTGTTCTTTGCCATTCAGTGTTGATTTCTAGATTGTAGTTCTGTTGGCATTGCAAAAGCAATATATTGGGTTCTGCATTAGCAAGTGATAGGACCCCAATTAAATGCTTTAATATTCCTTCCAAGTATATTGAACAGTAAAGCATAACTCTAAAGTATCAAACTCTAATATAAAAACACTTGTGTAAAATACTCTTTAAAAAAAATAATCTTTTAGTGTGTGTTTCTCTTCCAATGGTGATCTCAATAATGAAGTTAAGGCTTAGGTGTTGTGAATGTGTGGGAACAACTGCCATGAATGCTCTGCTCTGGCAATAACTGGCTGCCGTTAACTTAAAACTGCCAAACTACCTTCAGGAAGGGTAACTCTACAACTGTTCTAGGAGCTTCTTTCCTGCCTGTCCTGTTGTTGCCAGGCCTCTTTTTGTTGTCAACTACACTGACTGCAGTTTGTCTTACTGACAGTCCTTGGTAGGACTCCTTCCTATAATAGGAATTAATTGCTCCATGGTACCTTTCCGCTGTATTGTGTGTCCCATGAAACCAGGTTCTCCCTAGAACGAACGTTTTCTCAAGCTTGGTACCTTTTTATCTTGCCTCTTTAAGAAGAATTCTTTGCCCTCTAACTTAAATTGTCAGCATACCAGAAGTCACGGCTTGACTAATGAGGAGAGGCTGCTAACTTAAATAAGGATCACTGCAGTGATCGCACTTTTTGCCTCTTAGGCAATACTAAACAAAAAATCTTCTCTATCTCTGTGCTGTGCAAATTGTAGCGTAATTGTGCAGTATGCAAATGAAGCTTCTAATACGGCACTGGGGGGGGGTAGGGGGGGAGAAGAACTAAAGGTTCCTCTCTTCCACTCCCGTTAGAAGTGGCGCAGGAGCGTGATACCCAAACGCTCCATCTGTCCGCCGCTTCTCTCTCTCTCCCCTGCTGCCGCCGTGCCGGGCTCGGCGTGCGTGGTGGTGGTGGCGGCGGCGACGCTGCCGAGCGGCTGCGGCAGAGGGCGGCCGGGCTCCTCGCCCGGCGGGCGGCCGCTGCTGCGGCGGGGAGGCGCGGCGCGGAGGCTCCGGGAGGAAGGGACCCCCGTGCGGGCTCCGAGAGGGAGGGAGCTCCGCAGCACCGCTGCCGCCCTGCCACCCTTGCCGGTTGTGGGCGTGACCTCACCGCTCCGCTGTGACGCCATAGAGGGGTGCGGTGGGGGACGCTTCCAAAAATAACCCACTGCGGCGGGGCTCCGTGCGGGGCGGGCGCCGGGACACGCGTACCTGGCGGGGCCGCCCCGCCCCGCGCCCGCCTGGGGAGCGACGGGGGGCGGGGGAGAGAGCGTTCGGCCCGTCAGGCCATTTTTAGGCGGGCCGGGATCCGGCTGCCGCCCCCGGTGTTTCGGGTTGGTTTCCTCCGCCCCTCTTTGCGTGTCGTTCTCCTCCACCCCCCCACCCCCCCCCCCAGCGGCCGGCGGGAGCCGGCGGTGCGCGGGGCGGGCGCCGCTCCCCCGCCCCTGCCTCGCCCCGGGCCCGCGGCGCGCTGCGGGGTGAAGGCACCGGACCGGACGGGCGCCGGCGGCAGCGGCTGCTGCTGCGACCCCGGGGCGAGGGATCGGAGCGGCTGCCTGCCCGAAAGCGTGTTCCGCGGTACGTCGTGTGCGCAGCTATGGGTTGGGTTTGGGGGGTTATTTAATTTATTTTTTTTCTTCTTGACATTGGGATGAACCAGTCTATGTCAAGAGGAGAAGGTAGAGATGAGCGCAGATACTTTTTTTTTGTTTTTTTTTTTTTCTTCCTGAACAATTAAAAGGTGTGAGGGAAAGACGAAGATAATTTGGTTGGTTTGAGCTGAGTGTTTATTTGAGGCGCTTGTGGCGGAGCTGGTGCAACTTGAAACGTTTTCTGCAGTGACTTTGGCACAAGGTTAGTAAGTATTGTTGGAAAGCAGCGCTTCCCTTGGGCTGTTTCTGGCAGGTATTGGAACCTGCATTCCAAAAGCAGTTTGATTCTGCTGTTTTCATATTCCAAGGTATTTTTATATAGTTGTAGGAGAAGTGTAACTTAAGGTTCTTTGCATGCTATTATCTCTGCTGGATTTTCTGGGTGAGTTTAAAATTTATCTCCAATACTTGAGCTGCATGCACTGAAGCTGTATGAAACTGATAGGAAAGGTATTCTTGTAAAGAAATCAGCTTAATTTTTTTTTTTAGCTTGCTTCTTCATTAACCAGTGCTAGATAAAGTGTGCTGATGAGTATCTTGACTCTCCGAAGTTTCACTTTTACCATCAAAGGTTATATTTAACAGGAAATGAAGAGCTCATATTGCATGAGTTTAGAACAAATAGTAGTAATCTGTGGCTTCACTCTTCTTCCTTTGCTTGTAGGTGGTGTTATTCTTTCTAGGTTTTTGGGAGGTTGATTGTTTGGGGTTTTTTTGGCATTTTGCCTTTTTTTTGGTAAAGGAGATTTGTTTACAAGCTTGGCTGATGAGATAAAGGATTCAGAAAAGGTTTCTTCATTTCTTGGTTTAAATGAGTTGTATACTCAACTAAGTAGAATTTGTCATAACAAATTAAGGTTGTAATTTTTACAGAAGCTTTAAGGTCAAAATACTGTGGGTCATAGTCCTTGGATTTAGTTACCTTTACCATGGTGTAACTTGCTATCTCTTGTATGTATAACTGACGTACTGTAAATAAAAAATGTGCACACAGTTCAACTAGCAAATATTAATTTCTAGAAGTTCAGTGTATTGCCTTAGTTTATTTCGTATTTCTTGGGAACATAATTGAATGTCTATGGGTTAGATGTATACTGTGTGTGTTCTTGTGAATGAATGCATGCTCTTTGGGATACAGATAGTTGTCCTTAATACGTCTGGTTTGTGGTCTGGGTCTACTACTTTAGTGGATTGCAAATGAAGAAGGTGCCTGCGAGCTGTGTCCAAATGACTCCTTAATGAGACTTTTTATTATCTGTTTTCTTGTGGGGGTGGAGCTGAGGAGAGCAGTGATGACACTCTGCAATCAAGGGAGAACTATTGATATGGGCACCCTGAGCAAATCTGACTAGAAAAGTCCTGGAGTCTATCAGCAGTCCTTTTCTGCCACCTGGCAATATAGTCAGCTGCGTTAATCTGTCAGGTATTGGGAACCTTTGGAGAGGGAGAGATGAAGGAGGGGTGAGGGACTCAGCTAATATCAGGGAAGCTAGGAAAGAGGTTAGTTTCATGATTTGTGTGTTCAGGCTGAGGAGGGGATTGTGTCTTGGCTGGCTGTTGTACTAAACCTGGAACCATAAAGTCTTTAGCCCCTCAAGTCATGAAACCAGTGCCTGTGTTTCTCTGTTCTTTTCTCCTTGTGCTTAGAAAAAGGTGACTGATTTTTATTTTTTTTTTAATCAATGGCGCACAACAGAGCAATTCTGTTGTCTGTTCTATTCTGTGACTCTTGCTGAAAGTAGTGGAAGTCAAGGCAAGTCCTCAGTGAGGGCCTGTAGGCAATGCCCCAAACCACTGAAATGCTGTTCAGCTTGTAAACTTGGGGAAAGGAGAGCAGTTTTCAGGCAGTTGATAATTGCACTGGGTACAGCAAGAGGTATCTGGTGTTGAGAGAATTGAGGTGTGTCTGTATCAAGAAAACCTTTATTGGCTGTATGAGTCTCTGATGTGACCCTATTTTCTTCCCCTCTCCTCCTAATGTGTAGAAATGTACTAGAAATACCTAGTTCCGCTTGAATCTTGTTTGAAAGTAACAAGCTAATTGGAAGGTTCTCTATATTCAAACAGGTCTCCAGGTAAAGATGGATTAATCCCTCCCCCCCCTCCATGCGGGAGAGTATGGGATGTAACATGTTGTGGAATGATGTACAGGCATGGCATATAAGAGAACAAAGCTACCGCCAGGAAAGTCATTTGTCAGGTTGTTTCTCCTGCTGGAACATCAGTAGTTCTAGTCGATGATTCTTGCTATACTAATTTTTGGGTGCTGAACACACATATGTCTTTAACCTGTGCTAAAGCTCTAAAGAAGAGATATTCAAATCAGAGGAACTTGATAGTGGAAAGTCTGCGGATAGCATAGTGTTCTTCCTCTGGAAGCACTTTCTTTCTGCCCCTGTACTGCAGCCTTGCTGTTAGAAAGTGAACTACAGATCTGCAAAGACAGCGTCCTTATCAGTATTGTGTAAAGGAGTTTAGTGAGTCCAAAGTATCTAGGAGATAGGGGAGTTAAAGAACATAACTCTTTTTCAGAGACTTTCCTAGAGCAGCCAAGACTGAATAGGTCACCAGAGTGGGCAGAGAGCTAAGCAGTAGCCCAGACGGAAGCTTGTTAAAATAATAAATAATGGGACTCTATTCAGGGAAAAGATAAGTAAATATTACTGCTTTTCTATTATAAAAGAGTATTACGTGTGTTGACAGAATGCTTACATTTTGAAGCAGTTGATAAGATCCTTGGTCGAGTGGTGTATACAAAAGGCTTCTGGTTGGCAGATGGTCCTGGCTGACAGAAAGATGCCTGGATGTTATAGGGCAAAAGATGAATGCTACTGGCCTTTGTAGTACAACAGGGCCCCAACTTCTTTTTTCCCCTTAAGAGTGTGTTAACCCTTTCCCTTGTAGCTGGTGATATGTTTGAATATAATCTATTGGCAAAGTAACATACTAATTTCTAGTGACAGGGAAATTCTTGTTGGCTCATTGCTCTATGAGCTGGTGTGAAAGCTGGTCATGCAACTTGGCTGACGGTGCTCTCCACTTGGTACTGCATTGCCCAACTCAGAGTGCACTGCTAACCTGTTCTTGCAATTTCCAGAGTAGATTAATGCTTTTTCAAAGCTGGGCTTGTAGGTTTGTTTTTCCTGTTGTGTTTTTGTGTGTGTTTTTTTTTTTTTTCTTGGCAGTTCTTAAGCAGACTTGTGTAAATTAACTTGGAATCTGCTCATAGACCTCTGAGGTCTGTGTAAAAACATTAAGTTGAAATGAGACCCCTTCTCACTAGACTTCTGCAGCTCCCACTCTTGAAGTTTACTTCTGAGGTCTTGTCTACAACTTGTTTGGGGATTTCATTTTTTAATGCCAAAACACGAAGAATAGGGGCTTAGCTGAGGCTGCAAGGAGAAAGATCAAGCACCAATTAAGTTTAATGGAATACTATTTGATATATTAAGCTTCTAAAATAGGAATTAGCAGTTCTGTTTTTCCATAAATATTTGAAAAATATATTTGTCTCTGTGCAAGCTGATGGAGGAACAAAAAAAAAGAAATATATAACGTGGAAATTTTCTTTCTGTATTCTTGCTACATAATGCTATGAGGATAGTTTGTTCTCTCCATCATGCCTGGAAAACAAACTGGAGTGAGAAGGGCGCACACTTTCATCTTTCTGATGTGACTGTGACTTCATAATGGCATGTAAAGCTGATCAGCTTGCTTTCAGTGTTCTGGCTTTCCTTAAAAGCTACTTTCTTAGAATAAAAATATTTTTACACATACAAAAAACAAATTTCACATAGTCTGTCTAGTACTAGATATTAACATCTGCTTTTGAGGGAGATACGATATTTAACTTCTTATTACCCATTTGTTTTGTGTGAGGTTGTTTAAAAGGCATTGTCTCTGAGTAGCATAAGTAACTGAAGACTCTGTCACTTAACTGTTGTAAAATCATCTTAAGTTTGCCATGTGGTTGGATTTTTGGTATGTTTTATTTTGCTGCCTTAGACATCAGTGATTTGAAATCTGTTGCCTTATGGCCTAGTAGGCTGTCCATGTGCAAATGTGTAGCTTTTCCTTGAATAAAGGAGGTTGACTGAGTCTAAATTTACTTTTCTGCTGTTCTTTGCTGTGTTTTTTAGTTGCTGTCCCATCTGGATCCATGAAATATAGGGTCTTCTAGCTATGAAGAATAAAATGATCTCCCATTGAGACAGTACTAGTGTGCATTGGAGGGTGTGTTGTCTCTTTTTTTTTTTTTTTTTTTTTTTTTTTACTTCACCAGGCCACAATCATGGCTTTTCAACCAAAACTGCTTCTTTGCTTCTTTCACTTTTTTCATTCAATAACTCCTCAGAGCTGATACCATTTTTATAATAAGAGGTAAACCATGTGGAATTTGACCTCTTGTCTGATTTCTAATCTCATGAACCAAACATGTACTTGTTGGCCTCTCTCTCCCCCAGACTGCCAGTGACTTCAAAAGCTTTTTTGGTTTTAATATTAATATTCAGAATTACGTTATCTCTGCTTGCTGTGCTGTCCAGTGAAGAAGTGCATTTGTTATAATGCTGAGTGCTGAGTCACTGAGGTTATCACTAGAATTGGTAAATGGGCTGTCTTTAGAAAGTGTTTATGTACTGAAAATAAATCACTGGTATTATAGTTTTCCTTGAAGGTAAGTGCCAGGCCTGGTCATCAAGGAATGTTAGTAACCTCTTTACCCAGAGTGCTTGTATTGTTTTTAACATCACCTGCTTTTAAATGCATCAATAATATGCTTTAAAAATAAATGTGTTCAGTGTTATGTACAAATGGGAAACACAGGCCTGTGCTATCCTATAAGGATGGCTGATAAGGGCACACAAAGCAAATGATGCTCTGTTTATAGTAAAGAACTGAATGTTGCCGCAAAGGAATGGTAAGATAGATGGCCTTTTAGGAATAAAGTGTATCCATTTGTTGTGAATGTCCTGAAGAGTCCACTAGAAGAGGATGTCCAGCTTTGATGTAAGCATAGCCCTCATCTGAATGTCTCATCTTTGTAGAATGCACTTGGGGGGGACACCTGTGAAGTGCCTACTTTTCTTGCATGTCTTTGTTAAGCCACTTGTAATGTAAATACTGACTCAGTGGTTTTGAATAGGAGCGTTTTCCCTCCTCTCATACTTGTCACTTCTACATAATTAACGTTAAAACTTGGACACCAATGCAATAATGCTTGGATCCATAGGTACACTAGGAGTCTTTGGGAATGGCTTTAAAGCATGCCTATTGGCAGGCAGTCTGCAGTGTACATCATAACACAGGGATACTCCTTAGATTAGAACTAGAACAGTTTAGTACAGATGCAGACTATAAACTTTTTCATCTGCTTCAGGTATTTTTGTTCTGCCAAAGCTACACTGCTTCCATAACATGAGCTTGGGTTTTGACCCTTGACTAGAAATACAGCTTCCTATTAATCTTGAAATTTAATAATGTTGCTATTGCAGGTCCCTTTTTCTGAGTCAAGAGCTATGGCGGGAGAAAAGAACTACTCTCAGCTTGTCTGGAAACACTCTGTTTAATTGGCCAAAGCATCTGCCTCTAGGCCTTGTGCAGGTCTACTGTAGCAGAATAGCATCTACAGGAACTCGAAGGGTTTGAACTGATAGACATGGACTAATGGGGCACAGTCATACATGGGGATTTTATCATTGTGGTGGGGAATAATCTTAAATTGTCAAGATAATCGTGTAGCTCTGGTAGGTAATGTGGTAATCGTAGAATCATAGGGTTGGAAGGGACCTCTGGAGATCACCTAGTCCAACCCCCCTGCCAGAGCAGGGCCACCTTAGAGCAGGTTGCACAGGAATGCATCCAGGTGGGTTTTGAATGTCTCCAGAGATGGAGACTGCACCACCTCTCTGGGCAGCCTGTTCCAGTGCTTTGCCACCCTCAAGGTAAAGAAGTTCCTCCTCATGTTTAGGTGGAACTTCCTATACTCAAGTTTGTGCCAGATATGTCAGTAGTTTATACCTTTCTGGAAATGCCAACAAGGCTATTAATTGTGGAAGTATTCTGTGCTATTAATGCAAATTGGATTGTCTGTTTCAGTGAAATACCTTGCTGCAAGGTCAGATGAATCAAATTGAGGTGAAAATTAGCTGGCTGAGCCTTTAAGATAGCTTGAAACCTCAAGACAGTTCCATCTGTGCCTATGGATAGCAGAAATGTAGTTTTGTCTGACCTGTATCTCTTCCAGCTCTGAAGCCACATTCCAGGCTAAGAGCTAAACTCTAGTCTCGCAGAATAACAAAATGGTTGAGGTTGGAAGAGACCTCTGGAGGCCATGTGGTCCAACCCCCTGCTCAGGCAGGGCCACCTACAGCCGGTTGCCCAGGCCCATATCCAGGCAGCTGTTGAGTACCTCCAAGGATGAAGACTCCACAACCTCTCTGGGCAACCTGTGCCAGTGCTCAGTCACCCTCACGGAACAAAAAATTGTTTCTTGATGTTCAGAGGGACTCTCCTGTGTTTCAGCTTGTGGCTGTTGCCTCTTGTCCTGTCACTGGGCACCACTGAGAAGAGCCTGTCTTCTTTGCACCCTCCCTTCAGGTATTTACGTAGATTGAGATCTGCCCTGATCCTTCTCTAATCTGTACAGTCTTCAGACATCCACACAGTACTCAAGAGGCAGTACAGTAGTTCTAGACAATTTCAGGGATCCACGTGTCACAAATCATCTGGTAACATACGGTCAGTGTGTTTTCCTATTGTCTTTGCTCCCACGTACAATTTATTGAGTCTAAAAAGCAACACATCACTCTAGGCTGTCAGATCCTGCTTCAGCTTGGGGTGGGGAGAACTCTTGGTGTTCCTTTAGACTTAAATCTACCTTCTATTTTTATTCTAGCAGCTAGTGGTTTTTCATGGAATCATGGAATAGTTTGGGTTGGAAGGGACCTTTAAAGGTCATCTAGTTCAACCCCCCTGCAATGAGAGGGACATCACATCTGTGACTAAGTCAGGTTGCTCAGAGCCCCGTCCAACCTGACCTTGAATGTTTCCAGGGATGGGGCATCTACCACCTCTCTGAGCAACCTGTGCCAGTGTTCTTATCACCTTCATTGTAAAAAATTTCTTCCTTTTATCTAGTCTAAATCTTCTGTCTTTTGGTTTATAACCATTACCCCTTGATCTATCGCAACAGGCCCTGCTAAAAAGTTTGTCCCCATCTTTCCTGTAGGCCCCCTTAAAGTACTGAAAGGCCGTAATAAGATCTTTGTGGAGCCTTCTCTCCTCCAGGCTGAGTGACCCCAACTCTCTCAGTCTGTCCTCATAGAAGTGTTCCATCCCTCTCATCATTTTTATTGGAGAAGTTTATAAAACTTGAACTGGAAGTTTATGCTGGGGCCACTTCTGAACTGTAGATGCTACTGGATTGCATATCAGGGAGCAATAAGTAAGATTTACCAGTAAATAGCTTTGCTACAGTGTGAAGCATGTGTCCTGGGGAGAAGCAGGCTTGCTTTATCTACTGAATTCATCTTTACTTTTTGCACAAGAAGGACCTGAGTAGCAATGAATAACACACTGAATTCTTGCAACAAAAAGTAAAAACAAACAAACAAACCAAACAAAAAAAAAAAACAAACAAACAAAAAAAAAACCCAACAATCCCCTACCAGATAAAGGCAAAAGTATTTGAGATCATTCACAAGAAGAGATGATCTCTTCCACCAAGTGAGAATATTTGGATTATCTAGCTGTTCTGCATGGCATGGTAGTGTTCTATAGTATCTCCTCATAATATATCAGTAGGTGTCATATTTTGGGATAACTGGTGGTTTTAAACTAGCAATTATTTCTAACAAAAATAAGAACTGGGTGGCAGTATTTCAGATTTCATTCTCAATATAAGAATGTCTTTTTGCTCATTTGTTCTAAGGTTGTGAACTTTCGATTTGGATTTCCATAGCCCAGAGCGCAGTTATCTGTCTGCCCTTGCTGCAGGATGAACATGCATACAACATACTCTTAATTTCAGGAAATGTCTTATCAGCCTACCCAGAGCCTAGCTGATGTCTGCTGGCTGTTGCCTAGTTTGGGGCAAGGTCAAAACAGTGTCTTAGAGGAAAGTCATCCCTAAGAAGAAACAAACTTCTTAATGCTGCAGGTAATTCTAAAATTTGAAGTAGAAGCGGCATTTCTGCATTTGTGTCTGTCTATGAAGTCTGATTCTTTAATATTGGAAAGTTGAGAAGAGCGTGTTCTGGACTATAGCAAATTAGAATGCTTTCCAAGGTGGGTTTTGTTTGGAGACCAGAACTCCAGCACTGTGTTGTGAAGCTCACTGTTGACTTCTGGCCTATGTAGGAGTTAATTTTTTTTTTTTTCATTTTTAACTAGTTTGGTTAGCATCCAAAATGAAACAAAAACTAGTAAATAAATTGAGTTTTTCATAAATGCAGACCTGTGCAGCATGCATGTTTGGTTTGGGATTGCTTTTAAAAAAAACCAAACTGTCAGTTATTCTTCATGAATGATTAACAGGATTCCCAATGTGGAGCTTGTAGAACAGACAACCAGCTTCAGAAGTGTTAATTTTTTAATAGGAAGCTGATTTCGCTCTGAGTCAATAACGTGTCTAGTTGTGTTGCAGCACTAGTAAGCCAGTAAGAGCCAACAAAAACATAGCAAAAACATGACAGTTGCTTCAAAAGAGAATACAGGAATACACGCATTCGCTGTGGTCCAACTGGGAAGAAGTGTAGGGGAGGGGATACAAAGGGGTTGATCAAAGTAATCAGTGGTGTGTACCAAAAAACACTTAAGGGAAATAGTTAGATCAAAACTGCCTTAAGATCTACTTTCAAAACAGTCCTTAAGAATAAAAAGGAAATGTTTCCTGTGTGTGTTCTTAAGAACCCTTATATCTTAAAGTCTGGTCTCTGTTTGTGAGACTGACAAACTTCAAAGATGTTCAGAGTCTCTCAAAGGGAAAAAAGAAAAAAAAAAAAAAAAGTCCCTACCAGATCTGAAAACACGCAGCAATATACTCTTGTAATCCTGTTGGCATCAGTATAATACGTCAGCTTGAATGAGACCCTTAGTTAGGGTAAGGTTACTTGCGGCCTCTGCCTCTGAGGAAATAGATGCTTAATCTCACTAGGGCTGCAAAATATCTTTGGGGTGTGGTTTATTTCTGGTAATCTTGTAGCTCTGCAACTTGAAATGAGCTTCCCAAACCTATACATCACTGCTGATGTCATTCAGTCCCAGCTTGTTTTGGCATAAGCTATTGGCAAATGTGAATAGCAGCCATATTTAATTTCAGCTTTACTCAGAATAGAAACAATACTTAACAGAAAATAACAAAATCGGAAGGATTTTTGTTTGAACTCTTGATGTTTGACTAATCATTATTATAATACTGGAACATGGGTAGGCACAGAATGCACTTTGGAAACTGGCAACTTCTGCAGCTCTTAAATCTCATGAAATCTACCTAGGTTTATCAGTTTACACTTAAGTTGTCTAAGTAAAATGTAAAAAAAAAAAATAAAAAAATCCAAGTCTTCCTCTCAAAATCGTTTGGGTTTTTTTTGTCATTAAGTCTCACTTTAGAAATAAACCAGAAAAAGATCTGTTAAGTCTTGACTGGTGCAGAATCACTTTAAAGAAAGCAGTTTCTCTGATTTAAAAGTTTGGGTTTAAGCTTTTCTTCTGAAATCATCCTTCTAATCTGCAATCAGAAATCAAGTCTTTGTAGTTTCTTCTTGGACTCCTAGATGGGTTCTTGGCTCAGAACAACATTCTCCACTGGTTAAAACTGCAGTGCTTCATCAGCCTCTGAATAAACAAACTTTGACATAGCCAAATGTGGAAACAGGAGAGGGGAAGGAAGGCAGCAAAGTCTGTGTTGAGGAGGAAGTGTCACTGAGTTAGGAGGGAAAGGTGGGAGGCAAACAAGTTTTGTCCCTAGCACGTGGATAGTTCAGAAACAATCCAGGCAGTCTTGAATTAAGAATTTTTAAATAGACTTGTATGTTGGAAGAAGCGTGCTGACTGCTCTCAGCATCTCCAGCTCTTCTCTTAAGTAACAGTTTTCTTACTGCCTTGATATGTGTCTGCGTTGACAAGATCCTGCCAAAATCCGAGTTTCTTCTGTGTGGACAATAGCTTGGCTCTTGCTTCTAGCAGTAGTTCCACTATCTCTTTCTAAGTTTTATAATCTCATCTGGTCCTTTCCTTCATTAGCAGAATTTTAATAAATCAAATATACGGAAATATTATGCCTCTGTACTAGGAAGAATGAAATGTAGCCTTTCCAAATCAGCCCTGCTAAACTCCTCCTCTTGAAATTGAGGTGAACATTCCTAGTTGACTAACAATGAATCCTTGTGTTATCTGGGGGATGACTGAGGCAGAGTCTTATGACTTGATTTACAAAGTCGTTGGTTTCTTCTATAGGCTCTGAGTTGGGGTGTAAGCAGATGGATTACCAGGACTTGTTTGCTTGTGTGTATGGGGGTCTTTTAGCCTTTGTATGAAAAGAAACTTTATTGGTGATGTTTCCTGTATATGGGTCTGAAAGAAAGCAAAATGTTAATCTTCTGAGGTTTTTTTTTCTCTTGAATTTGGTGATCTCAGTAAGATGTGGTACTCTGATGCTGTAGCTGTAGAGTCAGCTGGCCAGAACTCTGAGATGAAGACTGATGCTGTCTTGTGATACAGTAAGTAACCCTTTACCTGTCATCAGTGAGCTCAGCTTACCTCCTTGATTAACTGATCACATCTTGTTTTGCATTTCAGTAGTTCCACTAGCAGTAGTTCAAGTCACTGGCAAGTGCTACCCAACTATTCTATTTTTAACTAGAGATCTGATAGATCTCTGGAGCCGGGTAAATGGTAAGCTTATAGCCCAGAGAGAGAGAAAACCCAAGCAAGAAGCAATGGTTGAAGTAAAGCATGACTTCTTTGTGTTGGTCCTCTGTACCCTGGGGTGAGCCAAGGCTGTGAAGTTTACAAGGGCTAGTTTACTCCAGCAAATAAGAGATATAAGGTCTTAACATATGTTAAGATAGCAGATGTTTATCACAAGTTCCTTGTGGTTGGTGATGGGGAGTGGTGAGTCAGCAGGGGCACTTTATGTGGAAAGACCTATGTGTAAACAGATAAGAACTCTGAAAGTTTTGTATAAAATATTTACATGCTTTAGGAATGTAGTGATATGTTCATGAAACTGATTGCATCTGTTTGGGAGCACTTTATTTTTGCTTTAATGCAAGCTGTCACACTTGGAGTTCTATGATGTGTCATAGGAGTATTCATAAAACACTTGTTCCTTTCTCTAGTACTTCAGATACCTGAGGCATGCTTGCAAAGAACATACTGAAACTAAAACTGTTCCTGTTTTTTGGGGGTGGAAGGGGGGTTAGGAGAAAAGCAGGATTATACATATTCATATCATATTAATGTGTGATTAGTGGGAGTTAAGTCCCATGAGTAGAGGTAAAAATCAAGCCTTTTTTAAAAATTTATTTTCTTTCTGAAAAACTTCCTCTATTGAAGCTCTGATGTGGTTAAAACTAAGAGAACTCCACGTGAGAGCAACTGGTTTCAGTTTTCACTCTAGGTAGCAGAAAATCTAGAAGCATTTTTTCATAGAAGCATATCCTGTAGAATTAGTGCTGCAGTAGCATGCTTCAAAGTCAGTTAGTAGAATATATAGAACTGTTCCATTTCTAAATAGATAGGCCTCAGGGAAGATATTCAAAGTCTCTACATTTCTTCTATGCTGAAATGAAAAGGCAGGTTTTGTTCAAGACGCGGAGGCAGACCTGACTCTTCTGAAAACTATGTAGTTCTCATTCTACGTTAAATGTAAAAGAATAACAGATTTACTCAGCACTAGTTTAAACTGGTCATCACAAACAATTGGCTTATGCAAGGAGATGTTAGCAATAGGGACTGCATTGTACTAACAGCAAAATTGCAACTATGTGAGCTTGTCTGTTAGAATGGACAAACAGCGTACATGTCAAACTGTCTGCATTGGGGTTGTGATTTTCATTGTTAGGCTCAGATTTTTTGGTAGGGGTTTTCTTTTGTTATGAAGACTACGGAAGAAGGGAAAGAATCCTCGCTTTGAATTCCCAGTGCTTCCTGTGAGTAGTTTTCTGTAGTATAATGTGTTACAACACAGCTGTATAGGTTCTGTCTTTCAGGATAGTCTGTCCTGTTGGAGTAGCTGACCCTGGAAACTAAGAGTTTCATATAAATAGGTGTAGCGTGAAACAAATGGCAGGTTTGATTGGCATTTACGTCATTACAGAAAGCAGAATTGCATTTCTTAATGCCAGGAGATGTCCACAGAAAACTGTCAGTTCTACTATAGCAGTGTTTTTCTAATTCCTTGGTTATATGTTAATTTCCAGCCAGGTGTTAGACTAGCCCTTAGCTTGCTACTGAAAACTTGCACCTTGTGTCTGTGCTTCATGGCAAATGTCCCATAAGCAGTGACGTTTGGGGGAGGATGGAATTTCTGTGGCAGTTGGACAAAGCCATTCAGTTTGAAAACCAAAACCTCACTTCTGAGTAGTCGGAGACATTCAGGCAGTGTCATAGGCTGCTTTCCTGCACTCAGCTTACTGCAGAGCAGAATTGGTACGTGGCATACTGGCAGAGTCTGGCTTCAGATCCCCCGGTGGTTGCTATGTGAAAGATGTGGCTCTTCCTTCCTACACAACTCGAAAGTCTGCATATTCTGGGTATACTTATTCCTAACACTGAAGTTGAGTGCTTTTGAAAGTAAAATTCAACTAAATTACAGAGTTGTGAAGTGTCTTTTCTCTGTCATGGTCCAGGATAACCTAGATCCAAGGTATGCTGTCTTTTAACTTACCGTTCTAATGTTAAAGGCAGGTAGCCCTACGTATTGTTGAGGTGTCTGTATTTGTTCTATGCCTTGCTTGCTATGTGTTGTTTTTAGGGTTTACTTGCAGCTGCAGTAGCCTGTTGCTGAGATGATCATTTATTAGCTGGGCACACAGTGATGTGACCCTTTCCTAACCCACAAAAGTGCCACTGTTGTTGCGCATTAATTTAAATTAAAAGCATCCAGCACCAAACAAAGGAAGTATTTTGTGAATTGTACTGAGATGTCTTCAGGATAGACAGAGAAGCCTTGATTACAGACTGTGCCGATATAGTTCAAGACTTCAGGCTTTAAAAAAGGGAAAAAAAAAATAGTGGTTTGGTGCATATTACTAGTCTCCCACCTACCTCGTGGAAGCTGAGGGTACAGAAAGGAATGGGACTGATGTTTGTTACACACAGATAAGCTTTTTGATATTTTGGAAATAGGCACGTGAACTTTCTGCTAGTAATACGGAGTGAAGGAGTTAACTTTTAAACTATGCTGTTGTGCTTAACAGGATTTCTGATGGCGTGGAAAGACAATGAAAGTGTCTGCAAATAGCTTGTTGCTTTCTTTTTAAAAAAATAAAATAGAGGTCTAACTGCTAAAATAACTCAATTCTACTATTTAAATTCACAGTTCAGTGCTTACAGCCTGAAGGACTTGAATGTTTCCAACAGCTTCTCATTCAGTTAAACCAGAAGTGAAACCAGTTACCAGAACTTGGGTATTGGACTACTTCAGCTGGAGAACTATTTTTTTTAAGAATAAATTTTTGCACTGACCTAGATACTGAAGTCTTGGTGGTTCTGTGTCAGTGTATCAGGTTATAGCTGTGTCTGTAGCTGTAAGGTTAATGATTGAGTGATTGTTTACTTCTGTGAGACAAAGCTAGATAGTTTCCATCAGCAATTATAAATCTGAAGTTTCACTATAATAATACTCTCTTTAGAGATGAAAACAAGACTGATCTTAATTACCGTTGTCTAACAGTGCAAGCATGAGCCCAACTTTATTGATAACTGTAATTGCTCTTGTGCAGAAGAGCTCCTGACAAGGGTAATGTAGGGAGGGCTGACCAGTTGAACATTGGGAACTCAGCTGGCCTCATGCTGGGCACACTAGAGTGGCCTCATGCTGGGCACACTAGAGTGCTCTGTGCCCCTGTCCCTGTGAAGCTCTGTGGAGAGCTTATAACATTGATGGTGGCACTGGCATTGTGGGGGCCAGCAGCAGGGATCAAAAGGATGACAGCCATTCCATAGCTGGAGGATGAGGAGCTGAACCCAGTACGATGTGAATTGCCATCTGTCTCTTTCTCAGGTCAGGCACCACTACTAAAAGTACAGAAACCACGGCTATATCACAAGCTGTGCTTTACACAGGCTGTCAGTGAAATGTCTCTTCTGATATTTTCCTGGGTATGCTCAGATGGGATTTCCAGAGCTGTGTATACACTGATACCTGCATCATTTTTGTGTGATATTTACTATCTTGTACAAATATTTGTCACAGTGAAATAGCGTGGTACTCAGCTAATGCAACTTCATGAAATCAGATGATATTCCACTGAAAAACGTTGTTCTGTCTGCATTCAGTTTAATAGACTGAAATGCATATGCTTCTGAAAGTGGGGTGTTTTCTTCATTGTTTTGTGCTCATCTTCCTGCTTTATACATAGGTGCTAAAGATTTGGTGTTAATAAGTGTTTTTAAAACTAGTCTGGAGGTTCCTTCTGTAATCTTGCAGTTGATTTTGTATTGGGACAATGGAGAAAGACAATATGGGGAAGAAAAAACTTTGGGAAAAGGGATAAAGCTGAGTGTCATCTCCAAAAATGGCAGTGGAGTAGCCAGGAAGATGGAATATAATTCACCTCAGAACTTGATCACTGGCCAAGTCTTGTGAATGAAAAATAGAGTATGGCAAAACTATGTGTAAGAGAAATCTACTTTATATTTTGGGAAAACTTATCACTCAGTTTGTCAATTATGTTGTTCAATAAACTTATGCTTTGAAAATAGTGCCAATCAGCATGTGTATTTCTTGTTAAGCTTGGAAGAATGGAGTGTGTGGTTCTGGAGGAAAAAAAACCCACAACCCCAAAAACCCCAACAACAACAACAAACTCCATCCTGTCTTTATAGTGAAACTTACATCTCCTAAAACCTTTTTGCACTATCTCGTCAATATTAAAAGACAAGGTGACAAAATGATGGTATTGCTTAAAGCTGCTTTGTGTTTAAAAAAACCACAAAACAAAACCAAAACCAGTATGCTTACTTCAAACAAGGTTATTTCTCCATTGATATGTGTATTAAGTACATGAAGGTTTTACTAGCTCTATCTCTGCAAGCATTGCTTTTCTACAGGTGAAATCAGTCAAATATTGGTAGTAGAACCTTTTTTTTTTTTTTTTTTTTTTTTTTTTTTTTCAGTTCTCATGTTGACACTGTAGAACTGCTTGGGTGCTTAAGGACACAGTATAGTTACAGACAATATTTCCAGAACACTATCTTCAAAGAGCTGCTAGTGTAAACTCTTACCCTTCATCGAATACTAGGCTGTAGAGGTTTGTAGAGCCACCTCTGGACTCTCTGAATACATGTGTCCATCCCACAAGCTCAGTACTGCTGATGAAAGTTTTATGCCGGACCTAACATTTCCAGTCCCCAACTATTGAATTAAGGTTGCTTTAAAACCAGTTCATTCAGATATGGTTACAGGCAACAAACTTAAAACATGTTTTCTTTTTTCCTTAGCTTCTGGTAGCATTGTGCTCCTTGTGTAACAGAGGCAAAGCATTTTTTTTTTGTTTGTCCTAGTAGCGTGTAATTGCTGTGCTAATAAGTGTTTGGCAGCTAGGAGGTCTGGAAGCACACAGAAAAGTGAACTTTGCTGTAAAGTTGGCTATGTATTTTCCAAAAAGTGGATTTGTTTCCAGTACACCTGCAATACTGTATAGCTCTGGGTTATGATAGGGCAGAGGAACCTTAAAGCCAATAAAAGACTTGGGGGGGTGGGGGGGTGTATTACCTTAATCCTATATATGTTGTTGCTTGTTTAGTCGCACTACTTTGCTCTTACAGGATACAAAAAAAGGTTCATCTGTGTTTTCTTAGATATATTTTGATTTTTTTTCTTTCAATTTGCTGTTAAATAACAATGAATTATAAATTTTAGGTAAAGATTTAAATCACTCAATTTATCAAAACAAAACAGAGCATAAAGGCATCTAATTCAGTACTACAAAAAAATTGCAAATACTATTTTAATAACTGGTTTTGCTTTGCTGTTTAATAAGAATGAAAGGTACCACTTTATTTTCAGTCCTCCACCCTCCCTCTCACAGGAGAGTGAAGTACTGATGCTGGTTCTCTAAACGGGCAGTTCCTTAACTATTCGGTAGCACACAAAATGCAACCCCTGCAGAAACTGCTTAATAACAGATCTCTTGCAGTGGCATGTCTGATTTGTATGAAACATTGCAGTAATTGGCTTCCTTGCTACTGTCAGAGTGAACTTTAAATGAAAGTGACAGTGACTAGCCCAGATTTTTTTTTCATTTTGTTCAGGGTAAAACTGTTAGACAGTAAGTGACTTACTGGTTTTATTGCTTCCAGTTAGCAACCCAATTTTATATTCTTTTAATTATTTAATTGGATTGCCCCTTTACACTTGGAGTTGTGCAGCCAAACCAGCTGAATTAATATTTGTCACAACTGAGGGGGGTGAAAATTTCTTCCATAAATCTTTCCCCAGAGGATACGTTACTGCTAGCATAGAAACTCTTTGCTGGAAGTGGCAAATCTGCTTTAATATCTCCTTCCTAGTCTCTAAATTTGCACCACCTCGTTTGTGCCTGTCTCTGAATCCAGTATTATTTGAGTGCTTGTTACAACTGAGGGGACTGAAGCCTCTGAAGTAAAGCTTTAATGTAAAATGTAACCAGATAGGACATACCAACAGTTCTTAAATTAGATTCAAAAAGGTAGTGTTGGTATATGTGTAAGTTGCTTAGGAAAGTGTGTAAGTTGTCCCTGTAACTGTTCCAAGAGATTAATTGTCATGTGTTCTTGCGTGTTCTTAGTGGAGGGGGAATTAGCGGTGTAAACTGACCTTTGAGAGTAAACTAGAGCACAAGGCAGGGGTTGGGGGTGCTTTTAAACAGGAATTTGAAGGGACAGAAGAGAAAGGAGAAGAGTCAATGGTTTATGGACTGAAGGAGAAGTGGCAACTCAAAGCTTCGCTGGGCTGGGAGAAGAGGCTCTTCCTGAGCCTTCAGCTATAGCCCTCTCTCCCTTCCCTGGCAGAAAGAGGAGGCGGGAAAGCACCAGCAAAAAAAAAAAAAAAAAAAAAAAAAAAAAAAAGAGGAGGAAATAGGAAGGACATGTTGCTCTCCTGTTACTAGTCCTGGATTCAAGATGTGGATAACATCATCCTCTCTGGAGTTGATTACATGTGTGGGCATAAAAAAAAAAAAAGTCCTCCATCTGGTGGCTGGGCTTCTTTTTTTGTCAGCTTCTGGCTCCTCTGTAAACTGTTTTGGGAGTGGAGAGAGAGGGCTGTTTATATAATTGTTAAATCAGTTAGTAGAGGAATCTCCTTTCTAACCTGCTTCTGTAATCCTCAGGGTTAAATGTTTTCAGCTCTTAGTTCAGTTGCAGTTATTTGTAGCTGGCATTCACATTTGCTCTGTAATTCAATTTAGATGATGCTGCTTTGCCCAAATTAGAGCAGACTAGTACAAGGAGCTTGCTGCGTGTAGAAACAGATCGGTAACTCCATAGTTAAGGGTCATCCAAGAAGAGTTGTACATATTTCCCCTCAGTTTTAAGGTATAGTTATCTGGCTTGAATTTGCTTGTGGAACTGTGATCTTACATTATCAGATGTTGTTTGTCAGATTTCCCAGCTATTGAAAACGCTGAGCGACAACCTTACTGTCATCACGAAAATACTGTAATATTCTCACCCATGTGGTTTCTGTTCCAGCTGTTTGCCATTTATTTATTAGAGTCTATTTTATGAATAGCTTCCAGCTATATGCATTCTTGGGAGAGACGAGATTTTATTCATACATGTATCTACTTATAGGTGAGGAATTTGAAACTGGAGCATGAGCAGGAGAAAAACAAGATCTTGTCAGAAGCATTAGAGACGCTAGCTACCGAACACCATGAACTAGAGCAGTCTCTGGTTAAGGGATCTCCGCCTCTCAGCATCATCAGCGAAGAGCAGTTCTATGATGCTGTTTCAGGTAAGTAACGATGTCCAGAATGTGAGTGTGTCACCAGCATGTGAGTGGTGAATGGGGGGGGGGGGGGGGGGGGGGAGTGAGGGGGTGGAAACAGCCTCAGTTGAAGTGAAATCTCTCTTTCTAATGTGGAACTAATTTTAGGAGAATGCCTCATGTGATTTATGAGCGGGCCTCTAAAATTTTGCCTGAGCTCACCTGTAGAATTGTATTGTTTCACTTTAGTGTGACAAAAAGTTACAAAACCACAGGGCAGTCATGAAAGGACTGATCGCTTGGGTGTCTACGCCCTTTTTTTAAATAGCAAAACTTAAAGCTCCTATTTTAGGAGATGTAACTGTATCTGGTAGCCTTCTGACATGCTTTCTGCATGGTGGTGTATATTTTTTCTTTTGTTGTTAAGATTGGTCCATAAAAATCACTAATTTTGAGGGATAATGAGGTTAAGAAAGGCTTTTGTATACCTTAAGTGTTACAGGTGGAAGAAAAGGATGAATCGAAATCCTATGTGCATTTCTGAAATATCTTTTTTTTTTTTCTTCCCTGCCTGCTCTTCAGTTTAATATCTTTCATATTTTCATGTGCAAAACACGCTAATAGTGACTTTAGAAAACTCTGAACTGTGGAAGATGATTACAATGTGCATTTGTATAGACAGGCTGTACATAACGCAGCTCAGTAACAGCTCTAACTGGGTGACCCTGCAGTGTGTAGCTGTCTGCAGCTATGAAAGATCTGGAAAAACTTGAGAGTGAACATAGTCTAACTGTAGCAGATAATTAGGTTGTGATGGCATACTTCACGAGCAAGGATGGGGTTACTTCTGTGAGCTGAACAGTCTCATGCTTTGGACAGATGAGGAAAACCAGTCATCCCAGACTCCTTGTTAGGCGTTCTGCAATGCACAACTTAAGCAGAGAATAAAAATAGGAGAAGTGGGGTCTATGCTCAAGTATAGCACTAGCACAGGAACACAGCTGCTTGGCACAGTAACAAATTTATTAAGCCTTAAAGGAGGAGAAGAGATTGAGGAACACTAGAAACAGGTTCTTCAACCAGAACCAAAAGAATAATTCTGCTGAAAGGCCTCAGGCTCTTTTGCTTGTCAAAACAAAGCAGAGAAATAGTGGTTTATCTGGTGTTGCTGGAATGTAGTCTCTCCAGCCAGGCTTGCTTTGTGTGTATGAGAATACTCGGCTTTAAGAAGTTGTTAGTCTATACATCTCATAACTGACCTTAGTCTCTAAATTTTTTTGAATGAAAATGTCCAAAGCCGCCTCTCTAGTTGGAAGAGGTGGTGCTTTTATCACTTGAAGCTGTAAACAAATCACACTGAGTGGATTTGCTTAACTCTGGAACTTGTTGAGCGTATATATCTGTGTATATATGTATATATAAAACACATGTCAATTCTCTCTCCTTTGGGAGAAGTTACTTGACATAATTCATCTTCATTACAATTTAAATAATTTTCCAGGACAGACTCACTTTCTTTCTTGATTATCAGCTTCTTCAGACTTGTGTTAGGTTTTCTTCTCTAGGTTGTTCACATTCGGTGCTTTGCACTGATTAGTGTCCTGTCTATCTCTGAAGGCATGTGTTTGGGGGAAGGACACTCTGATTTTTGGGGCTGGGCTAGGGAAAGGGTAATGGGTAATACTTTCCTGTCTGCTGGATGCATGTTATGACTTTCACTGTAAACACAAAAGGAATTATTTTTTTGTGGGTGAGGTTTGGGGTGGGGTTTTTTCGCTAGTTACTGGGATCCTGGTAATACTTCCTAACCCTCTTGCTTTTTTACCATGTATGTGGAGTCTTAACTGGAAGACTTCTTGCTCTGTATGACAAGAATACAGTGAGAGCAGAGGAGTTGGGGATGTATGACCCTGGATCATGGTTTGGGAATGTGGGTATTCCTTCCTAGGCTAATGAGACGGGGAATATGATCATAAATATTTTTGTAACAGAGAGCAGTGACTAGGCCTAATTGTCAGAAGCGAAAAATTTATATCTCCAGAAATCTAAAAAATCTAAACTACTAGGACTTTGTCTTCAAAGCTTTTGCTTAACCTGTTTTGTTACCTGATAGTATTTTATTAAGTTAAGCTATATTGATTTTGGATAAATAGGCGTATTCATGATTTATCTTACTAGGCTGTATAGGAGATTGAGCAAACACCAATGTATTTTAACAGGGTGATGTGACAAGTAATAATGTCTGTCAGTGGAAAAATGCCACTACTTTGAGTATTTTTTCTATTAGAATACCATCTTTTTCTAGTTAGTTCTGTGAATTTTTAAATCTCCACTGTAGGAGTGAGTTTAGAAGTGAGAGTATTGCATAACTAGGCTTGCACTTTTGAGCTGAAGAATCGTTAGCTTTGACTTGACAGGTTGAAAGAAGAAGCTACTGCTACTTTTTGGTTTGCTTTTTAAAATAACGTTGTTTGTGTATTTGACACTTCTGCTTGCTTACTCTCAATAAAAGTATCAGTAGCTGTGACAGTTCAGAGCAATGCAAGACTTTTCAAACAGGTTTTTGAACAAGAGGTGTATTACAAAGAATACGTTCACAGCAGTAGCTATTTGTCCCTATTTGCCATGCTGTGATTCACATTGTAGAGCAATCTGATTGCATGAACCAGACTCTTGAATGAAGCTGAATCAGAAGATACAGTCCGGTTGCTATTGGACACCCAGTTCCTGGTAGGAGAGTAGAGCTAATCTGAAGAGAACACCACCAGAAGTGTATCTAGTTCAAGTGTCGAGTCCTCAGTACCATCTGTTTGGATTGCAAATCTACTTCAACGGAGCCATGCTACCTGCTAATGTTGGCATAAACTAAATTGGTCACTGATAAGTCTGTGTTGTGTAGTTCTGTTTGTAATCATGCCCACAATTTCTACAGAAATGTCCTCTTTTTTTTTTCTTTTTTTTTCCTCCCCCAAACAAAGGGGTGAGGAAAATGTAATGCGGCAAGATTGTTTACTGCAGTAGTAGTTTATTTGCTGAAGCCTCTACTCTTTTTAAGTGATGTGCTGTTATCAATGCTTTCTGACTGTTGTGGTAACTTGTAAATCCCTGTGGTGGGAGAGCAGTAGACATTGAACATGAAAGGAAGAACCTACAGGAAATGAGTTACTTTGTGTTACCAAAGCATGATAACCAGTGTCGAGAACAGCAAAGTTAAGGGTAGTATTAATCTGAGCTCTGATAGCAGCAGGTCAGTTAACAGTGCTTCCTGGTACGATGATCATGGGAGTGGTGGCAACGTGTAATTAAACTCGATAGCACTTGGAGTGCTGCAGCTCTGGTTTTCAGGATTGAATGCTTAACATGTGTTAAACTCTTCTATGTTTAAAGCAGGGTGGGGCGGAGGGGGTGGGCATTGGGGAAGGGAAGAGGCACTAAACAAGTAGCGAAATTCAGTAAGACCAATGGCATCTCCTAGAGAGCTGGAGAAGTTATTAGCTTTGATTAAGTGTACAGGCCTCAGGAAGCATCTGAAAATGTAATACAAATGCAGAGTCCATCCACAGTGCTGAAAAATGGCTAAGCAGGTCAAGAATTAAAGGGTGAAGGTACTTGATTTTTGCTTTGCAGATAAGATTCCCTGACTATATGCAAATAGCTTTTTCCAAATTGGGTGTGCATAGAACTGTCCTGATTTTTCTCTTGAACAGGTGTTATCTGAGAGGTGGAGTTTTTCTGCAAACAGCTTCTGTGTGTGTTGAAGGGGGTATTGTTGGTTTTACATAGATACAGTCTTACTATAAAAGCAGTTATTTAGCAACAGAAATATTTTTATTATACTAAAGGTAACCTGTCATAGTACAGCTTCAACTGCTATGTACCACTAATGGGTGCTGTGTTTATAAATAATGCTCCTAGCTGTTACAAGAAGCAGTAGACTAGTTCTGTTGCTTTTGCTCACTTCCTAGTTTGTCTCTAGTTATCAGATCACTTAAAAGTAAAAATTGCACAAAAAGCATGGAGACCTTACTGCCCTTCCTTCCATGCTTAGGGTAGTTTGTCTAGTGGCCAAAAATACTCCACAACCTCTGTGACACCACTGCTGCCAGTGGACTTGAATTTAGTTAAAAGAATGAATTCAGTATCTCAGAGAGGGATGGGAAATACTGGGTCAGAATTCAAACCCAACATTGTCAATGGTTAAACACTACATTTCTCAGGTGTATTTATTAATCAAATACATCAGCCAAACTTTTCTCCCTGGAACTGAAGACCTACCAGTTGTTGCAATAGGAGATGAGCTTCCCTTGAGTTAAATTTGTCATTGCTTCTGCTGTTTCCCCTTCCTTTCCCACTCTTGCAAAATGTAGCTGGTGTTTTTACTGTTACCCTGACACTTCAGGTTTTATGAGCTGGAGAGCTTCCTAGTCAGCCTGGTCTTGTCTCAAAGATCACTTAAAAATTTTGGCTTCTGAACAGGGACTCTTATTCCTTCTCCCCCCTCCTCAGCCCACACCCCCTTAAGTTCAATAGAAAAAAAACCTCATTTTCTCCTAGTCATCTGTTTGACAGCTGCTCTGTAGCAACTTGTGAATATAAATCTTTTTTTTGCAGTGACGGGGGAGTATGCAAATCTTAATTCAGAAAAGAGTTAGCTGCAAGTACACAGGGAAAAGCTCAGTTTGAGTTGCCTGTTGATCTGTGCTCACCATACAATACTAGGCTTGTTCATTCTGACACCTAAACAAATTCTCAAGGTTTATTAAGCTTGTTGGGTCAAAGGAGGTAGCTGAGGTTTAGGGATTGGAGATTATCTTTGATGGCAGGAGTTGTTGTAGACATACTTTCTCAATTTCTCAATTGAGAATTCAGTTCAAATACTTTCTCAATGGGAGAGATGTCTTTAGAGAGCAATTTCTTATAACAGCGTCTGGTTTTATTCTTCTACTGTTGTGGTATTAAAAAAGGCATACACCCTGGAGAAGGCTGGCTGGTCAGTGTCTACAGCTCTGGAGAGGTTTGCGTGTGCTGTGCAGCATAATTTTCTCTGAACACTGTAAGGCTGGCATTGGGAGAACTGGTCATGTGTAGTGTTTAAAAATCTGTTGTACTAAGAAGCATATAAGAGAGTGGTCAGCGGTTCTGGTGAAGCTTTTAACCTCTGGAGTCCTAGGTCTGTTGCAGAAATTCACATTGAGGGAATTATGTGTTGTGACTCTTGTCTGAAAACAAGTGATCCCAGATGGTGCAGAAAAAGAAAGTATCCTTACAGGAGGCAGAGTCATAGAATCATAGAATGGTTTAGGTTGGAAGGGACCTTGAAGATCATGTAGTCCAACCCCCCTGCCATGGGCAGGGACACCTCCCACTAGACCAGATTGCTCAAAGCCCCATCCAGCCTGGCCTTGAACACCTCCAGGGATGGACCTTCCACAGCTTCTCTGGGCAACCTGTGCCAGGGTTTACTACCCTCAGAGTAAAGAACTTCTTCCTAATATCTAATCTAAATCTACCATCTTTCAATTTTAAACTGTTACCCCTCAACCTATCACTACACTCCCTGATAAAGAGTCTCACCCTATTTCTCCTGTAGGCCCTCTTTAGGTACTGGAAGGCTGCTATAAGGTCTGCCCAGAGCCTTCTCCAGGCTGAACAACCCCAAACCTCTCAGCCTGTCTTCATAGCAGAGGTGCTCCAGCCTTCTGATCATCTTTGTGGCCCTCCTCTGGACCTGCTTCAACAGGTCCATGTCCTTCTTATATTGGAGGCTCCAGAGCTGGACATAGTACTCCAGGTGGGGTCTCACCAGAGCAGAGTAGAGGGGCAGAATCACCTCCCTGGACCTGCTGGCCACACTCTTTTGGATGCAGCCCAGGATAGGGTTGACTTTCTGGACTGTAAGTGCACATTACCTGCTCGTGTTCAGCTTCTCATCAATAAACACCCCCAAGTCCTTCTCCTCAGGGCTGCTCTCAATCCATTCTCTGCCCAGCCTGTATTTGTGCTTGGGATTGCCCTGACCCAGGTGCAGGGCCTTGCACTCAGCCTTGTTGAACTTCATGCGGTTTGCATAGGCCCACCTTTCAAGCCTGTCCATGTCCCCCTGGGTGGCATCCCTTCCCTCCAGCGTGACAACCGCTCCACACAGTTTAGTGTTGCTGGCAAACTTGCTGAGGGTGTGCTCAATCCCACTGTCCATGTTGCCAACAAAGATGTTTAACAGCAATGGTCCCAATATAGACCCCTGAGGAACACCACTCGTGTTTGCTTTATGTTACAGGGTTTGCTTCATGCTTTTGTCATGATAACTGTTGGCATGCTTCGGCAAGCTGTTTCAAGAAAGAGGTGGAATACTCACCTTGAAGGGATTTATAGCATGTGATGTGGTCAGGGGTGCTAAGGTCCAAGCTGTGTTACACTGCTGGAGTGTCTCTTCCTCTCTGATATTTGGATACACAACAGTGTATTCCTGACTGCCTGGGCTTATGATCTATGGAGAAGTCTGTGTTTTATGTAATGAACTTGTCCATGAGTAAAAATTCTTCTCCTTATTCTTATTATATACAGTACCCACCTAAGTATTGCTTTGGTATGTTACATCATAATTTGGCACAGAATTAGACTGCCAAATTTGGGGGAACTTGTGAGAAGCTTCTCTGGAGTGCCAGTCCACTTCTCTAACATACCCTCAGCACCAGCTGGCAGTTCTTTCATTCCCTAGCAACTGGTTTAATTTCAGTACTGTCTTGATGAGGATAGGGATGGATGTTTTTAATGAAAGCAAAGATCTCCTTTCTGCTTCTAGATCTCACTCGCTCTAGAAAGGATGGAGACATTGTGGCACTGCCCATCTGTTCATCAGGATTTTGTCCTGTTCTTGTCCATACTGTGATCTGGATGTAGTAGAACATCCTATTGTCACTGTCCCCTTCACCAAAGCAACATATAATTGACATGTTCTGGAGAAGCTACTGGTGTCATTTTTTTAAGAAAACAAAGCACCTGGCAATGGATAGCTGTGAGTGAAATATTCTTCTGGACGGGCTACTACTTCAGTGAGTTTTTGATTACTAGTTTTGAATTGGAATCAGAGAATGACTAATCTTGCAATTATTTTTCTGGATATTTGCAGCCAAGAGCAGTAGCATATGCTGAAAAGAAGTGCATAGCAGGACCGGTGTCTACTACAGTTTGTGTTCACTTTTTTCAGAAGCGGTGAGGCTTGCATTAAGCTGTTTACCATTCAGTGTTGTACCTGGTTTCTGATAAAGGGATTCCAAAATGACAGAAATTGGTGCATCTTTGCTTGTCTTGAGCTGTTCCCTTGCTTCCTGGAACTTGCAGTTGGTACTTTCTGATTTAGAGCAAGACTGTCTCTTCTCCGGAGCTGGTCAAGCACTACCTGACCAAAACACTGGTTAGAAATAAGGTGGTGTCGTTTATGTTGATTTTAGTTTTAGATGTGATGTGGATTGTACTATTAACCTACCTTCCAGAGTACAAAGTTTATCTTATTGATTGGTGAGCTTATCATTTAGACTTTATTGGGACCTACGTGGCTAATGTAATCCACTGCATACGATGCCTCCTTCTGTTCTTTGACACTTGTTCAGTAAGTTGGGAAGTAAAGGTTGCCAAACAGTACCGACTGTCTGAGAATTTAGATCAAACTGAAATCTTACATAGAAGGAGTCGTCAGTACTTGAATGTTGAGGTAACTGTTATGTAGTTAGGTAAGATACTGGCATCTATGTCACACTGGCACTCGTCCTAAGCAAGTTGTAGTAGCTGCAATTGAGTAAAAATGTCAGAACTTGGCTCTGTTTGATAGAGGATTTTTAATGGACTGTCCTTGCTTATCACGCGATCTCTTTATATCTAGCAGAGCTGCAGTGGTCTGTGGCAGTGCTAGTTACTTACCAAATGGATGCTGTCATCAGGACACAGTAGCCTACTTAGGTTTCAGTTTTGTACAAAGAGGGAAGATCTGTTAGTAACTGAAGTCTAGCACAGGCAGTAGATTCATTAACATGCACTTGCTCTTTTGCAGATTCAGAATCTGAAAAGTCATTAAGTGGGTTTGAAACAACAACAGCCTACTCATTAGAAGACAGCATGGATTCAAAAGATACAATAACTTCAAGCATGTCTGAAGAAAAGGTTTGTGGCAGTGGAGAGTCGCTGTCTAATGGAATCAAAAAACACAGGTAGGATGTTGCCTATTCTTAAGGTATTATAATATGCTTTAGTGGTGAGTAAAAGACCACAGGAATCTCTGTAAAGCTAACTGAAAACTTTTAAAACTTTGGGGACAATTGACAAGTAGTTGATTGTGCTATGATTTTATACAGACTATTTTTCCAAGGCTGGTGTGCTCCTTTGCATCTTGTTTCTTGATAATTAAATCTGAAGAAGTAAAAAAAAAAATAAAATAAAATAATGTGCTATGTGAAAGTGGACATGCTTGTTTTTTAATAGATCTTATTTAAATCTATGTGGATTTTAATTCCTTCATGTATATTTAATGACCTATTCCTCCTATTGCCTCTTTAATTTCCAGTCATTTGATCCTTCTATTGGTATCAGGAATGAATGAAAAATATTGCTAGCCTGGCATCAGAAACTCAAATGTGAACAAAGGGAGTCTTATTCTAAAAGTCTCATCCATGTTTTATGTGCTTATTTTGTGTTGTCAAATGATCCATTTTTGTTTGTTTCCTTGCTGATAAAGGAGGACAATAGGTCTGGAGTTAATGAGATGTAATAGACACCACTGTTCTCGAGTTTCAGTGAAGGGGCAATGTAATGTTTGTGCTACAGATCAAGCCAGACTCCCGTGTGTTTCAAAAAGTCTACTTTGGAAGTGTTCTGGATGTGCAGAATGATGATGGGGGGACACCAGATTTCTGTAAAAACAGGAAATTAATATTTAATTTTACAGGAACAAGCAAAATATTCTTAGTTACTTGGTCTCTTAAATAGTTAAATTGCGGTGATGTGGTAATGTCAAAGACCTGATGTTTCAAGGTACAATCTCTGCAAGTACATCCCTCCCATACTAGGCAAAGATGAAGGCACATGAGGACTTGGGTGGAGTAACGGGGTGGTTTGGCAAGGTAACCTAAAGCAGCTGACAAAGCATGTTGCTCTGCACTCATGTGTTGTTAGCAAGGGTGGTATTTATGGCCTTGGCTAAGTGCCTTTCCTAATTAGAGCAGGAAGTTCAAGGGTGGGGGGGAAGCACTAGGTGAAGGCGGAGATTTGAATTGCATTCATTGCCTTGGAAACAATGAGGAGAAACGAGGCGATTTGTGATCACCATGAAAATTGATGCATGTTGACATGCATTGTCTTGAAGAGTTTTAACAGGAATTGATCTTCTGTTTACTATAAAAAAGAAATAACTTGGCAAGTTTCCATAACACTGCACTGTGTTGTCAGAACTGTATGGAACAGGTGACTGGAGCAGGATTTAAGATCTGCTGTTTTTATAAGGGAGAATGGAAAGTAATGAACAAGTACCTCTGTGTAAATTGTTTCTCTGAGCTTTATGACTTTAGTAGTAAAGAGAGTATAGGATATTAGAGTAAAACAAGTGCATAAATTGGCTGGCTAATAACTTACTGCTAAAGAAAAGTGGAAACATCTGTTTTGCATATAGATAAGAATGTATCATCATATTTTATGTGACTAAATGGCTATAGAGCACATTATAGGTTGAGCTGTGATGTCAAGCTGGCGCCGTGGTTATGCATTGGGATTTGTCTCCAAATATATTGATGCAAACTATTTCTCCCCAGAGCTCAGCCAATTTAGATTTTACCTCCAAGAGAACCTTCTCAGGGGATGGGAGTTGTTTGGTGTTTCTACGCTGTTTGTGGCAATGATGTTTGGCCTGGTACAGGATCAGTTTGATATGACTTCAGAACTGTGTTGCCTACCTGGAGCTGCTGGCTCCAGTTTGTGTGCCTCTTGGGTTTTGGGGCTAGTTAAGAGGGCGTGTGGTCATATATGCATTGTCTGTGATGCCACCTGTGTCCCTTTCAGAGCAGAAGCCTTAACTACTTGATGCTCTGCAAAGTGAGGGGGTCAGAATGTTGTGACAGCATTTCAGTTGATCCTTACACCTTTTGGTTTGCTATAACTTTTTTGTTTAACTTCTGTTTCTGTTAACCACATGGAAACAAGTCACTTAGTGAATAGACCAGATTAATTTCTTTTGCTTAAAATCTTGGCTTACCCTCCTGTAGTCCCTCAGGTGAATAGAGGACCTGCAGCTGTATTTGGGTTGCACGTGAGAGTACATAACACTGTTTAGCAGTCAGTATAAATAAGACTTTATTTCCTACGTTCATCTAGAAAACTTGAGTTCTAATCTGCCTCTCTTATTTGAGTGGTGGGAGTTTTGCACAGGGAAGTGGAGGTGAGGGTTTTTTTGGGGGGGGTAGGGAGCGTGTTTCGGTTTTGGAGATGTAGGAATAAATCTGTTGGTTCCAAAGAATTTAAAGTGTTGAGATGTACATATATAGATAGGTGAAGCCACTGCCACTTATAATGTTGTCTTGTTCTGATTCTTTTATTGTAGTTTGTGTGCTACTGATTGTTCATGGAGTGTTTGAAAGAACGTGGGTGACGTGACTCCTTGTAGTTTAGGTTGATTTGGGAGTGGACTTAATTTTTGAAAAAAAATTGGGGAGAGGATTTGAGAGATAGGAGAATAGTACATTAAGTAACCTGGAAGGATTCAAATCACAGGGAAATTTTTAATCTGAGACAAACTTAAAAAAACAAACAAACAAAAAAACAACAACAACAAAAAAAAAAAAAACAAAACACAAAAACCCCAAACAAATAAATAATCCAAACAAACAAAAAAAAAAAAAAGCCCAACCAACCAAAACCCCCAAAAACCCTTGCACAAAAATATTCTGTAATACCTGCCAACATTTGACATCTGTTTGTCACTGCTGTTTTCCTCTTATCGCTGAGTTTTTGTAGTCAGCTTTCCCTTTGCCCCCCGCCACTGGGGGCCTTTCAGAATGCAAATGTGTTTGTGTTTATCTTTTTGGGACCCAGGAGGTTCTTCAGTCAGGTTTACATGAAGACCAAGCTAAATGTGCCTTTTTCACACCATCTTCCCCACGAGATTCCTGTAGTAGTTGATCTACTATAGATAATGCTTTGGACAAGTGTTTTTGTTTAAGTGAATGATCTTAAATGCATCTTATCTGTTCTACTGCACAGAAATTCTTGCAGATGTTTTTGTCACTTAAAGCTCTAAAATTAACTTCCTGAGTTGTTTCTAAAATTGACATCTGGAAGGAAATTTTTGCATTCACAAATGTTTCCCTTAATCACAGGGAGTGGGTCAAGGTTAATAGGCCTCAAGTCTTGGCAGTCTGTCATTTTTCTGCATGTCCCTACTTGTCCCTGGGATCTTTTTTGGTGGCTTAAAACTGCTTTGTTTCTTCAGTATATGGTGAAAAGAACCGACTCCCATATCAGGTTTGAATGATATATATAGATATATAAGAAATATGGATGAATGGCTGAAACTGAATGCCAATTTTCAAGTAATTAAACAAATTGAATGGAAGAACAGGTTAACTTTAATGAAAATTTAAGTTTTAATATGTAAGGAAAGCAATACTTGTGTATACTTCAGCAAACAAAGCACATGAGTGTATTTTACATGCAGAAGGGCTTACTTAAAGACAAATACCCACTCTGCTAACTGCCTTCATTGGAGACTACACAGGAAAAAAAAAAAATAAACACTACAAATGAAGATAAGACTGAATACTTGGTTGACACTGTCCTCTCCTGGACATTTGTATCAAAGCATCCACAGAATTATTTTATACTTAGTATTATTCAAGATATCTGTTTCACAAAGTATTTTTGTGTCAGTGGAGAATCCGAATTAGGGAGTGAGTGATATCATGTTGGTCAAATAAAATAAATCCTCCTGCCCACTCCTCTCCTCCATGGGAGCTGAGTAAAGCAAGTCAGTGTTAGGCTGCTAGCTGCTTGCTAACAGAACATAGTTTGGTACTGTAAGGAGTTCAGGCATATGACTGGGTTTTTGATTGGATGGGGCTTCTTATATTTTAAGGAGCATTTTTTGGTTTTGTTGTTTCTGAAGACTTTAGCATCAACTCTGAAAGGCGTTTCAGTAGCAGGTAAGTATCGGAGATAACACAGTGAGTAGGGCTTCTGAAACTAACAACTTAGCCTGAATAGTTTGTTTGTTTGTTTGTTTCCTCTTGGTAATGTTTCTGTTTATCAGAAAAGCAGGGTGGAGGAGGCAGCTACAGCCTGTTCACACTCTCTAAAACAGATACTGCTTCAGCTACTCTGAGGGGAGACAAGACCTTCTTGATTAAGAGGGCAACACAATCATTTAGGCAGAGTTAACCAAACTTTGAAACTCAAATAGTTCATGCAGTTTGAGTGAGCTCTAGGTAATTCTTACCTATTAAGAATTTTCCTCATTGGTAATAGCTTCATGATCCAAATGTGAATTTTAGTGGTGTTGTGGACAAAGGGATCTATATTTATGCCTTTCTATAGGTAAATTGGATTAATAGTTGAGCTGGTCAGTAGCGATAAGAAAACTGAACAAAATCTGTGCCTGATTTCTCATAAAGCTGAGAAGTACAAGCTGTATTACAGAGCCTAAATGTTGGTCTTGAAAGTATATTTTTCTTCAGGATATGTCAGCCCCCTGTAGAACAGACTGCTGCGCCTTCTGTTCTTTAACAATGATGCTTTTTCTGTTGTTCCTAGGGGCCGATTTTAATATAGGCAATAAATGTCATGACCCTTCATTGTCAGTATATAGGTGACTAGCAAAAAACCCCCACTGTTTAACCCTCAGATCTGTTCAGACATAGTGACTGTACCAACGTACCTACTCAGCAAGAACTTACTTTCTCTCAAAGACACAACTAAATATCTTAACGGTGCCATGGTGAAAACACTGTTCTGATAGCTGATGTAGAAATTGTCTTCCATTGCTGTTACACAGAATGAAGGGAGTGATTTTGCTTTTGGAGAAATTCAGGTTTCTGTGCAGGCAAAACAGTTCAAATGCTGCAAAGTAGCATTGACGTTGCTACTTGGGTTTTAATTTAAAAATTGGAAAACTGTTACTTTCAAAAAAGAGTATTTGGGTTTCTTAGTCATGGTTAATAACGGAAAACTGTTCTTACTTCTGCTTTTTTCCCTTTTCCTTTCTGCAGAACAAGCTTGCCATCTCCAATGTTTTCCAGAAATGACTTCAGCATCTGGAGTATCTTAAGAAAATGCATTGGAATGGTAGGTAATCAGAAATCAGAAAGATAAAAGATGTGAACTGATTGTTTCATTTGAGGCTCAAATGAAAACTTATTGGAGAGAGGGATTTTTTTTTTTTTAAATGTGCTGCTTTTGCTTTATTTGCTTTCACAACTAGAAAAAGTAAGACTTGGTCAGAGAAATACTCCTTCAGCAAAAGCATTTTATCTTGACTTTAACCCTTAAAGTACTTTGTGGTAGCAAAAATTTTTTACTTTGTGAAGAAACAAAACAACAAAAAAACCCAACAGCTACTTTGGCTCTTTTCCCTTCCCCTTAGTATCTCAGTCTTTCCCCCCCCCCCATGGTGTTACTGTCCATATGGTGGCCAGAGCAGAAGTTAGCTGATTGACACATAATCTGCTTCCAGCTAAGGGTGAATTGAGAAGAGTTCTCTCCATTAGATCTTGCAATAGGCTGAAAGTATTTACTGCTGATAAACCCCTGTCAGCCTGTAACAGTAGCCTACAGAAGGAAATGTATGTGTTTAGTCACTGCTGTTTTCTCCTCCTCCCCTTGCTGTAGTTAGAAACAGCACCAGGCGAGGAGATGTGGGAATGCTGGGGAACGCCTGTATCAGCAGCTCCCAGTCTCGTGAGTTGTTGTGAAGCATCTGTGGCTTCTCTCAGTGGCTTTAGCAGAAAAGTATTATAACTTTAAAATACAAAGAGCAGATTGAAAGCCTGTCTTGCATAAGGTGTGTTCAGGAAAAAAAATAATCCATAAAGGTCTTAATTCTACTTTGCAGAAATTGCTGCACAAGAAGTTGCGTTTTGAGGCGGGGCGGTGGGGAACTTGGAGTGGATTGTACCGAGGTGTCTGCCAAAGCTGTTAGTGCTAGATGCAGGTTAAGAACAGTGCTGTTTACTGCATACATTGCCAGTGGTCATACTATATGCTTTTAATTTGCTCCTGCAGGCAGTTTAAAACATTGCTGTGTTATGCATTCAGAGGGCATGCTTTTTAAATATTGGAAAGAGAATAAACAGCATCAAAACTGTAGGACTTCTCTTAATTTTTTTATCCCTGTTACAAAAATTCTTTTTTTTTCTCCAGAGCACAGAATCCCTGTTTTTACTCCTGTGCTGTCATGTTTCTCTGTCCTTTCTCATCCTCCTCCACCCTGCCTGCCCACCTGCCTCTAAAAAAGATAATGTTTAAGTAATTAGATGGCCTATATCTATTTTAAGAGTAATAAATAACTTAGTCTTTAAAAGGGTTGTTAATACTTCATTTCACTGTTTCATCTCACCTTTTTAATGCATTTGTTGATGGGAAGTTTGTTTGTTTGATGTTTGGTTTCCTTTTTATTTTAAAAGAAGCCTATCTGTGATGACGTTAAGGCTAATCAGGCTCATAAGGGATCTGCAGGGTTTTTTCCTTTCAGCATTAGCAGAGCCAGGTCAAGCACGTTGCATTAGCACTAAGAGCATCATTTATTTTTGTAATAAGCCAATTACACTTGGGTTACTTCAGGTCAGCATATCTAATCATTTGTTTTTTAACACAAATTTCATTTGTGCATCAGGAGTTGTCGAAGATCACAATGCCGGTTATATTCAATGAGCCACTGAGCTTCCTACAACGACTTACAGAGTATATGGAACATACATACCTCATCCACAAAGCCAGCTCACTTTCCAGCACAACTGAGCGAATGCAGGTACTTTGGGAGTGATAATTAGTGGTAGCTCTTGATGAATGCGTTGGGATTTTTTTTTTCTTCATAGTCTCATTATAGGAGAAACTCCTGAAATTTGTTGTATATTGGATTCTCTTATTCATGAACCAGTTTTGCTTATCTGGGAAAATATTTTGCTTTTCCGAAGGCTTGCTTTTTTAGCCTTTTGATGAAAACTGCTTATTCCCCTGCGTTGTAAACAGAACTTTGATAAGCTATTTCAGAAGAATCATTCTGTAATACCATAACTGCTTTTGATACTTGTTAAAGAGTAAAATCGAGGAGATTAACTGTGTACTCTTACTCTTTTGAATAGTGTGTTGCTGCATTTGCTGTGTCTGCTGTAGCCTCGCAGTGGGAACGTACAGGGAAGCCATTCAACCCATTGCTTGGAGAGACATATGAATTGATCAGGTAATGAACAGAATATGCACTGAAGAGTGGAGTAATTTGGGTTCTGTGTAACATGTTTCATTAGACTTGTCAGGTGGCTTGCAGACTGCTCTTCGGCTCGTAAGATTCCGCCTGGTCTCCTAGCAGCTGCTGGAGGTGCTTTCAGTGTGTGTTGGTGTTCAGCAATGCACCTTCCAGTGAAGGGAAACCACTTAACTTTTCAACTCAGAGCAGGGAAATTAAATTTGCTAGGTTTAAAAGCAAGTTTTACTTAAAAAAATGACTTTTTTTTCTGAAATTTTCTGGATTAAAAGATGGATGGTACATAAGGGAGATACTAGAATTGTCATATTCATTATATGAGTGTCCAGAATACAAATAGGCACTGTTAGTCTATTAGTGTGCAGCTATGCTTAGGGCAGATTTTTTTCTCAGGTGAGGTTTTGGCCTATGTTTATGCAGAAGTTGGAAGAACAAGGTCACTATCAAAAGTAAACATATTGGCTGATCAGATTTGGTAGTTCTTACTTTTTTAGATTATGTCCTCAGGTCTTAGAATGAGGATGTTCTATGTGTTTTGGGTTATCCTGGGGTTTTAACTTACTCTTGCACTGGGCCCAACTATCTGTTTCACCCTTGGGAAAAGAACTGTAACTTCTCGACACTTGATATGTCGATACATGCCTTTGGTTATCTTTATTTTGCAGAGATGATCTTGGATTTAGACTTCTCTCAGAGCAAGTTAGCCATCACCCACCAATCAGTGCTTTCTATGCTGAAGGTTTAAATAATGATTTTGTATTTCATGGATCAATTTATCCTAAACTCAAATTCTGGGGCAAGAGCGTGGAAGCAGAACCAAAAGGCACAATGACTTTGGAGCTTCTTGAGTAAGTTGATAAATAACAATTGCATAGGTACAGTGCCCTCATCCATGATGACTAGCATGCATTAAAGCCTCATGGCTTAGGAATGGACATGTCTAACACCCCCATCCCAATGTTTGATGGGAAATTACTTTGCGGGAGGAGGGGATGAGGAGAGGAGAAACGATGGCAGTTCCTTTCATAATATACTGTATATACTAATACTAGCAGCAGGTGGGGCTTGAGTCTGTATGTTCTGTGTATGCCTGGGCATCAGTCCTACTAAGACTAGCATGCTTCGGTCCTGTTGGCTTTCCTCGTGTCATTCAGTGCTAACAGTGACTGAACTAAAGTGCCTGTTTTAAGGAATTGATACAATCAGTAGCAATAGGTTAATAAACTTCTTGGGTTTCCTGACATTGCCGTGTCCATTTCAAGACTTGGTGCCATTTATAGATGATGGCGTGTTGCAGGAGTGACATCCAGTACAAAGATACAGCATTTTAATTTTTATTCCTGTTCCTTAGACACAATGAAGCCTATACATGGACAAATCCTACGTGCTGTGTGCATAACATTATTGTAGGCAAACTTTGGATTGAGCAGTATGGAAACGTGGAAATAACTAACCATAAGTAAGTTAAGAATGTGAGTGCTTTCACTTGCTGCACATTTGAAAAGGAAAAGCATTTGGAAGTAACTCCCTCTTTTTCTGCCTTTAGAACTGGTGAGAAATGTGTACTAAGCTTCAAGCCCTGTGGCCTCTTTGGGAAGGAGTTGCACAAAGTTGAAGGCTACATTCAGGACAAAAGGTAACAGCTTCATTCCTAATAGGTATCAAATTGCTGCCCTCTGTTTCTGATGGGAGCTATAGAATGGAATGCCTTTAATACGGTCTGTCAAGGACATTAATCTGCAACAGCAAGGTTATGAATTGTGCAACACCAATAACAGAGTTTTAAGAGTCGCGCTCAAATTCCTCTTTCAAATATTTTTGTCTGAAATGATGAAATGTCTTTAAGCTTCTTTGTAAACTTGGTCTCTTTTTGACAGCAAAAAGAAACTTTGTGCACTGTATGGGAAATGGACTGAGTGTTTGTACAGTGTTGACCCAGCTACATTTGAAGCTTACAAAAAAAATGACAAGAAAAACGCAGAAGAGAAGAAAAGCAGTAAGCAGGTATTAGTCACATAAAGAGGTGATATCTCAAAAGCATGATAAGACAGCTAAATATTTTAGCAGCATTTAAGAGCATTAAGATTTCTTCTCACTTATTTTCTCTTTCCTAGTAGCATACAAAACAGATTGGATGAGTACCAGCATTAAGGGATAAAATGCTTGTTCTCTCAAGGATTTGTATTCAAACTTCCCCAAACTTGGAATGATCTAAATACTGTGTGGTTTGTTACCTACCTCTTCCTCCCAAATCATGTGGAGGAAATAGCATGTACATTAGTTGGACCATGGTTCTGATCGTGTATGATAACATTTATTTTCTAATAGGAGGCTTTGTACTCCTAGAGCCAGGACAGACTATTTTCTCATCTTGTGATAGAACATCGTATTTTCCAGCTTTTACAAGGAATTTTTGAATTGCTTTCTATTGAATTTTCACAACCATAGAAATGCTTGCTTTTTTTTTTCCTCCACAGTTGCATTGTGGGAGATGCATTGTGCATCTGCCAGAAAAAGAAAAAAAAAAAAAAACACACAAAAAAAAAAAAAACAACCAAAAAAACCCAAACCAATTCTTAATTCTTCTAGGTTTCTGGTTAGCAGTATCTTTTTTCTTTAAAGTGAATGGTGATGGTGACAACATACAGCTTGATGAGGAACAGCCACGCACGTGGCTTAAAACAGGGGTGGTTCTTTGGTGACTGAAGCCAGATTTTTTGTTGGTTTGGGCGTTGGTAGTTTTTATACTTAAGAAAAAAGAGACAGAGAACTCTGAAAGCTGTTCTGTGCAGGTTCAGATTGCTGCTGTATCTGAGATTGCTCCAGTGCTTGTCATCAGGAGAACGCTAAAGCACTGGGGATTACTGCTTCTCTTAGAGTCTGACCTTGTGAGCTCTAGGGAGAAGGAGCAAAGGAAAACATACCCTGTGTCTTTGTTCAGCTACCACTTTGCATTTTCCAACAATGCCTAAGATGACCTTTGCTTTTCTCCTCAAAAATGAAGATTCCTATTGCATAAAGCTCAAGCTGCAATGTTGCTCTGACTCTAGAAAAAGCATGGTTTTTTTCCTACTCATTGAACAGAACTGTTTCTTTGTAGAAAACTGAAAGCTTTGTAGTGCACACTGTGAATCAAGTAGCCTTTGAATATGTATTCCCACTGCCCCCTTGTGTTTGAGGATTTGATATTGCTTATGGTTTCTGAGCATCTAGGTGAGCCAAGTGTCTTGTATAATGTCTGGATGCGGTTTGTACCTTCATGGTAGTGAAGGATTCATTCAAGCATGAAAGTACATAGCCTTTCAAACTACTTCTAATTAGAGTGTTCAGATTTAGTTGTTTTACAGCTACTCTTTCATGCTCTCTTGCTACTAATGAAGAATCACTTCTGTCTCCCTTTAGGGGACCTGCTTGGGTGATAGTCCTTTTGTAAATTGCCCCAGATTTTCCCCCAAATCCCTTTGATTTTTATAGGGATAAAACTTAAGGAAAAATAATTTTGGAGGGAGCTAGGCAAGCCTTCATGTATGCAAAGGTGATATTTTATCAACATCAGAAGAGTTATAGTAGACCTGGGGTTAGACCAGGATGATTCTGCTCTGAATGAATTAGAGCTTTTTTTTATTCAAGATGAAGCATTTTATGCAGAACTTTCAGTGTAAATATATGAGAGAGAGCATAATGTAAGGCAACAGCAACTGCCCTGACACATGCCTGATTTGCAGACACCAGAGATCTTGCTTTGGCGAAGTCTGTTACTACCCTCCTAGCAGTATACTGAGAGGCTGAGTAGTGCTGAGCAGAAAATATGGATCATTATGGCAAGAGCACATGACAATCCACTTTTTACCTAGTTCTTTGTGATTCTTATGACATTTTTAAGATTATGTATCCAGCAAGGCACAAATTGCAGTGTGGTGTAGCCTTTCTATAAAAGCTGATTTGGAGTTTGACAGTCTGGTATTGAACTGTCTGTATTTTGATCTAAGGATATCTTTCTAACCTGTTCTGTTTGAAATTCCCAATTTCTGAAAGCTTGATCCTTCCCTTTAAAGAATGGCAGGTTGCCAGCACAGTTCAGATGTAATGAACTAAAAGCCCTGTTTATCTTAATAGCTGGGGGACTGAACCTGGTCTGCGTGTTGTTCTGGTTACTTTGCAACCTGTTTGTTATGAAAAGCACTGTACCCGAGCGCTCAACAGTGAAACAGAATCCTTAATACTTCCTCATTTTCTTGGAGACATAACACATGAATCATGCCAGAGGACAACTGAGTCCAGTTTGGGTACTGACTTTTCTTGTGGTAAATCAGTCTATATTATCTGACATAACCATCAGAGAGCAAAGCTCATTAGCAGCAGGATTAAAGCTGTTGGCATGTAGCTAATGTATTTAAGGCATTAGTTGCCTTTAAGTTCAGCTTTACTGTCCAGTGGTCTCTGAAATGTGCTGCTGGTTTTAGCTGTCATAGCACACCCAAGTTTTCTTGGGAGAGCCATGTTTATTGTCTAGCTGGCTTTAGTTCAGTATTGTAACGTATGCTTGTGTGATGGAATTAGTGTCAACAGCGTTGGACCCCAGCCGCTTTACAGCAGTGCGCAGAAAGGGTGATGGTTTAGAACTACTTCAGGTCACACTGTGAGCACTGGTTATTTTCTACTGCTCTAGTAACCCTGGGTGGAGTTTTTCCCTTTCTGGGAAAACCATTTCACAGTGCTGGTGCTGGAGCTGCCTCAGGCTGTGTATGTCAGCCTTCACAGGATACCCCTCCCAGAAGAAGTAGCTTATCTAGGATATTCATTTAACGTTTGCAGTTTGCCATTTCAGTCGTATGTGGTGGTCAATGGACAGGAAGGTTCCTCTGAGCAAAGAACAGTAGTGTAGAGCTTTCTGTTGTGCACAAACTGAAGACAGAATTTGCATTATGTGCTGGTGCTTCTTTGATGTGGAAGGATGAGGAATGTGGGACTTCTACCACTTTAATGAAGCAGTAGTGGAGTTAAATATCAGGCATGGAAATGCTGAGGAAACAAGACATCTCTGTCCTGTCTGACATGATATTTCCTAAAGCTTGAATATCCAGATTATATCTACGAAGATGTCAATGCAAGAAACTGTTGGCAGGTTTCCCATGGGAGGGAACTAGGAGTATGTATTATGTAAATGCTGTTATTGTTCTTAACAAGCATTTAGAAAAGTGTCTTTGTTGCTTAAATTATTTTGGTCAAGGAAATAATTTTATGTAAGTTCCAGTGTTGGAATGAGTGAGTGTAAATGGTTTATGACTCCAAAGAACTCCTCTTTTCTTTGTGTACTACCTTTAGGTGGGCAATACTGAGGAACCAGATGAAATGCCATTGCCAGATTCTGAGGGCGTGTATGTTATTCCTGGAAGTGTTTTGCTGTGGAAGATAACTCCAAGACCTCCAAATTCAGCGCAGGTGAGCTCTGCTTTTGCTTATTGACAGTGTGTGCTATCCTGTTATTCTGCGTGTTCGATGCAAAGCAAATCCATTTGTTGTCTTTTTCATTAACAAGTCTGGATTTGCCTGTTTATTGCAACAGACTTTCCCACTACAGTTGTAGCTCTGTAATGTGGGGTCAGAGGGACAACTGCCACAGGCATAGGTCCAGAGTTAGTGGAATTTCTGTGGAAAACGGGATGCTTCATGTAACTAGCGGTATGGGGGATTTCCCCACCTCTTCTCTCCACCCTGCTCCCCACACTGAGGCACCTACCTTGTGAGAAATCTCATCTGAAGACCTTTATTATAGGACAAACACTTCCTAGGAGATGCTTGCAAGGCCTCCGTAGCATGAGTTGGTGTGTGAAGGGATGTGGAGCTGGAGAGCCAATGGGCGGAGTACAAGAGTATGCGTGCAACTGGAAAGACAAAGAATTAGAACAAGAAAAGGTGGCCCTCATTGGGTTAATCAAGGGGGGAGCGTCTCTAGAGAGATAGGGAAAATACCAGTAGGACTGGAAAAAGAAGATAAGAGAGAAATAGTGCACTGAGTAATTGGATGCTGGCCTGGTTAAACAGAATCACCAAGGATCACCTACGCTCTACCTACCAGTGCAATTTTGCGGGTACCTTGAGTATTCCTATCTTGAGTGATTAAATAATGAAAAGGCACTTGGATGTTTGTTTTCAGACAGCAGCTTTCTTGTGTATTAAGACTAGCAGCTAGAGACATCATAAAGTCACCTTTTATCTTTGTCTCTGAATTTCAGATGTATAATTTTACTAGCTTTGCTATGGCTTTGAATGAGTTAGATAAAGAAATGGAGAGTGTCATTCCCAAAACCGACTGCCGGCTGCGACCAGATATCAGAGCCATGGAAAATGGAGAAATAGGTAACTTCAGTTATTGGCAAAGGTGTTTTTATTTTTTTGTTAAAACTGAACAACTGGGAAAAAAAAATATTCCACATTCAAGTTGTTAGATGAACTGTTAGAGTAAGTAGCTGCCCATAAAGATACATTCCTTCATGCTACAGGACAGTAACTCTTTAATGCAGGCTTCTGCAGGTTGTGGTATGCTTCTAGTGAAAGGTACGTCACCCACCTGTACTGGGGCTGGTTGGGATGGAGTTAATTTTCTTCATAGCAGCCCATATACAGTGCTGTGTTTTAGACTGGTGACAAAAGCAGGATTGATAACACATCAATGTTTCAGCTATTGCTGAACAAGACTTGCATGGTGTTAAGGTCCTCTCTGGGGTGGGCAAGAAGCTGGGAGGTGACACAGCCAGGACAGCTGACCCAGAGTGACCAAAGAGATACTCCATAATGTATAACATCATGCTCAGCAGTAAGTTGGGTTTGTCAGGGAAGTAGCTGTTGCTTGGAGACTGGCTGGATACAGGTCTACTGGTGGAAGGTAGTGATTGCCTTTGCATCACTTTTTCCTCCTTTATTCTTTCCCTTCGCTTATTAAACTGTCTTTCCTTTTTTCTTGCTTTTGCTCTTTGATTCCCTCCCCTAATCCACCGGGGTAGATGGGAGCGAACAAGTATCTTGTGAGTGCGTAGTTCCTGGCCAGGAACCCACCACACCACCTACTTGTTTATGTTCTTCCGTATAAGCAAGAATCTTAAACTCCATCATGCAATACTTTTTATTTAGCTTTAGGTCCTCTGCTGTGCTCTGTAGTCAAGCCCTGTACTTGGAAACTAGTCGAAGCAGAAAATCTCTGAGCATTGAAAGGGAGTATTTGTGAACTTTTCAGTTCTCCGTTTCCAGCAGCCTGATGCAAAAGGAGTATTTTGATGTGCCAATTCTGAGAAATGCACTATTTAAGTGAAACTGTAATGCCAGAAAATACGCTTGATGCAAAATTCTTCACTGGGAGTTGAACGCTTCTGTTGTCCTAAAATAGTGAATTAGAAATGCATTATGAAACTTTCAGTGAGTAGAAATTGTGCGCTTTTTAGAAACCTCATATATTGTTACTGTAGATGCCATAGAGTGAAAAGTGTCTTTTAGTCTTCTGACGTGTGACTTGTTAAATACTTTGATAATGGTGTGGAACAGCCTCCCCCTAGCCCTCTTTTGCTCCCTTTTCTTTAGCACTTTTGCATATTAAAGCAGGGTGGCCAGCTTTGTAGACTAAAAGCATTGGGACCTCTTGCTTTCTCTGGGTTGCTAAGTGGTTGGGGTAAGTCATGAAACTTCTGGTTCAGTTTCACCTATGTAATAATAATGCAGTGACTGTGACTATTTCTGATAAATGGTCTGAGATCTAGGTATGAAAAGCAGTGACACAGGCATAATACAGTGCAGCTGTGCTTGTGTGGCTTTTTTGTCAGAAGCTGATAACTGCTTCTCTGAGGCTTCTAAAAAAGCAGATCAGTGAATTCCCACAACCAGTCTTCCCTTTCTGCATGATTCTTCTGTGGCCAGCAGATTAGACATGCTTGGTTCATAGCATTCCTAGTAATCTGTCTAAACTTGAAGTGCAAATAACTACGTTGTTAGCAACAGACCATATTCCTGAACTATACTAACAGCATAAAGTTTGTCTAGCAGATAGACTGGTAATATGCAGTGTGTTGGTAGCTGGCAGGGTAACTGGGAATGGCTGATAGTCTTCCAAAAGTGATTCTCCAACTACTTCTAAGATGTTTATGAAATGCTTTTTGAGGATTCAAATATGAAAGAGATCACCTTTAACCTAATGTATTTCTTGGTCTGACTTACTCCTCAGACCCTCTGACCATCCTTTCTGCCAAACAGAAGTTCTACTTGTTTAGGACCATGACCCATGCTGCCTTAGTGCATTAACACAAAAATGGAGGGATGCTGCAGAGAGACAATTCTTTGTGGTTTGGGAATTAATATTCCAAACCACTTTTGATTAGGAACTAAGCACTAGTAACAACTTACTCCAAACCTTAACAAGAAGCAGGTGGCCAGATTTCTGAAATCAGTTTCACTACTGAAATAAATTCTGGGTATGCCACCTCCTCTAGCTCTCATTTGCTGTCACATAAACACATTTTCAGTGTCCTCCGACCGTGGATAAACATGTATTTAGCAGTCTTAAAGACTGGAATCCCATTGGCTGATCTTGTGCTACAGCTGCCCTGGCTTTGCTCTTAAACTAAGCCCAGAAGCTCTACTGTGTTATGTAGAGGGCTTTTTAAATGGACAACTTTTACTCCTTCCCCTATTTATTTGCTGGGTCAGATGGAGTAATGTCTCTGTCTTATATTACACTTCAACGTCTTCTATATTTTTATTTGTGTATTTTTATTCCTTCAAGATCTAGCTAGTGAAGAAAAGAAGAGGCTAGAAGAAAAACAAAGGACTGCCCGCAAAAATCGTTCAAAGTCAGAGGAAGACTGGAAGACAAGGTTAGTGTTGTTGCCTCTGTGTGTGTACTTATAGAAAGGTTTAGAACATTCAGGTTAACTGCCCGTCCACGCTGGTGATGTGCAGCGTTGTGTCAGCATGAAGAGCTGACATCATCATCAGGTTTGGTGATGCCACTGTTGTATTTGCAGACTTGGTCCCTCCAGGCTGTAGTGCTTCCAGAAAGAAGTGTCAGGCTTGGTCTCAGTTCCTTCCCTCTCACTGCTTGCACACCCACAATCAAATGCAAACCACATTGTCTTTTCTGAGCAGCTCTTGCTTCTGACATGAAAAAGATGTTGCCACTGATAGCTGCCTGTAAGGACTGTTGTCACTGATTAATTTATAATTGCCTCAAATTTTCATGCTTAACCAAAGAGAGGAGGAAATGCTTCCTCTGGTGAACCTGATAGCTTATTGCCCATGACTTCTCGGAACAGTTGCTGTGTGCTGGCAATATTGTATTCCCACTGCATATGGTTATTCTCAAAGTTGGCAAAACGACTGTATTGCCCAGATACCCAAATCATTTTCTCCTTTCTGAGAGAGGGTTGCTAACTACAAAAGTTACAAGAGCTAAGGGAAAAGTTGGCTTACAAGGGATCTGCCAGGATGTTGTTGGTTTTGGTTTTTTTACTATGAGAGGGGTCAGTTGGGAGCTCTTACACACAAGCTAAGCAGAAACTGGGAAAACATGACCAAATTAATCTAGTTTGACCAGACAGGGTCTACTTAAATATGTAGTAATAAATTGGTGGTCTCTTCATGGGGAAAAAAAATAATGGTAGGGCTAAACTCTCTAAAAGTAAGCAAGCTTCATCTCTTCCCTATTAACTAGCTATTAATACACCCAGACACTGTGGATTAAATAGCTTTAAAATGTCTGTTTGTAACTATAAATCACTTTTTTCTTTTTTTTTTTTTTTTTTTTCAAATGAAGTCACCCATCATCCCAGAGTCCCAGGTTTGGATGTGTCTGCCTTTGTCTTTTCCCTGTGCCTGCTCTCCTGAAGTGTTTGGGTTTGTTTGCCCTGAAACTGGTGGAAAATAACATCTTTGTAATGCTTCCGAGTAAATGTGTTGAGTGCTGGACAGCCTTGCACCTCCCTCTTCCTTTCCTGAATTTGGAGTGGTTCTAATTCTCACCAAGTGTTTTCAAAGCAAGGGATGGTTACATTGTGTTCTTCCAGTTGCCTGAAGTATCTTAAGTTATAGCTCAAAGCACCTGAGGTTGGTATGGAAATCAGGGAATTTCCAGGGGGCAACTCAGGGCAGTGTTTTTTGGGGTGTATAGTTAGTGCAGACACCATTCACAAGGTTCTTCAGTTGCTGTTGTACAGGTACTGTAGACCTGCTCAGCACTTGCCTGGGACATCCTTTAAGAACTCTTTGTTTTCCAGGATGTTTCTAAAGCTTTGGCAGAAAATTCCTAGTGTCTGATCTCTTTAGTAGGAATGCCTAGTGTGACTTCCTCCAAAGGATGAAGGTGAAAAATGTAGGAAGAGTTGTGCTTTTGGGGGAAAAAATGGATACTGTGAAGGGAAACTCTCCTACCTGTTCCCAGAAGGTCAACTGTAGGTCTTAATCTGCAGTGTAATGTAAACTCTGGTATGAACTACTGCAATTTCCTCGCCACAGAAAAGCAGGCTTCTTACGTTGTCTAGCAGAGTTCCTCCCTCGTAAGCCAGTTCTCCAAAGTGCCCAGTGAATTTTTTTTTTTTTTTTTAATTATTTTGAATCCATTTTAGAAGTGGGCTCTTGGTGTTTCTGAAGAAGTGATTCATGTTGAACACTTAATGTTTTAGAGACTGTCTTAAGTCTTGAGTAAAAGACTAGTTCAGTTCTGAAACACAGCAGTGGTCTGTTGCTTTTGATGAAAATCAGTCCATCCCTTCCCCTGTCACTTACCTGGCTAGATTATCTGATTGCTTTGGGTCTCCTGTGTGTCTCAAACTTAGTTCTTCCCATCACCTTTCCCCTTCCTACTGAAGCAGGTGGTCACTGGAGGAGGGGGACATTGTCCTGACCTGTACAAGTGTGGAGGACACACTAGTGAGGTATTGGGTGGTAGAATTCCTTAATCTGAGAGATGAAGTAACTGTACTTTTATAGCCCTTTGTCTCAGCAAATGCCTGGCTTTGTGCTCTGGAATGAGCTGCTGTTGCCTGTGAAGGAGGAGGTGAACTAGATACATGCACACACACTGGTTACGTCGGAATAGCTGGCTCATCCTGTGCAGAGGTGGTGCAGTAGTGAACCATGTACAGTACTGGGGTGAATGACTTCTATCTTCTGTTGACTTCAGTTCACTTAACCAGGACAACAGCAGAACCACTGAAGTGTTGAACTGTTCAGTTTACCACCATGAAGACGGTACAAGGCATTTCTTCCAATACATATCTCGAATCTTTTGAGCCAAGCAAGATTTGCCTATTAGCTGCCCTGCTTTGTAACATGGCACTGCAACACTGGTGGCCTTTATGCTTTTGCTTTTTAAAGAGATCAAGTCGTATTTGGTCCAAATGTGCTTTAAATTTGTTCTAAAACCTTATAGTATCCTAGAAGGGAAGAGCTGAGTTAAAATGGGCTGCATTGCACACGCATGACTTAAATGAGTGTGTTTGCAGTGAGGCATATAAAACAAGAACTGGCTTTTGTGGCCAGTGAGGAGGTGAAAGGAAGCTGTGGAGTGTATTAACTACAAAACCAGCTTCTAGCAAGCTGACTTGTGCCATAAACATGGCTTGGCAAAATACAACAAGAAGTTAAAGTGCTAGAGGTCTAGTGCTGTGCAGAGTGTGCTGTGGAGGCAGAAGATTGAGTAGGTGGCCCCAGACAGAAAGCGGTGTTCAGTTACAGGCTGCAGGATTATAGAATCACAGAATGGTTTAGGTTGGAAGGGGCCTTAAAGATCATCTAGTTCCAACCTCCCTGCTATAGGCAGGGATACCTCCCACTACATCAGGTTGCTCAAAGCCCCATCCAGCCTGGCCTTGAACACTTCCAGGGATGGGGCATCCACAGCTTCTCTGGGCAACCTGTTCCAGTGCCTCACCACCCTCACAGTGAAAAATTTCTCCATAGTATCTAATCTAAATCTCCCCTCTTCTAGTTTAAAACCATTCCCGCAGTTTAAAACCATTCCCCCTTGTCCTATCACTACATGCCCTTGTAAAAAGTCCTTCCCCAGCTCTCCTGTAGGCCCCCTTCAGGTACTGGAAGGCTGCTATAAGGTCTCCCCAGAGCCTTCTCTTCTCCCCACTGAACAACTCCAACTCTCTCAGCCTGTCTTCACAGGAGAGGTGCTCCAGCCCTCTGATCATCTTTGTGGCCCTCCTCTGGACCTGCTCCAACAGGTCCCTGTCCTTCTTATGTTGGGGTCTCACCAGAGCAGAGTAGAGGGGAAGAATCACCTCCATTGTCCTGTTGGCCATGCTTCTCCTGATGCAGCCTAGGATACGGTTGGCTATCTGGGCTGTGATCATGCATTGCTGGCTCATGTTGAGCTTCTCATCAGTTAGCACCCCAGGTCCTTCTCCTTAGGGCTGTTCTCAATCCATTCCCGCCAAGCCTGTATTTGTGCTTGGGATTGCGCCGGCCCAGATGTAGGACCTTGCACTTTGGCCTGGGTGGCCCACCTCTCCAGCCTGTCCAGGTCCCTCTGGATGGCATCCCTCCCCTCTAGCGTATCTACCTCGCCACACAGCTTGGTTATCATCGGCAAAATTGCCAGAAAAGGGGGGTGGAAGAGGAGGAATAAGGACAAACTTCTGTGCCATGGTGATTTGACAGGGTTGTAGTCACCACTGGGGGATGCTTGCCAGTAGTATGGCCTTGTAAGTGCACCTTATTTTACAGACAAGATGTTCCCCCACTAAAAGGTTACATACATATGCATGTGTGCGTGTGCATACACAGTGCCTCCAGGTGTAGGTAGGAGGGGAGCGGCAAGAAGGAAAGAAAGACGGTGCTAAACTTCAGTGATTCTAGCAACAACCAGCTTAGCAAAAGCTTGCAAGTAACTTCATGCAGATGGAATCAGCTTTGTGGCCATTGAGCTTAGGTCCCCAGCGCTAACAGCGTAATGCAACACAGCTGGGTTGTATTAAGCCAGGACTTTTTCTGCAGCCTGCGGGTGATATTTCATCTACAAGGAGGGTAACTGGCACACTTGTTCTGAGTGCATTGCAAAACAGGGCCTTAAAAAACAAGGGGAAATCTAGATCCCAGGGAAATAATGTTTCTTCTGTTTTCAGGACTGCAGTGCTTGTGGTGTTCACGTGTCTTGCAAAAACTGTTACTGCTTATGCATGTCAAAATGATTGTTCACAACTGCTTTGAAGAAAAACTCTACCTGTTTTTTTTTTTGTGATAGTCTTGACTGCTTCAACTGACAAAATACTGGTGTCAGTGATTTCACCTAGGAGGCATTTAAGTGGTGTGGCAAATGGGGAGATCTAGCCACTGAAGATGCCTTTAAATTCAATTACGAATTTACAACCAAGAGGGCTCCTGCAATCACAATAATTACTTTGAACAATAAACTGCTGAAGATGCAGCAAAGCAGTTCTGAACTTCCATAAAAGTGTGTGTTAATAGCTTCACTAACAGGCTCTATGTTTCCTTGCAGGTGGTTCCACCAAGGCCCCAATCCCTATACTGGTACGCAGGACTGGCTTTATTCTGGCAACTACTGGGACAGAAACTACTTTAACTTGCCTGATATTTATTAAAATGCAATAAGGAGTCCATGACTGATACAAATAAGTCTTAATCTGTTTTAATGTCTTCCCTTGTTTTACTTATCTCCTGAAATAACTGACATATTATCAAACAAAATATTAAGTGTTTCCACATTAAATCTGGTGGTACACAATCTGCAGTCCCATAAGTAGGAGAATAATTTTTCTGGCTGATGGTGGGTCCTGCGTGGACAAAGTCAGTCACCATGGTTTTGAGCTGCCGTGTTTGCTGAATACACCTATATTAGGTTGTGGTGTATGAGGAATAGAACACCTTCGGCTGTTCTGTGAATACTTTCTTTCGTAGATAACATTGGCACAAGTAAAACTGGTTTTATTTATTGTGACATGAGAATGTTTAAAAGCACACACAGTAATTGCAATATTCTGTTCTTAAATGAAGAAGGGTGTGTCACTTCTGTAAAGATGTAATTTTTCATAAAGTGACTTTTCTTTTACTAAAGTAACTCCCTTAAAGCCTGAGCTCTGGTCAGAGATTGCAGAAGCATTCCTTTCTCTGGAGCATTAATGCAGTTGTTCAAGCTGGTAACATTACTCAGAGGTATTTATTCAATGTTTTGTGCAGTGTGTTTTGAATTTTGCTCTCCTATTTTGTTACCAACCTTATGGTTTAAGGAATTAAGAGCCATTTCAATATCTACAGATTTGATTTGAACTGCACACTAGTAACAGGTTTTAAAAGAATCTGTTTCATACACTAGAAGTTATGGTGCCCAGCACCACTGCAAAAAAGCAAGAACCTAATCAGTCCAGGACCCGGTGGAACATGGTGGGGGGGACAGGACCTGTGTCTGTACTGTGCAAACTCCCTGGGAGGAAGTCTTGTGCATTTCAAAGGTAGTACAGCACCTCAGTGAGGCCTCCTGTGCACAGCTGCTTTACCCCTTTTCAGTGGGGTGCATTCAATCTTCAAGTGTAAGTTTATATTGAACTGTGTACAGAGCTTCTAGAGGGCAAGCTGCTCTTTGTACAATATTTTAACTGCTGTCTGGAGGTTAGTGTTAATTGAATAATTTAATTGCTACTAAATAAAGGCTTCAAAACTTCTTGCATCTAGTCTAAAGTGAGTGGTGTTGGACAGTGCTGACCCTTTCCAAGCAAGCCTACTCCAAAAGCTGCTGCAGTGAAGTTGCAGAGTGTGCTTCCATGTGCTTCGGGGACCTTTTTGCCCCTAAAGTCTGCTTATAGGGGTGGGGATGGCTGGGGAACCGAGAGCTTTCTCCTTGAATATGCAGCGAGGCTGCAGCTCTGGCCTTGAGGGTGGACTACTGAAACTGTGAATAAGGCAATGAGATGCTTTCCAATTTTATTCTGGGCACTACTAGAATTACCCAGGTAGTGATGCTGAGACACATTTGCATAGATAAGGGAAAGGCCTTTTCTTTGGCAGGGGCCCTTACAGTGATGTGTAGATGCAGAAATTAAACACCACTGTCTCTTGGAAGTCTCATCTCTGCACTCAAACCTGTACTCTGGCCAGCATTTCTTGAAGTCTGTCTTAATTCCAGTGCAACTTCAAGTGGGATTCTGAGCTACATAGAAACAGTCTAGCTGTTGGGTCAGTGCTTCAGCATTGAACATGCAATGCTAGGAAAAAAAAAAAAAAAAACAAACAGTTAGTGCCTGCCTGCCTGCCTGCCCAGGTTCAAGAGGGGGGAATATCTACACAACTTTAACTTTTCTTTGTTTTGAGCAACTTCTGTTTCATAAGAACAGATATTTTTTTTTCTAGACCTGTACTTCAAGAGCCCGGTGTATTTAAGTGACCGTACCTGTAGTTGTGACCCCTCTAAAGCAAAATAAAAGTACTGTTTCTTAACCCCTTCCTTGATGCGTATCCTCAGCTGTCCTCCTCAATAAACCTGTAGCTTGACTGAGTTGACCATTCCACCTCTAGTGGAAAGTATCACTGTCCTCTTGCTCCTGCCATTTGTGTACAGTTCCTTCCTAGAGTATAACCCCAGCAGTATAGACTACACCTGGTTACACTGAACTAACTTTGTCTCCATACGGCTGGGGCTTATGCATATACCATGTTCCTACACTGAAGAACAATGAAACAGCTGCACGGATGTGTCTCAGTGGTTGTAATTCACACAAAGTTAACATTCAGGATGTTATGCTGTGCTAGGAAAGTATAAAATGCATGGGAATGCAGTTCTAATTCCTGGCTTTTTTGAAACACATGCACTAAGTTATTTGATTTATTACAATGTAAACTCCATTCCTCCTGAACTCTTCCTGAAGTCCATACAGCCTCTCTTCTCACCCTGTTTAAAAAAATAAAATGAACTCAGTAGAAAGTGTGCAGCAACAACTACTTTAATTGCTACCTGAATGCAGTCTAAGGTGAGGGTATTTTGCCACATTCTGATTATTACGCAAATGCTAAAAGTTCAGCCTGCAAGCATAAAGATGTGTATAAATGTCAGATTAAAAACTTGGTTACTTACTTCAGACTAAAACCAGAGCAAGACTAGTACTACTAATTGCAAAGTGTAACAACCAGAGGAAGGTGTTGGGGCTCTTATGTACGACAAGTAGTTTAACTGCTGGTCTTAAACCTTATTTTATTTTGAAAAGGGTTAAATTAAGCTTTTAGTAGTAAAATCCAAACACTAGCATCTCCCTGTCTGAGACCTATGCAAGAGGCAAGCTTACACTTCTTCATGAGAACAGGGCCTGATGTAATGGTTATCTATCCCACAGTACCATAACTTTCTCCAAAAGCATTTATACCTGCGTGCTTATCCCCAGCTGGTGAGCCTTTCTTTGGAGACATCACATCATCCAGAGGGATGGCAACTAAGAAAACATTGGGTGTGCATGGCTCAGCCCCAGTTTCCTCTGCAGGATTAGAACTGGGGTTTGTCATGTCTGTTTTCTCATCAGCTGGCCTGGCGACTGGCACTGGGACTGTAACGAATCTCCTCCTGGCACCTGCATCTCGCTGAGCAAAGACAGCACAGCCAGGAACAGGTTTCCAGTCCTGCGCATTCTGAACATTAGAGCCCACTAAAATGAAAGGTGGAGCATTTCCCCTCGTGCTGTCATCTTGCATCACGTAAACTGGAGCAGCTACTTGTGCCAGCTGACCACAATGTTGATCTTCCCCCCTGGAAAGACGGAGGGTTGCCTGGGAATAAGGAACACCAGCTCCAGCAGGAGGAAGGGATGGTGGTGGGTTTTGGCCTTGTCTCAAGTCAGTTAGGCAATAGAGGGTCCACACATTAGAATGTGGTGGTGGCTGTCCTGCTTCACTTGATGCCATGGCTACAAAGATAAAAGTGAGAGTGCTGGTATCAGGAGCAGTGAATTCCAGTCATACTGTAAATCGTTACATCTAAACCAAACATACCTACAGTTGGTGACAGCAAACACATTAGAGAAGGGAGCTGGGAGAGCAAACAAAAACCTTCTGGTATGTGGCTGACAAACACCTGCAGCCTAAAAAAAGTTAAACTGTTCATGGCCGGAGCTCTGGCTCTGCTTATGGCCAGGCCCTTCTGGGTCAGGATTTGTCTGGTATTTCTGAAACTGAAATTTGTCAAACTCCCCTAAAAGTATGTTTTGGGTTTGTTTTTTTTTTTTTTTTAAGAAAAGAAAGAGCCAATGTGAATTTACAGATCTGCCTAAGATCAGCTCCCCTCTGCCAAATGCTTTGCTGAGACCTCACAGCTGTACTATTGCTGGGGCCTGGGACAGGGCTTGGACAGATTCTGCAGTACCAGGGAGACTCAGGGCAGGGGACCTCCACCCTGGAAGGTTTGTCCAGCTGGGCAAGAGTGGAGCTGGGCACATGTCACCACAGGGAAGAGATGCTGGTGAGGCCCTCACCAGCATAAGACAAGCACCAGGTCTCTTCCTGTTTGTGGAACTGATGCCCAGTGCTTAGCCCACTCGGCCCAGCTGCAGAAACCCACCACGCTCAAGACAGCACAGGCAACCACCACCATTTTTTCCTAAATGGAAAACCTCCTAGGTCAGTGCTGAAATACGAGATCTTTCAGGGGAGGAGTCAAAACTAGGGCTCCAACTGGTCACCTCCCTTCAGCCACAGGGCACGTGTATTACATCGTAGGACCCTAGCACCCGCTTCAGAAAATATGGCTCGTTTTGAGCAAGACCATTTGGCATCAACGGGCACTCTCCTGTCACTCTTATCTGTGTATTTGCCCGCAGGAGTCCTGCCCAGAGCTAGCCACATCTCTGGGAACAGATGGCAGGGAGATCTAACACATGTGCACTGGGGCCAAGCAGACCGTGTTGGGGCAGTAGTTTCTCAGAAATCATCTCTACCCTGTGTCACACTGACATCGGTGCTTTTCCGTTTAATGGCCACTGACGAAGCTGTAGAGCTGGAAGATGAAACAGGAAAATGACACACAGTCTCAAACCTTCTTACCTGACAAGACATACACTTGCTCAGCTGATTCCACTTGTGCTGTAGATTCCATACTCTCAGGATGGCATACTAAATCATCAGCATATGGACCTAAGGTTGTAGCACTTGAGCCCTGGCCTGCATTTAAAGGCTGATCAATCTTTACCAGATAGGCTGTTTGGTCTACAAAGGGAACGATTATTTTCTGTGGAAACTGCTCAACATAAGGTGGAACCTCTGCACCCATAATCAGCTTATCATCCGAGCAGAGCCATAGAACCTCAATGGTTGAGGTAACCTCAGCTTTGTCGCAGGAAGGCACAGCCTGCAATGGATCTTTAGGAGCAGGTGATGGTGGTGGTGAAAGAGGTAATGGTTCTTCCCACAAGGGGACAGAGGAAGCTTGACTTACATCATTTGTTGAAACATCAGCCTGGCTGTCTGAGGGCCCTAGTTCTCCAGCTATGGAGGACTGACTTTGCATTGCTGGTTGTGACCTAACAGCCTCTACAGAAGCCTCAGCTGCTGGGACAGCAGAAACATCTTCAGCAGCACCTTCTACTGGTGTAAATTCATTCTCTGAGCTCTGAGAGTCTTCGTGAAGAGTCTGCACACTGGTTGCCACATCCCTCACAGCATAAACAGAGTCACTGTTACCTAGCACGTGGGCAGCAAGCTGTGTGGACTCAGCAGGGACATACACCAGTTCAGGTCCCTCAGGGGATGAAGCTCTATCAGATCCAGGGGGGGTTTTGCTTTCTGCAATGGAACTGGCAATTGATGGGTGCTGAGTTACTTTGGAGCTGTATTGAATATCAGGTTCTTCAAGGAGCTGGTCTTCCCCTGTGTCAGTACACTTGTCCTTTTGTTTGGGCTCCACAGAAAACAAAGTATCTGTGTACTCTGATGTCTTCTCTTTCAGTCCTTCATTCCCATTTTCTGCAAGGTAAAAAGTACTTAACAGCAATACATAAGCAACTGTTTCCACTTAAAATTAAGACTGATTTCAGCACCAACTCAATTAGATGCTCTACAGCACATTTATGAGGCTTCCTGGGTTGCAGAGATGGAATAATTTAAGGAGGGGGTTTGCTGCTTGCCTATCAATAAGGGGAAAGAAAATTCAGAGAGCAGTGGTACAACTTCAAAACTTAAGAAGCCTTAACTGTATTCCTGATCCTGCAGTGATGGCTACATTCTTATCTACTGCCCACAAACATTGCCACACTTAGGGGTTAAAAGATTAAACCTTTTACATTAAGCACATCACCAGCTAGAAGACCATTCTCTTCTTTGCAACACGTCAGAACTCTTTGGATCCATACAAGTTATTTTTAGATCCACAGGTGGTGACATTTTAGCTTCCTCAAGAATCTTGATTGACCTAAGAAGTATCCAAGTGAAGAACAGGGTAAGACATGAACAAGTTTTTGATATAGTGCAAAAAATGGCTTCTACCTTGACTTCAGCAAGGCTTTCGACACTGTCTCCCACATCATCCTCACAGGCAAGCTTAGGAAGTATGGGTTAGATGAATGGACAGCACGGTGGATTGAACAGTGGCTGGCAGATAAAGCCCAGAGGGTTGTGCTTAGTAGTGCAGAGTCTAGTTGGAGGTCAGTAACAAGTGGTGTCCCTCAGGGGTCAGTACTGGGTCCAGTCCTGTTCAATATATTCATCGATGATCTGGATGAAGGGATAGAGTGTACCATCAGCAAGTTTGCTGATGACACAAAACTGGGAGGAGTGGCTGACACACCAGAAGGCTGTGCCACCATACAGCATGACCTGGACAGGCTGGAGAGTTGGACAGAAAGAAACCTTATGAAATTCAACAAGGCCAAGTGTAGGGTACTGCATCTGGGGAGGAAAAACCCCATGCATCAGTACAGGTTAGGGGCTGACCTCCTGGAGAGCAGCTCTGTAGAAAGGGACCTGGGAGTCCTGGTGGACAACAGGATGACCATGAGCCAGCAATGTGTCCTGGTGGCCAAAAGGGCCAATGGCATCCTGGGGTGCATCAAGAAGAGTGCGGTCATCCTTCCCCTCTACTCTGCCCCAGTGAGGCCACATCTGGAGTACTGTGTCCAGTTCTGAGCTCCCCAGTTAAGAAAGACAGGGATCTGCTTGAGAGGGTCCAGCAAAGGGCTATGAAGATTATTAGGGGATTGGAACATCTCTCTTATCAGGAAAGGCTGAGGGACTTGGGTCTTTTTAGTCTAGAGAAAAGAAGATTGAGGGGGGATCTTATTAACGCTTATAAATACTTAAAGGGAGGGTGCCAGGGGGATGAGAACAGTCTTTTTTCAGTGGTGCCCAGTGATAGGACAAGAGGGAACAGGCACAAACTTGAACATTGGAAGTTCCATCTTAACATGAGGAGGAACTTCTTTCCTTTGAGGGTGGCAGAGCACTGGAACAGGCTGCCCAGAGAGGTTGTGGAGTGTCCCACTCTGGAGACGTTCAAAACCTGCCTGGACGCCATCCTGTTCAACCTCCTTTAGGTGACCTGGCTCAGGCAGGGGTGTTGGACTAGATGATCTCCAGAGGTCCCTTCCAACCCTGACCACTCTGTGATTCTAGATTAGTTATAAAGGGAGGAATACAAGGGAGTACTCATGGGATCAAAACAGTGTTCCACCACATGGTTAATAAAACCCTCAGCATTGGAAAAAAAAACAACCAACCAAGAGGTATAGATTCTATCATGATTAGCAAGCGTTGGCCAATATGTAAAACCAGCACGGGAGCAGAAAAGAAGGCGAGTCTTTAATACATCATCACAGCTCAGCACTGAGCTGTTTTCTGAAGTCATGAATAGATGGGATGAGAAATTACAAGAGAAACATAACTCAAATGATGACAGAGCTAAGTCCTCTGTGAAAAAGCATTATTCTGACTGCCATCCCAAGCCAACACAGCCCCATTTATAATCCAATGTCAGTATCGGGCAATGCTACAGAAAAGAAAGGCTCCCCTGCAGCTACGCAAGCTGGCTGGCTACCTCCTGGGGCACAGCCAGTCTCAAAAGCCATGCTGGCACTGCAGGTGGGACACTCCAGAGGAAACCTTGCTCGAGTTTGCTAAGGAATTCCTCCCTGGTCATCCCCTTTCGTAACACAGTTATGTGACTGCATAGTACGGGATGTCAGACACGTTAAGAGAGGGATAAAAGAGCGGACCTGTACTGGAGTTCGGTGAACGTGCGGGGGTCAGTTCATATCACATAAGCAAACCACTGACAGGCACAACGACAGGAAATTATGCAGCCAATCTCCATCATACTTGAAAAGTTATGGCAGTCAAGCTAAGTCCCCAGTGATGGGAGAAAAGGGAATATTGCACCCATTTTTAAAAAATGTAATAAGGAGGACTCTGGGAACTACCAACCAGTCAGCCTCACCTCCATGCCTGGTAAGATCATGGTACAGATCCTCCTGGAAGATATGTCGAAACATACGGAAGACAGAGGTGATTAAAGATAGCCAGCACGGCTTTACCAAGGGCAAATAGTGCCTGACTAATCTAGTGGCCTTCTACAATGGAGTGACAGCATCAGTGGACACAGGAAGAGCTATGGATGCCATCTACCTGGACTTCTGTAAGGCCTTTGATACAGTCCTCCACATTCTTGCTGCTAAATTGGAGAGACATGGGTTTGATGGATGGACTATCTGATGGATAAAGAATTGGCTGGATGGCTGCATCCAAAGAGTTAGAGTCAACAGCTCAATGTCCAAGTGTCCAGTAATAACTGGTATCCCTCAAAGGTCTGTACTGGGACCAATACTATTTAATATCTTCATCAATGACAGAGAGTTGGATCGAGCATACCCTCAGCAAGTTTGAGGATGACACCAAGCTGAGTGGTGCAGTTGATTCACTAGAAGGACAGGATGCCATCCAGAGGGACCTGGACAGGCTTGAGGAGTGGGCCTGGCCCATGTGAGCCTCATGAAGTTCAACAAGGCCAAGTGCAGGATCCTGCACCTGTGTTGGGGCAATCCCCAGTATCAGTACAGACTGGAGGAGGAACAGATTGAGAGCAGCCCTGCGGAAAAGGACTTGGTGGTACTGGTGGATGAAAAGCTGGACATGAGCTGACAATGTGGGCTCACAGCCCAGAAAACCAACCGCATCCTGGGCTGCGTCCAAAGAAGCGTGACCAGCAGGTCCAGGGAGGTGATTCTGCCCCTCTACTCTGCTCTGGTGAGACCTCACCTGGAGTACTGTGTCCAGCTCTGGAGTCCTCAGCACAGGAAGGACATGGACCTGTTGGAACGAGTCCAGAGGAAGGTCATGAAGATGATCAGAGGGCTGGAGCACCTCTCCTATGAAGACAGGCTGAGAGAGTTGGAGTTGTTCAGCCTGGAGAAGAGAAGGCTCCACAAAGACCTTATTGCAGCCTTCCAGTATTTAAAGGGGGCTTACAAGAAAGATCGAGAAAGACTTTTTACCAAGGCCTGCATTGACAGGATACAGGGCAACAGTTTTAAACTGAAAGAGGATAAATTTAGATTAGAGATCAGGATTTCTTTTTTTTTTTTTTTTTTTTTTTTTTTTTTAAACTTTTTACAATGACCATGGTGAAACACTGGAACAGGATGCCCAGGGAAGTTGTGTTCAAGGAAGTGTTCTGGAAGTGTTCAAGGCCAGGTTGGATGGGGCTGTGAGCAACCTGATCTAGCAAAAGACATTCCTGTCAGGGCAGGGCATGGCGTTGGACTATATGATCTTTAAAAGTCCCTTCCAACCCAAACCATTCTGTCATTCCGTGATTCTACAAAAATTGCTGTGTGATAACATTAATGCAACACTTCCACATGCAACAAATTTCAGCCTTCAGTGATACTTTTAAGTCACACAACAACATCCACCAGTCATTTTTACAAGAAAACTGCTTCAAGTGCTGAAATCAGTGGTGGTTAGCTTTTTTAGCTGAGATCCTAAGCAAGGAATAAGATATTAGACTTTCTGTTCATAGCTGGGGCTTCTCTTCATTACTGTAATTACTGTAGTGTATAGCTCTCAATCTACAGACCAAAGCTGTCTCAAGTGCTGGCTGGTTCCAGGGTTACCTGGAATCCAGCTTAGGCGGCCTTTCTGAATAAAGGGAATATTTTAAGCTGCTCACATTTATGGTAACCAGACGATGGAGACCCAAACCAGTGGGGCAGATACAAACAGGCTGTGGGCTAGAGAACGCATCCATATCACTGCTCCCACACAACCTTCAGGTGGCACCATGTAGTCCAGCCCTTACAGCCAAACCCAGGGAGCAGCTGAAAGCGCCCAGCACTTCCCAAAGGAATCAGCATCCCGCAGAACTAAGTCATCTTTTTATAAACAAAGAGATACAATATCTATTTGTAAAGAATAAATAAGTGTAAAGTCGCTATCTGCTTAGGGGGTGATAAATCACACTGCAATATCTTAAAATTAAAATGACCAAAGGCATCCAGGCTCTCCTCTGCACTCAAGAAGAAAGTATAGCACCCTCAGAGACTAATTCTTCCCACATTAAATAGAAGCAAGCGCTTTCTGAAGACGCCTGCCTTTTTAATACCCAGAGCCTATGTGCCTCTTTCACGTAACCAGATACAGATGGGATGCAGCCCATAAAAAGGGAAAGCTACTCGCATCCATTCGTGTTGGAACATTGTCTCAAAATACATTAAAAGAACAAAGGGCAACTATCTTACCGCTAATGAACTCAAACTTATCAACCAGTTCTGCTATATCCAGATTTGGATGCCCTGGAAACAGAAGCAGAAGTTAAGCTGGAGCAGGACAGCACTCTCAAATAGCTCAGCTCTTCATGTGAAGCGCAGGTAGGAACAAACCTTTCCGAAAGGTGACAAGCTCCTGGAAATAGAGAGCAAAAAACTCTGCAATGTCGTCGGGGTTGTTTTCCATGACAGCCTGGCTCACCCCCTCAAGCAGGGTCTTGAGGCCCCGTGGAACAACCAGCTTGATCTTTGAAGACTGCATCTTTGCCCACTCAAGCCAGCTTACGGTTTCTCACCTGTACAAACAGAATTCTCCTGGCTGAGCATCTACCCCACCTCAGTGAGAAGTGTCCAACGCCAACAGCGTGATTGCAGCTGCTCCTCCCTTGCCATGCCATCCATAGCCCTCCTCCAGCTCCTCCTTTCACTTAAGAGGGGGTATTTACCATTTACAGTCCCCAAATCCTTTACACGCCCCTGTGCACCTTTAGGCAGCAGGAGGGACGGTCGGGAGCCCAGCCAGCAAGGGAACCACGATGTGAATCCAGACCCCATGCCCTGAATTCCCTGTTTTTAAAGATAAAACCCACCAAAACACCTCCTGATGAGCCAGAAAAGCCATTTGTGTTCAAACAAAGAGTTTACAGGACACTTCTTCCTCCCCCTGCAACCTCCTCCTCCATCCCCTCCAATACTTGCTCGCTCCTGGTCCCAGCCTCCCGCCAGCAGCCGCCGATGCCCTCATCCTGCACCCGGGGCTGCCACACCCAATCGGGAGGGCATGACATCACAGAGCCCATGCGACATCAGCATGGTGTAGCAGCGCTGAGGTTCCGAGCCAACAGTGGCTGCGCTCCAACGCTGCAGTTGGTCAAAAAGGATTTAAAAAAAAAAAAGGAGCGGGAGGTGAAATACGCAATTAAAATTTACACTCAGCAGAGCGCTCTGCGGCTGGGTGATGCTGCCGCTTGTCAGCGAGGGCTCTCCTCCTGCAATGAACACCACTACGTTATTGCACAAGAACCGGTGCAAGACCATTTGAGCACAACTCTATTTGTAATCCTTTTAATAATGTATTTTAAGACCGAAGCACGGTGCCGTGGCTGCCGTCACTCCAGACAAGCAGCATAAGGGCTGCGAGGGCAAGGCTGAGCACCTACGGGTGCTGCCTGCAAGCGCCCCATGAGCTGCTGCATGTCCTCCCATCCCACGGTACTACGAAACCTGTTCCCACCTTCTGCCACCACTGACTTGCCTTCAAGTGGGTAACCAGCTGAGCCCACAGCGCAGGCAGAACCCCTCTGAGGATGGGTTTTGCCTTTGCCAAAACAGCAGTTTTCCTCAGCAGCAGCAGCTGAACCAGAGATGTTTCTTCCCGGCACAGGACAGTGTAACTTTGTGCTGAGTCTCAGGTCGTGGTGACTCCACACGATGCAAGGCTGTGACCTGCGGAAAGCAGAAAGGCTGCAGCCACCACGTCCCTCCCAGCCCTCTGCCTGCCACGGTGGAGCGGGTGGACGCACAGAGCCACCTCCCGGTTCACAGCCTGGACTTTTGAGAGAGGTGACATACAACACCCAAAGGACTTAGACTGCAAAATACAGCACCTGAGAAGCAATGTTCTGTGGTGATCTCTGAGCAAATGCCTGGGGACTGTAACCTCTTCAGCCACGGCAGTTACATGCAAAGAAGAACGAGATTATTCCTTAATATGGCTCCGTTCATACAGCAGAACCTTACGGTTGCAAGGGCAAAACTTGGAACAAACCTCAACAGCCCCAGGGATGGCATCTGCTTTCCAGTACACATTTTCAGTGGATACACACAAGATTATTTTCTGTTCAAATAAAACAACCATAAAAAAAGGTAACTGTATAGTGCCGTATTTTCAAGGTTACCACTAACTGGATTTCTGAGGATGACAAAGGCAGGAAGATCATGGGGGCAAGCCATAATCAGGAATCTGCTGTGGGATAAAAACTCTTTATCCACCAACAATGGTACAGATCAGTCTTCATCAAAGTTGGAAAACCATCATTTACCCACCTGCTCTGGCATTCCTGGATGTCTGCGCCTCTGCAAAAACCTAAGGGGAATTCCAGCAGCACTGAAGATTTAAGTGTCATTGTTGCTAAAGCATTTAGACTATCTACAACAGCTTCCTTTAATAAGTAATATATTCTTAATAGGTCATTCAAAATTAACAGAACATGACATCACTTTCAAGTGAGTTGAAGCATACTGGAAAGTATGTTAATGGTAAACTCACCACAAAATGCTTCTTCCGTAAAAGAATCCTTAGAAAGCAACTTGTCATTAAGAAAATTTCTCACAAGTCATCAGTCCTGGAGAACAACAACACAGACCATATTAAAAAAGTTAAATACAAATACACTATGACTTATGAAATTAGGAAGAACAGCTTTCCTATAGAAAGAATAAGATATACGTCAAGAATATATATGAGGAGTAGAAAATGTATCATTTCTGGAGTTGGGACAATAACCTGAAGTCTAGACTTCTGTATGGAGAGCATACGGAAGCAACAGGACTTCATAAAGGCATTAAACTTACCTGGGCGCAAAGGCAGTCGTGTCATTACTTTGAAACCACCCTATGAATACAGATCAGAAGATAACTTGTAAATTTGCTTCTTTTGAAAACTTTCAAAATTCTAGCTCTGCATAGCAAAGGCTTCAAATATGTTTAAGTACAGATGTCATAAACCACAGAAAAATTTATTATCAGAGGTAACAGAACAGAAGCATAAGCCTCCTTAAATATTTAAAAAGGCTTCAGCCCCTAACACAGAAGCGTGTCTGTCTGAAACTTAAGAAGAGCTATAGGGAAAAAATATGTCTGGAAACCGATTCACTGTGCTGGAACTTCAATGCCGTTTTTGGATGCCATCCAGAGTAAACCCATCATGTGAAGCGTACCCACTACTCTGCTAAAACACATTGCCCTTCGGCCCCAGACTGAAGAGCCTGCCAGCCTAAGAGCACTTTGCCCAAGTGAAGGTTGCCCCATCTGTAGAAGTAATAACTTCCAGATAACGTTAATGTCTTAGAAGATACAGATTGGACAGAAGTTCAGCAAATCAAGGTCCCAGATAAGCCATGTATTTCTGCCAAAAAAAAGGAACAGGTCATTTATTTGGTAGTCACAACAGGTTAATGAATCACACTGGCTGGGGGTGTGTGTTCAGGTTTATTTTTGGTTTGTTTGTTTGTTTGTTTTCTTACCTTGCAATCTCTTTCAAAGCTTCAGCTAAACAGGCAGGAGAACAGGTCTCATTTTTCACATGCACCATCTTTGTGTTTCTACCTGCCAGAGACTTCAGTGGGCCTCTTGCATTCACATACAAAAATCTCCACGAACACCCTCCTACTTTTTCTACCAAAAATACTGTTTTTATTTAAGGTGTCTTTATGTGCATCTCTCTGGCTCTTTGTCTTCCCCTTCGTCGGGGCCTTTTCTACAAGTAAGTATATGCCCCAGCACCACAGTTAACTTTTTTCACTATAGTAAACTTATTGCTTTTAATGAAAGACTGGGAGGCATTTGTTACATAAATGGTTTTGCTCAGTGAAGTCTAACAATCTCTCTCCCCTTCCCTTCCCCTCTCAAATACTCAAACAAGATTTTCTCTCTCTCTCTAAACTTCTTCCCCTGGGAGCCCTTCTGGGCATCTCCTATAGATAAGCATGGCTTGCCAAAAAAATGACTGAACACCACTGAGGACCAGCCAGTCTTGCTGAGCTTAACAGACTACTTGATTGGAACACCGTCTTGGAAGAAGTCACATCAAAAGATAAACAGGATTTTGGAAAAGGCAGCAATGAAGATGACAACTGAACGTGAGCTCCCCATGGCTACCACACACTGGTAGTTAAAAGACAGGGCCTAAATAGGTCAGGAAAATTTCAGGTAATTAAGCAAAGATATTCTGAGCAGAAGCAGGGAGGCAATATGCAACTCAGATACGCACCTACCTTGGGTTACTGACGCCGGGTCCACTTTTGGGGTCCAAACATACATTAAAAAGAAGTGGCCAAAAATAGAAATAATTCAGTATTTAACTCTGGGAAGTCTGTCTCAAGTTCAATTTCTTACTCTTGTAAGAAACAGGGATGGGGTCAGGGAGTGGGAATATAATTTTTTGCCATCTATTAACAATGGCACACTTCTATAACTTGAATTGAACAAGTTCTGAAGTTCAGGGAAAATATAGATTTGTAACATTGTGACAAAGTTAGGCCTTTTGTAAAAGAACCCAATATTTTTTCCAGTGCATCTTGAACACCAGTTAATTTCATACAAGAATTTGCTTTGGCATAAATTAAGAGTACTGTATATAGATACAGATAACTCAGTGTAGAAACAGCAAGTTCTCATGCTTTCTCAATTTCTGTATAGAATACCGTATTTTAATTGTTCATTGGCAAAAATGGACCAGAACTGGAACTTGCCTATTTCCACCTTCTGTAAGTAAAGTTTTCCAGATAAAAGTAGTCTTTGAAGTAGTACTTTCTAGCTCACCTCAAAACACCAGAATGCAAGACAATATTGTATAAGCATCTACCCAAACTGTAATTAGCAGAGAATCACAAAATGGTCAGGGTTGGAAGGGACCTCCGGGGATCATCTAGGCCAACCCCCCCGCCAGAGCAGGGTCACCTACAGCAGGTTGCACAGGACGGTGTCCAGGCGGGTTTTGAATGTCTCCAGAGTCGGAGATTTCACCACCTCTCTGGGCAGCCTGTGCCACTGCTCTGCCACCCTCAAAGTGAAGAAGTCCCTTCTCATGTTTAGATGGAACTTCCTATGTTCAAGTTTGTGGCCGTTACCTTGTCTTATCACTGGGCACTGAAAAAAGACTGTTCTCATCTACCTGGCACCCTCCCTCTAAGTATTTACAAGTATTGGTAAGAAGCAATTCCCTTTCCTGCCTTTTCTTTTCTAAACTCCTAATTTATATAAAATAATTTGTCACGCAGTTCCTTCAGGATGAAGGATGATCAGAGTCAACATACCTGTATTTCTTACACCTAAATTTCAGTGGAGTTTACCATTGGTGTTCCAGGCTGCCTGCAAAGCCCCGGGGGAGCCAAGGGCAGGAATGCTGCTCATATACCACTGGCTGCCTAATTGCCCTAAAGGACAGCTAAGTATTCGTTTACTTCTTTACATTAGGTTTAATACTTGTTTGGGATTACATAATTTTTCATGAAAGTGATGTCTATCGCTGTTTTTATTTTGTAATGATGACTGGAAAGGGAATTTTGAGTGTCATTTATAGGCTACCCTGCTTTCACCTCACTGATGGGTTCAATTAGCACCCTCGTAACACCACATATAGCCCTTCGCCAACCTAACACTTGCACCCATTCAAACTTCACACAGTTACAGAACATCTTTTTTAAACACAAGACAATCAGATTGTTGTAAATTCAAAAGCAATTGAATACAACATTAGGGGAATTTTATTTAAGATAAAGCATAACTAGAATATGAAACAAGCATTCAAAATCAGAGAGAGAAGAAATTAAAGTGCTTGCTTTAGAGTAAATTAGAAACATTTTTCAAAGGTGTAGGAATACAACAAATACAATTGTGTGTGGTTCTTTTTCTTTAATGAAGAACAAGTAAATTTGATGTCTTAAAAACACATCTTAAACCTTGTTCACTCTACGGTTGATCTCAACATGACACATGTAACTCACTTTCTAAACCAAGAGACTATAATTATACTGGAAGAACAAAGGCTGAGGTAATTGCTGACTAGAAAACTTTGTTACTGAGTCACTTCACATTCCAGAAGTTTTCCCAATACTTGATATCATCTTGTTCAGGAGGCCACCAATTAAAAGACAAATTCGAGGAGCAAGGGAACAAAACTCATGTCCACGTTTCTTTTAATTTTACTCAGAAATATAAAAGTGCAAGTTCTGTAAATTAACAACATTTACAGTACATCACAATAAATATGCCACCTTGTGACATCTAAAAATTCTAGTTATTTATTTGAAATGAGTCATATTGAGATAAAAACTGCATCAACATCAACAAAAATACCTGACCCCGGTAAAGATAGTCTTAACATATTAACTAGCAAGATGCATATTCCATTATTGCTATTAGACCATGCCTCCGAGTTCCAAAGTATAAAAACTTACTAGTTTACACAAAATACAGTTGAAATTTTTCTCATCACAGGCACAATCTAACATAAAAAATAATTTTGACATTTACAGTGTAGGAGATTCTCCTACGAGGGGAGAAAAAAATAATTAATATAGAAACAGATAGTTCTATTTCAGTGATGATTCGCTAAATCCACAGAAAAGCTGCAATTTGCACAGAGTTAAACTTTTATATGAATATATAGTGTCCTTTCATAACCACTCCTGGCCTGGTGAGAACAACAGGCTTTTACTAAACTTACTACAATTTGCTAGCTACCTCCAAGTATGTAGACCCTAGATATCCCAACACAAATTGCATGCAGGTGCTTTGTGTCCTGAACAGCCTAGTCTCACGTTATGTTTAAGCAGTGTATTTAAAAGGAATTTTGTCAGTACCTGTACCGTTTCTAGCTATTTACCCAGAATGGACTGTGTCTCTGCAAACATTAAAATCAGGTAGGACAAAATAAGATTTCAAGTACATTAAAGCCCATTTTAAAAATCATTATTTGAATTCTAAGTAGTCACTATGTATACAATATATTGTTTTCTAGTCAATACTTATTTGGATTGACCAAATAAGGTTGAACACTCACTTATGACTCAATATTACTCTCAAAGTTCAATAAAAAAAAAAAAACAAAAACAAAACAGTGTACTATCTGTAACACACCTAGATAATAGAAAAATAAAACTGCTATTTTAAGAGTTAAGAATCTCTACTCTTCTTCAGGAACTGCAACAGAAGTGTTTAACTGCTCTAGGAATGCCTTTCATAGCAGGAACTGTGTATTTCTACAGAGAAATAGAAGTGTCTCAACCATTTCATTCGGCCTACCAAATAGGATATTACTTTTCTCCTCCATATCAGTCTTGCTTTAGATGCAATCTCAAAAGCAAATCAATGAAGGTTAGGTGTGGGCAAGGTCTAAAACTTTGGCAACATATTCTACAAAAAAGAAAGAAAAAAAGAAGTTTAAGCTAAGCAACTGTTTAAGGCAACCTGACCAAAGTAAAGATAAGGCTTTTGGATAACTATTTCCAAGGATATCCAGTTTTCTTAGCTTTGCAAAGCAACATAATTCAACTAACTTTCTGGTCAGATTTCCATTCATAAACTTCTTTAAAAATATATTTACCTTCCTAGAATACGGTATTAACTGCATATAAACCATAAGGAGATACTACATATTACAAACAAAACTAAAAGAAGGTACAGATGAGCACACAGATGGCCAAGTTATTAGAAATTATATGGTCACAATAGAAGTTTTAAGCTCTCCGAGGTATTTCAATATCTTAACATCACAGGTTTGGAATACCACATAGACTTAGGATATCGTGTTATTGGTATAACTACCAAAGTGGATTTTTGGTTTTGTGTTTTGGTTGGTTCATCTTTTTAATACCTTTAAAGATCACCGCTATAAAGATTCAACAGCTTGAATGAAAAATATGCAAGATTACTGTATCTGGCCTATATATTTTAACATAATATTCAGAATATTGAGAGCAGAAATAAGAACTGCCCACACTGTAATTGCGTGTCAAACAAACCAAAGTATTCGTCCGGAATGTACCAGAAGCAGAGATCCTAAATATTGACATAATTTACATCACAAGTATGAGCTGGGTTGGGGGGAAGGAATGAAGAATGGAAGGGGATGTGAGGTTTAAAATTCACACATTAGTCATCATGAAGTCACTGGCATAGGCTGCTAAAATTTAGTAAGATCTGTTTTTTGTGGCTAAACAATTTTCCTTCTCCTGTGTATTGGCTAATGCTTGAAGAAAGAAAGAAAAAAAAAGTGTTCTGACCATTCCCAAATTCAACATTTACACCAATTACTTTTATTGTATTACTCTAATCAAAACAGAATTTCTACCCTTGGCATATTGTAGATCTAGATCTATTTCAAAAGGTAAAAATCACACCCGCCAATATTGTTGAAGTAAATCATGTGTGCTTATTTAGGCTCACCCACAGAGTTACAAGCAACTGTGTTCAGCTTGGTTTAAACAAAATAAAAACTGAAGAGTTAAAAACACAAGGTCACTTAACCTTCTTCCTGGTTGATTTACTTTTAGTTAAAATTGTAACATTTTACTAAGCCATACCAACTTCGACCATACTAGGAAAGTGTCTCTGGCACAAGTGGTTTTCAGAAGAAAAGCTGGTCTTCCCAACAGCTTTTTCTTCTGCTTCATCTTAAAGTGCAGAAACTGTGGGAAAGGATAACAAGACTTCCTGTCCATCACTGTGGAACTACTTCCCTTAGAGAGGCTAAGGCTGCATGTATGCGGACGTGCAATCTGTTCTCAAAGTCATAGCCAGTAAATTCCTCCTGGGATAAAACAAACAAACAAAACATGTAACTATTAGCCTCCTTCACTTATGATATGAAGATAATTTTACTACTAACATTTAAGAAGTCATGTTACAAAACAGACCACAGAAAAGAGGTGAACTGGAGATTGCATGTTGCAATATCCCCGCATTACCCAAAGCAACAGAACTACAGAAATTCCAAGTTGGTGAAGAGAGGAGAAAGCTTCCATTTCCAACATGCTGTTTGGATCCTGTGTAGTTGAACAGCACCCAGAAAGTTCTGCAAGTCCAAAAGCTCTAGAAAATCCCAACATGTCCAAGGTAGGAACCAGTTGGAACAGACAAGGAGTGGAGTGTTGTTATTTTCAAAACTTTCTCTAGCCAAATCTTAGTTGAAAAACTTGGCAAAGTTCTAACACCCCAGGAGAGGTCACTAATGTGAGCTCTGTGCTGTAACTCACCTAAAAATACATATCTACAAAACATACATAAATGTGTATCAGATACATGGATGTACATCTACACAATAGTGCTGTAGATTGTAGGTGAGGGACACCAACACTTACCATCCACTCCCCTTGCCCCAAATACACAACCTCTCAAATGCCCACATCTCAGAAAGATAAATTTGAAAGTGTCTTAGTTTTTACCTTGGCTTGGAGAAGTAAGGTTTTGCCTCTTGGCACAGTCTACAAAACGACAAACACTGCATTAGAAATGCATTGCAAATGTTACAGAAAATATCTTAAGTATATAACCTGGTCAGTCCAGAATAGCATCTCTATCTTGAGAGCAAGGTACTGGGCAAACAAAACCCTCTCAAATTAGGAAACTAGAAATACTAATGAGGCACCCACAAAATGCAGTACTACGTATTTCTAGCCTTTTGCAGAAAAAGATAAATTACACTTTTAAATGCAAGTTGTTACTGATGATGCTGAGCTACAACAATGCACAGGGAAACAACTGAGGCTACAGATAAATGACTAATTGATCAATAGAGTACTTATTGTTTCTCAACCAAAGTTTAAGCCATTTATTTACAAAACAAATCACTGGATTTTAAGCATTAAAAGTTGCTTCAGAAATCTCAATTTCAAACTCAAGGACAAATATATGTATTTGCAGATTAATATTTACTACTGAAAAGCTCATGGTTAATTTCTTATCATACATTTTTATTTTAAGCCTTACAAATAAATAATCAACTTCCTGATAAAGACAGAAAAATTAAGTTTTCTTATTCAAATATATCTGAATATGAACATATGTACTTATATTGGTTGAATTACATTCAGTGTCTAAGACAAAAAAAAAAATCTGTAAACCTCTTGACATAACCACATTAAAATATTAAAGAACTTGATTAGAACTAGAACAAAGATGATTCCGACGGCATGGTAAATCAAACAGGTAATTATGAGTAATTTTAAAGCAAAGTAAATTTAATATGCTTTTTATACTAAAATGCATATTCATTTCTCTATCTGTTGCTCAGATCTTTAATACGATCAACCTCTCCGGTAAGTGTGACTTGTAAAATCCTATTTCCTTTCCCTTCTTAACCATTACAAAGCTCTCGCATAACACCTCAGCTAGTAAATGGAATTTTCTATAAGTAGCATCCACTCACCTCTAATTCTAGCTCTTGCTTTTCCCCACCTCATCCCACTTTATTCCAGTCAAGCATAATTTACCTCCTTGTTGTCTGAGTGCCACAAGAGGGAGTTTCCTGCATGTCCTTCACATCCTAAGCGCTACCACAGCTTCTCAGTACAGCTACAAGCTGAGGCTTGTTCAGTCCTCAAACACCCAACATGAAGCATGTTCGGTTAGGTTACTGTGTGCATGTACTACAAGTAAGGCAGGGAGAGAGGAAGGACTGCTCCCACATTCTCAAAATCTTCAAATAACTTCACTACTCACCACATCTTTTTTTTTTAAGAGACATTTGACACGATCAAATTTAAATATGAACATGGAAAAAAGGCAACAGTAACATCACTGGACTAAGACCTCCCTACCAGGCTTCAAGGTCCAGTTCTAAGTCATAGGGCAGCAGGGTTTGCAAAAAAGAACAATTATTTTTAAAAGTGTTTCCTAGTTTTGTCCTTTGTCATGACAATCATTTTTACTGAAAGATTTTCCTTTCCTTTCCTCTTTAAGGGGAAGGTTCAGCTCAGATTATCAAATCTGACAAGATTAAAAACAACTGAAAACAGAATCTTAAGATTGTGAGATATGATCAGCCCAAACACACTACATACAGTGATGTGGGAGTTCAAGTCATTACTCTGAAACCGCTTCCCCAAACTTGCAATCTGATTCAGGAAGTACGACACAAAGCGACATGATCTTCAAGTAGCGGTCTTACATGTTTGACGAGGGACACACCACCAAGAATGGTCCAGAAGCTGCCCTAGTTTAAAATTCCCTGGGCTCCCTAGGTGACAGGGTATGTGGAAAGACCTGAACAATTAAATGTCTCATCAACCAAGCCATTTGGAAAGTCTGAAAGCCAGTTGAATTATTTTCCTCTTCATCCTGAACAACAAAAACCTCGCTACTCAGGGTAAAAGCCAAAATGCCAACCCATACAGCTTTAACAGAGTTTAAATGACTGAAATCACTTTACTTATACATCCCCTGCAATGAAAAAGTACGATGGTATGCGTGCCCTCAAGTCCAGGTAGGTTTCCTGGTAGGTTTCCTGGTATCTGTCGTAAGAGTGGGGATAAATAATCCCAAAGTGTAAAGACTTTTGACAAATACCATATTGTTCCAAATATGAGTTTGATCTCAAAAACATGGAGCTATTTTAGGAAGGCACCAAATTCTATTAGGAGAGGATAACTACAGGTAATCTTTGAGCTCAAACAGCATCCAACAGAAAAATAAATAGATAAGAAAAGGATCCCAGGCACTCACCACACTAAATACCACCTGCAGACAATAAATCCCTGCCTACCTAAGGCATTCTTGCCAGGCTTCTGCTGCCGCCAGCAGCAGCAACACTAAGGCAAGCAAAGGGGCAGAGAGGCTTTTGTGTCTTGTGGGGTGATGGAAGTATTTCCATACCCCAGTACTTATATATACTCTTTCTGTAAGGCACATACAAAAGAAATGGGCATCATGGCATGATCAGAGATGTGAAAAGTGAAGCCTTTGTGGTGCTTTTTAGGGTAATATACTAAATAATAGAACAATGTGGTGCTACACTCATCAAAATTCTTGCATTACTGCTTGCTGTAGGTTTGCAGACGTATTCATTTTACTGTTAGAGAAAGACACCACCAATGGTCAGGAATGTAACAGCTGCCCTGAAGGACCCCAGAGAGTCACAGGCTCTGTTTTTTTTATGTAAAAATGAAACCCAGTAACAACAAAACAGTTAACAAGACAAGAGTGTCATCAGCAGATAACTAAGCTCCTAAGAATGTCCTTATAGCTCTTGATATTGAAAAATTAAGATGTTACCTTAAACATATTGCATTACTTGGTTTGCAAAAAAAAAAAAAACCAAAGTAGTAAGTTTCTTCACAATAGGTAAAAAACAAATTTTAAAAACTTAAAATACATTATAATCTATAAACTTAATTTCATTTGTGTAACAGTATGGTGACTCCCCACACTAATTTTAAGAGATTAAAAATATGTTATGCCATTACCTCTGGATTGTCTAACAGAAGACAGCCAAGTTCATAGCAAGCATATGGCTGGACATATAAATTGTTTTGACGGCACAGTTCATCTTTAGCAGCTCGCTGAAAGAACTATAAAAATTAAAGAAAAAAGATTGTAGCAGTACATTAAAATTGACTGTTTGATACTTAAAAAAAAAATCCAGAAGCACTGTTCAACTTTAAACACTAGAAATTAGCTCAAAGCTAAAATGAGAATAAATTTAAAACTTCCAATAGCAGAGATTCTTTAAGCAAGAATGCAGGGGTTTTCACTGACACTAGTCTACCAAGGCAAAACTATTTGTTTGGAATTTTATGAAGTCAATATATTGACTGTTTCAAGAGTTTTCCAACTTCATATTGAAAAAATACTAAATCTAACGAGGAACTTTAACATTAGAGAGTAAGTACCCAGATTATTTAAAATATGCTTGAGAGGCAGGAAATAAAATAAAAGATTTAACACCAGCATCGGCTCCCTTGTTGCTTATGTGAATTGCAATCTACTTTGGGGAGGAAAAAAAACTCAATTGTGCCTACCGATCAAAGCCTGGAGCAGTGGCAGAATTATTCTTTGGTATGTGCTAATAATCAAACCTTTCAGGTCTGGAGGAGAAGCAGCAAACCCATGCTTCTCAAAGGTCAATTTCCAAGTTGTTTTTTTTTTTTTTTTTTTAAAAGTTGAACTTTCTATGTTGGACAAAGTAAAGCCAGCAGAGCCAAGAACTTCTCCATTCTTCTTCCCAGCTTCCCCTTAACTCTTTCTCCTACAAGCCACTTTAGCTACCGTGTTCATCCAACATAGGCATTTACTTTTACAAGACAGAATATAACGAATACATGCTAAACAGAAGATTTTAAAAGAACATGACACTCAGTTGGAATTCACAAAACAGGATGATCAACAGCACAGAAAACTAATGGCTTGCTTAACAATATTTACTGTTTAACAGAATAGCTTATAAAATAAGATTAACGGTGTAAATTATCATTTAACAACTTACCTGAACAGCATCTTCAGAATTTCCTAAGCATTTGTGTATGGCACCAAGAAGCAAATTTCTCAAACCGACAGCTGATGAATCATCAACATCCTGACAAGCTTAATGAAAAGATTCCAGTAAACAAACAAGATGGATTGAAATCCTTCTGTAGACAACAGTTGTGGTCTATGGTGACTTTTAGACCAATGATTAAGTTTACATAGAAAAAGGAGAGGCTACTAACATTAATATAAATCAAAGTAATTTGGTTTCTTTTAAATACAACCCAGTTTGTATGAACCTCATCAAGCAATCTGTCACTCATGAGAACAATTCCTAACAGGAACAAATGGGCTGAAGTCAAAGGCAGTTGCTATGTTCTTCTCAGAAAAGGAGAATCCATTTCTCTTTGAAATATCCACTAAAAGGTGAAGTTAAGAAACAATCACCTCCTCTTGGTGTTATGGGAAACTAGGTTGTCCCAGATATTGAAAGGAAAATACGTAGTCCAAGTTAAAAGGAGCACAGGGCAAGCAGTTCAGACAAAGCCAATTTGTTCTGAACTGAAGCGAAGTGATGGATGAACAGAAATCTGTACTGGGCTTAAAAACCCAGACTAGGGTATTGTGGCATCATAATTCTCGACATTGATGAGAGGATAAGGCTTATTTGCCAGACTTTAGCTGGTCTATGATCCAGAGACAGACACTGCCTCCGCTGAGTAGTGCTGTTTCAGAAAGAACTGAATCATGATGCACATAACTGTCTCTAGATGAACCAGGCTCCATTTTGATCCAGCTTGTTAGCGCCGGCTCTGTTAAATCAGGGCTAGTTCCACGAGGAGCCATTTGCACTTGTCTGCACCATTGCCTCCAGAACGGCCGAGGTGCAGGGAGGCCTGCAGGGCTTCTCATCCCTTCAGAAGGAGCACTCCAGCTGTGGCTGGAGTGGTAGAGCTCCTTCAACTTCACATTCTGCCTCATCTCATAAACCATGCCAGATCTTAACGAGCTCTGCATTCACAACACAGTTAATCCACAACCCAAATAAGCCACCTATGAATAACTAGGAGTTGGCTGCGTGAAGTATTTGGACACTACACAATACACAAGGCTGTCAACTCACCCTTGCATTGCAAGCCTCAAGTTACTTGGCTTTTTACTTACGTGGATACAAATTAATTCCTTTATTTTTAAGTCCACTTCTAGCCCTGAGGAAGAGCCTGGAAACTCGTTCCAGCAAATTACACTCCAATTATTCAAGAGAAGAGGAAGCAAATAAAAAAAAAAAATCCTACCATCTCGTAATTCTGAGATACACACAGGGCACAGCAATAACATTGCCACTGTGCAGAAAATCTTCAGTCAGGTATCGCTGATGCAGACACATCTGTCAGTGTCAGACTTTACAAGAAGCATAGAAGAGTTTTAACCTATATTCCTGTTTCACATTAAAATGCGCACCACCAGCAAGAAGCTTATACAAGGAAGAACTGCACTGCTTCTGAGTGTGCAGGAAAGAAGTGCATATCCTTTACAATCTCTAAAGCTGATGGTTCTAAACGCAAGTGACAGAAAAAAAATTGTGACATTTATTTTTATGTAAATAAATCTAATTTTAAAGCCTTCACCATTATCTTTGGGACTAGAAAACTAGGGATCTGAATGTAACCCATCACCATCACACAATTTAAATGGAAAAATTATCTTAAAAACAGAACAAAACCCACAAACTAGTCCTGACTCTCAACTTAAGCCCTGGTAGTTTTCTCACTTAACGTAAAAATCGTGTACAACCCGCAAAAGTTCACAACTGCAGAAAAAAGGAAGTAAGTATCTCTGTGGCAGACATTTTTTGTTTTATTTGCTAAATGAGCGGGTAATAACTTGAAACTGTTTGCAGAACACAAACACGACTGATAGCTGGATGGGGGAGTAATGAAAACTTCATGATAAACACTGTTACCATAAGCTTCACATGACAGACATCCAAAGCCATCTGGAGACTAAGAAAGAAGCAACCATAAAATGTTCCTTTCACCACTGAGATGGTCCCAGCAGCCAAGATAAACAAAATCCTTATGTCATAGATGACCTCACAAGCCACATACTTCCTCTTAGAAGAAAACTGACACGCAGAAATTAATTGGTAGTTTTCATTTGCTTTGGGTTTTTTTTTTTTATTTTGTAGCTAGGTTTAAACGAGTTAAATTTTGTTTAGTGATTTTGAACAATAGCTATCACACTATTGTTTCATTTTAAACAACAGGCAAACATAACTGATTAAAAAAACAACTATATGCAGCAAGGCAGTTAAACTTCTCCCAAAAACCTATTAAAAAATTGTAAAAAAGAAGCATTAAGCTGAATCTTAATGGGTCATTGTTAAACAAACTGTTTCGCTGTCACACACACACAGAGGTTTAAATTTTCACGCTACAATAATCAGCTACTCCACACAACAGAAGAAAATTACACACCTCATTTAAAAGAGTAAATAAATAAATCAAGGAACCATACCTTGACTCATATGTTGTAAGTTCGAGAGGGAACAGTTTGGAAGGGCTTTCCATAAGTATAATACTTCAATGGATGCCAGGACACAGAGCTCTTTGGTTGGCATTTGTTTTCTAAATCTATCTGCCTGCAAAGTGGGGAGAAAAAGGGAAGGGAGATCCGTCATCTGTCCTTTTACAGGGAACAGAATATTCACAAATAATATATCACAAACAGTAATTCTGTTTCATGAAAGCATCCAACAATTTTATGAAAATAAAGTCGGTGGTAACTTAGCTTAAAGACTAAAAAGCAAAATCTTTCAATTAATTTAAGGGCTTACATATTGATCAAAATTAAAGCTTCCTTGTATGCAACCTAGATTTGTTTTGTTATATTTCACAATTCCAAGTACACACTGACTGGATGCTGAAACGGCAACATCTGCAAAGGCCATGAGTTGGGAGATATTTCCCAGACAACTCCTAGCTTTCAAAAAAGAACTAAGGCTTCGATAAACAAGACAAGATAAAAAGGAGTAAGAAAGGCAAAGCTAGAAGGAAAATTGCCAAAGCAACTACAGTACCATGTATTTTTATCTTTAATAATTACTTTAGTTGTAAAGTGAGTAGCTAATTCACATTTCTTTTGCTAGATCCTTAAAATACATGACGCTATTGTTTTTCCACCTGAATCCTCCCCCCTAATTCTACAGAAGCAACACAGGAGAAAACAGATACATCCTTCAAAAATAAATACTGGTAAAGAATCCAACAGAATTACCAAGAGTAATTACTGTACTGAAACAAGTCAGCCTATGCTAAACCAAACCTTTTTCACTGAGAATTGTTCAATCTGATTGTTTTTTCTTTTGAAAAGTTTCTGAACTTCCTTGAACACATTCTGAGCACCATTGACATCACCAGTGGCTCCTTGACACACTGTAAGAACACAGAAACAAAAATGTGTTAACACTACTGGGATACGAAACTGGAAAAATTAAGATTAGATACCATTCAGTCACAGGAAAAAACACACTCACTTCCAGAAAGGATCTAAACTGAGGATTTGACAAACATGCAAATCCCAACTCTCCCAGGTACCCTCTGTGATCATTAACAAGTCAGTGCTTCCTTTTCATACCCAATAAAGAAACTAATACCACCCAACATCTACAGATTTATTTATTAAATCTTTGCAATACACTGTTATATGACCTGTCACTACACTGACAATCATAACTGCATCTACATCTAGGAGAGGGAAGCAGGGGGGGGACAGGGGAGAAAGTATTTATGCACATGAATGTGCGTGCATGCAAGTGTACATTATATAAACAAAATTATGCAAGTCTGGCATAAAGCTGCATAAGCAGCAGGCAGCATGGAAGGCACTTCGTGCACTAGTAAGTTTCCCAAAACAAAAAATAGTGCTAAAGCCTTATCACATCACTGATTTATCACTTAGCCAACACATTGAATATACTTACCTGCTGTTAAATAAGCATAGTAGCACTGAGACCACCTGGATTCATTTTTAAGCCTTTCAAAGGATTCAAACGCATCTTTGAAATTCATCTCTATCATGCTGCACCAACCTAAAAAAAAAAAAAAAAAAAAAAAGACTAATTTAACTTCAGAGAAAGCACAGTAAGTCAAATTTGGTATCAACGTTACCGAAACACACAGTCTGTTATGACAGCTGGAGCTAGTTTAACAATTACACCAATAACTGAAAAAGTTAAAACCAAAATAAATCAATAACATACATTTAAAGCCTGATTTAAACTTACTGGGAAATGTTATAAGATTCCATACAAAACAATGAATCCACTTCAGAGCAACAACAAATCTATAGAGAGACCAGAAGTTTGGGTTTTTTTATTTAAATACTATGTTTTGTAGGATGCTGAAACTTACAGAGCTACTACTTGCTCCCTTATTCTTCCCCACTGTGAAAAGATCCCTTAAAGAGATACATTTAAAGCTTGAAGCAATATATCTTCTCCACTCTAAAGACCTGTATGCAAATTAAGAACATATAGCGTATATTGCTACTGAGAGAAGGAAATGAACATGAAATACAGGTCCTGCAAACTGTGAAGCTTCACTAGACAATCAGTATTTGGCACAGCAATGGTGATTCCACAGACAAATCAGATGAGTTAATTTCTCATTTTAAATAATATTCTGTAGGTGAACAGTTTGCCCTTGATTCTATAGTCTACTCTCTGATTTTGCATCACCTTATATTTGCAGAAAACTTTAAAATAATGAAGAGTTGTTGAATTCTACTTGCCCAAACAAGACGACAGGATTATTGCCATAATCCACTGAAGACAAAGGCCAGTACTCTAAAACGTTTGTGGTTTTTTTTTTGTTTTTGGGGTTTGTTTTTTTTTTTTTTTGAAATCTGAATAAAAATAATCCATTTTGTTTATTGAAGTTACTAGTCTAAACTTGAAAGTGAGCTATTTATAGTATAGAAACATCCAACTTACCTATTTCGTATAAGCAGACATGTTGAATCTCCCTTTGGTCTGTTGCAAGTTCCAGAGCGGTATGAAATGAGGTCAAGGCACTATTGATTTGACACTTGTAAAAGTGAAAGAAGAAAAAAAAATTCAGATGTCTGAAGTTTCAAATTTGTTGGATAATTTGATTTTGATAAGGAAAACATGCAGATTTGTGTTAATAGGTATTTAAAAATAACTATAGAGTTAAAAAAAAAATAATTGAAGTGTCTTACAGGCTTCAGGCTCTGGTTTGATTAGATGAAAGAGGCACGATATCCCATTGAGATGAAAGCCTCAAAATTAATTTCAGACTCTAGATTATTTTAAATGAGCTAAAACCCACCATAGAGCTAACAGTTTAAAGAAGGGCTAATATTTATTCAATACACAACCTCCACATTGCAATTCCTTTGGCCAGCTTCCCTCCTCCCAGCTCTCTCAACCTGATCACTTTTGAATGGAAGTATGGGCAAATTACGACAAAGCCTTTATTTACAATGATAAAGAAGCATTGTAAAGAGGTCCCATAGCAAACTGATTTTTCCATGTACTTCATATTCATGATATGAAACATAATACAAAAGCCAAATTATACGAGACAAGGGAAGTAAGAATCACTACTACAAAGCAACTCAGATTTATATTTAAATGAAACTTTAGACAAGAATGCAAAGTGTTTGCTTGCAAGGTACTAACAATTAGTTCCACCATGTGCAACAGTAAAAATTAAAAAACATATGGTAAGGAAATTGCACTCTAAAAGTCATATAAAAAGATAAGTATAGAACCCTACAGAGTTAAAAAAGGGGAGAGGGGAATAGTAGGAGTTTAATAATGTAGTAACAATCACCAATAACTTACAGCCAGTTCAGATCATCTCTTAACCTTAAAAATCAGTGGCTGTATTCCTTCTATTTGGTGTCAAAGTCCAGAATTCATTGGTTTTGTGCAGTAAGCTTTTGAGTAATCTCATTTCTACTCTTATTAGTCATTCCACCTTTAAAAGCCACATATTTTTAGCATCTGTCAATAAAGTTTAGCTTTCTGCACAATAAGGGTATCTTTAATGTTGGATTTTATTTTGAACTATCTCCCCTTTTTCCACATCCCTCAGTGGATGTGAAAAACCACTTTAAGCAACAGTTAACAGAGAATTCGTGAATGCTGCATGACATGTAAGAAGACACAAAGGCATATGGGATAAAAAAAAACATTTTGATAAAATCATTAGTTACCAACAGCTTAGCAAAAAGAGATTGACAGTTTTGTAAGAACAACTTCTTTTGACTACTTTAATTTCTAGTTTTCCCAGTCTAGGAAGGGACTTCTCTGTCACATTCGGGGGGGGGGGGGGGGGGGAATGCAAATCAATATTTTATTAGTTTTATACAGACACACTATATATCCCAATATAATTATAATAATTTATACAACAGAGGAACATATAAGCCACTCTCTGCTGGCTAAGCATGTAAGTAAAAGAAACCCTTGAAAAAGCAAGCCTGTCATCAACACAGGTGTAACTGAATTCAAAAATTCCTGCAAATGTCTGCAGCGTTGTATCTTAAGACCACACACAGAGCTCTAAAGTGATTTTATTAGATTTGCTTTTTTGTCTCATCACGGGTAACTGTTTTAGTTGCTAAGGAACAATTTAACCATAAATCACATATATTGCATCAAGACAGTACAACTAACTACCAACAAAGGGATCCATAGCTGTACCAACATAAACACTGTACACCTAGACAATAAAATGGTGATTAGATCAAGATGTTTGTTGGCATGACAGAAGAATATACTACACAGAAAGACAGGTGAGTTATATTTGCGCTCAAAATTTCCAGGGAGCCTGAGCAACATACATCTTGTTTACTTTTGTAGCAGCACAGTCTCTCCACTACATATTACTCCACTGATGCTGCACCATTCCAACACGTCTTCCTGGAAAATAAGTGTTATGAGCCCAGTCTTACAGAAAAAATAAAATAAATCGGCTTAAAACTTTATCTTTGCAATAAGAAAATATTAAGTCTATGTTTTGATTGCTTCTGAGGAAAATGCAAAAAAAATAAACAACCTAAATATTTAGTCCTCTGTGAAGATACTTTGCCTTCAAAAAACCTAAATATTTAAAAATAGAAATTACTTATTGTAGCGTATGTTATTCCACACAATGAATAATGGCGACTACATCACTGTCTGCAATGCCGTATACCAGCCTGGAGCAACACATGAAATACTGACCACCTAGTAATACACAAGTCCAGTTAGTTGAATATTCAATCTTCAATAATCTATTTCTCTAGCTGTCTAGATCTCTCAAGTGCTTTGACACCTGCCTAAGTTTTCCTTAAGCATCAAGCTCAGTAAGTATGTTTCAGACACATTCCTTAATAATTAAAGTCTCAATCATCTCCAGGGATTGTGACAACACACTGGAATATATATTTCTATTCTTAGTGTTGATTCTTTAAATAAATTAATTACTATCCATTTACTGTTTCAGAGAATAAACAGAAAGTCCCAAGAGTCTGCAAGTATAACATTATGGCTGACACTTAGAATCACAGAATCATTTAAGAGTTGGAAAGGACGTTGAAGATCATCGAGTTCTAACCCCCCTGCCATAGACGGGACACTTCCCACTAGACCAGGTTGTCCACTTGAAATTGATGTTCTTGAGATTTAAAAATACACATACACACACACACACTTGTAATTCTTTCAACAGGCATCACTCATACCTCTTGGGCATAATAAGAAGACAAAAAAAATTAATCCACAAAATGTGTAATATACAGAACTACATAAGCATAAAGAGGATCATTAAAGCTAATGTGATAACCATAACCTTACATTTCTTGGCTTCAGATTAAAACCAAAACCACCCCTACCTACTAACTTAAGCATCTACAGAGCTTACCGAGCCAAGCCAGATTCCTGAGCCGACACGTTTTTCCCAGAGTTTTTCTCAAATCTCAGGACACCCTCCCTCTCCCAGGACTTCTCTATTCTCAATCAGCCCTACAAATTTGTAAAGCTTTTAAGAAGCCATGCTCATAATTAAGGGGAAAACCAGCAACCAATATCTAAAAGGGGACAATTTACACTGAAAGACACTATAGGGAAATTTCAAAGCCTGTATTTTCTATTGCTTAACACACGCCCCTTCTTCCCTGGACACACCACAAAATCAAAATAGAGTAAAACTAGGATTCTGTATTTTATAGCCTAGAACAAGTAAGTAGAGAAGCCAGCACAATTCCTGAAAATGAACTTTGGCATTACACAAGCTCTGAAAATTTCTTTACTTAAGACATCATTGTGACTTTATTCCAGACAATTTATTTAATACTGTTCAATGCTTATTATTACTCTTGCCCTCAGTCTACTTTTCTGTGCCACACCCTCCCACCCCTAAATAAGAATGATACCACTGATACCAAGATGTCTACAAAAGGTAACTAAAAAAGCAAGTGTACTTGTCAGCGGTGTATTTAAGCTTGCAATACCACTACACACCAAACACACTGTAGCACACCTGAATGTACCACTGGTGTTTTGCCTGTCAGCTGGAGTATTCGATACATTCTTGTTCACTCTTAACATGCACCAACTGAACTCTACAGATCAAGCCTCAGAACCTGAGTTTTAGTCCCAGCCCAAGAAATTTCTTCTTGTTTATATATGCCCACCTGGAGTCTGTTCCCAAGAGAAGCAATCTTGCCCAGTTCACGATTTTGTTTAGGCAATTTTTGCTTTTTTACCCTTACTGCTCTCCACATGAAGCTATCAATCTATTTAACTATTTCTGAGTGGGGTGATTTGTACTATTTAAAAAAAACAGATGGAGATTTTTAAAGTGTTTCTGGTTAGTAAAATAAAATTTAAAAAAAGAGGGAAAGCAAAATTGCAAGCTAAAAGCGCAGAGGCACGTAAGAAGATTCAGAACACCGCTTTTTACTTTGCCCTCTCCCATGCTACCACCATGCTCATCTTTCACTACTGGCCACAATACCGCACTTAAATAGTCTAAGTCACAGTCTTAAAAGTAAAATGGTATTTATTAACATAATTATAATATTAGACAAGACATTTGGCAAATGGATGGTAATATTTTTATTTTCACAGTAATAAGAAAGGCCCAAGGGTACAGCTGGAAATTCTGGTTTTCAGACCAACGGGTTTCAGCAGCTATTATACTCATTACATTTTTAAGTACCCTTTATGCACAAGTATAAAATATTATTCTCAATCGTTTTTAGCAGCTTAAGCTTACATGAAACATCACTATCAGCTTTAGTGGAAAGTACTTCAAAGATACAAATAGTCAGACATTCACAAATAAATACTTGTGAGGCTGGAATACATACCATACAATCACAAGTCAAGCACAGCAATAGTTATGCCCATAAAAACAGCCTAAGTGAATTACACAAAAGTCAAGGAAAATGCTACTTCTAATACACAGTCTCCTAACCTACTCTCTGAAAAAGAGACAGCCTACCAGTGCAACCTTTAACTTTCTGGTGCACTTTCATTCCAGCCTCCCCAGATCATCCTCCTCTCCTTTCCCTCAACTCATTCATTTCAATAGTCTCCAAACGCTTTCAGACTTCATTTCTCAAAAACATGAATCTGGGAAAAAAGTTGAAAGGTAATTTGGTCCACACTTCTAGTAGCTATAAGGCTACTTTGTAGAAAACTGAAGTCTGTTAAGGCTTTTATTCACTAGTATTCATATATGCTTTTTGGAGCACAAAGCATTATACAGTCACATGCTCTTCATTTGTCTTTCATAGCCCTGTCACTGCGAAATATTCCTTCCTCCTTCATTGCCTGCCTTGGCAATTGTCTCCTTTGTCAGATTTGGGTCTCACTGTCAAGTCTTGCACTACTGCTTCTGCCTCTAGATTGGTTTCCCTGCTTCCAGGTACTCATGGCTGAACGGTGCTCCTTACTGTTTCTTTTTTCCACAGAAAAGAAAAACATACACACATACACATAAATAGCTGTGTGTATGTATGTTAGCATACACACACACTTACTTGCCAATAGAAGCTGAACATACCATCAGCTGAAAGTTACACAAAATGTATGTGTCTGTAGGACCAACGTCTATAAAATAACCCTGATGGACTGAGTGCTAGTAGGCTCTAATACAAAGCCTACAATGACCATTATTGATTCTTATTTCCAGACCACACGAGCTCTTCTGTATAACAACATATAAGCTGCCGTTCATCTGCGTACAATTAAATTTTATCACAGAATTGTTAAAAGATTACAGATGTTAAAGACTATAAGATATACAAGCTTTAGCTCAAAGTATACTTTAAGTGCTTACAGGTTAAAGCAGAGACTTACTAGTTTCGGCACGTCATCTCAAAATAATATTCCCATGCCTGGCAGAAAGAATTTAAACCTACCTGTGTATTAACAATTTCAAAGAAGGCCATATAAGCACTTTGTAGGTTTTGCAGGACCTTCACTCGGGCCTCTGAGAGGTGAGATGGAAATTACTACTCAGCATATTAGTTTGTAATCCAAGAGTATATGTGCGCTTCTGGTTCAGAATGTAGAATAAGGCCAATGCCAGGATTTGGGACATATGTAACTACAAGTATATTGTGCATAAATCTAGTATAGCTCCCCATGCCATTGCCACCACATTTTCACACATCTGCCTTCACTATTATGTCAACAACATTGGAGCAAATTAAGTTTGCAAAATTCCTAATATAGTCTATAGAAGAGCTTGAGACATTTAACCAAAACATTTAGACACAGCAAAGCCTCAGTACTACAGTACCACTTAGAACAAAAGCATGACGGGGGAACAAACGAAAAAAAAAAAAAAAAACATAGCAACAAATAACCCACACCAAAACAAAACAAAAAAATAGAGAGGGTCCTGAAAAAAAGCTCTCATGCAAAAAAATACGTGAATAGGGACATTTAATTCCTGTTAGCAACTAATAAGCATTCTGCTGACTAGGGGTATGGCTACATAGCATAATCCATAGCGTTCTGCCTGCCTCAGCTAACTGCGCTATCATGGCTACACAGTCTATGGCACAAACTATTTCACTTGGAGCTAAACTTCAATGTCTATATGGAGTATCATTTAACGCACAAATACTAAGATAACAGGTAAAGAACTCTGCTTTGAAACATAACAGTACTCCAGAAAGGGACTGACTGTACAAAACTGACACTCATCCCAAACCTAACCTCTGTATTTATACATAGAAACATGTACTCAGTTTATTGACAATTATGTTTACAATTTTGCCCTGAAAGTCAGAATAATCATATAATAGTTTAATTTTATTCCTCATGACATTAAACACGAAAAAAGTTTCACATACCAAGTCACGCTCTGGCAATCAACATATTTACATTTTTAACTTCACTTGTGTTCATACACATCTAATTGAACCAAGACCAGTAAAATCCTTCCCACTCAGAAAACAGCAATACCTCCCATAGGCTTCCCAAGCTTGCCTGTGACAGTGTAATTCCCCAAATGCACTTTTGCATTCAGAAAGATAGCAAAAAGAGAAAAACAATATCCAAACCCCATGCAAGTATATGCCTGCAAAATCTGATAGGTCACAGAGTGTGCCCCCACTGTTCTGCTACTGTTGTTACTTCCCTCAAAATATTAAGTTGTATTTGCGAGAGTTAACTGCAAACCCTAGCAAAGAATGACCATCAATGTTAAGAGCTGGATTAACTCTTGTAACTATGATGTTGAGATGAAGGGTTGAACATTCCAGTTTTGTGCTTTTGTGTTGGGTTTTCTTGTTAATGTAATCGCTCTGGAAATATTCTAGTCTGATAAGAGCAGCAGCCAGGAGCTGAGTAGTTTGAGGTACTCATCACCATCTTGTATTATCACAGATTCTTAAAGAGTAACTCAGCCAAAAGCAACGAGGCTGCTGCAGTGTTTGAACAACACTCTGCAACAGCATGCAGAAAAACATTTTTGGTGAATAAATTTGTGCTTGGGTCAGAGCTCACTCTTAGCAACAGAAAACATCCTGGTTTGACCTCGTAAAAGCCAAAGCAGTTATTTGAGAGAAATTATTGCAGAGAATTAGCTGTATACGACAATGCATAAAATGAGAAGCAGAAGATAAATACTATGTACTCAGCAGATAATAGATTTTAGCTTGACAAGCAAAACTGAAATAGCTATTTATACCACAAGAAACTCATGAGTGACCGAAAGCACTTCCTTTTAGCACAGAGCTACAAATGTATCAAGCAGCTGAAAAAGAATTTCAAAGTGCCATTAATTTGGATAGAAGTAGTAGAAGAGCAGGTTTGGCATGTGAATTTGAAACTAGGATTCCTTTCTTCTTATTTATCTTTGTATGTATCTGTATCTTTAGGCACAATTTCCTGAAGCTGCACGTTCATTCACATCAGGAAAACATAAAATAAAGAAGGCAGAGGGGAGGTGGAATTAGTCAAAAGGGTGAAAACATGCAGTACCTCTAATCGCTGTATCCTTCCCTTGAAGAACATGAACAGAGAGGAATTTGGATAAGCAGATTCTTTTTTTGCAAGAATTTCTTTTGCCTCTTTCAACCCTGCCTTGTTATCGCTGCCATCAAGGGCAAAAAAGGGACGAACAACTGTGTGGTACCACAACAGAGCTAATCTAAAAGAAACATAAGAGTAAAAAGGATTACAGCTCATAAACAGAAATTTGAGGATAACGTTCTACACAGGTAAATTTATTAAACGATTCTGAAAGACAAAGATAGATATGAATCTTCTCTTATACAACCTGGCTTTAAAACAAACACCATATTGCTGCCATACATCAATGTACTCCTAAACTGCACCTGAACATACAATTCAGTACACATTACCCACAGGTAAAGTAACAAATCAAGCTCATAGCATCAAAGCAGTTGACCATTTAGAACTCTGTAGGTTTTAAAAAAGAAAAACCAACAGGAAAACTTTGAAAACAAAGTGTTCTTTAGCAGGGAAAAAACCCCAAACTAACAAACAAAACCAACAACAAAACTAAACATACATCAACAGACACACTTGAAATCAATGTCAAAAAGAAATACATCCAGTGTTCAGAAGCACAGAGATCTACACAACTTACATTGCTGCTGGAAACAAGAGCAGAGCACAAAGATTTCCAAGACCATCTGAAGGAATAAACACCCCCAAAAATACCACTTTTCTTCCCCAGAAAGGAGTAAGAACAAATCAACAGGAACATTTAATCCTAAGATCTCTTAACCTATCAGAAATCCAATTCTTCTCCCTAACAAGAGACTTTAGCTCTGCTGTCAATGTTTCAAAAGTGACATCTGATGGTGCATGCAGTAGGTCCAGTAATAGAAGCATTAATCTGGAAATAATGGAATAATAAACCCATTTATGAGGGCAGTTTAAACAAATCTGGCTAATCATTCACCTGATAAAAAGACCTGAATGCAGGTGCAGGATGAAGGCTTGCGAAGGAGCATACACAAAAAAATACTCCTCTAAAAAGACTATAAGGGAACATCCCATTTTACTCAGATGCTAAAATTAAAAATAAACTGGAAAAGATCTTTGGCTAATAGTAAGATAAATAGCTAAGTGAAATGAAATCAATGACTCATACAAAATAGCATGCTCTCCATAGCAGAGAATATAACTCACATAAATTTACTCAGCCTTCAGGGGGTGCTTTAATTTACTCTGCTGGCATATAAATTACTAGACATTAGAATAGCAGGTACCGAAGAACACAGAAAAATACTGACACAAACCCCAAATACATGTAAATAACTAACAGCAGAGAGATCTCATACACTAGTAAGTGACGAATTTACTAAACCATGGCATGTTAAACAACAAGCTACGAGTTTATTTTACCTGCTGTTGTTTCCTTTAAAGCAACATGACTTTTTGGTTTTGACTTTTTTCCAGTTACTTACTTTTAGTACTAAGTTATCTACCAAAGCATTTCAATATAGCTACTCACGTAGCTAAAGGGGCCTTCATGTCCTTACTTTCACTTGCATACATCAGTGAAGAAAGCCCCTGTAGGCGGTCTCCAGGAAAACCCAGCAGGTTGATGATTTTGAGCAGGTTTGGGGGCACCATGGATATGCAAAGATGAAAAAGTCCATATCCAAAGCTAACAGCACCTTTCAGTCTGTTTAGCGAATCCTCCGTTACACCTTCTGCAGCAATATGATTATCATTTGCAGCATCAGAAGTCAAGGATTCCTGAGTTGTTTTCTTCTGATATATTTCCTGAAGTGTATTAATGTCCGTATAGCACTTATTGTAAATTTTCCAGGCTTTTCGGAGTATCCACCCACCTTTTATGTATGCTAAAAGTTAAGGAAAAAATATTTCAAGGACATATTTCAGACGTGGAACATAGAAAGTAGTAAATGACATTTCACAAATCCTAGGATGCTCTCTCTATTTGGATTAACTTACTGTATAAAGGATTTTGTAATAGCTACTGTCCTCTCAAAGAGGTCTTTTATACTGGGCAGTACAAACCTTTCAACCAGAGACTTTAAAACAGCATGCAATACAAAGGGACTTCCCTTCAGCTATGTAGCAACACAACTGTCAGAAAGAAATACAGAAATTAAAGAACTTAATGCTGGATTCCGCTCCACTACAGAGTGGAGATGAAATGGCTGCCTGGCAAACAGCAAGAATCAAAACTCAATGAAGAGATTATACCTCTTAAGCCCAAATGATGTTACAAGACAGCTGATGGGAAAATACTATGAAAACACCTTCCTTTGGGTTAGAAAATAATATTTTCAACACCATTAATTTCCCTGCCTCTCATATGAACACAGCGTCTTATAATTAAGAAATAAATCTAAAAAAAAAAAAACAACAGAAGAATGCATACATTTTATGATTCTAAAACATTTTTCAGTTGCCTAACTTCCTCAATTACGAATGTAAGCTGGGACCCTAAATTTCCCTGAAAATCTGGTCTTCAGCATTCTCAGTTGAGAATGAGAGAATTATCAGTCTCGTTACCCTCTTTGCAGGAGGGTAAAGAAAGGCATGACACCAAAAGGTGAAGATGTCCAATTTGCCTATTTACACAGCACTCATCTTGGTTATAGCACATCCCTGGATAAGGATAAGTGGTAAACAGAAAAACACACACAGAATATACTTGTACATCTTAATTGTAAAAGCAGACACCAGCATTTTGTCTGTGATAGAGCCCTGAGAGTTAGGAACTGCAGTGACAAAGGATTTAACTAAAAATGAGAGAAAATAAAAGCATAGTTATAGCAGCAGTGTTCTAAACAGATATCAACAAATTTGCAGAGATCGTTGTTATGACTGATGCCAGAATTAGATCATAACAGGTGGGGTGTGTCAAAGAAAAGGAAAACGCTATTAATACCAAACCACAAAGAGGGGCTGAAGCTAGTTTGACATTCCTAAGAAACCTCACTGAGAGAGACTGCAAAATTTGTATTCTCAGTTGCGACAGAAGGATTCTGTCAACATGAACTTAAAGTATTAAAAACATTAATCCTCTATCTTGAGTTCCATATTAAAGTGCTATAATAAAAAATGTAAACCCTTGCCATGATTCAGCTGCATTACAAGACTACCATTACTTCAATTTTAAGCAATTAGGTCACTTTTTGGCTGCACAGAATATTTTAAAAGTTATGCGGTTCACCACAAAATGAATGCTCATACAACTATGCATAGCAATGCAGCAGACAAATAATAAGGAAATACCCACATTTTACTTATCCTACGGATAGCTATTAGCAGAAACACTAACTACTGTGTTCTGATGCATGCATCAAATGGAAAGGATAGGATGTCAAAAAAAGTATAGTTTTAGATTTTACTTCCGTCAGTGTGCTTTTATTAAGAGTTCACTAACACAGCATAACCCTAACACATTTGATATACTAAGATAAAACAATCTAACAAATTAAAATAATGAATTTCTGACTTTTCAAACATAAAAATTAAATCAAGCCCACTTACTGAGCTGATTTCCCAACATGAACTTCTGAAAGTACTCAGACCCATGACATCAGTGGTAAATATTAAGAAAAGGTAGTTCAATATTGCTGTGGGAAGCTAATATAAGTTGCTGTGTTACTAACTTTATGATGAAGCTATTTGTAATACATCCATGAGGGTGGAAAAGAAAAATCTAAAATGTGTTAGGCATATGAGAAAGCAGCTTGCATGTCATCATATGCTTCTTGTCAAACTGTTCCAGGAAGAAAAACAGAGGAAATTTTTTATCCATCCACCAATCAGAAATATTTGTCTGCCTCTGAAGAATGCCTTTTTTTTTTTTTTTAATTACACTCATTTGAATAATCTGGTTGCTACTTCTGTACAGGAACATGATAAAAACAAAAGATGTTTATACATAATCAGAAAGATAATATACTTAAAAAAATGAAATAATGGATCCAACAGTTCAGCAACAGCAATAACTAGCAGTCACTGAGGTGGCATTTAACAGCTTGAAATTTTAACTAAAGATTTCGGGTGTATTTTTCACTCAGCAAAGTAACTCAAATATACTACAAGTTCTGCAGTACTCTGCTACCCACTTCAGTTCTCTGAGCAGCAGACGAGAGAAAAGGAACAGACACCACGCTCAGTTACAGCATCCAACCCAGCTGTGCAGCTGCAGAATATATACTGAAATAAGGAAAAAGCTTCAAAAGGGGGGAACAACCCACAAATGAAAACCCAGAACTGCATCAAAAATAGTAAGAAAACCTTTCTGCAGCACTACATGCACAGCAGACAAATACCCCCTGTATTTCTGCTAGCTGGAACCAAATGCATTCTTGATGCCATGGCTATAGAAGAACTCAAGTCTGCACATTGCAGAAAGCATTACATCCCTGACTGACATCCCTAGAGTTATTTTAAATAACCCGAATGTTATTTCCCCAATTCCTTTCAGCTGATCAGCAGGGTTTTCAGTGACAATCTGGTCTGACTGCCTTCTCCTGGTCTTCACTGATTTGGTAAGAACCTGGGAACACGCTCACTTTGTATATGACCTTGACCACATTTTCTATAAACACATGAATAAAGGCATGTTTTAAGATTATGCAAGAGATCCAGAAATGCAAGAGAACATTAGAAACAGCTTTGTATCTGAGATGAGAAGGTTTGTATTCAACATGACGGGATTAACCTCTTTGGCATGCAAGGATGCACTATGGTGACCAGAGAATAAGAACTGATTCAGCAGTTTCATCTTCAATATGCTCATTTAAAATTACTTTCACTGGCAGTTTGTCATCTCCCTGAGTTGTCATGAACGTAACACATATAGACTATTAGGATTTTCCCAGTGGCCCGGATTTATAGCCTCTTTCATCTTGCAGGCCACACGGAGCACACAGATGCTACCCATCTTTGTACCAACTCCTCAAATGCCTCTATGGGAGCATGCAAAGGATTCCAACCTATATAAGGAGAATCAGTTGAATATGATTATTGGTCTGAAAAAAGCAGAAAGCTGCAATCTGTAGCAGTCCAACTCATTTTATGATACTGCTACCTATACAAAGGTAGAACAATACCTCTGCAAGTGTACCAATCTTGGAATGTCTCAAATAGAACTGTGCTCTTTCTTACAAAACAATCATCTTTACTGATAGTTATATAGCCACTTTACGATCAAGCTTTATTAAAAAGGTTGTCATGCAAAAAATATATCTAAACATTAAAGCCACAGCACACCTGATAACTCTTGTTTTACAAACGAGAGCACAGCCAAGTAGACTTGACAGTCTGCTACAATTATTTGTCTTTGCAGACGATCTATCATGGATAGAGTGGATTTTCGTCCATCAACCTGTTTGAAATATACAAACACAGAGCACAGAAAAATGTTAACAAAGATAATACAGAATACCAGTCTAAACATGACAAATAAAAGATCAAAAAAATAACTACAAGTGGTAGTATTGCTACTAAATTAACTCAGCATTTTGAAGTGCAAAACTACGCTAAAAGTTTTTTGACAGCTCATCAAGCAAGCTACTGTTTAATAAACATATGCTATCAACTATTTTTCTTAAGATTCTACAAATACTCAGAACAGATTTACATCTCATTTGATTATTACTAAATAGATCAGACATGCAACTAAAAGATGTTAGACAGAAGGGCACAGAAATGGGTATATGACAAGTGGCAGGGAAAATACAGTACCCAAGAGCAGAGAGCTAAGTATGTCAGGTTCTATACTTTTTACCAAGTAAACTAGATATTGAAGACAAATTTTCTGCTGTAGGTCTGCTGCATCACACTAGGCAGGCCACTAGACACTTCTATACTACTACTTTAACTAGTTCCCAATCTGCATACTTTATTCTTCCTTCATTATTTAGAATGAAAAACCTAAAAATGGAAGGAAAGTTCCCAAGGAATATGCCTGGCACACAGCACTATGAAGCCTCAATCTCACAACTTTTGAACATTACTAGAACACATATGAATCAAACTTAGCCTGAATTAGACAGGCTATAGGCTTCCTGAAATAATTTTAGTAGGTGACTGATTTGAGGTGTTAAGAAAGTAATTACTAACGTCAACACAACCTGCTGATTTACAAGATGAATTACCTGAGTCTGGCTATTTTATGAAACTTAGGAAGTCCAAGCAAACTATTTGACTTAATTTCTAAATTTATTATTAATCTCAACTGCTCTTTGCATATCAAAAATAATCTTTTCAAAATACAAAGAAGACAGAAACAAAGTTTCCAGAAATATTTGTCCAATACACAATTCCATATTTTATAAATAATGTTCTTACATTCTTTTTAATTTTATTCTTGATTGTTTCTATAACTCCAGCTTCTTCACTTTCACAAAGTTTCTCTGTAGCCTTTAAGTCATCACATGCCAGCTGCATTTTCTCCTCTTCAAATGTCATCATGGCATTCTACCAAGAACCAAACATATTTGAATGGTAAAAATCATATATATTTTTATTTCTACAAAAGCTACAGGACAGTAAAAGTTTTCATAAAAACTTGACAGTAAAACTTACTTTTTTTCTTAAAACCTATTAATGCACACACAGATCAGTACACATACTTCTACACAGAAACATCAAACTAGAGATTTGAGAACGCTTTACTAAAAATTTCAAGACAAATCAGAACATACTAAGTCTTGTCCCCTTGTCTTAACAAAGCTTCACAGGCAGTCAAACTGAATGAGCTGTCACATTACATTAGCGGAAGAAAGACTTATATAAATTAATTTTCAATTATTGTTACGTAAGGCACGATTTGCATCTGTGCAGATACTGCTTTTTTGTACAATTCATCCACATAAATAGCAGGCCTCGAAAGTCAGTAACAAGTAACAGCTATTGCCTTTTTCAAAATAATAACCACATTTCCTACATATGTAGGAAGGGAAGAAAAATGCATCCAACTCCAACTACTGCTGAACCAATTTAGAAAGAATTTCAGAACAAGTAACTTCTTATCTTGATGCTTTATTAAACGAAAGCTCTGAATGACACAGGCACACAAAGTGCTGTTGCTATGTTTAGAACAGTAGCTAAGCAAGATATTTTCAAGATCCACTGATGCTGCACTGTGATGTTACACTGGTTCAGTGCATCAATTCAGATAAGCAAGCCTGAGAGATTCTCCCTCTTTTCTTTCCCCTCTCTGTTAAAAGCAAGCATATGCCCCAGGAGGTTTCCTAACCAATATATTTTTTCATATTGCATAGTCTACAGACCCTAGAGAGAATTTAAATTAATTTCACTTACAACTTAGCTATTTCTGGCATAAATTCTCTCTTTAAAAAGAGTATTACCATAGATAATTTCTGGTGTACTCTAAGATTATGCAGCAAAATCAGAATAAGGACAATCTAAAAATCAAGATCCAAACATTTTCTAACACACCTGCTCAGTTTTTATATAAGATATTCCCACTTCTAATACAATAAAAAAAATAAAAATAAAAGCATTTAACTGACCTAACTTGCTCATTACAACTCTTTAGTCAGCCAATATTCTCAGTTCTCATATATTCAAAAAGGAAGCAATGTGAATGGATTGAATTAACAACTTTCACCCAGCCGTATGAAGAAGTTTTCAATAGCAAAAGCCATCAGGAAAATGGCATTTATGACTAATTATTTTAATAATACCTCTACTGCTTATTTAAGAGAGGGTTTTATTATGGCTTTTCGAATGGAACACATTATTATTTCATACATTTGAGAAGCTGAATCACAGAACCTTTACTTTCTATTTAAACCATGTGAGTAAACAAGTTTTAGAAAACATAATTTGTGTTCTAGCTACATTTAATCTAAAACTTTTAAAAAATTAAGTCTCATAAAAAAAAAAACCAACAAATTAAAGTATCCACTGTTATGAACAGACATGCACATACAAACATTAACCACATGAGAAGAGATGCATACTCTCTACTCCCGGCTACTCACCAAAAAGCTGACAAAACTGGCTCCAAAGCTCATTAATGGGCTATGGTTTCTGTGAAGTAAACAAAATGCAATTACTATATGCGCAGGTATTTCCTATCATAAAGATCAATATTGCATTTCTCGATTTTAACATATATCTGTAAATAAATCTTGGGGTTTTTATATCAAGTTACAAACAAATGTCCTATCATTCTTCAAGATATAACAGAAATGGAAAGCCAAAAACTTCTTCATTTTCACGGACTTCAACATATCTTTAAAAAAATAATTTTTCAAGCATTAAGTTGCAGATATTTTTTAAGAAAAACCACTGCCATCAGGACATTCAGTGCAGGTAAAAAAAAAAAAAAAAGTAAGAGCATCACAAAATTAAAGATCCACTAATTCTACTTTTTGTGACCCATCACTACAATTTTGACCTAGCAGACAAGTGTTAACTGGTTTTATTAAGAGATTCCTACTTCCCCCTGTTCCTATTAATTTAATCTACTCTACTCAGATTTCAGACAAATGCATATGTCACATGATATAAATTGCTGGAAATACAAAATTCTTATAAGGTTTATGACTTGATAGCTGCTTTGTTTCAAGCCCAGAATACACATCTTACTACATTATGTGGAACAGTTTTAAGATGTTTCACCTATTCTGTTTGCAGGGATATTCCAAAAGGTTGAAATCAATTGCTAGATCAAAAAATGTAGGCAGCCAAAATTTTGCTAATATACATGACAGGTTTCAAGCTTCAGGGCTATTGTAGTCACACACCACAAGGCTGCAGTAATGTCATATAGAAGGCATTTAAAAAAAAAAAAAAATAATAATAATTGCAGGATCTCAGCAGTATCACTGATCCACACTGTTCAGCAGTGGGCTGACAGGTTAAGATGTCCATGTGAAAACTTCCCCACCGGAGTAAGGATAAAATACATATAGCAGTCCAGAAGAAAAAATTATATACAAACATTGACTTTCAGGATTTAAGAGTTGGGAACATTTACACTACAGGTACATATATTGCTTTAGTACAGGTACATATATTGCTTTAGTACAGTACTTATGCTGTTTCCAACCTAATTAGGCAAGCATCAGATTAAAGTCAGGGTTTTAAAATAGGACAAGCACTTGAAACACATGGAGAAAATAGTATATTGCTTATTAGAACACAAATTTCCAATAGTAAAGCTGCATTATAATACAAGAGTTTGGGGTTTTTTTTAAGGCAGTCATCAATATTCCCCCTTCTCCCTTTTTGATTTAGAATAATATCTAAAAGCAAGGACACTAACAAGAAGAAAGGAAAACGAGGAAGATAAACACAGCAAGTTATAACAGAAAAACCTTCCCATTTTATATACATAACGCTATTCTCGATATACATATAAGATCGACATAACTTGTCGCATTTTATTGCCTTTTTTTTTTTTAAAAAAAAAGAAAAATAGGTTAGGTATTTTCCCCTTTGTTGGCAGGCCAACAAGAACAGCTGCCAGTAAATGCCTCTGGACTGTTCTCTACCAACAGCTGTGTTACAAAGAGCAGTAGAAATCAGCTACACAAGTTGTACTTGCAGCAGCTGGCACCTGCAGCATGAACTCTTGCTGCAGAGGGCACATGGGACCCTCACAATCCACTTTTCAACCCACGAGGCATGCAGGACCCATTCAGCAGCCAGTTTTATCACCCTACTCTACAGCACGTATCATCCACCATACATTTCAAGGTCACACCTACTGCATTATCAACACCCAATGGATCAAAAACTGCAGAACAGACCAGCACAGGAACTATTTACGTTTATGTCCTTATGTATGAAGTCACACTTACATCATACTTTCAAGAAAGCTCAAAAATAAATCAAGTGTTTCATTTATGAGCTTTCTTAGGTCTACCTACACAGAGAGAAAGCAGTTCTGGGGAGGCGAAGCAGGTAGGCATCTCTAGATAATCAATCTTTCATATTGAAGTCCATTCAGAGCAGAAAATTGTCAGAGAAACACTGTTTAATCATAGTGAATGAATTAAGAGACATCAACCACAACAATCTTTGAATATAACCAGAAAAACAAAGATGCATAATCATAAGAAATAGTTAATCAGTTTGCACTATTCAGTAAGATTCTTAATATTCACTTCTTGAATATTAAGCTTCCATCCACACTGAAAATTTTACTTCCCTACCAAGAATGGATCCAAAGAAATTATGTTAATGGAATAACTAAAATTTGAGCATCTGAACCCCTGTAAAAAAACTACTTGTAAAACTGATTAAGTATCACACTCTTACTAAAATTTTGCACAATAGGAGCAATATTTTGAGGTTTTTTTTCCCCTCTGAAACATACACAAGGAAATAAAATAAGCTGAGCAACACATGCATTTAGCTCTCAGAAGAAATTAGCATCCAGGCATTCCTTGGAAATTGGCAAGAAGGATAGGAGTTTTATCAGCAAAACATAAATAGAAATTAAATACCGTGGAATTTTAGAATAGTAACAGTGTTGCATATGAAAACATTTTATGTTCCAGACTATTTTTCACGTTCTATGAATTTATAAAAAAGATCCTGCTGTTGCAGAAATAGCTATTGAAGCTTAAAAAAAAACCCCCAAAAAGCCCACAAAACAAAACAAACAAACAAAAACCAAACATCTGCTGTAGAGGTAAATTGATTCTCTGTCTATGGGAACAATATTTTCAAATAGAGCAACTTGAATAATAGCCATGTTTGGGAGTGAAACCACTAAAAACTGAATAAACAGGAACATAGTTGAGAATCAAACAGCATATACATGCTGTTATAGCAGCTCAATATATACACTAATTTGGGCATACTATTTGAACATTTTTTAAAATTTGGTTTTCTTTCCTCTTCAGGACTAAGAGCCTGTTCTTAAGAGTGCACATATATACGTGTGAAGGTATCAACTAAATATAGATTTTAAAAGCCTAACTGAATAGCAAATTTTAATACTATGTTAAAAAATAAGGCAGCTAGTTACAGTTGAGAGCCAACTGCTCTTCAAGATTACAAAAATTACTGAAGCACTTACTGCAAGCAATGATAATTTATAATTATTTCAACATATGTTTGTCCAAGTAAAACTGAGTTTTCCCGAAATAAATACTCATCTTTCAAAACTGTTTCCCCACTTGAACTCTGACACTCACAGCTCACTGTTTACAATTCTTCCAACATGATTAAAGATGAGACAAAAGACTCAGGAGCCACACTGAGATTATCAGTAGCTGTAATACACGAGTTAAAATGTCGCAGATTAGTCCTTTTTAAGTTTCAGTCAGTCTATAAAAAGCATTGTCATTACAGCACATATGGGCTGTAGCCATAAGGACCCTGAAGCAAGAAAACATGATGCATAATATTATACAATGTCTGGGAGATGCTTCTGTTGAGACCATGGGGTTTGGCAATCAAAACATGAACGCTTTACTGCAGGAGCTCCTCATACAGAGTTTGTGTCATCACTAAACAAAATAAGGAACGCTTCTACCATATTCCTACTGTTCACTGGGTAGAGACTATAGTTGCAGCTTTATGGAAGATCACTTACGGTAATTTCAACATATACAATCCATTTTAAACAACAACCACGTTTAGTGCTCAATCTTTGCAAATATTATGTTCAACAGTTTAGCGTTATCTTTTCTTCGAGAGCTAGGAAAGAAGTTTGCAATGGCCCAGTACTGTCCCAGTAAACACTAAGGCATGACTAATGATGACAGTAAGTTTCTGAGAAAAGCACAATTCCATGAAAATAACCCTCGGCTCAAACTCCTTATAAGTGACCTTCAGCATCAGACATCACTTTACATTTTTTGACAGATTCCAAAAAGTTGTTGATACAAAAAAAAAAAAAAAAAAAAAAAAAAAAAAGAGGCACTTGAGAAAATACTAACAGCAGACCAATGGCCATATTGATGTTGACAGGAGTTATGGAACAGAATACAAATTAACATTGGGACACTGCACTACACATGCTGTCCTCACTACTTTGAAGCAATACCCTCCACTAAGAAAAACAAAACAAAACAAAACAAAAAACAACCACCAACCAAAAAACACAAAACTCAATACTTTTAATTAGGTCAAAGATGAAGAAAAATTCAGTCTCCAGACATATTTTCCAAAATACCATTTACTCCTCACCTATCAAACTAGGACTCAGAAGATAACTTTATTATAAGAAACTCCGTTATCAACACCATTTCTACCACACTAAGAGGTTGTACATATCAATAAAGTTAATATGTATAACTAAACTTAAGTCATAAGCTTATGAGCACTGAAGCAGACCTTTCTTCCAGGTATGTAAACTGGTGTTACATGAGACACTGCTTCTCCCAATAAACCCTGACTAACTCATTTCATTTCATAGCATATCTTTAAGATGTTAATTCACTTTCAGAAGAAAGGTGTTTGCCATGCCCCACTTTCACACACAACAACATTCAGGAGTTTTGAGCCTTGGTTTAATAAGGCTGTAATAATACAGCCCAATTTTACAATTAAAAAAAAATAATCAGAACTGAAGCATATCAAAAGAAAAATCAATTACTTCTCAGTATTTTCTTTTTTCTATAGTCCTTTCCACGATAGTGTTTCACTTCCAAATACATCAGCTTCTAAAGCTAGCTCAGGTTTAAATTTAAGTAATGTAATTAAACCACCAACATTTCCTCCTGCTTTTCTAGGTGCTGCTTCTTTAACCACAGTCTACTAAGAATTCCAGTCATCATACTGACAGCGATGTTCAAGTTGAAACAAAATAAATTATTTTCCTCCAACGTGGAAGAGAAAAGCATAATGAAAAATTAAGAACTCATGTAAGTTCATAGATAAATATAGAAGCAGCTACTGAGTATTTTAAAACACGCACAAATACGTATAACCTACATATAAAGGTAGGGAATTTACTGCAACAACATACAAATCTTTTGGTCATTATTCTATCCCAGATTATTCCAGAATATATTCTAAAAATTATTTGTGAGGCTACAAATATAAGACAGATCTTTACACAAGTATGCATCTCATCCAATATTGGTACATGAAATAGCTAAGGCAATGTAAGTGTCATTACGGTATTAAGACACATTGAGAACTGCAAATGTCACTTCTAGGTTTAGTTTAGATTTCACTATCAGCCCAAATGTGTTTTAATTGTTAAATGAGCTCTTAGTGTACACTTCTATTTTCACTAGAAATACACAACCAAAAGACAAATCCAACAATATAAAAAGAATAATTCTATGGCCCTGTCCCATACAGTTTTTACCCGATTTGTTTTGTCCCGATTTGTTTTGTCCTTCTGCAAATTAACTGGGGATTGTTTTGCTCTAACTTCAGGCAGTTACATGTAGATGCACAAGAATATCAAAATATTGGGAATTATGAGAAGCATTCTAAATTGCACCTTTACTTTTAAAAGTAGTTACAAAGCTGACAGACAAGCTAGTCTAACTGTTGTACTAACTGTCCAATTGTGCACTCTTAATCCATAGGAATTATGGACTTTTGCAAAATCTTTTTCCATTGTAGGTTTAACTAACCTGATCAAAATTACTTTCCAGGACAAACTATAACAGCTTAACTGACATCATATAACTTTTTAACACCTCCGAAATCCAGAAGTATATTAAAACAAACACATACAATATATAGTGATCAATGACTAGGTGCACTTAGCAAGCATGAAAAGTCTTTACAATATCTGTATCTTTCACAGAGTTAATTTCTCCAGTGTTAAAATAAGATCTGCTTACTATTGCACCTCTCCTGCCATCTCCACCAAATCTAACTTCTAATTTCTAAGTCATAAAGTCAGATTTTTATTGAGCTTTCTGTCATCTTCCCTGGGACTTCTAGCCACCAGATTTTTCTCCGTATGACAAATGGATCTCTCAAAGCTCCCTCTACCCTTTTTACCACTTCTTTTGGCAACAACACCTGTCTCTGTCATGAAGGCCACAAAACTATGTGTCACACTCAACCTGATCATCTCTATATATCCAGGTCTTGAAGATTTAAACTGCAGAATACTTAATTTTTTTCTACTCTATCCACATAACTGGAAAACTGATACTGGTTTTATGTGCATTAACACTACTATAACATGCTCTGCCTAGCCTTGAGCAATTAAACCTTACCTCACTAAAGTACGCATTTAGAATATTGCTGCTAAAAATCACTTCCCTTGTACATAACTCTCCTTTCTATACATCCTTCTAGTAGTTGAGCATCTGCATATCACTGCAATAAACAAAAGCACACAGGGTTGCTACCAGGGCACTCATGATTTATTCTCACACTGCCAATCAACATGCCCTCATCCTTCTCCCAACTGACTTACATCAGTTCCCACCCTGCCGTCTTTATCTTTAGAGAGGCTATTGAAACATCTACTAAATCACTTCATTTTTGTTCTTCAAGTTCCTTTGCTGAGCTCCATAAAAAAGAATTTTGACAGCAGTTACACTGCCCATGATCTACCTGCTGATCAATGATGGCTTAATATCACCTTGTCTCCACTCATATGTGGGACAAAAGTATTTTGAGCCATAGAAACCATTTGAAATTGGTAATATTAGATTCAAAAACCTACCCACAATGGAATTTCTGGTCCATTACTGAAGTTTGTATGTCTGTTAATACACACATTGTAACATGTCATAACTTTAAAAATTTGAGATAACCATATTAAGCTTTTTTCCGCTCACTTTCCCATTTGCTCCAACTTTCTATTCTTCTCCATGTTCTGCTTTAACCTAGCAGGTTGTACAACATGTTTTCCTACACTGACCCCACTCCTTAAATCATAGAAAGGTCCTTTCTAACTGTAACCATAAAGATCATCAAGTTTGAACTCCCCTGCCACAGGCAGGGACACCTCCCACTACACCAGGTTGCTCAAAGCCCCATCCAGCCTGGCCTTGAACACTTCCAGGGATCGGGCATCCACAGCTTCTCTGGGCAACCTGTGTCAGTGCCTCACCACCCTCAGAGTAAAGATTTCTTCCTTATATCTAATCTGAATCTACCCTCTTTCAGTTTTAAACTGTTACCCCTTGTCCTATCTCTACACTCCCTGTTAAAGAGTCCCTCCTCATCTTTCCTGTAGGCCCCCTTTACGTATTAGAAGGCCACAATAAAGTCTCCCCGGAGACTTCTCCAGGCTGAACAACCCCAACTCTCTCAGCCTGTCTTCATAGCAGAGGTGCTCCAGCCTTCTGATCACCTTCGTGGCCCTCCTCTGGACTTGCTCCAACAGGTCCATGTTGGGGGCTCCAGAGCTGGACATAGTACTCCAGGTGGGGTCTCACCAGAGCAGAGTAGAGGGGCAGAATCACCTCCCTGGACCTGCTGGCCACGCTTCTTTGGATGCAGCCCAGGATAGGGTTGGCTTTCTGGACTGTAAGTGCACATTACCAGCTCGTGTTCAGCTTCTCATCAATCAACACCCCCAAGTCCTTCTCCTCAGGGCTGCTCTCAATCCATTCTCTGCCCAGCCTGTATTTGTGCTTGGGATTGCCCTGACCCAGGTGCAGGGCCTTGCACTTGGCCTTGTTGAACTTCATGAGGTTGGCACAGACCCGCCTCTCAAGCCTGTCCAGGTCCCTCTGGATGGCATTGCTTGCCTCCAGCTTGTCGACTGCACCACATAGCTTGATGTCATCGGCAATCCCACTGTCCATGTCACTGACAAAGATATTAAGCAGTGTCACATATTCTGTCTTAGAATCACATTTCCTCTGTATCATCTTCATTTTCTTCTTTGGAGATGACCTTATTACATACATTTTACTTATACATCTTGTACTATTTGTCTTTTCATTCAGATGCAAGTTGAAAACTTTATCAAGACTTATCAGAAGTTAAGCATCATTCATGCAAAGAGTTAAATGTTACCCTTGTAGGAGACAGAAGATTGTTGGATTTCTTGTCCAACATCCCTGGTCTTATGCTTTATGTTGTGAGTCAACATTTAGCTGAAGAACTCCTGATTTTATTTGACACTGTCTTCTCTCCTCTTAGCTGGAAGAAGTTTTTAATTCATTTCTGAATTGCAAATGCTCTTAAGAAGTGAAGAATCAGGAAAAAAAAAGAAGTCTCCTGATAGTTTCTTCTTTTCTTAAGTGTTTAGGAATCCACAAAGCTAGAAGGGGAAAAAGAACACTCCAATTCCAGCTTTCTTGTTAATGTCAGTGGTTCACCAAAACGATACCATCCCATAGGCTGATTGTGGGCTCCACCTCCAATGCCTATGTCCTTAGTTAACCTCCATGTCTCTTACGGTTTTCACAGGTACTCAAAACTTTAAACTGATGAGAACTGGGATGGTGTCAGCACCGTTCAAGCTGAATAGAAAGATTGATACCTGACAGTTTCAAATACAAGTTAGCACTGTGGAGACCTGACGCAGATACAAGCATTGAAGACAGTGGTGCTGTCTGTTGCAGATTTATGAAAATATTACATCCACTGGTATTTGATTCATGTTGAGAACATTGTCACCACTTGCAGGTGGAAGATTTGGACTACTTTAAAAAAAATAAACTCACAAAAAAGCATATGCAAATATTGATGCTACTTGCAAATGATTTTTTCAAACCCTGCTATCTACCCCTCAAGTACAACTTAAAACAAAACAAGTCACAAACTACACCTGACAAATCATTAACTGCTTTACAGTGACAGTCAATTCAGTTCCAACTATATGGTGTATCTGACACACAACAGACACATTCATTTGACTTCTTTGGGTTCTAAATAGATATATATGAGCTCTAAACACCCAAAGACAAAATAGTATTCTCCCACACCCAACACAGAAACAATGGTTCAATAGCCAATGATTTCAAAGTACCACCGCTCTTCAAAGGCAAGACTTCACTGTTGCAGTTATCCATATGAAACACAGCTGCCATTTCTACCCTGGTTTCCTCAAGACCTGCACTATGACCAGCTTTCAAATATAACTCTTTTTGGGCTCATCAGCCAGCTTTCTGGAAGATGCAAAAACACAGAACAGCCAAGAAAGAAACAGACCCAGCTTGCTTTGGAACGACAGCTGTCCTTAGGCTCACCAAGGCTGTCTACTGACCCATAAAGATAGCAGCATTGACTTGAATTAATTTTTCACAAGGTCCTTCAGGTGGTGAATGAAGAAAAAAAAATTAGAGTAATAAAAAGTAGAAGCAAAACCAGTAGTTTCTAAAAAGCAGTTTTAACTACTTTAAATGATATGGGTAATGAAACTGAAGTTTTGCTGAGTAATTGAGTTTCCAAATAGTCTTGCAGATTCTTAAATAGTTTCCATAAAAAAAAAAAAAATTCCATTCTTCCCTTCACTTCTAGGATTCATCTGATAACTGTTAAGCTTCTGAAACAGAGCTAAACTACCTGCATAGGCAGAAGTCTATAATTAACACTTTGTATAAGAAAGGTCATTTGAAATACAGACAACACACAATCGCATTAAGTTCAAAAAGCTGCATTTCATCAGACGTCTCTGAGCTCCAATACGGCAAATTACAAACATCCATATTAAATTATGGAAAGCTCCCAAAAGCTGCTCATTTGGCTTACCATTTAGGATGGGTTCTATTTCATAATTTCAGGCATGCACCAACAAAAATATACTTATTTAGGACTGTATGCAAAGAAACACATAATAGCATTACTTAAGTCCTTGTAGGAAGAACACATCCAAAACAAGTATAGAACCAAAAACCACTGGGAAGAAAAAAAGTGGACCTCACTGCACGTGTCTCCAAAATCCAAATTTACAGGAAGTTGAGCATACTTTGCCGTATCTTCTCTCCTATGTCTAACACAAAGTTTCAACACACAGCTAATCTGCAATTCAATAAAGGTCTATTAGTTTACAGCAAGAGGAACCCTGCTACGAATTTTGGGATGAGGTAGACAGGGCTGGAGATTTTCACAGTCGTTTGAAAACTAAGACACCAATTATCAATTTATGAATCATAAAACCACTTAATCTAATGAAGGAATTTGTATTTACTCCTTGCGGGTAGGGTTTATAGGCCAAGATCAAACAGTACACTGAACTTAAAGGCACTTCTTGATAAAAATCAAACACAGAAATGCCCGCACCTGGAAAAAAGATAGGTTAAGTTTCTACATTTAAGAAATCCTTAGTAATAAGCCTTCTAGATAACCAAAAGAACAGTCTGCATAAGACATCGTTTGTCACCCTTTCAAGGGAGCATTGAATTGCATTTTGAAAATAGGAATCTCAACAATTTTACTCCCTAGTATTACTATACAATATAAGAAGCATCACTCATTTAGAATTCGTAGACTACTTCCAGATTCATACTACTGAGAGAAAGCAATGGCACAACACAACAAAAAGAAGACAGAAAACCTCAACAAGCATTCCTTAACTAGCACCTTAAAAAAAATACACACCATAAAACCAAACAACCAAAACCAACAGGTTCCTCAGATACCTTCAACAATTGATGACTCCAACAGACTCAAGAAATAAGTAACTCATAAGGTTGCAACTTCATAGGAACACAAGTTGCATGTTATCCGTGTGAAGAATGCAGAATTGGGACCTTACTTGTCACCTATAATACTCCAGTTAGTTCTACACAACAGTGTTGTGTATGTAACACAGCACTATATACTAAAGACAGAATGATGTGTTTAATATTAGACTGCGGCTGGTACATGGTGAAGTTATTATTGCATTATTACTAAGGAGAGCTTTCTTAATTTGTCTCACTCCTCCCACTCTACCTCCAAATATCCTTTTTGTAAATAAGATTTAAGTACCTAAGTACACCATCACTATGAAGTGCTATTTTAAGTCAAAGTCTTTTTTTAATCATACAGACAACAGCAGTATAGTGCATATTAATTATTTAGAACATATGCGCAATTACAGCAGCTCAAGCTTGCGTGGAACGCATTAGTCCTCAGACAAAAAGCAAGGGCAGGTACGGGCAATCTTTTCTTTAAGACTGACTTACACAAGTCGTGTTAATGCCGTTCCTACCGGATGACTACTTAACGCACAAACCTAAACATGATGTATGCAGGGATTATGAACATAATCTTGGAGCCTGAAGATAATCACAGCAGCATTCAAGGACCTTTCGCCGCTATCCGTTTGGTCGGCTGAAACCGGCATCGGATCACACACGAGCGTCGGAGCGAAAACTCCCCAGGAGAAAAAAAAAAAAAAAAAGCCTTCGGGCGCACGTGTGTGTTTCCCCACCCGCGTTAGCGACACGCAGCCCACAGTACCGAGGGACCCGCCGCTCCCCGCCCGGCCCTTCCCCACCCCTTTCCGCAGCAGCACGCCGCCCCCACCCCAACCGAGCCCCGCACAGACCCCGCGAAGCAGATCCGCGCACGGGGCCGGGAGGGGGAATCACGCGTGGCCCCTCCCCACCAGAGCGCGGACTGAGGCGGCGACGGGAGGGGAAGCGACCCTCCCCGCTCCGAGGAGCCGGGCACGGCCAGGCTGCCCGCCCCAAAGACACGCGCCCTTCCCCCCCCCCCCCCCCGCCCCCTCCCCGAGCACCGGGCCCTGTGCGCCTCACGGCTCCGCGGGTCAGGCGCCGCCACCCCGGGGGGGGCGCCTGAGGGGAGAGCGGGGCCGGCGCGGCCGCGCAGGTGGGTGACGGGGACAGGTGCGCGGAGGCCCGGCGGGCGGAGGGGGCCGCGCTGTGGTTAGAAGGCGCCCGGTGAGCGGTCGGCGGAGGGGCGGCCGGCGGGTGGGTGAGGGGGGGGCTACCTGTATTTCTTGAAGAGCTGGTCGGACTCGCGGAAGCCGTTGTTGAGCAGCATGTTGATGCCGGCCAGCGCCAGCTCCGCGTCCTCGATGGGCAGCGGTGCTTCCCCGTCCTCCCGCCGCGGCGGCGGCTGCTCGGAGCCGGCCATGACGCTGAGGAGAGCGGCAAGACCCAGCCGGCTCCCCCTTACCTACCTACCTACCTACCCCCCCACCCACCTATGGTACCCGGGCGGCTTGGTGCTGCTTCGGCGTGCCCGGAGGCAGGAGCCGGGAACGCCCGGTAGCCGCGGAGGCGCGAACCACGGTATCCTCCTCCTCCGCCGCCGGGCCGTGATGCTCCCCGCGCTGTCGCGTCCCTGCCGCCGCCTCCCGCCCGCAAACCCTCCAAAAGCGGCGGCGCCCGCCTCGCTCCGCAGGGCGCAGGCGCTGAGGGGGCCGCGCATGCGCGGGCGGCGCGGGCGGTCGGGCGAGCGAGCGGCTTGGCGTGGCGGTGGGATGCGTAACGGCCGCGGGGCGGTTTCTCTGGTGGCGGTGACTGTGTGTGGGGATGGCGCCGGTTTACGTCGCCGCGGAGCCCTGAGTCGCCCTTGTGCGTCTTCTGCCCGGTCCCACCGGCAGCGGGGAAAGCACGGCGGGCCCCCGCGGGAGAGAGGCGGGCGTTGATGCCCGGCTTGGGAGGGGATTTGTGTGTGGAGCTTGCTTGTTTCGTTCCCCTTCAGGTTAATTTTTCCTCCTCGGTGTGGCTACCCCCACCCCCGCAGGCCTCTCACGGTGGGTGGGTGCCGGGCGGCCTCTCCACGGCCCTGAGGCTTCTCGCAGATCCCACTGGGGATTTTCACGGGTGGGATGCGGGAGCTGAGGCCGCAGCCCAGCCGTGGAGGTGAAGTAATGAAGTCCTCCTCTGATAATGCAGCTTTCCCTTTTCAGAGAAATGGTGGTTGGGTTGGTTTGGTTTGTTTTTTGTTTTTTTTTTTTTTTAAAAAAAGAGTTATTTTAGTCAGTGGCCGAGGTCACTAGCACAGACATTGAAGTTCCTCATTTGTGCAATGGTGACTTTGTGACCTCCCTGGTGCAAGTCTTGGAAACCAGGGTTTGTAGGAATTTACTGCCTAACTCTTTGACACCCAGCTCCGTGAGCAGCAACCTGAACCTGCCCGTGAAACTGACAGCAAAAATCTGTATGTTGCAAGTGTGGTTCAGATACAGGCTGGTCTGGCAGGTGTTTCCAAGCACAGGGTGGGTGAGAAGTACACCTGCATAAATGTATCTGTTCCAACCCAAAATGGCCAAGTATCTGAACACTGAAAATACACCCACATTCACAGAATGGCCAGGGTTGGAAGGGACCTCTGGGGATCATCTAGTCCAACCCCCCTGACAGAGCAGGGTCACCTACAGCAGGTTGCACAGGATGGCATCCAGGTGGGTTTTGAATGTCTCCAGGGTCAGAGACTTCACCACCTCTCTGGGCAGCCTGTGCCAGTGCTCTGCCACCCTCAAAGTGAAGAAGTCCCTCCTCATGTTTAGATGGAACTTCCTATGTTCATGTTTGTTCTCATTGTCACTTGTCCTATCACATTGTTTTCACCCTCCTTTGCAGGAAGTTTTCTTTGCTGCGCTTAAATTTAGGTGAAGGCAAAGGCTATTACCTCAACTTGGTCTTCCTTCCTGTCAGCTAGGATGGTGCTGCTACAGCTGCTCTTGTGAAGATTTAAGGATCAGACTCCCAAGCCCCACCTGCTAGCATACAAAAGAGTGGGACCACACTCTACTTTTAGTAGCGACACCTCTTCCCTGTCAAGAAAGAACATCTGTCTTCCTGTGAATCAAGTAGCAATATTTCTGTACATGTCTTATGGGAATCACTACCACCGCCTCGGGAAATAGTCTGTACCAAAAAAACTCTCGAGACAATGCTTTTTGAAAAGCAAGGATTGTCTAATGCCAGGAGGCTTCTGAAATCTGTCAGGTGTGATTCAGGCCCTTTGGCTGATTCCCAGTCCCTCCATCTTACTATTAGTGAGCAGAGATGGATACTCAGAGGGGTGTTTAAAGAGAACGTGCCTTCTGTTACAACACACATCTCCAAAACAGCATGATCTACACAGCCTATAAGTCCTCAAGGGCTTGTAGGAAATCAGCACAGCATGAATTGGGAATGACGTGTTCTCCCATGTGTTTGCAGGTTATTTGTGAAATTTGGACTCCAGCAATTCAAGCTGCCTTGCTAAAAGGGAGTTGCAGGTTGCAGTTTCACCACCTTTGTTCTCTGTTTCAGGTGTGTGCAAGACACTGCATTCCAGATGAAAAGTATTACTTCTGTAAGTTTATCTCCCGTGCAGGATTCTGTGGGTAGGGATTTACGGTGGAACCATTTATAACATCCTTTCCCTTAGTCATATGTAATCAATTTGATCAAGAAGCAATGAATCTTCTTAAGGATTCCCTGAGAACTTGTCATAGAGAAGGCTATCTCCTACCTCCAAGTACCATTTCTGAGGAGTAAGCAAAGAGCTGCTCCTTTGGCTGTTTCCTTTGTGAAACACCTATGCCCTTTCTTCAAAACTAGACTCCTATTTCCTAGACCCTGTGTTTGAATAATGGTGTAGCAAGGCTGTGTGCTCTCTGCAGGTTTTTGGCCCTGTGCACATGGAGCTAGAATTCTTCTGAGATCTTCTTTCTAGCACCCAGTTGCTCAGGGCTGGCACTGATAATCTCTTTTCTGTAATAAATGCTTGTATAACGATGTGGTAGCTAGCTATTAATTTTGAAACTCAAGACGTGAATAGCTAAATCAACTCTCCAGAAACACAGCTATAAATCTATGGAAAAAATTGGCAGAATGAAACTGCGTTTCAACTGCTCAAGTTGAGAAGTAAGGCATTTGAACACCAGTAATGAAGCAGTATGACATCTGCAGTTTGACTTCAACAGCTGAGCAGCAGCAGTTTTACAGTGCCCGTGGTGTTGTGAACTGCACTGGAACTGCATTTTTCTGCAGAACTGGATTTGAAATCAGCAGGGCTGTAATTCTCCCTGCCTGCTGTGTAACGGCAGATGAGGTCTTGTGGTGGGTTACAGTTAGTTTGATTCACCCGGAGGATGTGGTACTGCTGATTCAGCCTGCTAAAAATGGCCAGGGGAGCATGGAAACCACAGCGAGCAGAGCTACATGGATGACTTGTACTTGCTAATCAAAGCTTGTATTTACTTCCCAGTCTACCAACACTCCAAATGTCTTTCTTGTTTTGGTTTGTTGCTTTTTTTTTTAATTCTTGGTAGCATACGAGCATGATAGACAGTCATCAGATAGTAATTTCGGCAGAGGGGCCAGCTAGTGGCCAGCTTTCCACGTGCCCCCGCAGCTTGCTGCAGTGCAGCATTGAATAACCCATGCTACTGTGGCCTCCATTACCTCTCTCTTATGAAAAGAGATTGAGGCAACTGGTTTGCGATTACTCAAGGACAATAAAGTTACTGATGGTGAGCAAGAATTGTACTTTTAATGAATTAACTGGCCTAAAATTTCCAAGACCTTTACTCTGGTTTCCCAGAAGTTGTTAGACAGATAAAAGGCAAAGTGGCTACAATATTCGCATCCTGTAAGAGATACACAATTGTGGTGGGTTTACAGCGCCTTTGCAGGACATTGCTGTTGTAGCTCAAGATAGCCTGTACCTTTGAATATTCAATAGCTCAGCCCTTTGACAAGCTTTCCAAGTTTCTGCCCTGTCTTTGTGCTTCTGACAGGGACAAGTCCTGCAAGTCATGGTCTTCATGATGGTGGTCCTGAGTCAGGAACTGTTTTTCGTCGGTGTTTTTCCTCTAATTGGAATTTAGCCCTACTATAAACTCCATGAGCTACAGAGAATGGCAAAGGTTCAATTAGCAGGGAATAAACTATTACAGAAAACTATATTGATTTATCTAAAGCACCAGAGAGAAAAGAGTTAAAAACAGACCTGTATTCATGTTTTCTTTAATATCATTTTCATACTCTGTAAATTGGGTCCCAGATATCCCAGGGCCCTTCTCCACTGTGTCTGAATGAGGCAATCTAACCCCTTGCTTCTATCTCAGAGTGCCCTAAATCTGATTTTGCTGGGTTTCTTTTTACCTATCTTGTTCCAAAATTCTACCTCTGTCCTGGAACACCTCAATAAGCCTGGTACAATTTACAGTTTTTAAGATGGAGATGAAATTTCAGCAGTGGTTTTAGAATATTTGATCATCAGCAATTAAGTTAGAGTCACTGCTCATTTGAGAGAAGTAAAATCCTTCAGAATGGAATTAACTTTTTTCCTCTCTGTTGCAGAAAGTGTGACTGTGTATAAAGTGTTGAAAATACTAGTTAAAATCATAAAAACATCTCCCACGCTTTTTCAGTCCTAGTCACAAATCTGCAGAATCCTCCTGTAATTTTAAATTCCTTTCAAGGATTTGCTATTCTAGTAAAATGTCAGGTGTGGTCCTGCTGTTGGTTATAAAGGGGTGTTACAACCCAGGGCACAGCCATCTTTTCCACATCAGCTGTTAGAGGGATCTTATGTGTGTCAGTGACTGCCAATAATGGCTCGTGAATACAGAAATGCGAGTATGTTCCCTTTTTGAATATATTGTACTTGGTAAGAAAAAAAATTATTAAGTTCACAAGTATATTTCTAAGGAAATGTACTTTTAAAGTAGCTAAAGGTACTTGTTCTTGGGCTTTGTGCCTCGCACTATACTTCTGAGTTTTGCAGCAATGAAGGTGCCTGCCTATTGTGTCTTATCACTTAAATATTTATGAGTGGTGAGCTCTACATCTGTTATCATCACGCATTTTCCATCCAGCACAGCAACTTAGCAATACTACAAAGCCAAGCTAATCTTCAGAGCTGGCTCTCCACATTTTCCTATTAATATGCATTGTCATTTTAAGGGCTAAACCCTGCCTAAGGACACACACATTAAATGACTATTGAAATGACTTGTCTGTGCTGTCAATAGACAAGGAGTAGGCATACATATCCTGGTAAAACAAAACAGGCTCAAGGAGCCTCTTCATCCAAAGTACTCCAAGGATACTGACATTGAGTCTTTTTACCCTTTCCTCTGGTTAAAGAGCATTACAGTAATAACAATTAGAATAATAACCTCCATTTGTTGCAGTGGACTTTACTCCAGAATCAACTACTCCTTCCTCTCACAAGCTTTCTCTTTTCCCTGTATATTTGTTGCAGGAAACCTTTCATGTATGGAGAGATACCAGATGGAAGGTGACTGATCTCTCGATCTCTCTTGGTCAGGGCAGGTAAATTTCTTGGAAAGGCCAAAAGGAAAGCAAAAGATAAGACAGAGCAAGTAAGAGCAATTTCATATGTTTTTTCATATTTTGATTATATTTTATAATGTTTATTTTTATCCACACTTATTGTTGCTCTGGGCCCAATATATAATCAGTCATATAATGGGATAAATTCATGTGCAGTTACACAGAGTTATTTTTATTGAAGCATATGAAGGTGTATAATTTTTGCTATATAAAGGATGCTAAATGACAGAGCTTTTTAGTGTTGGGTTTGTTTTTTTTTTCCCTCCGAATTTGCTAATGGCCAAACATATGCACACAGTTCCGGAGAAAACAAAGGAATACACAAGTATTAAATACTAACAGCTGCTCTGTTCAGGCGGCAGCCACATGCTGGCCTGTTTTATGAAAAATAATTGGAAAAACTTCCACACAAAATAATCATCCCACTTGAATTTTTAAGAGCCACTTTAAAATGTTTTACTTTCGGAGGAATGACTTCCTGAAGACTTCAGATCTACATTTCGTTGTAAAAATACCTGCTCTGTATTGCCAGAGAGCATGAAATGTAAAGCCCAAAGTGGTTGTCAGAAACCCACCAGTGCTAGCCCAGTCCTTTCTGGGAAGTCAGAACAAATTCATCTTTATCTAAATGTCCTGAAAGTCTTTTCAGTATGGAGAGTGCAAATTAATCTTCCCTCTGCTTGCTCCAGTGACCAATGAAAACAATTGATTGTATCTTTGTTACAGAAGCAGGGGGTAACAGCAAATTAAAATGGGTGATCTTAATGGTTTTGTGTATGGAGAGTGAGGTAGGTTGTCTTGTCCAAGCTGGAAAATATAAACATCATTTGTCCTGCACCATACCCTTTTTTCTACATTATGGGATCTTGATTGGTACCCTATTAGTCTTTCACTTTTTAGAACAAATAAGAACCTGTTCACTTAAACCTTTCACAAGCAGGCCATAAATTTTAATACTCTATCATTTTTGCTGATCTGCTTTGGAGGGTCCCTCCAGTTTTCCTGCATTTTTCAATTATGCATGAAGCCATTTCACAGACCAGATGCATTTGTGAAGGATTTTCCTCTATATACGTGTACATGTATCTAACTATATGTGTAGCATTCACAAACAAATTACTTGCCTAGTTACTGAGGATGGGCCTTTGTACTTAAGCGTATGATGAAAAATGAGGAGTCAGCAAGGCTGTGGCAAACAGTACGTGGCAAACATACCAGCCTTAATAAACACCCTGTGTGTTAGTGCTCTATCCCAATCCCCGTAATTTAAAATAACCAAAAATCCTTGTAGGACATATTTTGAAATGTTTGGAATGTAATAAACATAATATCTTGCTAAGGCTTATTTTCCTTTTACTAGTTTCTTAGTAAATATTTTCTCACAGGTGTCCAGCAGCTTGATGCATAATGCGATTTGAAATGAGATTATTTAAAGATTACTTGTCAGCAACATTTGTACTTTTCTACTTCCATTTGGGACTTTTGGCATTATATGTGTTTTATATTTAGCATCTTAACATTTTTCACTAGCTTATTCCTCAGTCCTTCACTACAAAAATAGAATGGCCTCTGTTGGGCTACAGAGGTTTTATTTTGGCCATGTTAGACATCATGTTTGGTTTTGAGTTTTGAAATCGGCACTTCTTGCCTCCCCTTCTTTCTCCTAGCCTGAGAGCAGGGAATATTTTGTTAAAAAGTTCTAGGGACAAAAAAAGTCAGTCATTGATGAAAGGAAGGCATGAAAGAAAGACCTGGTGGGCTTATAATTGGGTACCGAAGACAGCCAAGAGCTCAGCTTGAGAGGCAGAGGGAGGTTATGAAGCAGCCGTGGCAGAACTGTGAATCTCCCTTTGAAAAATTGGTAAAACTGCAGAGAGTGGATTCTTGTGCAGATGTCCTGTTTTCACATTTTCTTGTTGCTGTAGGCTTGTAGATGAGAGTACCACTTCAAAGTCTAAGAAAGCATCACCACCTAATAGTCATATGTCACTCATATATGAGGAAACCTTGCCTCACCTGTGTCTTTCAGCAAGCCACTTAAATTCTCCATGCATCGGTTCTCTGACCTATTGGTGGGGTTGTAATGCACAGTAATTTTCTGTGTTAACATTGGTGGCAATACTACATCAAGGCATTCAGCAGTCTACAACTGCCTCAAACTAAAGCATCTTGACTTTGTAACTGGAATAGACCACACAGAATACATTCATTTGAGCAGCTCTGTCAGCAGTGTATATGCCTACAAAGATGGTGAGCTTCTTCCCTTGCATATACACCGTGTTAGCTATTGATATCTTTGTCCCTGATTATTTCAGTTCCTTATGTTTTGGGAGTTTAATCATGTCTTCAGGAACATAGGGCTGTGTTCTTTACAAAACTCTTCTCTGAGGCTTGCACACACAGAGATGGCAACTGGCTTTTAAAAGAAGCAGTATGATCTGCAGCATATATCATAAGACAGAAAAAAGCCTAAAAACCATATTGAGAGACAGATGCTACCCCAGATATCAAAGTTTTTATTTCTGGATACTAGCTTTTCATCTGTGAAACTTGTGCTTTGGTCTGAACACTGTTGCTGCTCACTCAAGAAAATAACTAGTTGTACCATTTAATTTGGAGAACCATTTAATTTGTTAGAAAAGTCATTATGTCTATTTGTATAAACCTAAAGTGAAGGGATCATCTTCTATTAAGGGTGTATTCAGACAGTATGTATATTTATATACACTTGGGCTACAGTATTCTCTACAGGTAACAGCTAAATAGAGCCACGTGCTTAAATAATCTTCATTCTATTCTTCTTTGCCTTAATTTGTTGTTCAATAGTCATAAACATTAGTTTATGTGAATGGACTTTCAGTTTATATAAATAGAAGATGCTTCACATTTTGATGCATAGAACTATAAAGCAGACATAAAAAATACACATTTGTCATTTGGTGAGATGTATTTTTTTGTACCTGTATTTGTATCATTTCTGTATCTGACAATTTAAAAGAGACTTTAAGAGAATGGAAGCTGATGCTTGACCAACTAGATTTTGAGTTGACGATTCCATAATGAAATTAAGTAAAACCAGGAACGTATGTGTTGTCTTCTGGTACTTAGCGTAACAAGCAGCACGTAGTTGACTGAGGTTCCTATTCTCTAACCTATTAAATGATTTCTCTTTTTGCTTACCACTAGGATTTCCCATTCTTCCACTTATTTCTGGAAACTTAGGCCATTTATTTGGAATATGTACTCTGTCCAAATTGGTTTCTAAAGTGTTCCTGTTTGGGCACTTGTTAATCAAGGTATGTGAATTGGGAAACACTCTTGAGAATTAAAGATTCCTCCAAGCAGTTACTACCAGAATCAGTTCCCACTATGGGAAGTGGCAGCGTTTGCTCTGCAGGTGAAATGCTGCATTGCAGATAAAGGAAGATGGCAAAGTCAAGAATCTGTGTGCATGTAATGGTAACCACAGAAGTGACTTACGAATCTAAACATGCAACAAGATTTGTATGAAAATAACAGCAGAATAACAAATTTAATAACCCTCCTCTTTTTAAAAGTATATTTGTATTCTGAAAGCACTCCTACCCTTAAACAGCACAGTACCTTTTAAAACCGCATCTTGGGTGACTTATTCTGTACTGACTCACTATTTATTGTCCTACCAACAGCATTTTGTGAGGCTGAGCTACATACCAGGCAAGCATCTCAAATTGAGTTGTGTAATTTTAGCCATTATGAGTTACACACAGCAATAACCAGGATAATACAGTGAGAAAAGCTGTGCTTTTACTGCAGGCCATTTTTTTCAGATTTCCTCTTCCAGACATAGCACAAGGAGAAATAATCTTTTATTTTCTCAGTGCACTTTCCCATTTTTCATTGCATTAGCATTTTTCTCAAATGCTTTTTTCTACTGCAATTCATCCAGCAAGTGTTCCTCTCTTTTTCCTTCCATTCCTTTCATTTTAATAGCTCTTGCAGGTACCTATTTTTAGGTACACAAACACATGTAAATACACATTCTATCTCACATCTCTTTATTTTGTATGCCTTTCACTTGGGGTTCAGCCTACATTTTCTTCTTAGATTCTCAACCTTCAAATCACACAAAGCACCAACAAAATAGTTCATATATATTAGCTTCCTTGGTGTAAGGTAGAAACTAAGAAGAAATATATGAGCCCACTGATGTGTCCAGCTCTTCACAAAAGCAAGGAGTTCAACTGAGATTTTTTCCAGTGGTGGCACCAAGATACTGAAAAATAAAAAGGTGAAGAAATGCCAGCAAATCTAGTGTCATAGATCCAAGCACTGTCTCATCATCGTGATGAGTCACAGCATCATAATATGGAGATGCCAGGAGCTAACCACACTATATTTGGGTAACGCAATACTGAAAAGGATGAGTGACAAAAGCATTTATAATGACAAATATTCCCTGTAATTGGACGCAGGAGATAATTCCCTATCACTTGTTCCTTTCTTCACTGAGGCCTGCTGACACCACTGCACAATGGTATTTCTATAGCTAAGTTGTAAGGCGGTCTAATTATTCCAGAGGTCTAAAGTAATCAAGCGCTGCATCCATCTTCAGGGAATTAGCTCAGTGGGTTTCTTGCTTGGAGCCTGAAGCTAGGTTGGCTGCTGCCATGTCCTCTTATGCCATATGTTTAAGAAGATGTGTGGGTGCGTTTTTGTTTGGGGATAACTAAACCCCTTCCATTGATTATAGAAAGACAGCCTAGAGTACATACCCAATTGTTATACAACTGAAGTTGTGAGATGAGCAACCACACTGCTCCACAAACGCTATCGGGCTTATATTATATAGCAAGTACCAGTACAACTGGCCAGTTCCATATGCACACAAGTCTGTATAGCCATTCTGTTTGCTTAAAATCAAGTAGGTCCGCATATTTTCTAACTTTCTGTGGGCCCCAGATGAAAAATAGTGAATTTGCCTACTCCAATAGTAAAAGCCTTAAAATTTTTGTCTGGATTTGGTGGTGGAATGTGCTCCCATAAGCACAGCTATGCCTGAAATGCAGATGCATGTGACAGTGTTACAGTGCTTGTTGGTGCCAGCCAGGGTTGTTCTGTGCCTTGCTGTTACAGGACATTCACAAAACCCATACATTAGTATTCGCACTGAAACAGAGAAGACTTTGTTTTACCTGTATGAGAAGCAAACTTTTGTTTTCAAACAGGTCTCTGGGCCTTAATAAGTTTCTGAAAGCTACAGTTATATTTTCAAATAACTACTTGATGAAAATGCTTTCTGCAGTTTGTGTGAGTTTTTGTAGCTGGGAATGCCTACGTACTATTAACATGCACAAGTAAATCCAATGGAAATATTGCAAATTATACCCAAGAACTCTATTTCAAACATGCAGGAACTCTCCAGCAGAGATCATTATGTAGGCATGAGACTCTTACCTCAACAAAGGCTTTGATCAGGCAGCTCCATTAAACAATGAGCAAATGCGAAGGGTCACATGCAATAATCACTGTTGTCCAGATTGTGAAGCCATTTCATGGAATCTAATCCCTGCTTGAGGCATGGTGGGCCCTTTGATCATCACACTCCGGCCCTTTCTTCTCCAATTTGCACCTGCCCTTGCTGAAGCCTGCCCTATTACTACACTCCGTTTCAGTGTACAGATAAATTAAAAGATACGATGCTAGAGGCTGACATTTAGGAATAGGCAACATTGTCTTTGGTTTTCACCAACCTCAAAACTTGTTTTGTTTTGTAAATGACTCTGAACTGTGTCTCTTCATTGCAGCCCTGAGCAGCTTCTGTTTTACCTGTCTAGAAAATTTGACTCTATTACAGGATAAATGAGGGCACCAATATTAGGCAACAAAATGCTACCTATGGCTTCACTGCCAGGGGACTCTATAACTGAAAAGACAGGCATAGGATATATGTATTTACTTGACATGATAAGATTTAATAATATGCCCTTCATAGAATGCCTGGGGTGGAAACTGTAGGGCAAATGTAAACTTCTTTATAGCTGCAGGGAGTAGAGAAGCCAGTATTTACCTTGGGCAACTGCAGAGAGGCAAAGGCCAGCCATAGGAAATATCAGCAGTCAGAAACAAATCTCCAGAGCTCGGTTTCCTCGGATCTGAGAGGAGGAACTAGGAACAAAACCTGCTTATAGCCCCCAGCTAAGCTGGGATGCAGACACGGGTGTTTGGATTTGGGTCACTTGCATCCTGTCTTACACAGAAAGCAGTTTCTACAGGAAATGGATATATCAGAGGAAGTTCATCCTAGTCAAAGTGATACTGAAGGGTTTAAGCTCAGCTGTACCACTGTCTTCACAAACAAGAAGGAGGCCAGTGCTCAGTGCCTCCCGGAGATGCATGTGTGAGAGGGCCCTCCCAAGGGAACAGAAGAATAGGCAGGAAGGGGCGTGGAAAGCTATCTTATGACTAATTGCTGTTTGCAGCTGCAGATAGACACGTGCTTAATTATCTGCTATATGCATGCAAATTTGGTTTGCTGTCAGTAGAGTCCAGATGTTCCATTCCATTATACTAAGCACAACAAACAAAAGGAAAAGGGTCAGAGAGCAAAATGAAAGGGGCCAGGAGTGGCAGCTTCATGCTATTTTCCTTCCTGTTATACACTGGGCCTGGCTTACCATTTTCCCCAACCTCCCCAATGCAGACAGGATTTGTGGGTTGATGGGCTGGGAATCTGGTCAGCGAGAAGCTGTTCCCCACCACCACCCCAGCTACCTGGGATGCCAGGGAAGGGATGCAGGCAGGCACCTAGCACCACAGCAGGCAGAGTTTGGGCTGCAGAGGGGCTGGGGCACCCGGGATGCCATGCAGGCACGTAGGAGCTGCCTGGGAGCTCTGACCACCGAGCCTGGGGTCAGAAGGGAGCAGTGGCTGGGCTCCTTGACACCACCACGTAGCCTGAAATTGTTGAGTCTAGCTAACAGTCATCACAGTTTCTAACTAGCTTTCTCTCCTGTAGACATTTCCCTTGGCAGGGGTAGATCCTCGCAGAGCAGTCTTATGGCTTACTTTTCCTTAGGTACCTTTCCTTCTTCAGCTATAAAGCCTTTTTCTTTCTATGCACCCTCTAGGCTCGCATCTGTTCGTTAGGTATTTTTTTGTACAGATAAAAAAAATTCAGTATTTTTTCACAGAAAGTGAATCGAAACATTCTTCATTTTAACTCTTTGCAGCAAAGTCCGTTTCATAAGATCTATACATTGTGTTCCCAACATTTAAAAACAATAAGCTGCACAAACACAACTAGAACCTTTTCTCCTATCAGCCCGAATCCAGGAACAATAAAGCTATGTTGATTCATACCACTTATTCACCTGGCTTTTATTCTGTTCGATGGCATTCAGTGTCTCTTTGGAAGATTTAACCTATTCATTCCATTTTAATTAAATAACAATGATGATCATTAGTGGTTTTGTGGTGTCTGTTTTGAATTAAATTTGTTCTGAGTACATATGTCATGTGGATTCGTTTTATCTTTTGCGATAAATGCAATATACGTAGATTCAGTGATCACATGTCCTCTTAAGTGGCTCAGCAGTGGGAACATTTCCTTCCTTTAGCATGGCAATATCAAGTTACAAGAATTTGACTAAATGCAACTTATCAGTTCAAAATTTGGTCCTACTCCTCTGCATGCAGGGATGATGAAATTCCCAGAAGGGTTTTCTTTTCTTTGAGCTTGGCAAAGGCATAGTGGGATGACTGCAGTTACGTCTGATTTCGAGCAGCATGGGAAAGGGCTGAGCCCAGGCGGGCTCTTCGGGCGTTCAGGCTGGCTGGATCATGGATGGTGGTCTGATACCACCCCCAGACTGTCTTCACCACGGACACTCGTCAGGAAGAACGCTTTATCTGCGTGGTCTCCTTGCTTCCACCCCTATTGCTGATGCAAATCCCTTTGTATTTGCGTAAAGTTTCCATTTATATATATTTGCATAAGAAGGGTTATCTTAGGTTTTCTGGAGACTGTGTCCTGCCCTTTATTACACAAGAAACAGATTTAATCTGCAATGACAATTCTCTATAAACCTTGGCAATATCTTAGAATACAATTTCTATAAACTGTATGTAAGATTTTCTTTGTGTTTTAATGAGGTGTGTGAGCCAAAGTCCTGTGAAGTGGTTAGATCTTTCCACTAAGCCACTGAACCTTGGATCACACCTACGTGTTTTCTTGGAGAATTGCCCAGAGTACCTTTAGCTTCTTTATTACTTAGGTTACTGTCCCCAGAGGTATGTCATTACCTTTGATTTAACTGAGTACAGCAAAAAGAAAGTTAGAACTTTATTATTGATTTGATACCTTGTTCTCAGGTAAATTTTATTAGTTGAAACCCTTGCCTTAGCCAGAGGAATCATTTTCCAGGTGTATTACTGACTCTCTAGGTTTGTAGCATCCAGACAATAATTCTGATCAGAAAGTAATCAGAACGCTATAGAATTAAGATTTATGGCAGGTGCTGTTACCTAAAAATATAAATCCTCTATTAAGTAATATCTCATGCTGATCAATTTTGGCTGATTATGTTATTAATACATTGTTAATTAAAACTGTGTCTGCAAGAGCTGGACATAGAGCCATTTATTTCTGTATCCTTTAAAATTATTCTCTTCATTATTTCCTCAGGCTTCAAAAAACAAATCTGAACAGTTCTTTCTGGATTGAAATTCTAACAGTCTTCTTCCATATCGATTTATAAATTACTGACATTTCTATGAATGTGATTATTCATTCTTACCAGTGCATAGTCCTCCTGTGACAGGAATCTTAGACACAGGCTCCCGCACAATACAGAAATCTGTTGCTGTTCCCAGTTTAAATATAACTGAACAGAGACAAAAGATCATGATGCTAACTATCTGTCTTTTTATTCTGTGTAATAATGCAGCAGCGCTCAATCTTTATCAATAAGTAGATGACATCTTAACAAAGAAAATGCATCTCATGGAACATTTCACATATGCTTCACATTCAGAACAACCTATAGGAAACACAGTAATTGGCTCAGGTGCAAAATAATGATAGAAGTGTATTTAAAAAAATCTTATATATTTTGAATGCTATCAGTTGCAAACCAGGAAATACAGTATGATATGCACAACAGGTCATAGTTTGGTTTCATGGTTACAGAGGATCCCCAAAATTGACAGAGAGAACATAAAGACTCATTGGTGATTTTGTGTGCAATCCTTTATACTCAGAGGATGCTTCATTGCAGCTCTGGCAATGCAGCCTCTTGCAGTTTTGAGATGCCTGGGCCGGCTGCACAAGGGAGGATTATGCTTATGCCTTGCAGTCTTAATGCCCTCAGGAAGCTATAACATTGTATTATGGCACTATCCCCTTTAACGTAAAGTAGTTCCTTTTGCCAGGGACATCCATTTAATGTATTTTTAGAAAATACAGGCAGATTTACAGAATACGGGACCATTGTGCCCTAAATTTCTTTACATCATTAGAGAAAGATGCAGGAGGTTTTTAAAATGAGGAAACCACAAAGAGAATGGTAAGAGGCAAAAAGCATGGCAAAAGTTCATTACAGAGCCATAATGCATTTGTAGCATTTTCAGTAAGGCTGCATTTCCAGGCTATTTTATGAGGGGCAGAAAGGAAGCAGAGGGGAGAAAAAAACCCAAATAATTCACAGAGGACTCCAGAAGAGGGAAAGCTACTAGCAGGAGGGAGAGCTAGAATGAACTGGCTCACAGGTAACTCCAAAGAAGTGGTTACAAACCCAGAGAAAGTGAACTCACCCAATTAATTTTGCTGCCAACAGAGTGAAAGGTCAATGGCTCTGTGTTTTACGTGAAAGCTCCACAGTAATAAAAGCACAGACCTTCAAGCTCAGATACGAGGAGACTGTTAAGAAGTTTTAATTGGAAGCTTTTGTTATTACAAACTTAAGTTACAATATCATTTATAAGCAATGAAAAGGAAAAATGTTTTCCTTGTAAATACATTCTTTTTTCTACAGTGAATGTGTATTTCCATCTACAGGGCCCTGTGATCTATTTCATTTTATTTGCCTGCAGTTCTCAGTGTTAGGTTTCCTAACTGTCTTTCAGCTCCCATTAATCTGGCTGTGTTTTGTAGTTATAATAAATGGGAACTTACAGACCTTGGTGTCATCCACCTCAGATAACATGATCCTATTAAATCTAATCCAAATTAACCGGAGGAGAACCCTTTGCCCTTGATACTTATATGGACAAGAAAGAGATTTGGCACTAGCAATACCAATGTGGCTTAGTCGGGAGAGGAAATCTTCTGCTCTCCTTATGTAATTGATTTGGGATTCAAATGAGCCATTATGGCAATCTAAACACACTGTTAAAGAGCGTGGGGTTTTTAGTCATGCACTCTCAGTGTATTGAACATTATATTTGATCCTTTTTCATTAAATTTTTCAAAACTTTCCTCAGAAGCTTGAATTTCAAGAGGTACAAACCATATAGCAAAATCTTGCCAGGAGACATTAACATATGCATTTCTTTGGTTATTACTTCTAATTTTAAAGTGAATGAAGCAAAATGCAAGCTGTAATACCTTTGCACCCTTGAAAACAAGCAATGAATAATAATGCAGGCTCAGAAAGGATGACTGGAATTGAGAGGTTTTTACCGCTGAAAATATTAGTATTACTTAAAGGCTTGAATAGCAAATAGTAAAGATGACTAGAGAATACAAAAATTACATTATCCCTCTCCTGTGGGAGTTATTTACTTCTATTCTAACACGGAAATTGATAGAGTTGGGGGCCCACCTGAAATGCTATAGCCAAAGGAGGTAAATAATCCACGGAAGTTACTGTAAAATGGCAGCATTCAGATGATGAAGACTTGGAACTGCTACTTATCACAATTAAAAAAAACCCGTGACACAGTGTTTCCCCAAGGCTAACATTGCTATTTACTCTCATAACATTTCATCTTACTTCAAGTTTTATTTACTTCTGGTCTGCTGTAAAATGCATTGCAGGGAATTGTTTACTTTAACAAAGATCTTTCCTGGTGAACCTGAAGAGAAGGAATCTTTACAATTGAAATGATGTCTACCATTCATGACTTGAAATACTTGATAATTCAGGCTCTTGTTTTCCAGAACTCGTTTCCCATGTGAGAAAATTCAGAATATTCTAAGCACAGAACAGACAATGCATGAAATACAGTTCAGTGTCCTTGTGGATTTCTTCAATAATAAGAATTCTTCATCAGACTAATCTAAATAGGACAACTTCTTTCCTCATGTAAAGATCATTCACTGGCTCTTCAAGATCAAAAAGCTTTTTACTAAGTGTTCATCAGTCTGGCATAGGTGTATCTACGTTTAAGTACAAAACCTGAAACTCTAATTGGCTGTTATTGATTGTCCCCACAATGCGTGACAGCCTGACTCTATGGAAGCAATACAACTGAAGAAACTGGGGAGTAAAAAAGAACCACTAAGAACCTTAAAACCAGAGAGACTTTTCTAGTTTTTCATTATGCATTAGGATTGTCCTGGAATTACTACTTGCTAGCCATTATCACTTATATTTATGTGAGTCTTTATACATTTTTCATTTCTTCTTCTCAGCATTAAAACTACTTCTGATAAAATAAAATCAGATGGAAAGGAATTGAAATCCAGGATGGGCTCCAGGTTGTGATGCAAAAATCTTTGCCATGTTTGCTTTTTCTGAGGGGGGAAGGGAAGAAGGAAAAGACTTTTTGTGACAAGGGAAAATCTGCCTCAGAGAGCAGTCTGGTGGGCATGAGATATGAAATGTTACTAGAGAATTGCTTGATAAAATTTAACTGTTCTTCCTTTCTCCTTGTGGAAATTCTCAGTGCCAACTAAGGCCAGTAAATCAACTGAGTATTTCCACAGTTTTGGTCCCCTGAATATTTGACATTCGACTTCAAAGGCAGGGGGCTTTACATGTAGAAAGGGTTCAGATGTTGCTATCTGAAAAGGTGATTTCGGAACCCCACCACCTCTAGGTTGATGGGTGTTTCTGTCCCACATGGCAGGCAGCCATACAGGAGAAGCTGTTTCTGCAGAGCATCTCCAGGGAGAGGGCTCTGCCATTATGTGCCAATTCCGCGCTCCTCAGAGGCTTCACCCATGGCATGCTTTCACCGCATCCCATTCCCTCCAAAACTAGCTCTACAGCTGAGGAACCTCTGCGTGAACATAGATTTGCCTGTAGCAGAATTGCCATAAAAGAAAAAGCAACGCAAGACTTGGTGTGAACAGCTTTCTGACACTTTTGCCGACCTGCAAAGGACCTGCAAAGCTGCAAAAATTTGATAAGGGATTAATGACCAAAGCCATAAGGGCTATTGGTCTGGCATCTTCTTCTATTAATCCAGCTAGCACCTCATTCCAAACACACTGAGGACACACTGCTGCACCTTGAGCAAGAAGGCAGCGGAAGGTGGGAGCAAACATTGCATTAGGTGGGAAGGAGGGTTTGTTTGCATCACTGTCTACTCCCGCCTAGGACCAGCCTTAGAAAATGTTTTAATTTTGCAAAAGAGGGCTGGCATCAGGAAAAAAAAAAAAAAGTAATGATCAAAGTGCTGCTTCTGAATGATACTGGAAGAAGAAGTCACATCAACTCTGTACAGTCCAGCCCTGTATTCAGAAAAATGAAGCAAACGGGGTCTCCTGCTCTCCACAATGGGTCAGGGTCAGGTACAAAGTAAAGATCTGAATGTCAAAGAAAACATCAAAGAAAACAGTTTTGCTGGTTTAGTCATGCAATTCATGCTATGTAACTCTAGCAGGTGCAACTGCTGTTCCTAAAATAACTTGTCTTCATTTAACCAAGAAAAAAAAGCCTATGGAGGAAACTTTCTGGTTTTCAAGACTACAAGAAAAATTACTGTCTTTCTGAGGTTTTTATATAACCAAATTCTAATAAGCGGAGATGATGGACTCCCGCTTATTCAGGCAAATCAGCTTCTTAGAGCTACAGAAATATTTGCATAAAGCAAGCGGGATTTAGCAGCTTGTAAAAAGCACATAAAAGAAACACCAGGTTAAAATAACCAAACAAGAAAGTGGATGGTTTTAAGAACATACTGCATTTATTTGGCCCCAGAATTCCTCGCATTGTAACAAACTCCCAGAGTTTCACTCCTTAAAGTGCTTCAAACTCCATTTATATTATTATTATTACTTTTAACATTAATGTACATTTCTGTATAAACATCAGTCCAAAGAGATTTATATTTTTATAAAATTCTTTATATTAGTGGATCAAATTTGCTCTCAAGATGACCAGCATTAAGGCAAATTTCCAAATTTAAGATACTGGAGTTACTCAAGTCTATGCTGTTGTGGGTGAGAGCAGAATTTGGCCCAGTAGGGTATATACAATTATATTTTCTGCATATATTTCAAAAGGCACAATGGATTACCTTGGAAATCAATAACGTTTAAAAGGGAGTCTATCAAAGCAAATACTTTTAATTTGCTTTGGCGCAGTCCACATCCAGAGGATGCATTTGCTCACCAGCTGTTCTGAATAACCAGCCTCATGACAGTGACATGATCAGCAAAAGGGGAACCAACGCTGCATGAATTCACACGGTACTTCAGCAGACCCAACCTGATGTGTGTACAAGCACCGTAACAGCAAAGTTACTTTGCTGGGCACCCGTGCAAACTCACTACACCATGAACCTCTGAAATTCTCCTGGCGGAGACATGTTTGTCATTGATGTTAATATTCCGAAGACAGCCAAAAAATGGGTCTTTAACTGGATGCCACAGTGTGTCCAAAGTTGCTATGAAAAACAAGGTGGAAAGATCAAATTAATAAAATGAGAATTATTTTAAAGAACATTCATTCCTGCTAAACTTTCAAAAGAGGTGGAATGATATAGAACTACATGCATGAATGGGACCTTTGTTTTGGAAAGGAAAAAAAGCCATGTAGATACATGAAAAACTAAGCAGCAATAATATTACCTGGAATTTTGCCGAAGTAGAGTGGCTGATGCACCCGTCTAGGAGGAGAGGGTGGAAGGCCAGTGGTATAGTTACTCTGTGTGCCCACCTCTAGCTGCACCGTGTTCTCCTTCTGAGAGACTGTGAAGAAGCAGGTAAATGAGTACTCCTTCTCAACTCTATTAAAGAATCAACTAGATATGGCACTATTTTTAAATAGCATCTGTCTTGAAATTTAACTCATAGGAAAAATAGATTTTATTTTAATTCAAAGTCAGATTGACACATCTGGGTACTCTGGGGCTAAATACAGTCCCCAAACCTCCTCTTACGTAAAGCCTTGAATTAACACGAGACACTTACATGGTTCTAAAGAGTGTTCTCAGAATAAACAGAAATGAAATGATTAATAAAAATCTGGAGCTGCAGTGCTCTGTGCCGACCGTCCTTTCAAAGTTTCAGAAGAACTGGTATGATACAACATACCTGCAATAGTATGCCACTGTCCATCAGACAGAGGTTGCTCAGGTGTGACTGATGTCTGGAATTCCCCAGCACCACTATTTCCAGCAGCAATGACCTGTAAAAAAGTTCTCTTTTAAGTTACCATGGCGAAGAAAAGAGCAACAGAAACACACGGTACTTTAAGTAATTTACTGTTCTTGTGATGGCTGAGTTTCACCTAGTTTTAAGAGTCACAGTCACTGTATACATATTTCAGAAATTATCCTCTCCAAGAGGAAAGTAAATTTCCCTCATAGATTTTACAAGCATAAATACATACCTTTGTCTCTCCCTCACAATCTTAAAAAATTATGTTAATTCTTTTGACCTAATCTTTCTGCGACAAGGTCTTTCCTACTAGGCCTTGCTTTCCTTTCCCGAAGCAGTCATCTACATGTTTGGCAGCTCTGGAGAGAATCTCTGCAATACATTTCTCTGGCCTTTCACACAATTTTGCACGACTCGTAATTCACTCATGAAGCTTGTAGCCTGGCTATTTACAATGACATTTTGAAGAAGCACCTGCTTGTGCTTTTTCACATCTTCCTTCTCATTCCTTGTGAGTGCATTAGTTTCTTTCAACATTTTCCTTTCAAGCTCTCTTTTGGGGTGATGGTTACAAGAATCTTGGTAATGCTCAGGTACCTGATATGCTGAAGCCACTTCCTATCAGGCTGATTGATGGTGTCCCACTGACCTTTTATTCCTTCCTGCTGCATCCTGGCCACACTCACAGCCAGCATTAATATAAGTTACTGCTGAAAAAAGGGGTCAATCTTGCCCTTAAGGAGTCCCCAGCTGTTGATGCCCCTGCTTCCATGTGCAAGTTGTGTCTTGAACCAGATCAGTGATTTGGGGGAAACTAACTGATGACAAAAAGATAAATAATAAAAACAAGTTCCCTAATCTGGGACGAGAAGAGCACATCTTCTATTTGACTGACATCTTTCTATTTGATGTCTCTCCAGCAGCAACCACAATAATTTTGTAGTCCACAAGTCACATTCTGAAGCTGTTACATTATGAAAAAGCAACAGTGATAATAATCACCATGACACACCCATCAACTAGAGGAGAAGATGCTAACACAAAGCAAGACTGCTCAAGTTCTATAGCGGACATGGTTACAGAGATGCATCAGTACAGCTGCGTGATGACTGACGTAGGAGTGGGAATAAGCCACAGAGTTCTGTAGCCTCTGGCCAAAACCCCAGTGGTTTTTTGCAAAGGCTCAAAAGCCTGAAAAAATTAAGACTATGCCCTACTGCTGACCGCTGTGAAGAAAGCATGTGCAAGCTAGTGTGCACACAATGGAAGCTGCTAACATAGGCACAGAGACAGGTTAAATGCTTTTTTTTCTATGCGATGTTTTTAAACAACTCTGAGGAAGTTGTTTAACCTGTAGTCATATGTTATAATACATCAGTCCAGAGTTCAAGGTCAGAATCCCCCTGCTGAATGTGGGTAATACAGCTAAAATGGAAACACAGCCTGTACTTACCTTTCCTCCTTCCATGTAAATAGTCAAGTAATTGTCTTGCTTGCTTCCAGCATGGAGAAGTATACCTGTTGAACTCCTTGGTCGAATGCTAAATACAATCCTAAAATCCAAGCCCATCAGCAAATTACCTGTGGAGAATTAAACAGTGGGTTGAGGAATGATCATAGGAGGAGATAATTGGAAAACCACATAAAAAAATATATTAAAAAGCCCTTACATGTACATATTTAAGACATAATTCCATATACCATAATCTCTACACAGCTTACCAATGGTGATATATCCTCCTTCATTAAAGAAATAAATCCCCGTCTCCATGGGAACATCCAGACATGGAAGTATGCCATATTTTTGCTGAGGTGCATTCATGACTTTTCCATTCATCTTAAAATTCCTCAGGCAACCCTTGAAACTGTTCATTGGTATATTCTGAAAGCATATTTCAACACAGGAATACTAAAGCATTATGGCAATTTTTTTAGTAAGAATATCCATTAGTTCTTTTGTATTGTTGGACTGTAGAAAGCCAACTGGCATTAAAGGCACCTAAAACCCATCTCTGATGCAGTGAAAAGGTATTCCAAAATTTAGAAAAAAGAGCTTAAAACATGAAAGTAACAGTTGCTTTTGAGTTAACATAACTCCTGCTTGCAGAACAGATACTTGCCAGTGATGTGTCAAAAAGACAATACAAGAGGAGTTGTGAAATCTCAAATATGCCCTTCCCTTCTAAGAGGCTGTTTATTTCTGATTTTATAGAAGGCTCTGCATCATTAATTGTCCAATTTTTAAAGTAATAGGAACCACACATATTTCGGATTAAAATCCACTGCTACATTCATAATTCCTTAATGAGAAGGATTCCTTTGCTTCTCTACAGATTAGCGCTTAGTCAACTGAGGTGAATATTCTGTGGCAAGAGGGTATTCCTGGAATTACAAATATGACTTTGGGCTTTTCTATTTTTTACAGAATAGAAATGAAAACAGTACATGCTTGTCAACAGTGTCTCAGCAACAAACATTGAAATTATGGGCCTATCTGAGAGCTGTATGAAGAGGAGAGGAAAAAGATCTGTAATGAACAACTGCAAAGACCACAGATGGTGCTCAGTCAGTGCTTGGAAATATCCCCCAAACCTTTTCAAGATGGAAATCCTGCATATTAACACTTTCACATGTAATTAGTGCAGCATAGGTAGTGGGGGGGGGTGGATGTATCAATTATTTACCTGTCTTTTCAGTGATGGCAGCCCTCCCACATAGATTGGTGGCTTAATACTGATGGCGGACTTTGTTGCTAATCTTCCGTGCTGGGCCCTTAGACCATCAACAACAAGGCGGACATCCTTCCCATCTGTGCTGAAGACCACCTTTGCAGGGTGCAAACATAACAGAATGAGAAACCCCAAAGCCAATGAAAGCCACTGGAGGTTTTTCTTTTTTCCTTTAATTTGAACACTGTGTTGTTGAAATATTTAAACTGAAAATAACCTGCTGGGACCATCAATCTCTGTAAGCTCTCTTATAACAGAGACCTGTCAACCACATGAACTTTCAGGCATAGGAATTAACTTCAGATGACTAAAATCAAATTTCTAAAAACTTAAAAATTCAATAGGCTGTGCCTGCTGAATGCTAGTTGTAGTTTCACCATGGTTCCTGTGCCATACTACTTACACTGTGCCACTGCCCATCATTGTATTTGGTACTGGTTTTGATTTTGATTCGTTTTCCTCCAGAGCCTAGTGAAAAGACCAAACGTCCTTTTGAAATGTGGAGAGCCATATAAGAGTCCTCAGAGCTTTCCTCCGTGAAAACTATTAATCCTTTTGATGATCGAGTCCGTACATCTACAGAGAAATGTAACCTGTAGTGGAAAGTAAGCATATTGAAATATATGTCTGTTTTGTTAGTTGTTGTATTCTTTCCATTCTCCAGAAAAATGCCAAGGAAACTCCATTTGTGAAATGCAGAACAGCTTTTGGGTGGAATCACAGTGTTCTACATTGCCTGCATTTCTGAAAGTGAATGAAAGTTGACACATTCAGGCTTAGGATTTGGCATCAATATACACTGTAATTGTCCACCACATACAAGTCAATCTACAAGTTTGGGTAAAAGTTAGCAAAGAAAAAAAATGCCTGAACCTTTAGAACCACTCTTGTGCTATGCCTCAAGACATACAGAAGAAGAAATCCTAACTTCCAGCACCCAAAGATTCAAGCACCTTTGACAATTCAAGTATTAGGAGAACAGAGAACGTTTGTATTACCTGTCTGTAGATGACAGTGGAGAAAATGTGTAGGACATGAAACTGTTGGGGGTGTTTCCAAGGAGATATGCTTCACTGCTAACATTTAACTGAGTTGGTAAAGTGTGTTTGTTCTGGTTCTGCACATTAGCGGCTTTCAAATAATCAAGGTATTTTTCATTCTGTACCTGTAAGGCAGAATTGAAACATATACTATGTGTGAACATGAAAAAAAAACATTTCAACCTACACATTTAAGAGTTCCCATCTGAGGCAGTCAACAGCCTTCTCTAAATGACAGAGAAGCTGTTGTTATTCTGGACAGGTATGGGTTTAGCGTGGAGCTTCAACACAGAAAGACCTTGCTTCAGATGTGAGATGGAAGGAAAATAGTAACATCTGAATCTCAGTTCTAGAAACCATGGCTGTGCAGACAAAGCCTTGGCATGAATACGGAGCAAAGATGACAGTAAAAACAAGCATACCTTGAGCATCTTAAACCTGAGAGGGTTTTTAAATTCTTTCAGTAGCAGTGGTTCGAGGTTCTCATATTTGCGGCAAGCTCCGAGGGACACACCAGTCTTTGCAGTATAATTAACGAGATTTTGAACCTCAGGGAGCTGATCTGCCCTAGAGTGATGAAAGCAGTAAGTGCTGTGATGCAGCATTCCTTTTCTGTAGCGTAATCAAGAACATACTGTAAAACTGTGGTCTGTACAAAATAGATTTCTGAGTGACCTGATGTTAAAAGTACTGATTTTTATTTTTCAATGAAAAATGTAGGTTCAATGCTGAAAAACGTATTCATATTTGTCATGGTTCTGCCTATTTCTTTTTGGCTATGGAAAAACCTCTGACGTTTTGTTCTCATCTCTTCTACACAAAGTATTTTTTGCTAAAAGCTATCTATTTAAAAAAACAAACAAACAAACACTGCCATTGAAGAAAGGGGAAAAAATGACAGCAGCTTTGATTGACTAAGATTTCTGGATCAGACTACAAGATTTTGCTGGTTAATTATGCATAACCAGTGGCAGATCAAGAAAAAATGGCAACATCAAATCTTGCTAACTCAACAATTCACTCTTTCCTTAAATAACATGTTCTAATGAGACTTCTCAAGGGGTAAAGCCCATCACAACTTAATATGTAGCTTTAGTATTATAGCCATATTATCAGAAAGACTGTCAAAACCAATTTCTTGTGTGCATAAAGAATAATAATAAGTATTACTATAATTTTGTAAGTTGTACACAGCATAGAGATGCTGTGTACACTGCATTTGTAATCAGTAAACTACAAAACACTTCACAGCTACAAAAAGCAATGAAAGTCCTTGTCCATGTTTATTTATGATGAGAGCAGTAGAGTTGGGAGCAGAACCTGTACTTCTTCAATTCTGGTCCAGTTCTCCATTCACTTGATCAAACTAGCTACAATCTTAATTCTCCATCTATTTTTTTTACTAAAAGCAATTTCCAAATTTGTTTTCTGACAGGTAGGTTAATATACAAGTTACTTCATTGTCTTGTAGTGCTTTAAATGAAGATATAATTTGAGCAATCTGATCTAGTAAAGATGACCCTATGCGTGGCAGGGGGGTTGGACTAGATGATCTTTAAAGGTCCCTTCCAACTCAAACCATTCTGTGTTTCTATGATAATCAAATCAAAATACACTACTATTTTTTTTAAATTCTACACATTTATAGCTCTTCATCAAAACTTAACTAAATCAAAGCCCCACTGGGACATCACTTGTGACTCAAGGAATGCTTTTCTTTAAAGAACATATTTATGCATAATTTTTCGCCTAAATTTTGCCTGTAAGATGTCTCCAATAACCAGACAAACAGATGTGAAAAAGGAGACAACATAAATCTGGCACCTGATTTCTATACATATGTTCTCATTTGTTTGTGTAACTGCTTTGGTTCTGCCAGTAAGCTTCGCTCATTTCATTCCCTGGCTCCCTGAGTAGCTGTAATGATACTATCTAGCAGATCTTTTTGGATGCTTTGTTGGGACACTCCCAATTCACTATGTTGAGTTCATTCTTTGATTAAAAGACTACTAAACAGGTATGATTCAGACTAAAATTCCATTACATCTGAACAGCAGATTGAATTACAACTTCATACCATGTATAATCTGCCTGAATGAAGGAATATTTCAGGGCAGCAAAGTTATGCGTTCGTGAAGGCTTCATCCACGTAGAACAAAAGCAATTTAGCAAAAAGTGATTTTAGTATGATTATAGAAGGAAAACAGGCCAAAATACATGAAACAAAATTATTTCTAAGCCAAATACCTTTTTATAAAGATGTTTGAGATGCAACCTTCAAAATTATCTCCACCAAGTTTTATAGGTTCAATTAATGCCCGTGCTCTTGGAGAGTCAACTGGTTCTGATGTCAACCCATCATCAACCAGCAGATGTACTCTGAAACAAAGTGAATGAAAATAAGCATGAAAGCTAAAGAAATAGTTACAAACCTAAATGAAATATATATATATTAAAAAAGAACCCTTCGACAGAAGTGTTTTCTTGTTACACTGTAATTATGCTAGAGCTTCATTAGCTTACTTCTGCTATTTTTTCAGTATGTGCTCATTGACTGCTGAAACTGCTCTGCTTTTTGGTAGTAGGTATTGAGCTGAAGGTAGTACTTCAGTCCTACAGTGAAATCCTGGTCCAATTGAAAGTCATGAAAAGACTCTCATTGACAACTATGGGACAGGATTTCATCCTTTGTGTCCAAATGGTGCACTTGACATGTTAGCAACAGCCAGTACAGATAATATTAAGTCATAATTACCCAAAGTTGTAGCCAATCATTCAAAACTTTCCACTTTAACTAGCACTTATATCATTTTATGTGTGCCACAGAAATCAATATGACTTAGGAGCTTTTTAGTAAATTGTCTCTTCTGATATGTACATAACAGATCATTGTTAAAAACCCAGACAGAATATTAGCTTCTTCCCTGGGCCTTTAACTGCCTGTGTTAGAAATTTAACATAAAGTTACATATGTAAAAGCTAAGGGAAGGTGAAGAGCTCCAAAGCTCCAGCTTGACAAGCAGTCAAAACTCACACAATCTATAAAACACACGCATACTGATGTACAGCTGATATATCACAGGTACCGACATGCACATTCATAGACCAAAAATCTCCTTTTGCTTCATTATTTCAGTATCCTTTGCTAGCAGAGGTCATTTTTAGCTGTGTACTCAAAGAACAAAGTCACACAGAATTTTAATCTTTCCCCAACCACAACATAAAAAAATCAGATAAAGAACTGGACTCACGTGTTGTCTTTTTTTATTACTGTCACATAATGCATCGACCCATCTTCATATTTGTTTTCCAGTTTGATTTCCTTCTCTCCCATCTTTGCATGTACAAAGCCAGGTCTCAGAAAGATGGTAAGAATATTAGGCTATAAAAGAATGCCACAAAATTATCAGGTAAATGTAAATGCCTTTAGTTCTCCTTGATATTGCCATTAATAAAGTTCTCAGTGGCCTCTTGTGGGAAAGAAATTTTCTTACACTAAAACTGCATCTCTCAGTCATCTACTACCAGATATTACACCCAGTTCTGCACAGTTAGCATAGTTCCTGTTTAAAATACCTCTGCACTCTGAATACTAAACAGTCATTTAAAATATTTGTTTAAAGTATTTTTACAAAAAGTGGAGGATTCAGTCCTCCCCTTCTCAAATGCCTGGTGTGCACTCACTCCTTAACTCCTCCAGCCAGCAAGAATGGAGTTCTGCTTGAACCTCCCTGCTTTCTGAGGGAACATAGCCAAAATCAACCCCTTTTCTCTGCCTATTTGGTCATGGTAATGTCTCTGCGTGGGAAGAATGCCAGTTTTTCCTGAGAAAATTTCCAGCCAACTTTATTAGGCAACAGTTATTTTACTGGGATGGTGGTGTTCTGGTGTATGAGCTACTCTGCAAAAGGATCAAGTTCAAAGCTCAGTTACTCATCAATCTACTTGTTGGCTGAATGAAGAGATTGCCAGGATTAATTTCTCTGGCCTAGGGCATGCAAGATGCCATGCTCAAAAGATGATTATGATAACCTTTCCTTGACTTAAGATACAAGAATCTACATGAGACTTATGACACAAACTGATGCCAAACTGACAGAGTCACGAAGAGACATCACTGATCCAGAAACAAAAACCAGTCACATATTCTAAGTTGAACATGTTTCCTACCCATAGATTGTAATTTAAGAGTGTTCCAGTCGATGCTGTGGTCTGAAAGCCAAAGCCAACTTGGAAATCCTTGGGAAATGGGAAACCCACAGCACTCAGGCTCAGTGTTCCCTGCTTGGAGAAAGCTGCAGATCTGATGAGCTGAAAGAGAGACGATGCTTTCAGTGATTTTTCTTTTAATCAGAAGTGTTCAGCATGGGACAGCAACTGCCCCACTCAACATAATTGCGACTGACTCCAGTCAAAAACCAAGCACAAGGGAAACTGCAAGTACAATTATTTCAGTATGGAACAGACCGCTTCCACCAGCACTAACTATGATCTGAGAAATTCTAAAGGGACGTGAGGCTTGCTGGTATAACGAGCTGTTTGTCTCTAGCTAGTCTTCGCATCGACATAATGGCTTTGAAACTTTTCATGTTTGGGGACACAAAAGTGAGCAGCTGGAGGAATGGTTCGTAAGTACGGAGCTGTGCAGATGAGCTACATAACTGAAACTGTGTGAGTCATAGGACAGACTATACCTGGGCCTTTTTGAACAAAACACACTTTAATACATGAGAAGTCATACAGATACAGAGAGAGAATGAAGGTCAGATCCTCTGCATAGGGAAATGGCCTGCAAAGAAACTGCTCTGTGAAAGGTTTAGATGCCACAAAGGGAATGCAAATGAGCACAAACTTTCAGTGCAATGCTATAGTAAAATGGGCAAATGGGATCATGCACCGTGTAAGTAGCAGCAAGTAGAAGCAGAAGGGTAGTTTTCATCTCTCCATGCAGCATTGGTTAAGCCAACACTGAAATGTCACATTGTCCCATTTTAAAAAGAATGTGGCAAAACTCAAGGGTGCACAGAAAATAATTATAAAACAATCAGATGAGCGGAGCAATAGCCTTTCAATCAGAGACTTCGGTGGAAGTAGAATCTGCTTAGCTCTTTCAAGAAAAAAGGTTGAGAGGTCATTTAATTAGGAAGCATAAGCACTTTGGCAAGAGGAAAGATCATAAGTAGCATTAAGTAACTAAATATTCTGTCCTAATCAATAACAGCAACTGGAAGCCAACAAGTTTACATGGTAAATATGAATTCTTAATTGTACACAGTATTAATTAATAGGGTGGACTATGTGCTGGAGAAAGCTACCACAGTAGGGGTGGAGTCTCTTTTCTTCTGTGTCTTCATACCAAGCCCAAGTTCTTTTATTACCATCACATGTTAACCAAATATAATTTTTTACCTAAGTAAAGCACAATGGTCCAGGATTTATAGACAAACCAGACTCTGTGAACTCCAGCAGAAGTTTTTAAAGAACTTGGTTAGTTACCTTCCAGTCATCTGAACATTTCTTGCTGACACCAACAGTCTCGTCAAAAATAACGGATGCAGTGTTAGGGTTTTTCACATTCTTCATACAGCCCCGGAACGGAGGTGTGGATATATTAAAGCTGGTTTCAGGGAGTGGAAGGAAAAAGAGTTCAGTAGCCTGGTATTTCAAAGCACACACCAGTACAGTAGCCTGTAAATGCTGACAATATAAGAAAGAGAAAAACAGAACGAGCAATCTCTCTTGCACACACATACTTCATGCTGATCAAACCCGATCTTCCGGATACACTCCAACAAAGATCCCACCATTAGCCAAAAATCACAGATTATAATCATGTATTATACACTTGTTATTTTCATATCACATAAGATACCCAATACAGAGTGTGAAAGAAATTGCCTAAGGAAAGAGTTTAAATGGAGTTTCCATACAAAGCCTGTGTATTACAGTGTTTTTATAGTTACTCACTGTTCCCGTAGAGAAGGTGGAATTCCACCTAGATAGTACTTGGTGAAAAGGAAGACATTTATGTTGGCTTTAATATTGGGACTGACATGAACAGTATTCTTACTTCGGGCAAGCACCAAATGAATCTGAAATAGGTGAATAATGAGAATGACTTAACTCAGCAGAAATAAAAATAATTTAGCAGATTAAAAGTACTCCCACAGAGCAGGACACATTGGGGTTTTTTCCCCTCCTCTTGTTTACTCATGACTTAAATCCAGAATAACTGCAGCAGTTCAAAGGTACTTTGCAAAATTTGGGCATTTAGCCAAAGCAAATGCCTAAGCAAAATGCTCTACTATCCAAATACAAGGTGAGGTTTTATTTTCCTCAGGAAGATTGCCCTAAAAATACACCTCACCTAAGATTCAGATATTGCTTTCTATTTGCAGTTGAAGATTCAGGAGCTGCTGCGTGATACAAAGACTAGGTCAGTCAGCTGGCTGGGAGGTAACTTGACCCAGTACGGCATAAAGATTCCTTCCAGCAGACCCTGCAACCTACGCTATTTAGTTGGAGATGTATTAAGGGGAAAAGGGAGAATGAATCAACATGGCAATCAAAGGTTTTAACAATGTCTTTACAATTTCACTCTGGTAGCACTACAAAACAGCTGGACTGAAGCTAAGTAGACAAGCAACAACAAAAAGACTCTTTTGTAGTACAGATCTCTGTAAAGATCCCTTAGGTGGCAAAACCACTAATCTAATTATTAAACTAATGTTCAGAATTGCAGTGTACACAGCTCTCTCTACATAAAGCATTGCTCTGTCAAAGTTTTTTGATTGGTGGTTTTTCTGTTAAAACTGAACGTATTCACAGGAAAGCACAACAGTAGAAAGATTAATTTTCACGTGTCCAAACTCATCTCCAGCAGCTTGATCTCCTCAACACAAAAGGAAAACTTCACAATTAAACTTTACAACAGGATGTTTAGTTTCAGCTAATGTGTATTTTTACAAATAATGATCACTTGACTGTTTAAAATTACATACTTGTTTATATGTTCCGTCATTTACAGTTGCGTTGGTTCCTATTTCTTTTGGAGGCTCAGAGCCAACTTTGTATCTAAAAACTGTGTGACCATCTTTAATGAGCACACTGATGAACTGATCCTGCAATAAAAAAAAATGGCCAACACAATTAGAAACATAGAATCATAGAATGGTTTAGGTTGGAAGGGACCTTAAAGATCATCTAATTAATTAAACTGCCAACATTTCATATATATTTCATTGTCATGTGAATAATCTTAATGAAGCTATAGAGTTGCTTGAACAAAGCTTTTGGAGGAAAAGATAACACAAAGCAGACTAAAACTTATAGTAATCAACCATAATTACTTTAATCTGTTATAAACAGATCTGGTATCAGCTCCAGATGTATCCTCCAAATCTCTAGAGGACTTTTTGTCATTTCAAGATGTCTACTGACTTCTTACAGCATTAAGAAATTATCCAGAACATGTCCAGTGATTGCAAACATGCCTATAATATTATTAGATAAGTAGCATGACTGCTGTTTTGAGCACTTTTGCAGGTATAAGTCACCACTTATCCCATGTCACTTTCTACATTCTTCCTTACTCTGTTGCCATGCGTATCCAGGTTTTGGAACAGTGCATTTCCACTTTTGGAGGATCTCAGTATTTCAAAATCAGTTTGATTCAAATTACATCCTCCCTGCCTACCCCCCAGTTCCGAATTCTCTTCACGGCCTAATGGAGGAGCTACTTGGAATTATTTTTTTTCTCAGCCTTGACAAAGTGAGTATTCAGCAGCCATTATAGAATCATAGAATAACTCAAGTCGGAAGGGACCCATAGGGATCATCAAGTCCAACTGTCTGCTCCTCGCAGGACTAGCTAAAACTAAACCATATGACATTAAACATACAGCAGAATCTACCCATCTGCCACGCAGGCAAAAATAACACTTTTAAGAAATTTCCTTACAGTTATTACTAAATCTAACATGTTCTTGAGTAAGCAAAGTTTTAAAAAATGTTCTCGGACCACAAAACAGACAGAAGCATTCCACGAATTACCCCATTTGCAGCAAAAAACACAATGCCTTCATCTGCGGTAGTCTCAATTGTCTGCTCGTAGCGCACTCGGCTGTGGGTATTTTGTTCTTTCAATTTGACACTGGCATAACCAGTGCCTTCAAAATAGCTTTGGTCAGTCTCTTCTTTATACCTGTAATAATTCAGTGTCACAGATGTGAATAAACAAGAGCAAAAACTGTTACCATATGGACTTATTGTCATAATTTTAAAAAAGCTTAAGTTAAAGCATTTGGCCAAATTCTGATCTAACCCAAGTAAAGAGAAAACCTTCCACTGGCTTCTATTGGATTCTCATATGGTCTTTAGAGAGGAAATCATTAGTGACTGACTTTTTTGCACTTAAGGTAATATTTACTTTATAAAGGAGCTGAATACATCAATCCATGAATTGTGTCTGGGTATTACAACATTTAAATTGTTGGTCAGCGCACTGAGATTGCCATAGATGTAAGTTGTGACACCAACACTGAGGATTTTCTCTAACAAATATAGTAAGGACCAATAGTTAGAAAAAAATCACCAGTTTACCCACAGTGATTATTCTTCTGAATATGAAAAAAAAAAAAAGAATTCATAATGATAAAATCACAGAACCATGAAACACTTCTGTGTTTATACCATACCTTCTGCAGGGTTGTACTTCAGTGGTATTGAGATTAAATGTCCTCTTGAAGTTGTAAAGGCTGATAATATGCTCATTTAGGTTGTCTAATTCAATGCAGCCTTCATAATGAGGATAGTCTAGCTTAAGTGGAGGCTGCAAAATAATGTCATCAAAAACATTCCGTCAAAATCAGCTGACAAAATTTTACATTGACATGTAACTGCTAAGACCTACTGCAAATATTAGTAAGACACAGAATATGACATTCTAAATATCATAACATTATTATAGCTTTGTATATAATATCCAAACCATCTGATACCACCCCAGGAATACTGCAGCACAATTTACAGTGGAGTCATATGGATGGACTTGGAATAGTACTTAGCAGGACTGGACAGGTTTCATGCTGTCCTCGGCAGATGAAATACCATCATGCTCCCTTCTAGCATACTATAAGCCAGGCAGCTTCTGTAGGAAGTAGCATCTCTTTGCATCCCCTCTGTTCCTACTGACACAGATAAACTTTTACACAGCCTTTGAAAGACTGCTAGTTTCAATCTTTACTTGTAAGAACAACAGAATGGTTAATATGGAAATCTCTTAAAAGACTAAGCAACTCTTTGTACCCTAAAATCTGGTGGGTATCCTCCAACATAAAAGACAACAGTGCTGGGATCAAGATTTAGGAGAATGTCATTGGCTTCTCCACTTGCAGTCAAAGGTCTTTCATATTCTGGAGAAGTTGATGTTGCTGCTTTGATGTAATTCAGCTTTACATACTGGTAAATCCTAAAACCAAAACAAACAAAATATCACATCATGCTAATAAAAGATCTTCTGAACAGGTTTTGGAAAAGGCTGTTGTGCACTGTGGATCTTATACCTTTCAAACTTAACTTGATCCATAACAGCTTCTTCAGTTTCACTTTGAGTCACTAATGGCTGCACATCTATTTCTACATCGCCGTCTCCCAGGTTATAGACACAAGTGAGGCGACCACCTTTCACAGCCATACCAATATAGTCCTTGGAAGCCTAAGAATAGCAAAGCAAATAATCATTAATAAATGATTAATGTTAATGAAGGTAAAATACAGAAGCACTTCCTCAGAGACATCATCATACTGTGCATGAGTCGTAAGAAATCCACCCACCTAATGATGAGAATTGTTATTAAGTTTATCAGTTCTCGGAAAAAAAAAATTGTAATCATACATGTTGCACTGATTCAACGAATAACGTGTTGCATTGATTCAGTGAATATCGTTATAGAGTCATGTGTGGGTTTTTATTTTTATAACAATAGTAGCTAAAATAATTTCCACCTTCGTAACATCTCCCAGCTAAAGCCATGAAAACATGACACCTTTACTAAAAATTAGACTCAATGTCTGTGAAATAAAAAGGAAGTTTGGACTAACACTCAGTCAAGGACAACGGTTCCTCCGGAGATGACTGGAAGCAGTCATTTTCCCAAACCATTCACATTTTATTTCTCCAACATATCATATTTCACAAGTAACAATTAAAATGCTGCCAACAGATATCCTGGCCAGATATTCAGGGGATAAAAAGGTGAAATCCAGTGTAGAACAACTACCTTTAAACAGCTTTCTCTGTATCCACAAGACTCACTACAGATACAGCTGCTGTCATATAACAAGATTTAAAAGTACATAGTTAGGAACTGCAAGCAGGAAATTTCTAAAATGTTTGATGGTGCTGGAGCAAGCCTGAATGCACAAGCAGGTCTGTATTATTCTACGCATTCAGAAGAGAAAAACATTAAAAGCCGAGGGACTGAATTTTAAAATTTGTTTTTAACCAACAGAGAAACTCACAGTGACTTATATTGTGAAAAGAGCCAAAGCTCTGAGGCAGCAGTTGGGCTGAGTTTGTGCTGACTGCTGCAGAACCTGACACTTCTGACAAGACTGTGTGATGGTATCCGTGACTGAGAAGTAACTTCCAAAGGAGCAAAACAGCAAAGCATCAAAGGGCAAAGCAGTCACCCACCCAACAAGTTACTTTGCTAGTGGAGGAATGAACTATTCTTCACAAAATACTTCTGCCACCATATAATGGCAATTATAAAGAAATGGGCCAACAGTAGCTATAAACTTCAGTCAAAATAAATAATCTCCCATCTGTTTCTCAAAGCGTTTTGTCTGTTCTAAAAGTCAGATTAAATTTCAAAATATACCTACATCTTTATTTCCCAGGTACAGTACAAACTTATTTGATGCCCTCTGGGGAGCGTCTAATCTTGTCTGAGGTCTTTGGAGAAAGAAAGAAAGCGAAGTATAGCCTTTCAGATCTTCAAGGTTGCTTGGAGGTCGAACCTCTACACCAGAGCTGCCATTGAACCTCATAGGAATAGCAACCTGTTAAGAAAAACAAAATTCAGTATGTTATCATTATCTATTGCTACTAATCCTACTTATTTCACTGCTGTCTTTAATTGCAAAGTAACCCATTACATATCCTAGTCATGTTACAGCCATCAATTACTACAGATTTGGACTCTGATCCTACCAAACAATATAACTAGGAAACAGACTGGATAATACAGTATTCTGTATTATCAATACTTATCACTTAACACAGCACTTTTTTACTCCAGACATTAATTAATCAACCTTTACCGCACCTCTGACAAGTAACTGTTACCTTCAATACACGGATAGGGAAGGATGCGCCCTGCGGCTGTAAAGAGCAAGCCTATGAATTATTTAGATGACTGCATACATATCCTGATGCTTCACTTAGCTGGACTTGACTGTCTGTTGGAAATTATAATGCACCTCTGATATTAATAAAGACATGTCCTATTACAGCTATTTACACCATGGTCACAGATTCCTCTTATTCATTATAAGCGTAGGTTATTTGTGATGACCTAAGGGATGCTCCTCTGGGACTTGAGACCACACTATCCCATGAGCAACCACAGTAGTTGCTTAAATGGAGAAAAGGCAGTGTAATAAGATGCTAGTAGCCAACTCCTAAAATTGTGGGGCAGCTGGAGACATGAGAGCACAGGGCTCCACACTTTTTTGGAAGTGCCACTGTTCCACTGGCCATGCGTGGGTGGAGAGCCCTGCCTCTAAGCTGCAGAGTCGACTCTACCCCTGCTGCCAAAGCCAACAAAATGTACCTTGGGAGGAAAGAGGCTATTGTACAAATAAGTATTACAGAGATTACCTGGATAAAAAAACCCTACGGGAGGAGGATGGAGCAGGATGCTACTGCACCCACTCATTTTTATGTACAAATTATAATGCTTCCCATCATCACAGTTACTTTAAGTGCTGGGTGGTGATGTTGAATTAAATTTATGTCTGGTCTTGCACATACATTTTAACAAAATGATTTGGAAGGAGAAAGAGGAACAACAGTACTACTCTTTGTCCAAACCACTGAGGTCAAGCACAATTACAATGTTCAGGACAGACCTTATTTGCAGCATCTCTTGCCTGCTGAATCAGCTCTCTGATACGATTTACGTTCTCAGATATGTTGCTTATTGGCATCAGCTGCTGGTTGATACTCTCGATCTTGCTGAACAGATCTGGAAGTTTGTTTGTCAATTTTTTTACTACAATGAAAGAAAAAAAACATTGATGATAGAAAGGAGAAGGAAAACAGATGCAAAAATATGATATGACTACATGATTATCAGAAAAGCAGTCTGTAGGGTGATGACAGAACTGAAAGGATTAGCCTGAAAGTATTAGTAGTCTGCAACTCTATGATGCAGAGGGCAAATAAAAAGAAATTCAGACCTATTATTTTTCTAAATATGACTTAATAAGTCATAAGCCGGTCTTGTAACTGCAGGGATGACTTACGACTCTGCAATAACATTCACGGATAGCTCTTGTATTTTCCTTACTTAAAATGTTTTCTCTCACTTGACTTTATCAAACAAAGTTGCTGAAAAGATGAAAAAAAGATGCTGTTTGGGATTGTGATTATCCCCTATTTTGCATTCAACGCAGGCTCTATGCAATCTATTTCACTTAATTTCAGCTAACAGACACCCAGCCCAAGCTAATTGCCAAGGTCCCTTCTCTAGTCAGCGTAGTGGAAAAATCACAGAATCACAGAGTGGCTGACGTTGGAAGGTACCTATGGAGGTCATCTTGTCCAAATCCTCTGCTCAAGCACGGCCATGTAGAGCCAGTTGCCTAGAATCATGTCTAGGTGGCTTTTGAGTATCTCCGAGGATGGAGACTCTACAACCACTCTAGGCAACCTGTGCCAGTGCTCGGTCACCCTCACAGTAAAAAAGTGTTTCCTGATGTTCAGAGGGAACCTCCTGTGTTTGCCACAAGGGTACATTGCTGGGTCATGTTCAACTTGGTGCCCCTCAGGACCCTCAGGTCCTTTTCTGCAAAGCTGCTTTCCGGCTTGGCCACCCCTCAGCATATACTGGTGCATGAGGTTGTTTCCCCTCAGGTGCAGGACTTCTTGTTGCACTTCATGAAGTTCCTATGAACCCATTTCTGCAGCCTGTTGAGGTCTGTCTGAATGACAGCACAACCTTCTGGTCACTCCTCCCAATTTTGTGTCACCGGCAAACTTGCTGAGGGTACACTCTGCCCCATCATCCAGATCAATAATGAAGATGTTAAACAGGGTCAGACCCAGTACTGAACCCTGAGGTGCACTGCTAGTCACTGGCCTTCAAGCCTTTAGCGACCAGTCACAGTATTAGCTTTTAACACATACCACATGATGGCCTGAATCACCATCTGCAGTACCTGTCCCTTTCCACTGGTAATAAAGGAAGCTCAGAATACTGGCTTAGGCTAGGTGCCTAACTTTTGGATGACTAAAATTTCTGCTGCAAAACTGACCACGTTCACCTAAAAGCGGTCTCAGATAGCACCTGCAATACCTGAATTGTTTGCCTCCATCAATGCTTTACTGAAGCCAGCGCTCTGTGTGCTTCCATAGGTACTCTTTATTTTTTCCACATCTACTTGAATTGGGAGCAGTTCGTCCAATACATTAGTCGTGACATCCTCGGCACTTTTTACCATGCTCTTTGCATTGGTGATGATGCTGTCGATGTCATCTGAAACACACACAAATGCATGTGCAGATTCTTATAGTGATAGATAAAAGCAGCAAAACAGAAGCAATCAGGAAGTAACTAACCTCTGTTTATCCCATTGAGATTATTTTGAAGAGTGACAAGATCAATTTGCAGTGTATTCTTCTTTCCATCGGTGACATCAAGTCTTTGCTTTATGTCTTCAAGGGTTGGACCAATAGCTGCAAAACAGTGAATGCCCTGTATGAATTTTAAACAGAAATACCACCTCTCTGTTGGACAGGTGGTGTGGCAGCACCAGTCTGCACTCTTGCACAGCTCATGTTACCAGTGAGCAGTGAATAAGCATTTGCACTGCAAAACAAATACAAGGCTAAGGATTTGCTGGATTGGAGTACTTCAAGGATGTATAGCATAGGAGAGGTAGGAAATCCACTTTCTCGCCTTTTTACCATTGGAAATAACGATCACAAGATGTCCCATTGTAATGGAACTAGCCCCTTCTGGTTAAATATAGGCTGCAGAGCTTTGCTGAACTGTGAAAATTCATGGTTCAATGGAAGCTTGTCATGCTGGGCCAACATTTCTACTATCGCTTTCTTTCTCGGTACCTTGCAACGTCCTCTCAGTCTCCTGTGCTTGATTCAAGAGTGTATTGCTCTCGGTTTTTAACTTTGCGGCTTTTCCTGATAGGTCTTCTCTCTTCACAGTCTGGTAATAGAAGCATGGTTCAGTAAGCCTGCTTTAGTAATTATACTAAAATTTAAAGAGTAAAAGAGATAGCCCAATCCAGTTTTAAAAAAACAACTATACAGGGGGAGAGATTTCATGTGAAGAACACCACCTTAAATAACAATTATCAAGATTAATTTAAGCATAATACAACCTTGGTGTTTAGCAAACTTCTGATATATTTTTGGGGCATTTGGAAGAAATTACTAGCCCACAGCTGTTAGATACTACTCCTCTGCAGAAGAGCTTGTGGGTATTACTAGTGCAAAGTGAAAGAGAAAACTGAAATCACCTTCAGTAATCACCAGGCTTGCCTTATGCAGATCTCTTTATTTTGCACTGAAAGGAACAGTTAGCATTCACATGGACAGCCTCATCAGGAAGGCAGTAATTGGCCTGTTTAGTTCTGAACCAAGACTAATTCATGAACATGTAGAATAGCAGCTCATATAATGACCACAGATAAAGAAGGCATGCCAAGACACACAGGTCTTTTTTGGTGCCTCTCTGATAGTTAAAAAAAAAATCTAGTTGTATCAAGTTTACCATCATTTGGCCACTTACGGGTACTTACCGATAAAGCTGAGTCAGCTGCATTCCCAGCTTTGTTGGCTGCTTCCTCTGCTGCTTTGATGGCATTAATAATATTGTCATAGGCAGTAGAAGCTTCCACAGCACAGCCTACTAACTCGTCCTTCCTGGCACTGTTCTTTATTCTGTGGGAAAAGGGTGAAAAATGCAGCCTTCTGCAAAGACTGAACTTTGAGAAGTATTCTGAATCCACCTGAACTCAGTATTTTCTCATTAATGCCAATACAGAAAATGTTTTTTGGTTAGATCCATAATGTCATTCTTCAAAAATATCAAACTTAGAGGCAGACCAATATGAAAAGATTCTTCAGAAGATAGGATAAGTTCAGGTGCTTGGAAAAGCACAGCTGTGGGCCTCCAAAGCAGTCTTTAAATGATTAAGAATGTGAGAATCACTAAGGCACAAGGTCAATAAGCCACCTCCATCACAGCCCCCCAAATATACTTCGGTTCAGAGAAATGCAGCTTCCAAATAAATTCTGGCTGCTCCAGCATCCTACAGGAGCAGCAGGTGGAGCACAAGATGGAGCAACTACACGACCCTTGGGTTTCTCCCCAAGAACCAGTGCAGCAGCTCTGGCATCAGAAACAATGGACAAAATCTTTTGTACCCACTCCCTGTGAACTATGCAACTGCCCAATATCAGCTGCCTTGTATTTGTGAGAACATTGTCTTCTTCATTGAAAAAAATCATACAGAAAACTAAAAAAACGCTAATGACTTTTTTTTTTAACCAAGATTTTTCCAGCAGAATTAGGTATTTTGGAATTAAACTTTGAGAGTTTCTAGTTGGTGTAATGACAAAATGCAAACAATTTGCACAGGAAAAAAAATAACCAGGGTTTCATTTTTTAAATTTTGTTCTGATGTACCATACAAGGCCTCCAAAATCTCACTCATAATTCCAAGGTGAAGTGCAAATAATGGAGAGAGAAACACTTGATACATAACAAGTTTCTCAGTTTTGCCTGTCTAGAAGATTCCTCAAAGGATGAGAAACCTATAGGAGTTCTTTTCCTCATGAATGCTAAACAGGCATGTCTGAAGACTTTACCAAGACAAAATTTCTTCCAACTATTTGGCCCAATTCACTGACATCATAAAGGTATCCCTGAGTATGAGTACAGGCAATAACACTACAAAAAGGACATTCTAAACATCTTCCCACTCTGTACATGAGGTTTTTCTCTCATTAGTAATAAGTTAATGAAGTTTTAATGCAGTAATATAAAGTCATATTATGGGAGTCCCCAATTCTGGGGAAAAAAAAAAATCAGGAAAAATACAGGAAGACCTAGTTTGGGGGAAAAAAAAAAGAAAATAAAGCATCTGTACATCAGGAAGAAGCAGAAAAAGACAAATTTCTTTCTAACTTTGCAAATGGTCATTAAAGCAAGTGAAGTTGCAGACAGAGCATTGCAACCATGGATAGTATGCACAAAAATTGCTCATTTACAGGAATAGCAACGTACTCTTCCAGTTGTTTTGCCAAGTCTTGCAAAGATTTGGCATGTTCCTCAGCCCTCACCACCAACGGTTCTTTGCTTGCTGATAAGGAGTGATTTGTCAGCTTTTCATTCATATCCTTCCTTGCTCCATCCAGCTGAGCAGCCAGGCTTTCATATTCCTACGGGTTTGTAAAGATAAAATGTTATTTGTATTCATACATGTTGGATTTTGTCCTCGTCTCCTTCAGTGTTACAAATACCTTGCATCTGAGGAGACCAAAGGGAAAAACATTCCCTTCCAAGTTACTCTACAGGTTACTGGAAACAACCGTGAGTCATTACATTATGCTTGTAGACCCATTATATAAAAGCAAACCCTGCCGTACTGAGTCAGACCACAGACCCTTCTAGCCCAGTATCCTGTCTCTGACAGTGGCTAAAAGCAATTGCCTAGAAAGAAATACAAGCATATACAATCATTGACGATATTTCTCACAGATCCTCCCAAATTCAGGTATCTGCAGTTCAGCGTCTTCCTCAGACACCTCACAACCCTCAACAAGTTTCTCTTACAGAAACCTGTGCAGGCAGGCTCCTCTTGCACCCAGGATGGGCTGGCAGACCCTTCCCTTTGTGGGACGCTCAGATAAGCCTCATGTCCTAGCCACTGAGCGACGCTACCCATTACAGTGACAGCAAGATATTGGGGTTTTTAACCTTAACTTGAGAAGGTTAACTATACCTCTTTGCTCTTCTGCAATAATCCCAGTACACTGTTAGCTTGCGTCAGGGAAGATCGGGCAGAGCTCAGAATATCCAAGATACTGTTCTGTTGTACATTTGTCTCCTCAATCCTTTTCTGAGGAAAAAGAAAAGTTTGAAAAACATGTGATCTGGTTAAAAATGAGAGGCAGGGAAAACCGTATCTACCCAATCTGGTTTGCAATAGCATTTACCAAAAGTTAGCACGTTGCTGGGCTAGTTAGATGCCTATAGTGTCCAGGGATTAATGCTACCCTACTGATTAGAAGAGTGAGAAAATTCAGGAGTCTGCAGTAGCAGAGCCTACAGCTGGGCAGCAGGCTACTCTTCAGCTATTAGACCTCAGGCAAAGTAAAAGTATTACAGGTCTGCTGGGATGAACTGTCAGGACCAACCACCTAAGTGTCTGATCTCTCAAACCTGGAGACTTTAAAACCAGCTCTTTGGTGACTACCCTGATCTTTTCCATTCTCCCAAAGGCAGAAGTAAAATGGTTACACCATCCCTTCATCTGGGGAGGTCACCAGAAAGGGGGTGTGAAACCTCCCCACCTTATCATTTTGAAAGCTCTGAGGGGAAAACAAATGAAGCTCCTTGGTCTCGAGCAGCCCTGTGACAATCCACAGCATAGCTCTAGGGTAATGGCACACCACAAACGCAGCAAGACACGTGGTGTTGCAGGTAAGGATGTGTTAGCTCTCTTAAGTTGGGTTTTTGTCATTGTAACATGTCAAATCTCTCTCTACCAGAAAAGTGTATCGGGAAATTTATGACTTGTACAGATGCATCCATCTTTTAACACAAATGTGCATACTTCTGTGGCACATGTACTGTACAGTCCATGCACATAATGGTACAATATTATATTAAATATTGAAAGGAACAGTTGAATGTAGAAATTCATTTGTTTGAGCAGTGTTAGCAAACTGGATGGACATGAGTGTGCTAAAACAGTGATATATTTCAGCAAAACCACAATTAATTTAAAAGAATGGGTCCTGCAGCATACCCATATTTCTTGTACTATTTCACCAGCTCTAAAAGTCAAGCACTGCTCAGGAATGACAGATGTTTCTTGTCACCTTTCTGGTGAGACCTCAGAAGAAGTTCTGTAGAATATTAATCCCAAATAATTTAACAGTATTGCACACATTATTGCTCCCATTTTTTGTGACTGTTAAAGCCAAATACCTGAAGGAACTTACTACGGAAAGCCTCAGGGATTTGATCTAGAATAGGAAACAAAAAGGCTAGTGGCAGCTGAAAAGCAGGGCTAGGCAGAGACTCTCCTTCCCTGCTCTCATCAGAGCTAAGTCTTGGTTACACTGTCCTCATCACATAAAGAGGCCACAAGCGGGAGTAGACAACATTTATACCTGTCCATACATATAGCAAAAGATGGAAAGAGACCTTGGAGAAAGTCTAAAGAATTAGTGCTATTTGGCTTTGCAAGGTCAAAAGTAGCAATCAAAAGCTCTTATCTCCTGAGGTTTAATTTTCTTCTCCCGAATCCCAATATTACCTTAATGTCTTCCAACAGAACTCCGTTATCTCTGTTTAAGTTTTCAGCCTGCTTGACTTGTCCCATCGCTTCATTCAGAGCTTCACGAAGGTCAGTGATTTTGGTTTCATAGTCATTCAATGAATCTCTCACAATTTTAATAAGCCCGTGATTTTCTTGGTGGTACTTTTGTAGTTCATTCTTAATACGTGCCAGTACTGCAGTATCAGGACCAGAAGGAAAAGTTTTGTTCAGAGAAGAAGGGAATCAGAACAAACCGCCTTCAAAAGGGCTTGACATTTAGGATTAGAAAGCTGTGGTTGTGTGAAATACTGAGCACCCTTTGCAGCACTAATTTCAGTGTTACTATAGCAGAGACGCTATTCAGCATCTCACTGGCTCAAATCTGCTCACAAGTTTGCTGCTGCAGACAAAGAGCACAGATAAACATTTACTTGGATATTTCTAAACTAAGTAAGGATGAAGATGATCTGCAAATACTGAATAGGTTTTTTTATATGGAACTAACACAGTTTCATCTACAATGTAGACATCTACATCTGCGCTAGTCAAAGCTTCCTCTGTAATTAATGGAGAGATATGGGCACATTTAATCTCAAAGAAGGTAGTACGTCAAATGAATCACACTCTTAAGACTGCCCATTTCACTGCCTACAAGATAGGATACAGAAGAGTTACTCAGAGATAGGTATCAAAGTCCAAACTTAGGGGAAATTACTGTCACTCATAAGGGCTTTCACATTTCTCAACTATGCCCCTGGTTAGGAGATAAGCCTGTGACTTTGCTGTTCTTGCTGTCTCTAATGTCCGGAATCAGGTTTCTAAATGTCCAAGTCAAACACATACAGAGAACATAAAAGGGAGTACAACTAGTGCAACTAGAACTTTTGAACTTCCTTATCCTTGTATGATCTGGCCCTTGAACTACTTCAAAATCTGTTGTTAAATTACATGTGTAATTCCTCTAAAATAGCTGCATGTGCTATAGCCTATACATGATAACACACCAAGCAGTGCATAAGTTTGTTATGATTGGCTACGTCTTTATTTTACTGAGATTCAGGTAGTTATTAAAGAAGGATCTACTGGGTTTCTTCCCCAGCTCAACTCAGTTCCTCCCATAACAAACTAAAAATACCTTTATATCCCCTCCAGAACCACTTTCCTGTTGACTAACGAACACTACAGATCCCGCTACATTGCAAAATGCCCTTCCCTGCACTCCATTCCAAATAATCAGTAACACTCCAGATTTAAGATTGATCTCTCTAGAGAGTAAAATACTGAGAGAACAAGCCCTTACGCAGCTGAGCTTCTGTTCGCTCCTTCTCCGCCTCTGCCTGAAGTTGGCCAAAGTTGCGGTTTCGCATCTCCGTCATCATGCGTTGAGCTTCGGCCAGTTCTTTGGCAGCATCTCCCAAGGGCAAGTTGTTACCTTCTGCACTTGTACCAGCTATTTGTTCCAAGAGCACTGAAAAAAAGTATTGTCAAAGTGAGGATTAGCTTAAGCCTATGCAAAAGACAGAAATGACAGGGCTGGTTTCTGTTCTGAAAAAGGCATGCCTATTCCTGAATCCCTTAATGAAGAAGATCCATTTTGCATTAATTGTATTAGGTTGAAAAGTATCCCGTGTCACACAACCAGAGCTAGTAAGATGGCATTGGGATTGTGACACAGTTCACAGCAATAATTTTAAGCTTCTAACTTAAAAGAGCCTATGATAGCAACACAGACTAAAGTCAGACTAAAGTCAGGATACTCGATTTGTTGCTCCAAAAGTCCCTATGGTAAAGCTTCTCTGTCGCTATTCACTACCCAGAGAAGGTAGGCTCCTAAATCAACATTATGTATTAGATTTCTAATAGGAAGAGGGAATTCCACACCTATGTCTAAATTCTGATATATGAAGTCATTTCCTAAGAAAACCTCTCAATCTTAATTAAGAATACTGTAAATAAACTGAAAAGATTCAATAAACCAAAACATATTATGGAGTTAGAAACTATTTTTACCTTGTATATTGTTGACAACGATTTGTATTCGTGAAACCAAATCCTTTCCTTTCTGATGAGTTTGGCCAAAATTATTAAATAGTGTCTCAGCTGCTTTGTAGTTCATTTCAGCCTAGCAAGAGAAAAAACTGACTAGGTTAAAAACATCTGGATACAGTATGCTAATACGTAGTCAAGAGATGTGTATTTTTAAATTGATTTGGTAAGTCACCTTTTCCTGGAGAGCATTTACATCATGATTTAGGTTAATGAATTCTGTCTCCAACTCATCTACCTTTGAACCCTGATTATGAACAACAGAACGGTAATTGTTCAATAAGACCTGAAAAGAAAGAAAAAAAAATTAACCCAATAAATCACCCATACACAGGAGACAAAAGCAAAAATTCACTGGGTTAGATCTTTACCCAAGGTAAATAAAAGCGGCATTACTGACGTGAAGGCTGACCCATTGCTGCCCAAAACCTGGGCTCTTTTATCTGTGAGTATAGTAACTGCTATTCTAACCAAAGAAAATTTTTTTAGAATTAATTTTAGTTTTGGCAATAGGAACGTTGGGGTTTTTTGGTGATGCAGAGACATGAATTGCTGGAAAAAGACAGACCTACGGGGAAACCTCAGAGATACAGCTTTCAAGGTGAGCAGACCTCAGACAAAGCAGAAATACTGATTCTCTTTCAGAGCATGACATGGAAATAATAGCTGTCTTCTAACAGGTGCAGCCGAGTGCTGTCAGCATCTGGTATTTGAAATCAAAAGTTGATGTATGTTTCCTTGCAAGCTGAGAAAAGTTGGCATAAATTCCACGGTTCAGCTCTTTTCCACTTAATCTGAAATCTACTTTTCTGTTAATGTGGGCCTACCTTTAAATCCCTGATGCGGGTTTCCAGACGTCTCATCTGCTCCAGTGTGTTGGAACTCGCATGGACATTTTGCAGCTGAGACTTAATCAGCTGAAGCTCATCACCTATTGTACTCAAATCCTTCAGCAGTGTGATTACACAGCTATCGCAAGCTGGAGGGAGCAAAGGAAAACAATACGTACTATTGATATTTGGTGCAGAGAATATTTGACTGAGCACATTGATAAATGAGATGCAATGGAAATGCTTTGATGCTTGTCACCTGGTGCCGCCTGAAGAACAAAGGCAACAACAAAGCCCATAGTATTAAGAAGACTGACCAAAGCCAGAAATAAAGAGGACACCCCATTTACATCTGGCTAGCTGACCACCTCTTTTATCATTCTTCCAAGTGTTTGGTTGAATGTTTGCTTTTAAAAGACTCATTACAGGACACCTCCAGTCCTTTTTAAACTCTGCCACCCTTAAAAAAGTCATCAGTGTGTATCTGAAGCCAGCAGAAGGCAATCTAAGTGCAGTTCTATTTTATTACTTACGGTCACAATCTTCATTTGGATCCACATCTTTTGGTTCGTTATTGAAACATTCTGAAATCATAAGACTGTCATTAGTAACCAAAGCTTTCATATGGAAATACTACAGTTGCATTTTTGCCCTCACTTTTCATGGCTGGCAGCCATTAAAACACGGTGCTGCCCTTTCATAAATCCATACCCAACATCAACGAGCTGAAATGCCCAGAAGGCTCGAGCATGCCAAAACATTCAGCACCCACTTACGCCTTGCTGAGATCAACACCTTTTTCACCGGTCAAAGGAAACTGACTGTAACCCATCCCAATATATGCTACTTGGGTAGCAGCAGGAGGCTCTCTCACATCAAGTGTGCTGAATGCATTGCTAGAATTTGCCTAGAATAACACCACGGGGAATGGAGCCAAGACTATACCGTTAAAGCATTTTACCCAGGACATAGGTTCAAACCCCTTTATCTACTTTCGCATCCATGTTCAAACCACAGAATCCGATTCCCCAAAGGATGCCTTACTCACAAAGAACTGAGAAATGTTTATGACCTTCCTTTGTACCTGTCACAGTTTGCAAGATTAAGGGATTAATCAAGCTTGAGAGAAATCCACAGTGTATGCATGGAAGGAGGCACTGTACGTAACCCAAGGCACGGAGGGTGGGCCACAGGTACAGGTGGTATACAACAAACATTGCCCTCAGTCTTTCTAACAAGCCAGCACAAGTGGCTGCCTGCTCAGTGTGCTGTTTTGTTTTATTTGCTTGTTTTACAAGAAGCTTAACACTCTCCAGGTGCACGTGGGATTGTAACATCTTGGGATCCTAACTTCCAGGAGGCAGGAGAGGAACTGGCTCCTGAAAACACCGTCATATAGGACAGGAATCTCCCCATCTTGATGCCCGAGTCCCTTTTACAGGCTCGGTCCTACTGCCAAATTCTCATCTCCTCTTGAAAATGCGAAGAGCTCTGCGTGCATTTTACTCTGAAGGAAAAGGACGCACTCAGGGTATCGGCTGATGCTGTCAAGAGTCAACAACAGCTTGTAACTGTGAGAGGTTACAGTGATAAAATTGGCCCTGAACTTTAACAGCAGCATGAAACAGCCTGGAACAAACTGCCTAGCTGTGCCATTTCCTTTGGCACTTGCACATTAAGTCTTCAGGAAGTTAAATGGGACTGGCAGTGAGCGCTGCTGCCAAAAGGAGGCAAGTCACAAAGAATACATTTGTAAGAGAATGAAGGAAATTATTCCAAAATTCAAATACCCATGCTGTTCTGCAGTTGTGTAATTCAGCTAACACCAGACACATTTCAGCTGTCGCTGTGAAGTACCAATTAAATAAAACTATTATTACAGCTTGTGCACAAACAACATCAGCCAAGAAATGGGGAAATGAAAAAGTCTGGCCAAGTGCCGAACATCGCGCACAAGAAACCTGCTAGAACTTGCTGTGCTGATGATCACAGAGGGTTTTATTCCTAATGTGGAGAAAGAGACGGCTGATCAGAATATATAGTTGGAGACAAACTGAAAACAAACCGGCTTGTTGAATTTTGCCCTACGGATTAGTTTGTCCCAGCAAACTCTTGTTTCAAAAAGAAAGAAACGACAAAACATCAAACGCTGCTTGGACCTGTTCCACACAAGGTACAAATATAACAAAGATGTATTACTTCAATGATGAAATATGAAATGAGAACTAGCTATTGAAAAATTGCACCAGCTGCCAACAGCAGCTCACATCACTTGCCGGTTTTCTAATTTCTGTGACCAAGGAAAGATAAGGCAATCCTTGGCAGTCATTCGAATGCAGTACGAAGAACAGTGCAGAGAAATGAAGAGTATGGAAATATTAGGAGTTATTAGTTTGACACTTCACCAACATCTGAAGAGGAAAAGCTGCCTGCAGGGAAAGAAAAGCATAATTTTACTGGGGAATGAAAATATGGGAGAATCAAGGTCCCTTTCAGGAGCAGTGGCCTTTGTATTTCTGAATAGAAATGAGCATCCCAAGGATTGAAGTGAATTGAGGTAAAGAGTCTGAGGAATGTAGGCTCAGGCCCTTTACTTCAGAATTATAATAGATAAAGCACACATATGCCGGTGGCATAATATTTTTATAAGAGCTTACTAGTCGTGCAGTACATGTGTGACTGATACTGGCAAAATCATGGAAGTGGCAGAATGGTTTAGAGCAGGATTTATAAAACAGCCTCCCGAGTCAGGTCCTAACTTCCACTGTAAACCTAAGGTGGCAGTGCCTGATGCAGACTCTGAAGATGTCACTGAACTGTCCCAAATACATTTTAAAAAGGCACATCGAGACTGCTCAGTTTGACCGGCAAGACTTCACTTAACCATGTCAGAAAATGAAAAGTAATGCATTTAGAAACACACCCATGAAACATAAACCAAAATAAAATTGGTAGTATTTATGAAGGGAAATACATGATAAAATGGCTTACATGGGTGAACTCAATTCCTCAGGACAGACCTTGTATTACCATGGTGTTACGCTTTAGGAAACCTTACTTGTTGTTAAAAATTATCTGCATTTCCTATAAGTCTACGTCTTTACTTCAGGTCATCTGATCTAAGTACCCTCCTTCTCTGCTTCCCAGAGAGAAAACAACGCTCCCTACCATGTTCGTAGTCCCTCACATACCTCCAGTCAGGCGGTCACAGCTAGCCAGCTGTCCATTATTGTTACAATGACATTTCTGACAGTAGCCTCCATATTTCTGTGGATTTCCAAAATATCCCGGAGCACAGCTAGATAAAGAGATACAAATAATTTTTATTAAATATTTGAAGCTACTTTTGTGAAATGTACTTTCCCTTGAATAAAGCCCCACGGTTATTCTCCTGAAGAAACTTTCAAGAACTTTTGATTTCATGTCTTGACAGACAAAAAGGGTATATTTTTGGTTTACAGTACCCTCTGCACCATGCTAAAAATATCTTTCCAAGTACTGCAGAGATTTTGTCTAAAAATAAAAGAACTCCCACAATGCTCATATAGGAATAATTCACCTAATCTGAAAAAATACAACGCACACAGATACCTACATACATAGAGAATTTGACAAGGCTTAACTCAGCAAACCACATCATTCTGGTCTGTGATCTCACCAGAAAACATATTAAAGAGGATCATACCGCAAGCACATGTTGAGATTTCAAACAGCAATGGCACCGAATGACATTATCGCCCTACTGCTGGGTGGTCCCTCACCTTGCCATCTGCCAGCAAAGCAGTCTGTGTGAGTGATCTCTAAATATTTTATAGGTAAAATATATTGTCCAGACTGGCTAGCTAATATTCCTAGAAGTCACTCTGTTGTAAGATCTATAGGGGTGGTAACGCCTGATCAAAGGGCCATGATGAGCAGCTGAGGTACAGGCTAGGTCTGGAAGCGAAAATCTGTCTATAACCTGCAGCTTAGATGTCAAAGGTAACAGCCTTGAAGCCCAATACAAAGTGGTACTGGAGGTACTGTCTTCAGGTGAGATATCATGACTTATTGGCCTCAAGCTTCCAAACCAGACAACGCCACTCCATTATGCTTAAATTCTCCCTGGATTTGAAACTCAGTGAAATTGCTTACTCTGCCTGCCTGAAAGTGCCATGCTGTTCACAGAATCACAGAATCACAGAATAGTCAGGGTTGGAAGGGACCTCTGGAGATCATCCAGTCCAACCCCCCTGCCAGAGCAGGGTCACCTACAACATGTTGCACAGGACAGCGTCCAGGTGGGTTTTGAACATCTCCAGAGTGGGAGACTCCACAACCTCTCTGGGCAGCCTGTTCCAGTGCTCCACTACCCTCAAAGTGAAGAAGTTCCTCCTCATGTCAAGATGGAACTTCCTATGTTCAAGCTTGTGCCCATTACCCCTCGTCCTATCACTGGGCACCACTGAAAAAAGACTCCTCCCATCCCTCTGGCATCCTCCCTTTAAGTATTTGAAAGCATTAATAAGATCCCCCCTCATTCTTCTTTTCTCTAGACTGAAGAGACCCAAGTTCCTCAGCCTTTCCTCATATGAAAGATGTTCTAATCCCCTAATCATCTTCATAGCCCTTTGCTGGACCCTCTCCAGCAGATCCCTGTCCTTCTTGAACTGGGGAGCCCAGAACTGGATGCAGTACTCCAGATGCGGCCTCACCAGGGCAGAGTAGAGGGGGAGGATGACCTCCCTCGACCTGCTGGCCACACTCTTTTTGATGCACCCCAGGATGCCATTGGCCCTCTTGGCCGCCAGGGCTCATGGTCATCCTGTTGTCCACCAGGACTCCCAGGTCCCTTTCCTCAGAGCTGCTCTCCAGGAGGTCAGCCCCTAACCTGTACTGATGCATGGGGTTATTCCTCCCCAGATGCAGTACCCTACATTTACCCTTGTTGAATTTCATTAGGTTCCTCTCTGCCCAACTCTTCAGCCTGTCCAGGTCACGCTGTAAAGCCGCACAGCCTTCTGGCGTGTCAGCCACTCCTCCCAGTTTAGTGTCATCAGCAAACTTGCTGATGGTACACTCTATCCCTTCATCCAGATCATCGATGAATATATTGAACAGGACTGGACCCAGTACTGACCCCTGAGGGACACCACTTGTTACTGACCTCCAACTAGACTGCACCACTAACCACAACCCTCTGAGCTCTATCTGTCAGCCAGTTCTCAATCCACCCCACTGTCCATTCACCTAGCCCACACTTCCTAAGCTTGCATGTGAGGATGATGTGGGAGACAGTGTCGAAAGCCTTGCCAAAGTCAAGGTAGACAACATCCACTGCCCTCCCCTCATCCACCCATCTAGTCACTTGCGCTTTGCCAAACTGCTGCTATGTTCCAGCAAAAGAGGTGGCTTCAGCGTTGTGTTTGTGTGCTCCACCTGTGGAGCACATCGGAATGATTTGGGATGAAGGGTACGGTGTTAAACATTACGTGGTTGCTGTTGGATAACTAAGAACACTGAAGCAACATCAGGTACATTGGAGGAAACAGGAAAATGTTTTTTAACTCAAAAAGGGACGAAGTAAGTGGGAGTCGTGGTTACCATAAAGAGTGCAGGATAAGGCCAGGCACAGGGCACTCAGGCAAAGAGGCTGACACTTCCCTTTTTGGTAAAAACTGTGTAGTCACTGTGGAGAATTGTTTACATTTCTTCAGGGGGTATTGGGTGTATGTCTAGAATTACACAATAGCACCATGCTATAGCATCTGTTCATGTAAATAGATTCTCCTTAAGCATGTGCGTACGATGCATATGTGTACATCCCTATATGACCCAATACAGACATAGCTCCTTTTATGGTGTCTTTCAAAACCTTGGTCTTGAGAAACAAGTCACTTACCGCTCACAACGAACTCCGGTATAGCCTTCTTTGCAGAGACACTGAATTTCTTCACCATTTGCCACACAGCCAGTTGCAAATCTTTGAGAAGAAGGAAAAATATTATTGTGAGCATGTCATCAAATAGATTTTACACTCTAGAGGCTAAGCTCAGTTAAATGACTTTCAGACTAAAGAGTTTTTATACCACCAAATTACTTCTCAGCTAATTTAATTGCCTCTAGATAAATTGCTGTGACTAATTCTTTGAAGTTTCATATTTTTTCATCTAAATTCTTTCCTTAGACTAAAAAAAATAATCAGTTCTTGACCCTCTGGACTGACTATAATAGGTCACTCCCCAAAGGAATGCCTAAAATAAACCTTAATAGCGATGTTGTAAAATAAAACAAGTCTGGGTAGCTATTTTATCTCACTAGGCAAGAATCAATAGCCTGTGCTGGACAACATTTCCTACTGTTTTGATACCTTTTCTTCTCTTTTTTATGGATGGAAAAATTGGAGGATATTTTTATGTAGCTAATATTGTTTGGGGTTTTTTTTAACCAAGGCAGAACTGAGTATGGTGAGGAGCTGCAGAGTATATCTGGTTAACACAATGAACATTTTTGTCTGCTCTTTCTAGCAGACTCATTTAGATTCAAATTTCTCTGGGAGAAAAAACTTTTTTGGCTGATGTTTGGGAAGAAGAAGGCAAGAGGTGAAGCAGGAATAGGTCATGTTTGCTATTTCCAGTTTTTAATCGATGAACAGTTGGATAAAGCGAGTCTGTGTACCAAAGACAGATGTCTGCACCAGGAATTACATATAATTTGACTGGGTGAAAAACTGTCAACTCCAATAATGCCAGGTGGGGTGGATACCCTATGTCAGGAATGGTATTTACCACCCTAATATGCAGTTATGAAACTGCAGAGGTTTACGGTCTTCCTAGGTATTTCAGCACTCTTAAAGCAAAAGATGACTAAAAATATGTTCAGTCAGCCTCAGGCAAGCACCTGCAGAAGAGGCCAATGCTGTCAAAAACAGATCTATCAGAGAGTTCTCTGATAAATGAAAAACCTGTCTATAGTCTGCTAGTGTAAATCTCTTACTTAAGGCTACTTGGGGCTTGCTAATGCACCTGGCAAATACTATGTGGTGCCTTTAGCACTTTATAGCTTAGTTTTTCTTAAAAAATATTTGGTTTTATTTAACACATTTCACATTTCAGAACTGACCAATGATGACAAACAATGTGGCTAAACGTACCATGCATTTAAAATGCAATTTACTGCCCGATTTTAAAGGCCTGGCAACCTTGTTAGACCCAAGGAAATTTAATTTTTTCTAGGTCAATATGTTTGTGCTTCCAATGGCGCTCCCACCTGAAGAGCAACCATACTCTTTCAGAAATCTAGACAGGTGCTTAAGAGCTTTAATGTTTTTATACTGGTTTTGCATCTTAATAAATTTTCTGAATTCATATAAAAGGCTCGTTTCATCGTTCTCACTTACCTACTAGCCAGAGTAATGGTGTTAAATATCAGACTAAAGATATTTTACATCCTGCATTTCAGTAAACAAGAGAGATTCTGGATATGCCCAGTAAGGGAAAAGACTGCCATCCTATATTTCTCACTAGTAAGTAGTTACTGGTGGTTTTCTACATAATCCCATTACAGCTGCCTGGGGCTCCCCCAGGCGATGAGCAGCATGCCTTTGTGGTTCAGGAACTGAGTAAGAATTGGAATACACAGCTTATTGAAAAAGGCATTGCCGTGAGACAGACTACCAATTTACTGCTGGTCTAACATGCCTCAGATGGGTCTGATGCCCCACTATGCTGGGCAATATGAGAATACAGAAAAAGATCGTTATCTTCCTGTGCTAGCAGGGTTTGGGGGGGTTGTTTCTTTTTTTCTTTTTCCCCTTCCCTGCTTGACTTCTTATGACCTTTTACTGTACCTGTTTGTATAGGGGCAAGGACACACCCGGCAGGAACCCTGAGTGGCGTCTCCATAATAGCCATCTTTACAGCGCTCACATTTCTCCCCAGCGGTATTATACTGACAGTTCTGCAAAAGGAAACAAGCAAGACAGTTAACAGTGCTTTACCACTCAATATGGCTTTACTATTAAAAAAACATATAGCTAATCTACTCAGAGGATGTGTTCTTTCCCTTCCACATAATCAAGTATCTATTGCTGAACTGCTTTCACAACCAGGATAGATTGGTTCCAGCCATTCTCTAATTGTAGAAAGCACAGTTTACTCACTATTGTGGAAAAGCAACAGATAAATAAGCAGCATTAAACATATTTTTAAAAAAATTCAATCAATCAGATGCATAGTTTGCTAAGGAACATTCCATTAATGAACTCTCTCTGTCTTGATATTTCAATTAAAAATCACTATGTTTAAAAGGAACTTTAAATTTTGTATCTTAACACTGATTAGAAGTCAGATATCATTTAAAAGCATGCAATTAATTGACCCCAAGCACATTCTTAAACAAATCCCATGAAATTAATATAAGAAGTATTTCTCGTAGTAGATTCAGACCAGAATTGAATTTCATGTACTTTCTCCTGTGTATGTCATACTTGTATTTACCTGAGGTAACTGGAATAAATAATGAAAAGCAAAGGCTTTAGAAACATTCTTATTCCTGGTGCTGTCTAATTGTCACACACACTTGGTTGGACTCGATCTTAAAGGTCTTTTCCAACCTAAGTGATTCTATGATTCTACATTTATACATTACGGGGAGAGGATGAGCTACTTGCTTTTGCATTACCTAATGCGATGCTAATGTAAAATAGAAATTGTTCATATACATTTTTGAGCAGCCATAAAAATTCCACGTCACCAACACTCAAGAGGCATTAAAGCTCCCAAGTTCTAAAACTGTTTTCTTCAATGTGCAACAGACTGATCCCGTGGCCCACAGAGCTGAGGCTGTACTAATAAAGTGAAAGATGGAAAAAGAAAGCAGGAAATTAGCTGCAAGCAGTCACTGAGCAGATTGCACTCCTATTTAATCGACTTTGATGGCTTAGGACTATGTTTGAAGGCCCTACTACCATGTTTTGCAGCAGAGGGGCATTTCTCCCTACAAATGAGAAACAGTTTTGTCTCTCCCATCTCCTCTTACACTCCGTTCTCCTCCACATTTCTTCACACCCACGTTCCCTCAACCACATCAACAGCACTTCCCTCAGCCTCTGCATGTAGTAACCCCTAATTTGGTTTCATTTTGGTTAAAGAACCAAATTTGTGGCTCACTTGAGAAAGCTTCTGGGAAAGAACAGGAAAAACTCCAGTTCACATATGGGCCATTTAACTAGTGGAAGCTAAAGTCATATGAAGACACTATGTTTGTAAAAGGACACTATGTTTTGTAAAATGCAGCCTCTATAAAAGCTGGTGCATATGCTCCTGCAAAAATCTCATGGAAAATTTAGACTGTTTCTGAATAATTGCTGTAAATTTTAATAATCCTGAAGAATAAATTAAACTGCAAAAAGAGTAAAAGAGAGGTATTTAAAAATATTTGTATTGGTTTCATCTTGGAGCAACCTCCCCCCTCAACCCTGGGTTTATCTCCTGGCTTTTATTTTGCTCACTCTTTCTTCAGCAATTATGGAATTGCTTCATTTTCTATAGACAGTGTAAGATATTTCACACATAAGCCATTCTGAATGCGCCATGCTGTTCCTCTAGCTACATGGTGTAGAAGGACTGGAGAACATAATCCAGTGCTCCCAAGGAATGGTGGAATGAAGCCAGAGCAGCAACTCCCTCATGGGTCTTCAAGTTTCACTGGGCCAGAGACAACCCTGGTGTCACAGCATCTCCAAACCATCAATATTGAAAACTCTGAAAGGAAAACTGCCAGCTGACTCCATATGCACCCATATGGTACAAGGAAGCCAGAGCAGAATGTGTCATGGCTTCAACAGAAACACCTAGGTGCATGGGATTACGTGATATGAAACAACAAGTCATGGGATAAGCAAGTGTCAGCACCATGCTGCTGCTGAGAGCGCGTGCCTTTCCGGAGGAAGGGCAGGGACCAGGAGGACACAAAGCCTGACTAATGGCAGAGGGCAGGCTTTTCCCTACACATGAGAACCAGTTCTTCTGTCTTCTCCATCTCCTTCTGTACTCCATTCTCCTTCACCTTCAGCAGCACAGCATTGCACCCTTCTCCTTCCACAATGTCCTGGTTTGAGGTAAAACAGAACCAATTTTGTTCAGTAACTTCGCTTCTTAGCTAGGCCTCTCTAACTACTGAAATTAACTGCATATTGTGCAGACAATATTCACTCTCTCAGAGTGATAAGACCAATGTTTACAGCTGATGCCCAGGCATGGTATGCAGAGAGGCTCCTGCTTATACTTATTGCTATAACCCCCAAGGCCAACCAACTTTGTTACTTGCCCAGTTGGAGTGTCAGAAGCAGAAAAGCATAGTGGGGTCCCACCTGAAGGGAGGAGCGGATAGGACAGGTGACCCAAAACTGACCAACGGGGTATTCCATCCCATCTGCCTCATGCTCAGTATAAAAGCTGAGGGATCAAAGGGTCAGCTCTCTTCATTCAATGGCCAATGTCTGAGGAGGAGTCTGTTTGTCTGCCTGTGATCCCGATCCTGAATGCAGATCCGGAATCCAGTTCCCGTCCGTCACTGAGTCCAGCCTGGGACTGCCCCAGTGCCAGCCGGTGACGTGACTGTCATCTCGGGAGCTTGATACAGTTCTGTATATATTTCATTATTTCTTTTTATTTTATTATTTCATTAAAGTAGTTTAGTTCCTTCTAAACTCATAAGTCTCTTTTTCCTCCTCTGCATCTCTCTTTGAAGAGGGGTAGAGGGGAGCATCTGTCGGTCCCATCTGGGGTCCCCCAGGTCCCCAGTAGCGGATTTTGGCCTAAACCACGACACACCAGCATGCAGCAGGATAGCTATCGCCTGAGCTGGGGAGGATTGCACTGCAACCACAGCAGAAAGAGTCAGCCTGGGCTCAGCCTCTCAGAGCCTTCTCTGGAGGCTATCACTGGAGGGACGTTGACTTGTGAAGGTACTGGTGGGCTCCAGTGCTCCAGGTGAGAAGCAGGAAGGAGGCGGTCAAGTGCAGTTGCATCCAAGCTTTGCACTTTGGATATGAAATTTGACAACTCCACATTGGGAAGCCTCCTTGTCTTCTCTGCACCACTGCAGAAGTCCCATGGCTCCTCTACAGAGAGACAAAGTCTCTCCTTATTAGGTGGAGGCTCACGATGGAAACAGGCCCTCTGGGCTTTCATTTTTCACCACATTATCCTGGATGACTTCGCTTGCCCTAAATTTTGTCCCAGAGCCAAGTGTTGATTTAGCTCTATTTATCTGAAAGTTAATCCAGCTGTGAGAAGGAGGGGACAAAGAGAAACCTAAATCACATACTTCATGAGATAAAAGTGAGATTTGCATATATTTTTTCCTTTATAATTTTCATCCAAAGTAAAACTTCTTCATCTTTATAGCTCTGCTGCAGCATTTTCCTGTCCCGGCCTGCCCGGCCTCTCCAAAGCAGCAGCCCGTAAGTCATCCTCCAGAATGTGCCGAATGGGTTTATAGTTTCCATTAAAGCAAGAGGGTTGGTCGAGACAAAGTCGGGGGGTGGAGGGGAATGACATAACATGCAGGAATGCACCGCAGGCAGAACGGATGCAGCACGAACAAGGAAGAAATAGCAGAGAAGACAGACCATGAAAGAGGTTGGCAAGGTTCTTGTTTACACAGTCAGTGAAAAATTAGTGAAAAGTTTTTAAACGGGAATTTTTCAGAACGAGCTGTTCCAAGAAGCATCAGGGACATAAGCTGGAGAAGCACAGTCAGCCAAATGTCACACTTGCATTGCTGCGAGGGCTTTTCCACCCCCCATGAGGCCACTTTGGGTTCAATATGGTATGCCAGGGAGCAGAATCTGCCCTGCTGTATCTTCTGTAACAGCTGAAATTTTCTAATTAATCTAACTTCTATCCCCTTTATCTCATCTTATTTACTGCAGTATTTTTTAATCCATCTAGTTGTAAATTAAGATTAGTGGCGATTTACTGATGCTGATTAAACAAACGATTCTGCAAAGGCTATGCTATGCACAGATGCAAATATCAGCAATGTACAAAACTAAGGACTCCATATGCCAAGGTAAGACCCCATATTTATTATAAAAACTGCAAACACTTACATATGGGCTAATTTGGTGACTTTTTGTACCATGAGCTAACAAAAATTATAGGGGAAAGAAGAAAACAAAACCAAGGCCACAAATTATTCTTACCACCTACTGTTATGTTAAACATACGTGTAAGTGTCTCCAACTTACGCTCATTAACAGTACAAGATATAGAGAATGAGGCAAGCAAGGATTATTTTAAATGCTTGGAATTTAACAATACTGTATAATCCATACTGCAGTAAGGTAAATGTTTTTTTCTCCTTTTTTTTCAATTAATTTCTTGAGTGTTAGTATTTACTTACAATACATTTTCCAGTACCATCTTGACACCTATTTGAATTCCCATTGCAGCTGCAGGGGACACAGCGTCCAGTAAATAATCCTTTATTCTCACGATAAAATCCAAGGCCACATTCCTAGAGAGTAAGCAGAGAGAAAAAAAAACAGTGAGTTGTGGTGGAAAGATTTACAGGTTATGAGAAGGGTATTTTGAAATTGTTTGCCATTTAGTAGTGGAGGTGTACATCTCCTGGCAAGCTCTTCTTTGCCCATATTATTGTTTAAATTTATTATTTAAATATTTTAATGCGGTGAATGGCACTGAAGAATGGGGCTGAAGAAGATTCAGCCTAAGCATCTGAACCCTGTGCTCTACACTTTGTGGTAGTGGGGATTTCATCACTTTGACTCTAACCTCTGAGCAAATCATATTTCCTGTGGCTATGTACAAAGGTGTAGAATATGACTTTAAAACCACAGAAAGAGATTTGAATATAGATTCATACTACAGTCTTCTCAAAGAAGAACATATGAAAATCTCACATATTATCTAGTGGTTATATGAAATCTTGATACTAATCTAACTATGGTGTAGCCCTTGGAAATACTTCTAATGAGATATCTTTGACACGAATTCATCATGACTTCAGAGTCTACTTGGAGCTATACGAAGCCACGCTTAGACACAGCGAGGTGATCTTACAAAACACACCGCGGTCTAATTTCTAAGTACAGGCTTGTCCCAGAGACCCAGGAAGCATGAGAAGAATGTTCAGCTATTGAGGGCACAGGAGCAGAAGCACAGCCTGTCAGATCAAGATCAGGTTTAAATAGGGAGCTGAACCGGAGGAAGATTATGAATGAAGCAAGAGACATGAAGTTTGTTAGCCTACACCAGGAAGGTAGTAACCAGTATGGTAAAACCAGGTTCTTGCTCGGCACGGGAAGGGAAAGCACAAGGTAGGAAAAGTGTATGCAATTCTTCCTGGGCATGGAGCCTTCTCGTATACAATTCAAATATTCATGCCCATGTTCTATGCTCAGCATCCTCCTGGCACACCAAGCACACTAAAAATGACCGGACATAAGTCTATCCCTCCTATTCCCGAGCTCCTTCCCACTAGTAACTAAGCTGGTGTGGTGCAAGGAAGATCAGAAGCTGTATGCAAGTGTGGAGAAAGCTGTGCTCCCCACGAAACCAATACCTCCCAGGTTCCTGCCTCCAGCAATGTACTTCTGCACTGTGCCTATACCTCACCTGGACCTCACAGTTAAGGGCTGGCCCCAATGACATTAAGAAAACAAGTGACAGTTGAACTTTAAAGCCATAAATCTTTTCTCATAGCGACTGCACCATCAAGCCTGATGGGATTAAACTGAAGAGCAAAGGGTTTGCAGGACTGTGTCTCAAATCATGTTCCAATAGCTTGAGGTGTAAGTATTTATGCAGAGGCAAGATTACCCAACGAATTTACCAACCATGTAACTACCAGGGGAAAAAAAACATTCACGTCTCCCAAAGCAGATCCCCAAAGGAATATTGAGTTATTGCTGTTTAAACAACAGTTGCTAGTGGCACCTTTGCCTTCTTTACATGTTGGAAAAACAAAAAAAAAAAATACACAGAATACTAATATCATCAACAGCTTTTAATACTGACTTCAGTGTGAGTAAGGACTGTATTTAGAATAGGCACTTGAAATTTTTCAGATACGTTTTTAAAAGGGTGAATACATTCCCTGAACAACAGGGAGCCAATATATACAGCTTCTGAATAAACCAGGGCCCGAAATACATTAAACAGCATGACTAAGTAAAATATAGGCTCTAATGCAGATAAATTTTATTTACTGCAAGTCTCTTTTTGGAAAGCAAAATGAAGCACTCATTGTAAAAATACATCTAAATGCTTTTGGAAGAAATCTATGCAGTTTTTTGTTTTTCTATTTATGCTGTCTTTAAAACAGCACATTTGAGTATGTGGGTGCTTTGTTTTCAAAGCAGCATTTGTGATACTGAGAAATTGATTCCATGGAAAGATAAAGCTCCAGGCACTTTCAAGCGCTCGGGAGTTCAGGCTGATTGTTTTCAAGTAAACAGCAATTTAAAAGAAACTTCTCGCACACACGTTTTTGTTAGCAAAGTACTTTGCGACAGGAGATTAGCCACCGTATTACTTTCATGTTAAGTAATGTAAAAGTTGTAATCAAATTGTTTCATTTAAAAACAAAAAGGAAGAAGGAAGCAAGTCAGGAAGGGAAAAGGAACAAATTACCTGTCTCTGGTAAAAATCATTTTGAACTTGTTGCTGCTGACTCCCCTCCTGAAGGTGAGGATACAATAGCCTCTGTTGCATGTCTTGTGCTAAACAGCGCCCCAGGGCTACTAACGTGACAACCAGCCATCCTACATTCCTCGGCCTCCGCTCCTGGGCCGTCATTTTGCTTTAGCTCCGCTGCGAACATATGCCTCTATCCTTTTGGCGCCCGCCCGTCCTCTTATACTCTCCCTTCTTCTCCAGCTTCTGACTCAGATTAATGAGGCTCTGTGCTGTGATGGGCCCCACCTTTAAACTTTATACGTGAGTCAAGTCGTACAGCACACATTACCCTTCCTGAGGTTAACAAGTAACCCCACGGTTCCTGTAGCTCAATATATACCTAAGTCGGGGTGTGGCAGGCATCACCTCCTCCCCACCTATGGCAGCCAGACAGAGCTAGGTGATTAGAGCAGTAAATCACTGCCTGAGTAATGCTGCATAAACATACGGGGCTTACGAACTACCCAGGTGAGTGTCTTGATCACTTCCTTTGGCAATATATTTCCACCAGGTTACATAAAAAAACCCCCAACACCTTAGCTTATAAAGGTGGTATGGTGAAAGCAATGGGATGGCAGTAGAAATTTCAGTCGGCACACATCACTTTGCGTGTGGCACAGAACATCAAATGTAGGAAAAAAATGAGTTTCTAGAAATATTTCCAAAATGGTATTCGACAGATGATGAAGAGCTGCCCTGAGCAGTGGATGCACACACGAGACATAAGCCAACCGTAAATGTTGTTTTGTTCAGTCTCTCTGCAGCTGCTGTGGTCTAGATAGTATACTTTCATTCTCATTTCAAGAACGTTTGCAAGGTTAGTACAGCAATTGCTGCTTTATGGTAACCCTCAACCATTTTCTGAGAGAATAATTCCTCATATTTTGTGCACTTTGTACACCGCTTACCTCTCCGGTACTTTATTCTGCTGCCTTGGGTGCGTAAACATGGGAAAAGTCAAGCTCTAAGCTAAGCAAAGTGACAACCGAAAGATTTACAGCTACAGGAACAGCAGCAGGGATAGGATATACAACTGCAGCTAGGATTTCACCATTCTTTAGGTAACAGTATTACTTTGCAATGCTTACATTATCTTTCATAAGAATATCTCCAAATATTTTTTTTTTCAAATATTTTAACTTCAGCTTTCAAATAATTTCCTATAAAAATAGGAAAAGTGTTAGTCACTCCATGAAAATAGGAAAGTTACCAGAATTATCTAGGTTCAGGTTACTTCTCTTGGACCTTGTCATGCATTTCCCTGATAAAATAAGGAAACTTGTCCACATGTAGGGTCTCACAGACTGTGATCAAGTCAACTCTACCTTCTCTCCTTTGAAGTAAGTATTAACTGATACTGAATAGATAATAATCTATTCAGCCTCTTGTAGGGCATCACAGAAGGATCCCTCATTATAGTGCCATACACATGTAAAATGACATTCACAGTTCCGCAAAAGCAGTCATGAGTTGAATAACCCCACAGTGCTTCTTAGACAGTGAAAGTATTTGAGCCATTGGAAGTGCACGTGCTTACAAGAAGTACGTTTAATTACTTTAATAACTACCCCGTTCCTCTGACTCAAGCACTATGTATAGCTGTAGGCAAGACAGAAGACAATGGCACAGTATGGAGGCAAATGCTTCCTACCTGGCATGAGTCACCAGCATACTCCGGAGGGCAGGAACATGTCTCTACGCTGTGTGCAACGCTGCCGCTTCCTGCGCTGGTGGCTTCTTCCAGCCCAACCTCTCCAAGGGTTAGTCGCTGAGTCTCCGTGAAGTAAAGGCCTCTGATGTGTAAGCCATCGAGTCTAGACAGGATTATCATCAGTTCTTCTCTGGACACAAGGTTATTGCTGCCGGCATGCCTGAAGTTTCCCTGCACATTAAAGGTACGAAATGAGCACAGCTCTGCAGCTTCTTGAAAAAGAGTACCTGCAAAGACGACAGGATGACAGAAAAAGGGAGAAAACCCCCATGGAACAGACCCCTGTAGTGCCACCTGGTGCAGGGTGAAATAGAGTCAGGAGAACAAATATAATGAACATAAACACAGGATAGGTGGAAAAAGGAATAATGAGCACAAAAAGGGATGTACGCTTTACTTTGCAAGGTAGATACGGCTTTGAGGTATCGAAAAGTGAAGAAGCATATAGGTTCTTCTTCAGTCATTCAAATTTCTTTGAGGTATCACCCACCAAACCATAAAAGGGTGGAAGAAAATGCTTTTATTTTTAAGAGTAAGCAAAGTCCTAGAAATCCAGTCTTTGAGGGCTGCCTTCTCGCTTTCTTGCTGATAACAGACACAGCATTACTGAAAATGGAATCTGGCTTGTAGAAACGTCTTTTTTGCCTATATATGAGATAGAAATGAATAACCCAGTTTGACCTTCTGAGCACAGATTTAAGGTATGAATAATCCCCTGCTAAATTCACCTGCCTGAATCACAGAACCACAGAATGGTCAGGGTTGGAAGGGACCTCTGGAGATCATCTAGTCCAACACCCCCGACAGAGCAGGGTCACCTACAGCAGGTTGCACAGGACGGCGTCCAGGTGGGTTTTGAATGTCTCCAGAGTGGGAGACTCCACAGCCTCTCTGGGCAGCCCGTGCCAGGGCTCTGCCACCCTCAAAGTAAAGAAGTCCCTCCTCATGTTAAGATGGAACTTCCTAACATGAATGTTGGACATGCATTCTAAACTAGGTAGCTAGACACCAAGGAAAGCAGATAACAGTTCATTCCATCCCTATTAAGTACAGTCTGGGGCTGAATCATCTGGCATTGACGACTGATTCAGTATTACTCCACTACCCCTGGAGGGCTAAATTGGACAAGATGCCTAACTTAGAGGTGCTAAAATTAGGGCTCATGAACCAGAACCTAGATTCAATGTGGCAGTAAAGAGAGAGAAGAAAAGCTGTTTAAAGTCTACGGTATTTAAGCTTATATTCATTAATATTATCAAGTCTTTGGTATTTCTGCACATATTACCTGCGCATTTTTTGTGTGTCACTGTGAAGAAAAAGGGAAGGCCATTCCGTTCTCATTTCTTACCTCAACTAGCTGCACACGGCCATAATATTGACGGTCAGGCAGTGGGTTGTTGGGATCCATATAAACAACTGTCATTTGCTGGCCCTATGTGAGAACGAGGATATAACGTTGCCGTTTCACTACTTTTTGTGGTAAATGTTCAGATGCAATAAAATTTGGTCAAGCACATTAATCTTGTTCTTTGGGGGATAAAAACTAAGTAATACTAGGAAAACTGTACGACATTTTGTCAGTGAAGTGGTACAGCAAGCACTGTGTTACGGTGTCAGCAGGATTTTCACTGCTTTTGCCTATTAGCAACCTTGCTTCCAAATAAAACACAGAGAATTTAATGCTGACCAATTGCCACAGGAAGTAGTTATTACTTTTGAGTAAAAAAGTTTTTGCATTTTCATACATTCTCCTGCGCGTCCTGGTGGAAAAACAACTTTGAATACTACTGTAGTACTTTATGAGGCATGTTTCTCAATAGGAATCCTAGAATGCTGAATTAGTATTTCTGATGGTCTGAAGAAACAAAACCACCCCCTTGAGAATTTCAACAAACAGTAAAAGATTTTAATTTTTAGCCCTAACGTGGCTAAATTAAAACCTGTTAACCTTAAAATCCATTTTTACTTCAGTCCCTTGAAGCGTTATAATTATGTTTAATTTTTTAATTTTTATGCTGAAGAAAATTCTCACAGAAAATGAGATTAATTACATATGGAACGCAGGGCACATTTTACAGAGTTGAGGCCATACTTGTTGACAAGTGTGCAAGGCAATAATTAGGTTTTTTTCCACAGGTGCATTTTACTGAGAAAATCCTGTTCCTTTTATTTGCTTTCAAGTCAGTTATGCTTAATAATATATTACGTTGGCAACAGAGATAGGTGTGTTGACGGCTTTGAGCAAAATGCAGTAAAAATCACTTCTATAGAAACTTTTATAGCAACTTGCTACATTAAGCACACTACAGGAGCAAAATTTGCCATAGTTGTCAAGTAACAGAACAAATCATGGTATTGGTATTGCTTGAAAGCAAAAAGTAATATTTCAAAACTTACTGTTAGTTGTACATCAGGTCTCTTATCCAGAAGAACCATGCCCTCACTAGGTAAGCCAAAAGATTTCACTTGGTAACTTAGGAAGCCACCATATGAAGAAAGCTGTAACAAAATGCACAAGACCAGAGATGCTTTACTGCACTATTGCTTGATATTAATATAACTTTGTATTCAAGTTTACCCCATGTTCCAGCACTGTAAATAATGTATTTACTCTTTGTTCTTTACACAAAACATGAAAATATGTTTTACTTGAAGAAATGACTTTCGATTTTGTTTACTTTGTGTATCTGACATCGCTTTTTGAGCAGTTACTGTTTTCTGGAAGGTTACCTGCATTGGGCTTTATTTTTTCCATACCTGGGATCATGCCATCTGTGTCATGGAGAAATCACATGTTCATATGAACGTGCTCTTCCCCTGAGCCTACAGAACAGATTTGGTTCAATAAGAGCAGATGTCAGACTGACAGTGGTAGTGAATCGCCTGAACAGCCACGGATAAAAAGGAGACATCAGACTCAGCATGTTAAAGGTGGCGTTCATAGCCAGAATTTTCCAAACTTACTACAAACATGAATCTAATCAGGAAAACTTTGCTCCACCTTCTGGAGGACAGGACTTCCACTGGTACCAGCTGGTATCAGCTCTGTTCTAAATAGACTGTTGCTGTAGGTTGAGCTGAAACCACACTTCTTTTGGCTCAACCACAGGTGACCACAGGCGGCCTCAATCCCAACCAAATACATATGCTGCTGCCCAGCACAACGACGTAGGCGAGCCTGTTTGAATCATCTGACAAACAGCTTCCCTGGGTTGTGTACCAGTGACTCAGTTCAAAACATATTGAGAGGAGAGGAAGCTCCAGGCACAGCCTAGACGGTTTTTGTTCCAAGAAGTGCCTGGAAGGAAGGTTTGTGGGTACTACATGAAATCAGGTGTTTTGCCACAGAGGTACTACTTTGCTTTGCACCCCTCAGCTGTTTGCCCTTATAGCTTATGCGTGGTTTTGACGTGAGAGGAAGAACGGCTTTGTCAGGTTTTGGTGTTCTGCAGGGAAGCGCCAGCCTTCAGTCTACCCCTTGATGAATTACAAACAAAACACAGACATGTCAGTAGTAAAGTTGTTCCTTGGATCGCAGGGCTGTAATTAATTCTATTATCTTTAGCCAACTGCATTTTCAAAAGCATCATTTCGAACATTGGCTATATTTTGTCAACACAATCAAAACAACCCTGTATAAATATTTTGGGTTTTATTCAAAAATATAAGAAAATTCAGATTAGAGCAAACTTCCTGTTTAACACACATTTTAGGACCATACCGTATGAGAGGCTGTTATGGTACTGCTTTTTTAATCGATTTTTTTTTAATGGGAAAATATTGGTGTTATAAACTACCCTCTGTATTCTATATGTACAGTATTTATTTTTTAACATTAAGAGTGGTCTATTAAACAGAATGTTAAAATAAAAACGAGTAGAAAATGGGGACGATGCAATCTGAATTTCTCAATGATTGTGAGTTTCTGCACTGCTATAGATTTTACATCCGATTCCCTTTTAACTTTGTAAAAAAAAGACAGAGAGAGGAAAGAAAATATACTCTCCTAAATAGGAATGTTCCAGTGGAACTAGTTAAAAGGTTCAAGATAATAGAAAACAGTACTTATACCCTCATGATATTGAAAAATGACTGGAGGGATCTTGTTCACATTTTCTGAAACAGATGCTACCACTGGAAGTAGAGGTAGACCAAAACCAAGACAGAGGTAGACAAAGTAGAGTAGACCAAAACCTGACATTTTCAGACTACAATAATGTGAATAATTGGTAAATTTATAAGCTTGTAAACTTAGCAGCAAGATAGTATTTTGGGGGGGACTTTCACTACTACAGCATTGCCTGTGTTAAAGTACAGTCTACAGTAAAAGCAGGTCCAAAAATAGAACTATTTTATTTACAGTGTTGTCACCGTACATAAAAGCAAGTCATGGCATGCCGAGTTAGATACTGTGACATGCTGCATAAACCTCATAGCACCGTTCTTAATAGCTGTGTTTAAAAAGGGTTATTTTGTTGTGGGAACAACAGAAGTCCTTTTGGTTTAACACTGTAGTAGACAACATGTGCTTTAACATGAAATTTCTTTGCAAAATCATTTGCAGACACTGAAACAAGAACCTCTATAACATAAACAAAAAGCAGCCTAACTAAACGTGCTGTCCAACTGAAAGACCTTTACCTCTGAGCGTAGGAGAGGAGGATGAAAAATACTGCTCTGGGCGTTCGAACCAGGGCTAAGAGGAACTTCAAAAATTGTACCATCTTTAATGCTGCGGTGTCTACCCCATTTGTTTTCACATGTGTGACAGTAGGACTGCATCTGAAAAGCCTGGATGTCCTACAACTGGCCAGCAACTATCGACACTGCCAGAGTTCCAAACAGGGAGAAGCTGAGGCTCTGGGCCTGCAAGCCACCACTAGCAAAGCCCCCCCTGGTCAGTGTGATCCCCAGGCAGAAATGCTGGTAGGTATTAGCCGTGAGCAAAAGGCTGCTGCCACGCATCAGTAGAAAGAGCAGCAACTCGTTCAAAGAACACGAAGGTTAGAAAAACAGGTGTTGCTCTCCCCGAGCAACGTATCAAAAGCAAAAGGTTGGGGGTTTTTGTGTGCCACTGAGCCCGTAATCACCTTTTATTCTTTTGGAAATCTGCCCAGGAGATATTCTAGGAAGTCTAAAGGATACTTGGGCACAAGTACTAAAGGATAGTTGGGCTCCACTTGTTCTGGGTTTCAGAAAAGGGGCCGAAGGTAGCAGCCTTCTGAACCATAGCTCCTGACTGTGCTGCTCACATAAAGACCTCCCTGCCACCAAGCAAGGTGATTAATTCTATGTTATTGGTCATAATTTTAGCACTGTACTCAGAAGCAGAACGTTGTGATTCCTGGCATGACAGGTAAGAGAGATAAGAATCTCGTGAGGGAAGAGAGAGAAACATATCTAAGAAAAACAATGAGACTCTTTATCAATGATGCTGGCAAAAAATGAATATGTTATTAAAACAGATGAGTTAGGTGTCATTTACCTTCTCTCCCAGGTAAGACGGTGGTGCTTTCCAGTACAAACTACGCACTGAAGCAGGCAATTCTTGAACATCGGCGACTACACTATTACTGACTGGATTGAAAGTGACTGGAATGTCAATATTTTCATCCACTGCCTCCAAGCGCCAGTTCCTCATGTCCACAAACTAATAAAAATACATAAAGGAAATAAAAGCTCGTCTCATCCTTTATTAAACTTTACAAGAGCCAAGAAATTAGGAGAAATTGTATAGCCTCTATAGCTCCGTTAGCATGAAATTCAGCCCCTCCAGAGCCAGCCTAAAGTCTTTGCACGATGGATGTTGCAAAGACCTCAAAAGAGAGCATAAGTGGGACAGATGTGCCAAAGCTACTCGTGATGCCAGAATTTGGTTTGTCACTGGCAACCTAAATACTATCTTCAGTCACATGAAGACATAATCCTTCTGGAGGTGACTAGGAATTGTGTACACAAACCCAAGGATATAATTTGGATGTGCCTTCCAGTCCATGCCAAAATCAAATCAACATCACGAACCTAAAAGACAGAGTGCAGACCTATTGTGACAGGTTAACTGGGAGGGAGGAGACATGGCAGGACATTTTGCAGAGGCAGTCAATGTAGCCTAATATTCTGGATCTTTAATGCACATTTTATGTTCATGGCTGCTTTTTCATGAAGGACCATACATCCTGCTATTTATCTTTATGCTGGGGGAAAGAAATCATAATACATGTGTACCAGCACAGTTCTTTGGTGGGTTGCTCTTGGCTGGCCAGAGAAATAAAACGAAAAGATAGACAAGTTTTCAAAAACAGTCTTTGGTGAGGACAAGTAATCGATAGAGGAAATTTTCCTAAAGCAAATGGAAGTTTGCTACTGACTTCACTGAGGCCAGATTTTCATCCTTTGCTTGTAAAGGGCCACAATCTGGATTGCATCTAGTCTTTGTCTAAGCCTAAACTAAACTCTACATCCATCATTCTAGGACTCGGCTTCTTTCTTTTCTTTCTCCTGCATTGTTTCAAGCAGTTGTTGCTATTGTTCAGTCTTCAGTCATCTTACCATTCATTTATGCTACTAAAAATCTATCCTCTCCTCTTCTCACACTTCGTGTCATGTCTTTTTTATAGGGAGGGAAGAAAGACAATTTTTTACAACCTCTGCAGAATCTGTCACACATTTCTTAGGTCTCAAAATGCATCTATGATACAGACATGTAAAATGATACATGTGCTTATGAAAGCATCTTGAAGGAGACCATTGTCTTTAATGATGAGTTAGCGTCTGAAGATAAAGCGACAGAAGGTCAGCTCAACTTCAGTCCAACTAGTGATTTGTAAACAAACTGGTGAAAAAGGCCATTTCTGCTGAAAGGTACTTTCAGAATACACCTAAGTCTTAACAAGGCTTAGAACTTAATAAAAATATATTTTCAATTTTGGAAGAAATCTGGCATTTCCTTCATGGAATAAACATAGGTTCATGATAGCAGAGAAGAAAAACCTATTGGATGCACCTTGGTTCGACGACGATGTGTGCTGCGACAGTTGCTGGTTGCTCCAAAACAAAAGCAAGAAGTGCATCCCCTGGGGTTAGAAGGGTCCAGGTAAAAGGATCCTGGTCGGCAAGTATCACATTCTGCACCTTCAACATTCTCCTGTTAAGGCATAGTTGAAAGAAATCTCAGCATTTTCCTTTTGGGTTTGGTGAAGCCCCCAAAACAAAACCTCCTGCACATAAAAGAAATCTTCTGAAAGAATATTTATTTCAATGTACGGAAACCAGAATGAAAATGTGTGAATGTCCGGATACACCATATTCCTCATGCAAATAAAACTGGCTTCTTGGAGACTATCTTAGTTATGAGCTGTCTTTCCAGTTTATAAAGTGAATCACTGAGTAATAAATCTTAGTCAGAGACAGCTGGTAACTTCCCTGCCAAAACCCTCCTGCTGGCTTTTCCAAACCTACAATATAAAAGGTCACTTGTGAAAGTTCACATTCACCACATTTAATTATGCAGATCAGAACAGAACAAAAGAAGATCTCTTGGATATAATGATGTGGTGAAATGTCAACTGACATAATATGGCTAAAAAAAGCATGGGACCCGGTTAACATCCAAAAGTCGAGATGCAGATGCATAAAGTGGATCTGTGCAGGGTACAGACTGCTTCAGTGAATCAGTAGACATCTACTCTGCAGCTCGGTGACATCCTGCAAAGCCTAAAACCACCTGTAAAGCTGTCAGTTATTGAACTCCTTAAAAAATAGCATTTAACTGCTACCATGATAATCTGTGCACATACTGCAAGGCGTGATGGGTTTGTACAGCTGCATTTAATTCTTACTGAAAACTTAATGATAAACTCACTTAATTCACCCCATTAAATACGAAATAGTCACTGATGTGTGAACAAGGCTTGTGAATGCAGAAGTAATTTGATTTATCCGACCTTGCAGAGACAAATTCCTGTCCGGGGATCACAAACATCTGGTTCTGTTCCATCTCTGTTACAGTTACATGGCACGCAGTTTGGGAAACCGTAAGTACCAGGAGCACACTGATCACACTGACGTCCTTTTATTCCTGGTTTGCATCTTTATCAACAGACAAACACAGAGGAGGGAGTCAATAGGGGAGGCAGGAATGAGCAAAGATGATTAAAACCAAAGGCAGGTGGGTCTTTGAAGTGATTGCATGGCTAAGACACAACTTTCTGATTTCCACAGAGAAACGGCAGCAGGTTAGTACTGGTCTCAGATTTGAAGGGTGAGGTGTCTTGGAACTGACCAGGAATGGATTTGATTTTGAAGGAGATAAATGCTCACAATAGAATTAGACTTAGCTATTAGAATAGAATAGAATAGAATAGAATAGAATAGAATAGAATAGAATAGAATAGAATAGAATAGAATAGAATAGAATAGAATTAGCTATTCAGTGCTTGCAGTGCACAACGACTCTCTCTATACACCAAGGTGTGAAACATGGATGTTGCACACAGGTAATCGGAGCTGGAAGAGGTTTTATAGCTGGTGGATGTGACTGGGCATTACTCAAGGCGCTCACTTGCTAACAAAAAGGTGGAGAATCCCAGGCATTTGTATAATTATGGGGACTTCAACCTGCCACAAGGCTTGGGATAGTCTACAACTGTTCACAAAGGGCAAAATCTACTCTGCTCACAGAGAAGGCTGAATGCCTTGAATTTGTTTAGGTGAGGTACAGCAGATGCAAAAATCAGCAACAAAATATGAACAAGGCGTGAGATGAGAACATCTTTCCGTGGCAGCAGCTACTTCGTCCTACCTTCACAACAAACTTGCACAGTCTGATAAAACTAGTGAAAATGTAGGTCTGGTGATCCCTCTTCCTCCTGCCTATGTCGGTAAACTGTCTGTACCAGCCCAAAGCAGGTTTCAAGAGAGTAAGGATCCATTGATAAAGAATGTCTGCCACCACCACCACCATCCACATCTTTACATTTTAGTTGTGATAAGATAATTTTTAAAAGTCTCAGCAAGCTGGTGGAGTCTCCTGTGGCTCTCAGCACCAAATTCATACGTGCACTAACACTAGGAATTTAATGGAAATAAACAGTTAAAGTATGCGGACAAGGTAGACTGCACTTCATGTAATATAAGAAAGTAATTACTCAATTCACCAAACAATGGGCGAGGTTTCTCAGAGTCTCTTTGAACACATTCCCCCCCCACCCCCCCACCCCGAGATAACTCGAGCTGGATGGGGACTTTGAACTTCATATAATCTACAGAAGGAAAAGTATTAATCAGAATGTAGTAGTTAGCTACATACTTCAGCAGTCAGTCCAAAAGTATTTGCTAAATGTCAAATTTTGCTCCAGAATTTTTTACCTATAAGCTGTAATTTCCTTGATATTTCCAACTAGGCTTCCCATGAAAATATCACCATTATATTCAGGCAATGCAGCTTTTCACTGAAACAGAAAAACATGACTATTTCTGCAAAAATTATCCTTGATTTTACTCGAGTAGAAATGTGCTAAACACTTTCTTTGAAGTATTAGATTTTATTTGACTGAATTATTTATTTGATATATTTTTGCATAGTTGTTTTTTTTTTTTATTTTGTATTGTATGGTGAAAATGAAAGCAGAGACTAAGCATATTGAGAGTGCATCAGGAGATACAGAATTTGCTACAGAATATTCCTGTTCTGCTCTTGGGATAAGACAATTATTCACTTCATATGGAAAGGACAGCCTGAGGAAAAGAATTTAAATTCAGGCAATAATATGACCGTCCTCTGAAAATAAATGTTCTCTATCATATTTACAGGCTTAATGGCAGAGCAGGAAGGACAAATTTCTCTTTGTTAGGACCATAACACAACCAAACCAATCAAACCGAACTAATCCTGGCCTTACACGACTTACTGGCTATCAAGTATTTGTAATTCCTATTTAAGGACTCGATCTCGCCAAGGAAATAATAGAAATGTTCAACTATACTAATATGACAGCATCTGAATTTAAGATCATTCCCTATGGTTGTGGCTGTATGCTACGTCTATTTTAGATGATGTAAGTAAGAGAATAAAACTAAAGAATTTATTATCATCTCAGCATGCCTAGTTACAGAAAAATAAGCACAAGTCATACAGAAGGTGTAATTTTAAGGGCAATTATCATCACTGACTCCAACTGAACCGTATTTTCCATAGACACAGCACCTATCATTAGTCTCTCAAAATTCATTGCAAACATTCAAGCTTTACAGAACTTAAAAACAGCACTAGATTTAAATCCAGACATCAGACTGTGGAAGATCAACTGCAAAGTTGTAAGAATTTGGGAAATAATGTACACCATTACAAATGATGTATGTGTCCAGACGTCAGGAGCTCTGATCTGAGGTCTGCTGATAACTAACATTGGATAAGTCAAATGAGCTGGACAGAGATTTGGTGACTTACCATGAGTGGCATGGCACGCCACTGGCAAACAGAACACAAGCCCAGGAATCCCAAATCCCACCATTAGTTACCTGCACCGAAACATTGCAGGTGTCCCTGAAGCAGCTGAGTCACCATCGCCAAGCACTGCTTAAATCCCTGTTCACCATCATCAAAGTTTCCCACATCCCCTCCAAATACCCAAAAAGACCGGTGAAGCAAACCACTCATGCATTGTTTATAACGCACATAACCCAAACTTACTTGCATTGCCCGTTGTTTTCTTCACATTCTGGGCTTGCCGCATCAACGACTCCTCTTTCTGAACAGTTGCAGCTCTCGCAGCCAGCAAGAGGGTGATAGCTGAAGTAATGTTTCTCGCACACTTCACACTTGGGTTTCACAGTTCGCGGAGGGCATATGCATTTACCAGTCACGTCATCACAGAGACGCTGCCCGCAGTTGCATGCTAGGTCAAAGAAAATGTTCTACAAATCAATCACAACTCAACTTACAACGATCAACTCTTATTGAACTTGCATATGAAACAAACACACCCAACCTTTATGTATAAAGGACACCATTCTTTTCTCTCTTTCGCTAGTTTTAAGCTGTGCCTGGCTCTTTTCCACAGATCGGTTACTTAACTTCACCACAGGTGTTATTATCACTTCCCCAAACCACCAAGGATTAAACAATGAATAGTTTTGGTGTTAAGGGCACCAGTTTTACAAAGCAACATTTACAAACATCGAGTATAATACTGGGAAGGAAGCTGAGGACTGTTGCTGTAATCTATAAATCTGTTGACGTTATTAAGAATAACATCAAAATATGAGGAATGAAGAATGCTACGTCTCTGATTATCTATGGAAAATCTTGAAGGTGTAAACTGGAATACAACAGTAGTAACCTGTAAACAATTTAGGAGTCAGTGCAGAAAAATCCATTTGACTGAAAGACTGTCAATATGTATTTTAACCAGTTTAACTGTAAGCCTGACCAGACAACACATGCGAAAGCGCACTTCTTGGTGAACTAGGTGTGCTTTAAGGGAACGGGGTTACTTCTGCCTTAAACTGAAAGCTATGCTGTGCCAAATCTAAGGCGGCTCAACCAGCATCTCGTAGAATCAAGCCCTGTAAAGAAAAGCGAGGCTGCGGTACCCGTCCAGCAAAACCAGAGACTTAAATAAAAGGCCAGGTCAGATGCTGAGTGAGTCCGAGCACGAACTTACACTTGCAGAACGGGAATCCGTAGTAGCCAGTTTGGCATCGGCTGCACTGGCGACCGATGACGTGAGGTCTGCAAATACACTGCCCTCCCAGGGGGCTGCAAGCAGGGCTCGTGGCACCTGCGCTATGGCAATTACATGGCAGGGCTCCGTTGTTGTAGAAAGCCACTAGTGACCTTGCAGAGTCCTTACAGAAGGCCGATGATCCTTCCGGGCTATTTAAATTGAAATATAAATCATGTAAGTACTGGCACTAGGGAATTGTTACGAGCGTGCTTTGCAGTGGTTCAGTCAATTAGGGTTCTGTTTTCCGAACAGTTCTTTGGCATAAGGATGGCATCAGTACACATGCAAGGATATACTTGAATTAAATTAGCGGTGAACGGCTTTGAACATGCAAGTAAGAGATTTTTTTCAAAGAAGGTGCGTATATTAGTCATATCAGTTCAGGCATGCCAAGCAAAATACCAAATACCAAAGATGGAAATAGCAAAGACAGAAAGATGACATAGATTTTCCTCTTTTGTACTGTGAGCAATAAAGCTCTACCTTCACATTTCATTTACAATAGAAAGTCATAGGAAAATGACTCATGGAAATGTAATGGGCCAGCATAAGCCATGAAAAGCATATTAATGTAGCACAATGATGGGGATTTTATACATATGTCTTTAATACGGAGTAAAAGTAATATTAATTCCCAGCTTGTTGTCAACGTTCAGTTTTTTAGAAAGCGATGCTTACTCAATATAAAAACTGTTTCCTCCACATTGGCTGATAAAATCAAATGACTTGTCCACTGTCTTTTTGTCAAGAATTTTGTAACTGTAGGTGTCTGCTGGAACAACTAAGACATTTTCCTTAAAACAACAAGAAAGCTAAATTGTACATTTCAGAGTAAAGCAAAAGATACAAGCTAAGATATTTATATGTTTAAATGGTGCTTCATTATGCATTCTGGATTTTCTCAAAACCTGTAACATTTTAACTGAAAAAAATAGGAAAATTTGCTTCTTGCCTTCCCCCCAGAGTTGTGATGCTACAAGCAGTGTACAATAGAAACAGTATATAGCATCTTAAAAATGTAAAATAAAACAGAAGCAGTGCACAAGATCCTAACAATTTGAAACACAGCATTAAAAGACAAATTCTTGCTTTTTGGCTTTCATCTTTGCATCTATCTCTAATGGTGAAACCGAGAATAACATTTCCGAGTACACGTATGTAACAAACATACCAGAACCAGCATTCTTCCATCAGGTATCACCACTGTAACAGAGACCTCGGGTTCAGAAACATCAAGCTCAATTTGCTTTTCTGCAATCACCTGATCCCGACAGCCAGAGGTATGAGGGCAGAATGAAGCATTGAAGAAACCTAGATGAAAAAAACACAATGCCAAAAAAATGCTCCATGTGCCAAAACGCTCAGAAAGAAAAGGGGTTAGCTCAAATTCAGGTGCTCACCGGACCACGCACGTCCCGCATCCACCCGCACGTGCACGGTGAACCCTGGGTGCGCTGGCTGATAAAAGTGTACCACAAATACATATCTGCCCAAGCGGGGCACTCTGCCACTCAAGGTAATCCGGCTCTGCAGAAACAAGAACAGCTCTCATAGTACATTTGTTTCGCGAGATATTCTTGGGTTTCTGAGCTGTGCTCTGTGCCACCTACCTGCAACGAAAGAGAGGGGGCTTCGCATCTCTCAGGAAGTTAACAATCTCTTCAAAGTGTGGCATTACAACTGCATGCTCCTACCTCTTTGCATGCCACGCATATCTAATGCTCTTCTGCAGTCTGTGAGACTACTGCCTAGTTTATTCAGAAGCTGGCGTTTTTGTTTCTCTTTCTGTGTATTTTCTTGATGGCTTACTCAGTCTACATCATTTTGATCATATCACACCACTCAGTTTTGGTTCTCTTAAAGCGCTTCGTCTGTTCAACTTTACTAGGAACAGACTTTGTGACTAAGGAAACAATATTTTCAAAATACGAGATACCTGTGACGGTGTCAAGGTGACTCCGTTAACTGAGCCAGAAGGTAAACGGGCACTCAGTGGATCATAGAGTATGCTTCTCCGTACTTCAGAAATTTTCCCGTCCTTGAATGCATCCAGAACCAAAGCTGCCACTGGAGTTTCATACGCTGAGGGAATGCATGTTGCGCTAAACACAGAGTTATATTAATTACTCTTGGGGCCAGGAGAATTCCTTCTGCATCATGAAAGGAAAAGCAGGCAACTCACAAAAGTTAATATATTTGAATGTACTACAATTAACTACTGTTACTCTTTGGATTCTATGTAAACGATCAGAAAGTAAATGAAAACAAGAGGTGCAAATTTAACTCACAAAGGGGGGAAATGTACATTAACTGATTTTATTCACTCAAAATGTCAATTACATGATGCGTGCCAACCAGTAGAGTTTACTAAAGAAGATGAAACCTAAGGGAACCAAGAGTGTTAAAAAAAATCCCCAGTTACATTCACCAGCATCTGTACTAATACTGCTTTTTCAGTTCTACAAATATTTATGTAGGTGCATCCTTTAAATATGCAAGTTTTCCCACTGAAGTCAATGGGACTACTTAAGTACTTAGAAGTTAAGCATACACTCAAATATTTGTACAATCGGAGCCAAAATAAATAACAGTGCTCCTTGAAAGCATCCTCATTCATTCACTGCTGTGTTTAACTACTTCTTCCTTGGTATATTTAATTCTGAAGGAAGGACTTGATTGAGAGAAGTATTTTCCAAGACTGCAGAAGAAAATGTTTCGGGGGGTTTCCTGCTAGTATTTGTTCACTTCTTGTAAGTACTCAGCAGACAATGATTAATCTTTGCACAAGACAGGCCCAGAACTGGAATGGCAAGTGTGTTTCAAGGCCAGGCTCGAGATGTATTTGCCAGGCCTGTGTGGGAAATCACGTGCAGCATCCTGCATAATACTTTTAAACTGAGCCAAGACTCCGCATCTTTCAACTTGATGAACACTAAATACTTTCATGAAAGCAAAACTGCTGCCAGGTAATGGCCATAATAACAGAACATAAATATACGGTAAACTATGCAAATATAACAAGAGATTAAAAACCAAAACAAAACACAAAAGCAAAGTAGAAGGTATAAATTTGTACAATAGCTTTATCTTAAATCATGTTTTTGACCCAGCCTCTTTCCCCCATTTTACTCAGAATATAAATGCGCAGGAATGCGAAATACCTTTGATGGGGGGACAAGTATCTTCAGTCTTAGAAAGCTGCTCTCAGCTGTAACACTCTGAGCAGGAGAATTAAAGCTGCGATTCAAGGCTATGCACGCTTGGAAGCCAAGTACAGTCACATGCTTTTATCCACTTTACTATCCAGATTTTTCTGCTTGCTATTTCAATTCAACCATTATATTAGAAGCTACCATCTGGAAAACTATTAGACCTAGTCACCAACGCTTTCTGTCTCTGAAGCCCTGCAAATGACATTTACTTTTACTTTCAGGCCCTTCCCATTGCCAGATCAGTAGGAAGAAAGCTTTAGGAGTAGCATCACGAGGGACATCCTGGGGAGTGCAACAGGAACTGAACTGTGGGGCTCCCTAATTTGGAAGCTGCAGTGATGGTTCCTCTCTGGCCCAAAGAATAAAACATATGGAGAGGGGAAGACCTTCATCAGGGTGGAGAAAGTGCTCTGCAGAACACCAAACTGACCGCTTGGGAAGTGAAAGTTCAAGCTCAGAACTTTGCAGCACAAGAGAAGCCATCGCTCTGGGTCAACCAAGCCATATATGAGTGCTCTAATTAGTGGTCCTGTACAAGTATAATGGAGGAGAGGGATCACCTGACGTTGCTGTGTGGGGTGAATACGGAGGTCACACCTACCATATGGGCCCCACGATGAGATGGACAAGGGAATGGCTTGTTTGTGAAGCTGGGGTTTACGTGTTGAGTAGTTTGATGCTGCCAAGTTGAGCTGGTGGATTTGTGCCTGAAAGGGCAGCCACATCCCCTACCTAATGACAAATTAAAGCCATTTTGAAACAGCTGAAGCAGTAATGAGCAGAATGAAACTCCAGATGGAGTGGTAAGCATTTCAGGCCACCGAAGCAGCAACGTTTCTTCAGCTTGGACACCTACCATACTGGACGGCGTGTGAAAGATGTGTGTTTTCTAACGCATCAGGACTCAGCAGTTCAGACAGACCAAGAAGAGACTAGTATTAACAAAATCCTGCGCAAAGACTGTCCAGGTTAAGACTAACACTTCAGCTCTTTTGCAAATACTACTTTGCAAAAGTGGCCTACAAACCACCTGTAAGTCACTGAGCAAAGGCTCATTCGAACGAATTGAAATCCCATTTATTCTGCCTTTCAAGGTCTTCTTCAGAAAATACAAAGGATAAAACCAAGACAGTTACCTTCCCTCATGGGTACTCCTGTAAGCAGCTATGCACTGTACTTTAGGATCCACATATTCTGGAGAAAATTCTTCAGCTGATATAATACAAACCTTGTGCTGAAAAATAAGCACAAGGCACAATTAACAATTAATATCGTAAATAACAGGGCCAGTCCTGAATGGGAAAGATGAAACCTAATTTGAGCACGAGAAGACCTGAGCCCAAAGCCATGTTCTGTCATGGACTTCCCACAAGATTTTGGATCCCTTTACCTGCCTGCACCTGAATGCCTCAGTGTTGAATAGCATTTTTCTGTCCTTCTCAGGGGAATGTTGGCTGTTCAAAGTTAAATATAAATTAAAACGTAAGTATATGTATGGCAATGGGAATGAGAGAAGACCAGCTCATGATGTCAGAATCTAGGCAAGGAGCGCACAGAGGTGGGAGGGAAAAGCGTTCATCTGTGGTATTAGAGACTTTTGGACCCTGGGGGAATTCCTGGACCTTCTGAAATGCAGGCATGAACACTTGCTTGCACAAAGTCCATAGGAGCGAGTTTAGGCGACACCAGGATTTCTCCCAATAGATCAAGAACTCCTTTTAAAAGCCAACAAGACCTCATAGGATTTTTATCTTTTTTTTTTTTAACTAAAACTAGACATGAGCAAATGAAGCTGTGGTTCTCCTGCTGTAGCCATGGTGGTGAGGACATAAGGGAAGACTCGTGGGTAGACACAACGGTTTGCACTAATAAAATGTGTTACCTGCACTTAAAAAATACGTAAGTGCAAGTTACAAAGCTTGTGCATGAACTACTGGAAAAGGAGATAAAAATTCCTGATAAGCAGTAAGATAGCTAGGACCATGTATTAACATAAATAAAAATTGCATAGGGAGAATTCATTAATGTGCAAAGTGATTCAGTTTAGAAGCAGGTCCTAGGGGAGCTCAGCTTGTGTTTTAGGGGTAGTGAGAAGGGATTAGAAACCCTTTACAAGCTAGAAGGCGGAGTGCTAGACGTCTCTTTTCCTGGGCAGCAAACACTGTGCCTGTCCTGCATGTAATGACCCACAGGGCACCCACCCATCGCAGCAAAACAAGGGTAGACTCTGAAGCTTCGAACGGCACTTTATGAGGGGCTAAAAAGTGCAAAACATGGTCTGGGTTTAGACAGCTCGCACGCATCAACGTGAGATAAAAACTATCAAGTTGTAAGAGCCCCTCTAAAAAGCTGACCTCAAGAACCCCAATTCCCCTTTATTTAGACCAGATTTCTGAACCCCAGCACTGGGGGTGGTTCCCCTTTGCCTCTTTGGTCTACATGACAGGGCATCACACAGGGGTCTTGAACTCCAGAGCTGCTGACATTGACTTCATGATTACCGTCCATATATCAGAAGCTCTTCTTTTCCCCCTTCTTCCTATGTTTTGCTGCGCATTTAACATTTAACACAGGGAAATATTTTCTGTATCTCGGGAGAATATTGAAATTTATCCTGCAGCAAGCTATTCAGAGAATGAAAACTAAAATTTAGAAATAAAGTTACAGAGATTCTTAGCACGAGAGACTTCCACGTGTGGAAATACAGACTAATAATATCAACGCCTTTTGGATATGGATGTTGTTAGCACAGCAACTGCTGCAGGGAGCCAACAGACAATTTAAAAGGTATTTGTTCACAGTGAACACTGCCTCATGAAGTGAAGAAAGAATGTATCAGTTGTTAATCCTAGTGGTTCTACAAAACTGCTCTGGGTTTCAACTCTTGATTTTAACCAACTGTGTAACTCACCTTGTGTTTCTGAAACGGAAAACAGAAACAACACAGAAGAAAATTCAGTGTTCAGAAAAATGTATTCCTGGTGTGGCCAAAAGAGGGCAGTGAAGGCTTTTTATTCAAAGTATTTAAACGTTCTACAACTAATGAATGCGTTTATTACCTGAATTTTGTAAGGGACCCAGGAAACTCCCACATGGGTTTTGAGGTTTTAAAAAAAGTGAAAGATAAGGAACAAAAAAAAAGATGGAGTATAAAAGCTACCAGAAGATTTTTCATTTAAAGTTTACGTGTAGAAAAGAGAGGGGAACTGAAATAAAGCAGGAGAGAGCTGGAAAAAACAATTTGCAAAGAAAGGCAAATTTCTGTTTATCTTTGAAACTGATCAAGTTTGCCTCAGTTGCTTCTCTGAGGATATATAAAGAAACATCTTCAAGCATCTACTATACATCTTTTCACATTTTACTGTACAGCATGTGAACATGGGGAGAAAAGTATCTCTCTTTACCCACTCAGGGAACAAGTATTACAAAAGGAAAAAGAAAACGGAAACTCACCAGGAGAAAATTAATTGATGATGCCTTAAGATGTATCTTTGTATCTGCTAGAAGGTCATAGGCTGCAATGCGATTCCTGTCGTCAACTACAACGCTGCGACAAAGGAAACTGAGACAGAAAGCGGGATTAAAAATGAGCCTGCTGGCATTGCCGTGGTGTTTAGGCTATCGCCTCGCTCAGCTGCCTAGCTTTTGGCTAGCCCCACCGCTGGTGCCCAGCCCTCCTGCTGGATCACAACTAACAACTACCTTTGGCCACTGGTGAACATACAGTACCCTCACCAGCGAGACAAAGGATGTACCACGTGCCCAACACTGCTCGTCCTTTGTGGGTGGGCCTACCCAGAGCCCAAACCTCCAGACCTCAGCTGAGATCTCCATTTGAGCTACTGCTTTAAGTAGGACGTGAACAGACACATACGCGTACATGCTGTCTGCAGAGGTTTCCAAGCTGTGCAACACGGCGTGTAACTCGTATTCTGTGCCTGGGCTGTGCTCTTTGAGGCTCCTTGAGGCGCCAGCACGCACCAGCTGCTGCTTTCCACTACTGCCATGTGCCGTCGATGGCGTGGACCAGCAGCTCTCACCCACACAGCGGCAACTGGTCAAGTCTTGATTTCAGGAACCTATTCTGTACACCGAGATACTCCTCAAAGCAAATGAAAAAATGTAGATTTGCCTCTTAGTGACTACCTTCAATTGGCTGTGCATCTTTAGTAAAGACAAACACGCACTAAGAAGAAGAGTCTTGCTAAAGTCTTCGAACTCTGCCTTGTTCAGGGACCGCGACCCCTGCAACACGCCAAAAGTAGCAGCAGTTCCCTTTTGCTAAAGAGAAGTCATTTAAGCCTTTAATTTCTTTTCTTCTGCACTTCTGCTCAGCTCAGCCAGCCAGCATACCGTGGGTGAGATGCTGCAACCACCATACAACTGCTTCTCTATTTCTCCTCTATGAACCAGAGAATGTGGAAGTTTCGGTCTTGTTTAGAGCACAGCCCAGAAATAAGGTCAGCTCAGGGCTAAGGATATTTAAGACTGGAGAAATACAGGTTCCTTATTTGTGATTCGCTGAAAGCTTGCAATGTTTTATTCTCTTGAGATGTTTTATTGGGAATAATCAAGCTCAGAGAAGTAAGAAAGCCTGGCACAATACATTCCTGATTCTACAAGTTCTTATCTGTCTCATTTCTTGATTTATTTTTTAACAGAAGAGACTTGTAGCTTTCCTGCTTAGGAAAGATGGCACAGCAACTTGCAACGTGACCATCAGCTTCATGCAGAATGGCCGCAGAAGGGATTTACTGCACTGCTACCTTAAAGTAGAAAGGGCTTTCTCTGTATTTTCATGAGCAAGTTCTTAGTGTTTCATATGAACAAACAGGTATGTTCAAAATTAGCCTATAAAATGTGTTTGGGGGGAAAAAAAAGCAATAAAATGGAAGATTTATAGCAAGTAGTTTGGGGCTCAAAGCGTTACATAACAGGCTAAAATAAGAGCTTTCCCCAGCAATAACCCGACAAGGTCACTGCTCCACAAGCTCTGCTCTGTGTCACAAACATGCTGATGAAAATGATTTTTCTTACTGGGCAATTTCATCCCAAATATCCCTAAGCTTCCAATCTGCCAAACACTTGGCTCATGGGAAAAACAGATGCACATCTGTAGTCCCCTGGCACTGGGTAGGCTCTGCAGAGCGCGCAAACATCTGCAGGATCGCAATCCTAATTTGAGTCATAAACTGAAATGCTCAAGTGATGAAGATAATCTCACTCAAGACAGACACAATCTCGCTCAGGACAGACACAATCTCTTGTGCAGACACATCTGCAGTAACCTCAGTAGTCAACAAGGATAAAGAAGCCTTCGGCTGAAGACCTTGCCTGCAGCCTAACAGCCAGAGGGTGGCTACACTCAGAATTTCAGGCACCTTTATACTTCTGCTTCAGCAGATCCTGTTAGAAACTGTGGGAATGCTCTTGTAAAACTGGCTGCTACATTTTTTATAGCCAAAGCCCTTGGACACGCTTTTAACCAAATAAAAACAGTGCGGGCATCTGCAGCCCATAGTGATGCTCTTCCACTGGACTCAGAGATTAATAATGTATAAGGATTTAGAAATGCACATTAAAAAGTAACCCTTTGTATAGGAAAACCATTCACTGTAGCAGTAGCAAAATTTAATAAGCTGATTGCAGAGACAATTAAAAATCTGTACAGTACCCACAGAAACATGTACTTGCTTTTAAATCACCCTAAAACTTGAATAATCTACATAGTAAAATGGATTCCAATATCTGAAAAGTATAATTATATCCCAAATGCTTATTTAATCATGCAGTGATTACTTCAGAAGTTCTTACCTGTATTTACAACTGTATATTCTCACTCTGCCTTCAGTGACAGGTCCAGGGCTATGTATGAATACCTCGGCAGTGTATAACTGATCCTCTTCATTGGCATATTCAAAAATCAGAACGTAGCGACCAACTTGAGGAACATTTATGGTCATCTGTAAATTGACCTAGGTCAAGATCATTGAAAAAGAAAAAATCCATTAGATTTTTCACTCCCTTTCTTGCAGGTAGGTCCCTTTTCCTGCCCTGCCACGCAACGGGTCTGCGTTAGTCCAGGGCCAGTCCTGTGCTGCCTCAGCAAAAGACATTCAGCAGAATGGAAGCAGTGCTTATAAATATCACTTTGTCCACTAGTAAGAGTCAACCAAGTTCAAGAAACAGCTGCCATTCTAACTGTTCTAGGAAGGCTGCAAGATAAGTCGGCGGAATTCGTGTATTATTATTATTATTCTCCGTGATAGAAAGTACCAGTGAGAAAACTTTATGATACTAAAAAATTGTCACTGTCATCTCTAAGCTATCTTTAACAACAAACAAAATTGACTCTGTTTCTCCACTGAAATATTTCCAGGAATGCAATTCCTACCACAGTAGTTCTGTATATTGATTCCCTACAAAGAATGAAAGCATCTTCTCCAGCAAATAGCCAACGCCACTTTCTGAAGCATCAAGTTTTTCTTTTAGTTTACCTGCAAAAATTGGTTAAAATACTATTTAAAAGAAAATACTTTGGAGTAGTTGCATGGACACTACTGCAGTTACAGAGGGCTTTGCTGCAGCTAGCTATATGATTCTTTTCAAATTTAAACTGATTTTCTCAATATTTCCTTAGGCTACAAACACTTCAACTTGTAAATAATTCCGTCAACAGCCCTCTTGACTTCACTGCAATTATTCATACCGGTGAAGTTTTGCACATGCATCAGCGACAAAGCACCAGGGCCTGTGGCATGTAAGTATTCTTGTTGCAATTGGTATTTTTGAAAGCAGCATGCAAGCACAGAAATAGAGGACGTAATCATTTTACATGTAATTATCACGTACTTGATAAATTACTTCATTTTTACCAAACACTCCTCTAGTATAATTTTTCATTTCACAAAGCACGTTTCTCTTTCAATGGACCTACAGCAGTGGCATAATTGTTTCTGCTTGTTCTTTAGTAAAGCAAACATTTTACGTAAGTACAGCTATTTAAGAAACAAAAAAAAGATGAATTTAGGGTGACATTATGTACACAACTTCTGCTGACAAACCATTATGCCATTTCTGCTGTAATTAAACACTACGCTGAAGTCGCCCGAAGGCCTAAAGCAGAGGGACTTTTATTTAATAAAATACTTTTGTCAGATTGCAATGTCCACTCTTGCCACAGTTACGAATCTGCCTACGCTGATCCCTTTGTACAGTTCTGTATAAAACGCAGAACTTATCACAGAGTCTGTTTCAGGGATCCTGAGCTGTAAAGCTGCAACTGTTGTAGTCCGGTAGGTTTATAGTCAACAGTGCAGACGGGACTGCAATTAGCAGGCAGGAATCTGACCTCTCTTCCACTGATATGGGACATCACTGGTTGATCAGGAGTTGGCTGTCGCACGGGTATTCTTCTGTATTCTCCCCCATGGCTGAAATACGCCGCCTCTGACCCAAGGACACAGGAAAATCTGCCCAGTGGCAAATGCTGATAGAGCAAGCAGCTTACACCAAAAAAAAACAAAAAACAAACCCAAACACAACACAGGATTATTATTGTTTTCAAGTGCAGCAGGATAATAATAAAATAATCCAAGGCTGGTTTATTCTGTAGCGTATATACTGACTGCTCTGTTGAAGTGCGTCCTGAATAGGTGCAGGGCTCTGTAACTTGCATCTGCAAGATGGATGCTTCGTAGTAATCGCTAGGTAACAGCACCATATAATCCTAAGAACAAAGGATACAACAAATACAAGACCATGCAGAAAATTACAAAAGGTATTTCACTAGACTTTCACAACATAGCAATGAACAAAACCAACCACATAAATAATTTTTATAGAGGATACCTGCAAGACATGGATTTTTTTTTTTTTTTTGTAGTTACATACCCCAGCTCACTTTATAAAAAAATCTTCCACATAATCTGTTACGCTGTCCTTCAAAAGCTGGTACATTTTCGCTCTCCCTTGCCTACTTAAATTAACGTATTAAAGCTTATTTATAAAAACTGTTATTGTGAAAACATGCTGGGCTAAGATCACTCATAAATTGCTTTTCAAAGGTACTAGTAAAAAAGCCAAGCACAATAAGTACTGTCACTTTCAGTAAGAAATATGTTTGCAAGCTCTTTAGTAACAGTTTATGTGGTATTCCATAAATTTAACAGAGCCCCAGGCTTAATGACTAAAGACACTGGCTATTTGTTAACCCTATACACGTGAATGTCAGTATGCTGTCCTTGTGGTCATACAAGTTTAAGGTTTTTCATACATGATCACTTCAAACAATTTTTTTATAGCAATTTCTCAGAACCGCTGCCAGGAAATGTTTCAGTTTTTCAGTGAGTGAAAGAAGAGTGATGATGGGAGGATAAAAACATTTACAAAATGACGTGTTAATCATGCAGCCCATCTTATAATACTTTTCTGAAGAGTCTTTGTCAAGAAACTGAGGCCATGGTCATCTGTGGCTGAGCCAAGCTTTAGATATGACATCTGCTATGTAAGAATCATTAATTTCTATGAGCATTTATGCTCAAATAATTGTGCTATATGTTAATATCACTTTATCCTTTGAGGGTATAGATTCTGGATAGACTTCAAAGTCTGTAAGTACAAGGAAAGTTAGGGAAGGTGAAAGTCAGAGAAGAAAAAAATTAAATACGAGGCAGAACTGTAAATTTTCATAATGACATTCTGCTGCTGTATTCTTTTCACTCGTGCTAAATTTCAATTGCTTGCAGGGTTCTTCCTGGCAAGTAACTCCAGAGCAATACAATCATGACAGCCTTCAAGCACTTGTTTTCCTCAATTGTTTTCTTACCAAGAGGACTTCCTCTGCCATTATACTGACAGTCCACACGCCTGGAACCAGTGAGAAAGGCTCCGTGGAGCTTTTTCCTGGGATTGTGACAAAAGCTGGCTCCTTGCTGGGTGGGAAGACAAACTCTTTGCTCTGAGCAGCCCCTGCCAGCAAAAAAAAAAAAAAAAAAAAAGACAAATCAAGTAAAAAAATAAGGGACTGTGTAAAATGTCTCTACTTGCCTAGTGCGCTGGGCTGATGATTTCATCCCTTAAACTTGGTCTAACAGGAGCTGATCGATGCTTTTCTGTCAATATGTATTAACAGTGCATTCGATGATACACAGTAAGCTACAGAGCTACGCAGCGGTTGTTGTCTTCGTTCTTGTTAGTCTTGAGCACATTGGTTCAGAAAAGCAGAGCTCTGTCCCTGTAATGGCCAGTTTTGCAATATTGTGAAACGCTCATTTCTTCACTTTCCCCTTCCATTACTTTCCATTCGACCTGTCTCTGCCCTGACTCACAATGGCTTCAGCTGACACAAAGCCTGTTCTCATGTGACTTTCAGCCCAATATTTCAGATACTTGAGGTTCTCGGTAGCATCTAAAATGTTTAGTTACAGATATTAACTGAAGGTAACTTCTGGGCAGAGATGGTATACAACAGAAACGCAGCTGCAATATGCTTTATCAAAGAGAAGTCGTGAGGATCAATTGTTATGAATACTAAAGGTTTCCTCTTTGCAGCCCCTGGACCCAGACAAAAGCTGGTTCCCTGCCTCCCAGGTGATATAAGCCAGACCTGACCATAAACTGCTGCCACTGCTGAGTGTTACCTGCCAAGTCTTCAGTTTTGTCTCTTCCAAATTACTGAAAGGATCTGGGACTAAGCTCCAGTAGCTCCCATCAGCATGCTGAGGTTAGGCATAATGAGAGATAATTCTGCATACGGGCTCGGTGTGCCTCTACCATTCAAAGGACAACGGAGTACTCATCTTTAATTAGAGCCCAAAAGGCATCGCATGCTGTTGAGGTCTGTAATCAGAGCTAACTTGGTAGATTGGATTCATCAAGTAAATGATATTCATGGAATGAAGGCAGAAGCCACCTTCACACTAAAATATTAAAGGCAGCTAAACCAAAATGAGTGCTGTTATCCTTTCTTTAAAAGCTTCATAAAACACAAAGTTCAGAGCTTCCAAGTGAAGAACTGAAAGTACCGAGTTTGGCAAACCTTTGAAAAAAACAAATGTTGATTCCTACTGTGAGCAGGGGTTTCATGCAAACACAGCCACATCAATTACACGGCAAAATATATTAGGAAAAGCACAAAAGCGCTGACACTGTTAGAAGTGATGCATTTTTAGCGACATTACAAATTTGACTTAGGTGCACCTTGAGAAGGCTCCTCTGATCTAGCATTCATCTGATCTGTTGTGCTGTTGAGTTGCACCTACCTGTTTCAGGCCGAGATTGACAAGCAGAAATGCGGCCAGACAACGTTTCACCTCCAGGGTTAATATATCTCAGGATAATGCGAAATAAGGAGCGGTTTGATTTTTCCACATTCAAAGTTATCCTCACTTCGTTCTGAAAAACGGAAGTTAATAAACAAAAACAGCCATAAAGTGCTGAATAGAGGAACAGCGAGAAGCCATGCAAGCACCGTACTAAAGTCCTACAAGAAAAACACACGTGCAGACAAGTATATACTGGAATGGCAATGCTGGTGTAAGACAGAGGAAGACAGGCAAGCCTAGTGAGAAAATTAATTCACTTACAAGTATAATTAGTGCCAAAATGTTTTCCCTCAGCAATTGAGATCTTCCCTTTAGAGCTTTTTGAGCCCAGGCCGACATAGCGGAGGACTAGGTGGAAGAGCTTAGGGGAAGCCACAGTGACAGGCACAACCACCTCTGGCTGGGAAAAATAAAAAGAAAGGGGAAAAGGAGGAAAGGAAAGTATATTATTTGTTACTAGCACCCAGAGAAAGAAAAACCATTTGGCAAAGACAAACTCCATAACAGAAAAGAAAGGCTTGGGCAGCTTACAAAAGAATATGGAACAAAACCTCCTGTGAAATAAAACTTGTGTTGAATAACAGCTTCTCCAGAAAGACACGGAATGGCTGAACTAACATGTGTGTTGATATTGCACCTTGAAACATGGACAGTATTTTACCGTTACTCTCCCCTCCTGTGCCATAAATGAGACATATGGTATCAAGGGCTGTTCGTACTCCTGGCCTCCTGAGGAACAGGCCAGAATCATTGATCCTAGTCGGAGATCACACACAACGCTCCACAGCATGCAGACATCTTAGACCGTCACTGAAACTTCTGCTCCTCCACCAGATCCCAGTTTCTTAGAGATGTGATGCCATGGCTCTCTTTGCCCTGGGGCTGAACCTATGGAGCCACTCAGTCCTCCTCCACCCTGGACGGGCAGCGAGCCCGCAGGAGGCTGCACTCACACAGCAGATTCTTTCTGTTGCAGAGCAACAGAATCAGCAGAGACGTATTCAAAGGTTGGTGGTGGATCAGGAAAAACTAGGATTGGTGCAACCTCAAAAGTTTGGCTTTCTTCTTTCATTCCTAAATCCTAAAGCTCCCCTCATAATCCAACTCCCAGTTCACCCATCACAGTCCACTCGCTGTCCCTTTCCAAGATGCTTGTGGTGCGGTGACCTCTCCACCACTGTGGTCCACTCTGCTTCCCCCAAAGCACAGAGGTTTTCTCAGGTCCATACATTTGAGAACAGAGCACAAAGTCTCATTTTCTCTTATTGCTAAAAGCTACAACAAACACAAGATTGCCAGCTCCCATATGCTGCTCAATGTATCTTCCTCAACTCTGTCATCATCATCCCAGAGACCTCCACTTTCTTAAGAGAAATGCAAAGCAGAAAGCAAAGATAGACATATGACAGATGGCAGGGCTGAGAGATCTACAGAGACTAGACAGCTAAAGTCTAGGTGATTGCAGAAGCGCAGTGGACCAGAACAGAAAATGCAGACAAGCGAGGGAAGTCTTTACAAGTGTTGTTTTAAATGGAGAAGGACGACTACTGAAGGATACTACATGGATAAGACAGGCACTGAGGGAACACTTGAAAAATAGGTATGAACAAAAAAATAAAAGGCAAAAGAAATAAACAAACATGCTTCGGGGGATTTATCAAAATTATTTCTAAGCTTTAATGAAAAATCCAGAAGACACAACGAAGAGTGAGAAAAAAGACATGGGAGGAATCAGAGAGGAAGAGATGTCGGTCCCGGGCTTCAAGCAAAGGCAGGGGGAGTGGGGAGAAATTATTCTTTAAGCTCTGCCACAAACTTGGGCAACTCTGGCCAGTGCTTTAAAATCTGAGCCCAGATGTCAGCTCCTCAAGCTACAATGAGACAGCCATGTCGGCGGCATGACAGGACACCAGTCACCACCTCCACTGAGGTCACACACAGCTTATTTATTTCACCTCAAAATTTTTAAATTGTATTGAAATAGCTTCTTTTCACAAAAAGTTGTTACATTAGCCTTTTGTGTGGTAGATATTTTGTCTTCTACAAAATAAATGTCAGGAGGATTATTTCAGGGTCCTGCAAGATACAGAAACGCTATGTTAAATTTAGGAAAGTTCCTTAAAATGAACAATGTGAGATTATCTATCTCAGTTATGCAAGGATCTAACTGAGGAGGGCCTGGGGCTGACAATTACTTACATGAGCGAAAAGCTTTATCCAGGTAAGCAAAATAATGCACAATTTTAGCAAGATTAGAGACTGAGCTTCTTTGCAAAATGCCACTGGAAACTAAATACAAAAAGCAGCTGAGTTAGAAAGCAGAAGTTAAGAAATCACAGCTGCTGGAGAGTTGCCTTCATTCGTGAATGCGGAGTAATTCTGAAGATCCAACAAATATGAGCTCTGGGTTAAAAAAGAAACAAACAAACAAAAAACCCAACCAAAAGAACAAAGAGGAAAAAGTGGAAAATTAAGAACACAAAGGAAATCAGTATGCTTGCGCAATGGTTATGTGCTTATGTCTCAGTCTACAGTGATCCATTAGTCCTTGGACAACTTACAGAAGCTGGACACAACTATACCTGGGGACTAAAAAAATCGAATCAGCACCAGAGTACTACCGATAAGAGAGTACTACTTTTAAGAAGAGTGAACCTTTATTGCTCAAATCTAATGTTGTAAAAACCTGGTTCACTCGCTCACCATTTCAGTCATAAGTCAGACAGGTCCCTTCTCACACAATTAAACTGTGGTGACTTTCTTCCTGTGATTTACTTATTCCCTCTGCTGTTGTTTAGTTTATTTGTAGACTGTATGAGATTAAATTAAATGTTGCTAATATGCTCCTGTTCACAGCTTGTTTTACTGAATCACATATTTTCCTGTTTGCTGTAATGTGAAGGTATCATTCCTAATACAGTCGGTGCCTTTCTCTTCTTCAGTCAATAAAAGTTGCAAGTGTAAGAAGGCTTCAGTGACAACGCTGTGATGGTACCTGAAAATCTTATGGACACAGACTGCCACTGAATTCTGTAATTCAAATTATTTAGCCAAGCATTAATCTTCTGCTGTTTCTGCAGTCCTTCGCATGACAAGAATTTCTGCACTTAGTATTATAGGCTTTAAAGCTATCGGTTCTTTTCTATAAACCTATAGCAAAATCCATATTTCTCACAAAAAAAAAAAGAAACAAACTCAAAGAATATCTCTGAAGAACACATATTTGCACTAGCAATGGCTAATTTACAATAATACCAACACTCACTAATCCAAACAGTAATACAGTGCCAAAGTTCAGATTAGAGATATCCTGTAATTTCTTGTGGTTTCTCCATGACCTCGCACACACAAAGCAGTACTGTAGAGACATACATACCGTACACATATGTTTTTACCCAAAAGCTTGAGTGAAATAGCAGCTTACTTCTATAGAGGACATCCGGGCATATCCTCTCCAACTGAAGCTAGGAAATTCCCGAGGATCATAGCCAAACCGAATTTCCCTTCCCTTGACAGTAGTACCGTCTTCAATCTCAAACTTCATGTGGTGCAGATCAGGGAAAAAATAGTTTTTTTCAGGCCTTTCAAGGAAAAAAAAAAAAAAACCAAACCAAAGAATTACCAGTTGCTGTATGGTCTACATCTAAGAGCATAAAGCAGTGAAGAAGAGCATAAAGCAGTGGAAGGGAGCTGACCACCCACTGATGACTGAGGAGTCCTGATAGCAGCTAATAAATTCAAGACATTTGATAAGATGGATGTAATGAGAATTCCTTTTCCAGAAGCTTTTACAGCTCTATGTTTTCCTATATAACTCCCGATAGATACACAGATACATACGCAATACTATTACAAAACAGGTATTTAAGGAAACACGTTAAAAAATCTTATTAAAATAACAGAAGAAAACTGCCTGGCAGAATTAATATGAATAACTAATACAATTCACCAGGTTATTAATCAACAAAATTGGAATCTCATGTGAAAGGATAGCAAGGGACGGATGGGCAGTTTCAAAAGAACTATGCCGAAGCACGAGCTACCAGGAGCTACAGCCAGACTCACTCCCGACAGGTTGTCCCCACGACGTGCGCCCTGCACTGGCAGCCACCCGAGGGCTCGGCACACGCCGGGCTGAGGGATCCTCCAACATCACACCGGCAGCCTGTCAAGAGAAGAGCAGAAGCCAAATATCCCATCAGAAAAAAGAGTGATAAAAGTTATCAGAAAACACACCTCACTTCCACTAATTAAACACCATTAATGACTCGTTTCCTCCTTCCGGAGCCCTTCAGACCCCCCTCCCCTCAGACTCTTTCGAACCCGTTAACACACATGCATAAGCTGCAATTATTTCTGGCTTCCCATGTTTGTGGTTGTTTTCTTTATTTCTCCTTGGAATGTGACAAAAGCCACTTTTTAAAAAAATCACACTTAATAAGCCATGTCACATTTGCAAGAACAGCCATTCAAATGTTTTGCTAATAAGTCAGAATTTCTAAAGTAATGTCATGATGAATAATTATAAAAAGAAAAAAAAAACAAAACACACAAAAAAAACCAAACCCAAAACCTAATTTACAAAAATTGTAAGACATTAATTTTTCAGAGTCTGGTACCCCAGTATTTAATTTATCTTACAAACATTGCACACAACAAGAACATATGTGTTCATATAATAGCATATGCATATTTTTAGCCATTACTGGACAACAATATTGAATGACTTGCTACAGGAGACAGGACTTGTGGCACAAACCAAAGGACACCTCTAGTAACAAGGTGTAATATATCACACTAAGGAACATTTCAAGCTGATTTGAAAGGTTGAAAGTTCCCAAACACATATTTACATCATGGTGTAAAAGCCTCCTGTTTTATAAGACATGTTAAGCGCCTGTAGTCTCACTGAAATCAAGGATAATTAAAGTATTTGACACCTTTGTGAAACAAGATCCCTTTCACCAGCTCCTTAGTTGGCACATTAGGCATGAAAGCTTTGTTTGATACAGTAGCCATTATTTTTAACTTTGCACATATTAAAACGATTGTTAGAAGTACTTCAATGCTTTAAAAATAAATCTCTTGCACCAACCCTGGAAAGGTGTCAAGCACGCTGAAGTCAGTGAAAGTGCTTTCAACAATTTTAACAAACCTAAATCTACAGTGAGGGAACAAGGAGGGAAGGGAACTGTTGAAGTAGCCCTACACCCCTCAAACCGCATGGCAGAGCAAGTATCCTTCAGGAGAAGGACCGCTTTCTTCACACCACAGCCTCATCTGTCTCTGTTTCAAAACACATCAAGCCCTGGGCTAAAGCAATACACGAATATACTTGCAAAAAAAAAAAAAAAAAAAAAAACAAGCTAATATCTGTTGTAATATTTTAAGTTTTCATTGCAGCAGCAGACCGTAGAAAATCCCTAAGTGGAACAGAAAGCTACCGCTCCTGCAGGTAACGCTTGCAGGAAAATCAACCATCCCTTGCCCCACAGCTCTGGAGAAGGAGTGAGAGGAGGAACGACTCTCAGTTATCTTATTTGACAACAGCTTTAGCATCGCCTCGTGCGATCTCACTGCAGGCTTTGACAGAGAAGCCTCAGGCAAGCGGTGGTAAATAAGGTACCAGGGAAGGCGAGGTGAAGGACAAGGAACTCCAAGAGGAACACCTTTCCTCACGTGAGCGAGCCACAAAACAGTTGGGAACCACAGTGGTAACATCTGCCTTGCTCCTTCTCCTTTCGGAAGGCAAAGGAGGATTTACTCGGGTAACAGGCAATTGCAAGCAGGAGTGCAAAACGCTGTGACTGATTCAACAAATACTCCCACATTTTCAAAGCACAACCTACGGAATTCTAAAGACTTTTGTGCAATGTGCTACTAGAGATGTGCTTTATTCGTTTTACCTCGGCAGCCAAAATAATTCTTGTTTTCGAGAGCATAATAGCCAGCTTCACAAGTGTCACAGGAATCTCCACAAACATTAGATTTGCAGTAACAATGCCCATTTTCCTGTGAAGAAAACAATTTCAGCAAAAATGTTGCGGCACCTTTTGCAGAACTTTAACCTTTCACTACTTTGGATTTCCTCTAATTCTAAAGAGGAGAAATATTCTAATGAACAAAAAATGTTATCAGGACATAACTTTTGTCATTTATCACCATCAATGAACAGACTAGAAAATACATGAACTCCAGACGATGAAAAATTTGCAGAACTGTTATACATCCCTAGGATGTACAAAATACATACATCCCTAGAATGCAGAAAACTTCTGTATAAAATTGCTTCTTTGCTGTATAAAACCAGCCACTTTATGTGCAAAAGCAATAATCAGTACTAAGACTTCTACCTTACCAAGTGTTACAACAATTTATCTTTACAAAAATCAATGTAATTAATGTCTTTCTCTTAATTTCACTTTACCTGCTGACATTCTCCGGCTCCACTTAGTGTTCCACTCACATCACACTGGCATGCTGCACAGATGAAAAAAAAAGACAATCTGCATTTTGTCTTTCCAAGATACTTTGCAGAAAAAAAAAAAACACCACCCTGAATCTGCAATTTTGAATCATAGTGCCACAAGGTGGATTTTACTCTGGAAGGTGCAGAATAGCAGATGGATACTGGCACAAGCAAAGGAGAAAGAATAAGGCCTTCCGTGCATGTGCACTTTACTGGTGTATTTTAAAGTGTTCTAACTTGTGTTTGACAAAAACAGCCTGGAATTTGGATTTACAACTGTTTTCTTTCTTAGAAACACTCAGGCAACTGATGCAAAACAGCGTCTTCCAGCCCGACTGCCACCTTCTGTTCTGCAGTGCCACTTTGGGACCAGTTTATTCGCCGTATGAAATATAAATGAAGCAAATATTGCGGGAAGGGGCTATGCTGACCTAGAGGTTTGGTGAAACTCAGCATTGACTCTGTGACTGAAGGCAGAGAAGATGAATTACATGAGAGGTGCAGTAATTAATCTTTGAGGACATGTTTAGAGTGTATAGTATTCAGAGATTTAGAGTCAAAGACGTAATGATATTGGTATCAGCGCTAAGGCCACTCATACTGTCTCGGTGGCTGTTATGGTGGAACCTTGTTGGAAAGGAAATAGTTGGGGAGAAAACAAATCTTTAAAGATTTTTTTTATCTTTACCCTCTTTAATCTTTAATATTATTATTATATGCCTGAAAAACACACACTGGCTGTTAGCAAACATGGAAAATTTCAAACAGGTTGGTATTAAATAGACATAAACCATAACAGATTTGTCACATCCTGAGCCCATAAGAAGGTTCTTCACCCCACCGCTCTACAAGCTAGGAGATGATAATAAATGAAAAAGCACCTTTTTCTCAAAACAATAAGCCGAATTCTGGTTTCAGTGTTAAGGGCAGATAACCTGTCTCACTCCAGTAAAACTGCCACAGGGCTGTGTGAAGTACACACCATTGTGATTCAGAGCACACCTTGGTCCAGCAGTAGCAAATGCTCATGAAATTATGGTCTAATTTCTAAAAGTAACTGCTGGTATCATGGGTAATGTGGTGTTACAATTAAGCAGCATGAAAAACATGCTGTTAAAAAGAGTTGTGAAAGTCACTGAGCATCAAAGATGTAAACAGCAAATAAAGATGACTTTCAGAAGAATTTAACACATTCCAAAAGCCAAAGAAATATGCCAAGAAGCCATACCTGTACATCCCTCGGGGTTTTCTTTGGCCAGGTTCCAGTACAATGGTTTGCATTTACTACAGGTAGGACCTTCAACGTGCTGAAGACATTGACAATAGCCCTAATGACAGAAAGGAGTTAATATGGGTTCAACTATTTCATAGAAAACATACTGCTCTTTAGTACTAAGAAAAAACTAATATTATTAACAGCTCAGGCAGTTTATTGACTTTTACAGACCCATGGAAACTGTGGCCGATTCAGCCTTCTTAGATTTTTCTGTCTCATACTATCAGCACAGGATCGTTCCACCCTGCATATTTTTTCTCTATCTAGTTTATTCTAAATGTCCCAACGGATGTACTTTCCAATTCTTTTATAGCCTCATTAGAACCTTATTAGAACCTTATTAGAACTCCTCTAAAATATTAACTGTTTTGCAAAAAGTTAAAAAAAAACAAATTTCCTTAAAAATAATAATTAATTTTCATATTTACTTCTTCCTTTATTGGTGGAAGACACACACAGATGTATACATGAGCCTACATAGATACTTCTTTCATCTGGGTTACATGCCCTTTTTTACTCGGGCATGTAGCAATAGGACAAGCGGGAATGGCTTTAAACTGGAAGAGGGCAGGTTCAGATTAAACATTAGGAAGAAGTTTTTCACTTTGAGGGTGGTAAGGCACTGGCACAGGTTGCCCAGAGAGGTTGTTGAGGCCCCATCCCTGGAGGTGTTCAAGGCCAGGCTGGATGTGGCCTTGGGCAACCTGGTCTGGTGGGAGGTGTCCCTGCCTATGGCAGGGGGGTTGGAACTTGATGATCTTCAAGGTCCTTTCCAATCCAAACCATTCTATGATTCTATGATCTGTCAGACCTATCCTCTAGGTCTTCTTTGCTACACATTTAGCAATGACTATGATTTCTGGTAATATGCTACTAATAATAACTGGCAGTGTATTAATAACAATAATAGTGGAATAGCAACAATTACAAAGAGATAATATTTTTTTCAAGAACAATTTGATGCTGAAATGGCCCATTGCAACCCATAACCAGAAGGTCTATCTGCATGTATATGTTAGTGTTCTAGCATACCAAAGTGACATAAACAGTATGCATATTCCACATATAAAAGATTTAAAAAAAACCCAACTTAACAGGTAATTGCAGTGGTATGGTCAAAGAACAAAACACAAAGTTTATTTCCACTCTTACTCTGCAAATAAGCCTGTGCAATTCTTTCACAGTCTAAGAGCAGTCTCTAGGGCTTCAGCAATTAAGTGAATATGTTCGGCAAAGGCATATGAATTATTAACATGTATTCTTAGCTGCAATGGTAGAATACTTACAGAATGAGAATCAACACTACCTGAAGGGTCACATTCACTGTTTACACCTGTATGAAATTAAAAAACAAACACAACTGAAAGATCTTTTGAAAACAGAGCTGTGGAATGTAGTAATGCAGAAGTACAATGTAGCAGGTGTGAGTTTGAAAGGGCTTTTTAATACGGTTACTTCGGAAGGACTCAAATACTTTGAAGAAGCCTTTAATAATGATTTTTCAAATGTGTATTTAGCCTGGATTAGACTATTTGGGTTGGTATGCAAAGCAGTCACTTGGAAAAATATAGCACTAACCTCCAGAACCAAGAGATGCTTTCTTAAAGTTCCTGTGCCATCATCTAAAAAAGGTTTTAATCTTATGGTTCACTACATGAAACAACACACAGAGTGACAAATAAGCTCATCTAATATGTGCTCCTGGTGCATCCCTCCCTCCCTATGCTTCAGGGGATTTCTATAAAACTATGTATGCAGACTGCGCTGGGAACCCTGCAATGAAACTGGGGGCAACCCAAATCAGAATGGGGGGGTTTCCCTCGGAAGAGTTACCTTCACAGTAGGGGAAGCTGTGGGCTGCAGAAAGGCATCTGTCGCACCGTTGCCCCGTGACACCTGTTTGACACTCACACTGCCCCGATGAGGGCTCACACGTGCCATGCTGGGAACCGTCAGGAGAGCACCGACAAGCTACGTAGCAACAAACATAGAGAGGGGTGGAAGGGTTCGCCCTGTAGGCACCGAGCGACAACTTCCCAAAACTTTAATACTGCAGAGGTTTTGAATACTATTTGTCTAGAGCGTCCTTCATTTTTCTGTCCAATAAACAGCTCACAAGGTCGTCCTATAACTCACAGGGTCCTCACCCCTGCTTGGAACCTACGAGTTTGAGGTGACCTGTATCATCTTGACATTGTTTTCTTCCTGTGTTCTTGACAGAAACAGTAGGATTATCTGGAACCATAAATAAACCCCTCTTCTGAAACCTTTTTGTCTCATCCTGAGAACAGGCTTGGTTTTGGCTTTCTGCTTTCTTGACCTTCTTATGGTACAGAAAGCATAGGGCAAATTCTGTAATCAGACCTGCACTTAAAAATATGATGGTGAAATATGGAATATAAAATTGTATGCCCACTATACCTTTAGATCTGAGGGCAGAGGAGGCCAGAAGCAAGCTTTGAAATACACCATGGAATAGTCTTGTTGTTTCAGATTCCCATGTAAGGCCTCAGTTGTGCAATGATTTACACACACAGGGTAAATAAGAATAATGCCACAAAAAGGAACAATGCTGCTACAGGTCAGGAGACTTATCTTTGCTCAGATACTAAGGGTGAAACGGTTAATGAAAATTATTTTAGCAAAGTAGTAGCCAGTCTCCTAAAGAGAAAGAACAGACCTGTCAGAGTATTTTTTGCTGTGGTTGTCGTGATTAGTAGTAGCAGAATTCTGAGCGTGCTTTCCTTCTTTAGCACTACTAACCTTTTGATTTCTAGGAGAGAGCAGTCCTGTTCATGACGATCAAATAGCTTGCTGATGTTAATGACAGAGCCTGCAGGTTTCCCTCTGCTTGATGTGAAAAACCTATATATACATTCTGCACCTGATCAACTGATCCACATGGGCAGGAAAAATTGGTGATACTATGGCAGATTTGCAGAGTCCAGCCCTTCTAGACTAGAATTTAGGGTGCAATGTCAGCACAGGTCAATAGCATACACTTTAAAGTTTATAGGACAGTGTATCAAATATTAGAAGCTTTGAGTGAGCCAGAACTCATAAAGGTACAAGCCCATTGCCCAGCCTAAGCTTTAGATTTCATATTTTAAAAGACAGAGGCAACGGTGCCACAGCCAAACACTGCCACGCTCACATTAATCCAACTAGCACAGGAACAGTGATGACATGCCAGGGAGGACTACCGGAGTGTGTGTGCCTGCCAGGAAGCCTGGCCACTGGCTGGATCTTCAGCGGTTTGGTTGCCAGCTTTGGATGGAACAAAACTATCATACTTACAGAGGTAACTCCAGTAAAAGGAAGAAAGGCTTTTACTCACGCAAACAGCTGGGGTAGCTGTAATAACCTGGAGCGCACTGGTCACATTGAAGTCCAGCGTAGTTACTATGGCACAGACACTGACCTCGAGGACCACATGTATTCTCCGCTGAGCCAACGGCATCACAGTTACATGCTGCATATAGGAAGAAAAAACTATGCAGATGCATGTCTAAACCGGCAGTTATTTAAACCAGAATTTGCCAAAAAAGTTACCTCTGAATGTAAAGCAATCATGAGGAAACCAGACAAACCATAATTTTACCACCAAAACCAGATGCTTATGCTGTAATTGCCTCCTCATCCCTTCCTAACCAGGTTCTTACTGCAATTCTATAATGTGCGGTTTAGAGATTTAGTTTGATGCCAAAACACATGTAAGGGACAAAAATCCTTCTTACAATGGAAGGAACATCCCATCAGAGAAGTACTTAACATCTTCAAAAAAATAACCTCTGAGAAACGGCATCCACAAAGCTAGGCTAGGTCTAATGGCTAACAAGAAGCTTATTAGTAATGATGCACAAGCACAAGTTCATGATGCACAAATAAATGATGCACAAGGTAAAAACTGCTGACATCGTAATCACACAAGGTGGCAGGCGGTGCATTGCAGGAATCTGCATGTAATACACAAGGCACGCTGTCAGACTGTAACAAAAACTGTTGTCAGACTGTAACAACAACTGTTGTCAGACTGTAACAACAAACTTCTTTTGGAGTTGCCACTAGTTTAGGCTAACAGCTCTATCACAGATAAGATGTGCTATTTTATTGAAACAATGCCGGACGTTACACAGGGCCAGGCTCTATAGGTACACGAGTGGGAGCCCATCTGCGAATCCAAGCTGCCCCAGGAACAAGCCGAAGTGTTGCAGTTAATCACTTGGGTTTTATGACGGACAGAAATATAAAACAAACACTGTCTTTCTGTTCCATGTTCCTGTTCGTGGTTCCCTCTTTCGGTTCCTCTTTCTGCTGCAGCCCAGGACATCTGACTTTGCTGTGTTTACTTCAAAGACTCCTGGAAAGACGCAGGGCTTGCTAGGAAGTTAGTAGAACAGAAATACAAATACTAAGGCTTCCAAAAACATCCCTTTTACACTAGAGTCCAGCCCCAGCTGAACATTATATTGCATTCTCTCCTCATTTTAACAATACTGCTTTATTTAAAGGCTTTGTTTTGATATTACCCCTATCAACTTCAACAAGGCAAGACCAGAGAGATCAGGTCTAGCTGCAGCAGCCAAAAAGTTATAGATCTACCTCCTTTCGGAAGACAATAGCTCCAAACAGGAGTAGCAGGCTGAGCTGCTCACTTTCCCCTACCCATGGCAAGTTTATTTTAAACCCATGGCAGCTTATTTTAACAGGACAAGCTGCGAACTGCAGCGGTTTTGAGTAATCCCACTGACTGGGTTTTCAACTATTTTTATCTGTCTTTTACAATTTGTTTTTGCATGCTCTTCTAAGCTCTTATGTCTCTCCTCAGCTTTCGGTGTTAAAAGTTCAAATGCATTCAATACGGGTTTGATTTGCTTTAAGATTGCTACCTGATTCGGTGCTAAGAAAAATAAAATGGTTAGAGGGTTTTAAAGCCACTGAACAGCATGTACCTACGCAGAATCCTGATTTTATGTTTTTCATTAAAAAATGTTAATCTACTCCAGACCATAAAACACAGTCATGTGGTATTTCTTTATTCCACCCATTGTGTTTGGTAACACAACATAATATAACTTTGCAAGGGCATAAAGGATTCTGCTCTCTATTTATAGGACATAAACAAGTACGTAAGCCCAAAAGGAGGAGGACTGCTATAGCAAACAAACAAAAATAATAAGAGAGAAGAAAGTAAATCATAATGTTCCGCATAAATTTTGCTAAGCTGTACAGGAAAGTACATACCACAATTCAGTAATATCCTATATTCTTTCTCCCAGTAAAATTCACTCAGGATTAAGAGCCTCTCCCTCACTCATTGCAAAGGCAGACAAAACCTAGGATAGGATTTGATGGATTCCTCATACACACACAAAACCATAATGATATTCAAGGCTATACTTCATCAGTGCTGATCAATTTGCCTCGCTTGTAAAAGGCAGGCACACTGGTGAAACCCTGGGGAGATCATTCATGTTTCACGATTACGTGAACAGAGGTTGGCTCTGTGCCTGTTGTATGATCTTAAAAAGAGTGAGAAATCACTGTGAAGGGCAAAATGGGAGCTTCTCGTTTTCAGGTTTCCAGAGCACAGCTTTTACAAGGTACCAAACACTCTCTGCTAAAGTAGATTAGTGCTTCACAGCTCCGCTATGCCAGTTCCTTCGCAGTCAAGCATACTCTATTACTGTAGGTCTCCATGTGAAAACAGCTTTCAAATCCTTCGGTTATTAGTAAGACAGCGGTGCTGACTGAGGTTGTAGCAAACTGTCTGACCACGCAAAAAAAGCCTGTGAGAAAACAGACTATATAACTCTTCCCTACTATGGAGGCATGCCTGGAACTAGTGCTTGGAGAATGAGAATGTAGGAGGATTTCACTGCAGAGAACAGGAGTCCCTTGCCCATTAACTGCTGTGAACGTTGCTTCAGCCGCTGCAAAAACAGTACCTGAAAAGCACTCCAGTTTGCCCGTTCGGGCGCCTGTTCCGTGCTGTACATGGGATCGGCAGCCTTACCTTGACAGGCAGGGAAAGAGTGGTGGCCAGGCTGGCAGCTGTCACACTGAAGTCCAGCTACCCCGGGGCGACAAAGACACCTCCCGAGAAAATTGCAGACTTCGGGCTGGGTACCCGCCAAATTACATTCGCACACTGCAAACAAGAAAAGACATTTCAGAGACAGCCTCTGTGCAGGCTCTCTTACCTTTCTTTAAATACTACTACTAATAAAAAACATACAAAAAGAAAAGAAAAAGCAACACTCTGATGCTCAACAGGACCACAATCTTCCCGGCAGATTTATTTTGATTCATAACAGCTTTTATTGATTGTCCACATCAGTAATAATGCAGCATCATGGGAGACATTAACGAAAGGGCAAAAAAAAATCTGGCTTAAAGTAACTACTGGGTTCAATATCAGGGTTGCAGACTACACTTAGCTTGTCCCCACTCAGAGTCTGATTTATCCATGCCAAGTGGTATGCCAACTATTGAAAGTAGTTCCATCCTTTTTTTAAGACTAAAATGAAACAATTTATGGTTTTGATTTACAATCTCAGGTAGGAGAGTTTAATAAAATGCCTAACAGAACGCCAGTACAGAGATGGTTGGTAGAGTTTAAAAACAGTCAGTTTTCTAGTGTTGATTAGAAAGGCAGCTTGGAGCATCAAAGTAAGGATGGAAACTCAAATTAAACACAAATATTTTTAAAAAAAAAAACAAGGATAAGTAACAGAAATATTCTCAAAGGTATTCTAAATTTCATCAATGACAGCAATCAAGGAAATAGGGGCATTTTTAGATAGAAATCTCCCCTCATCACATTTTTCTCCTTCTTTGACTTCTATGAGTTTTGGGAGAGCCCCTTATGAACACATCTCAGTGCCAAAAGAACTTTATCCTTCAGTGTAAAACTTGGGTCTCTCTTTTGGATACACTTGCCGAAAGGGATCGTTAGGCTCACCCTGGCAGAAGGGGTAATGATAGTACCCGGCTGCACAGGTATCGCAGGAAAACCCTTGAAACCCAGTTCGACATCTGCACTGTCCGGTATTTCCATCGCAGTCCCCGCCCAGCGCTCCTGCGCCGTGGCACTGGCACGCTGAAGAGCACATTTGTAAAGAAAACATTTGCGGTGTTATGATCTTAAAGTTCCTGTTTCACTTGGAAGCTGAATGCTGGCATTTACACCGGAGCGCAGGCTCCAAGCGTCAAAGAAACTACGGCACTTACGCAGACACTGGGGGCCAAAATACCCTGGTTTGCAGCCACCTTCTAGTTACAAGAGGGATGGAAAAGACAGAAAGGAACAAAGTTAGTGCATAAAATCACGCAACTCCTCGTTCTTTTGCAGAGAAAAACAGACCAACGCTTAGCAATTATTACTCTTGAACCGACTAAACTATTTGTATGATGCTTACAGACAAATCTCATTTATAAAAAACCCCAAACATCAATCGTGCATAGTCTGCCAGCACAAATTTAGAGCTTCTACAGACACAGAAGCTTCCACTTAGAGGCAACAGCCTTTCGCATGCCTTCAGACTCAGATGCTACTCATTGAAAATGTAAACAGCTCCAGATCTGCTTTCTCCTTTTTATAATTCCTCGTTTTATCTTTGGAGTTTTCTTTCTTCTTGCTTTTAAAAATATGTGAGAGAAGGGGATATGCAACACAGCATACCCAGAGGCCTACCAGGGCAATTATTTTGGATGCTGTACGAAGGAGTTAAGTGGCACAGGAGACTGAGGCTTTGTGGGCTGCGATGGCAACTGCAGACACTTTCAAGAAAACAACTGGGACTTGTAAATACATATATGGATTTGTACTGTCTGCTTATATCTAAGTGTCTGCTACATTCACAGAAGAAAACACTTTTTCATTTGCCAACATAAACTCCAGTTCTATCAAAGCTAATAGAAATAAAGGGGAAGAACGTTGATTTTAGGATATGAAAAAGGTTTCGAAGTTTTTTAAAGTTATTAATCTTGAAGTGCACTACAAGTATGTATGTGATTAAGCACTAGCTGTGATGATGCCTCTGTTCTGCAGTATGATAATATATACCAAAAAGTATCAGCCCACTGAGGGAATCATTGTATGGATTTCAGGCAGCTTTGCAGTGGGCTAAATAAGAAACATATGGCTCTCAGAAATCAAGAAGTCCTTCGCTGCCAAGGGCAATGTACAATTTGCCAGGTGGAAGAGGACAGTCCAGAAGCAGAGGCCAGTTTGCCTTAAGAGATTTACACCGCAAAGCAGCTGACAAGTTGTACATGTCGGCAAGTCTTGATGGATCTGTTCATAAGAGCACCAAACAAGATGGTCAGCCCCTTCTGCAGATGTTTGCCGCGGGCTGGTCAAATTTATTTTGATCCATAACTCTTTCTGAAACTATCCTACTAAACTGTTCAATGCGAACATGACAATATGATGAACTTCTGGCAAGAACAAAGGCTCTCTGAAAGATAAATGCCGACAGTGGCAAGATTACTACATAAATCTCCACGAAAGAACGGTGAAAAATGGTGACACAGGGAAACACAGTGAAATGGGGGGGAACAAAAAACACCAAGAACTTGCCGATTATGTCACCAGCCATAGCATCTCTTGGATTTGGAGAAGTAAAAGGATATACAGGAATACCTTTAAAACAAAAGAAAGAATGAAGCGTATTTGAAACAGACACAGTTATTTCCCTAAAAATCACGACAAACCATGAAGTGATCTGTCAATACTGAGAGCATGATATTCACATTACTCTAGTAACCAACTTCGGCTTAGTTTCCTTTCAGTTAGGAACAGGATAGGAAACATTTTACTTTTGCTCTCCAATTCAGGTACAAACATGCCTTCTCGAAAGAACAAGTGTGAAAGGCCGGGCACCATTTGGAAATGCTACCAGGTTGCTTCCCTGCTCCCCATCCTTTTGTGCAGAAAGCTTTCTCATGCTAGATGGAGTTATGAGAGCTGCCTGGGGAGCTCCATATTTATTTCGCACTCCCTGCTGCCAGCTGAAGGTCCATCTCCTGCTATGTGCCGTTACGACTCACTACCTCAACTGCCAAATTCTTGACGTCGTTCATGTTACATCTTGGGAGCTTTTTAATAGAGAGTCCTCCAGCTTAGGAATGGGAAAGACATCCCAACAAACTTTCCTCCATTAAGACGGGATCCAAAGTTGACATGCTACAAACATCGGTGGGACTTAGCTCAAGGTTTACCTGAGCTGAACTTACTTAAAAACACTGGATTACAAACAAGAGGATAAATAAATTGTGATAATCTAGAGTGCGCTGTACAGAGAGGATTTATTCTATCACAGCCATTGAATTCAAACAACATTTCCTTTTTTTAACACTTTGTTTTTCTTTTGGTTTGCATTGATGTCCACCTTCTTCCATTTTTATCATGCTACCAATGTTTTAGTCAGACCTCAAATCTTGCCCCAGAACAATACCTGTTTTATTGGCTGTCAGAAACACGCTTCTCCTGAGGGCACAAAACTCTCCCACCGATGCGTTTTTAGAATCTGATCATGGAATCACAAGCTTTTATTCAGCAAACACAATCCCAATGTTACTTTTTTTCTCTGTTATTTTATATATAATTGGTTTATGGGGAAAGCGTTTAATTTGCTGAATTCCCAGCATTTAATTTTAGTCTCTTTATTTTAAAGTAAAAACCTAATTTTCAATTAATCAATAGCATTAGAATGCATTCTGTTACCATTTTTAATAAGCAGAAACACTCAGTATTTGTGCCACATAATTTTTTCGAATATGTTTATTTTCTCTGGATTTACAAACACTTTTCCTTCAATCATTTCTTAAAAAATCTGAAACAAACCGGAACCCTTCCTTCGCTCACATATCTGCACCTAACTGCAGTCCAGCAAAAATAAGACAGCATGGCTGAGAGCATTATGCTCTGCCAGGAGGACCTCTCCAACATTTCCCAGGCACTATTCGAGAATTATTTTTAATTATTTTAGAATCCACCAACAGTCTACAAGCTTTGTTTATCAGAGATGCAAGTTCCAAATCCTAGGAGGTCTCAAGGAGAACACACGACCATTTTCTCCCCTCTGTCTCACTACAGTCACCTTCCATTTCCCAGTCCAAGTCATTTTTATACCTAAAGACCCTGAGACACTTTTAAACAGTTTGTCCAGAGCTTCAGGTCTGGGGTTCATGACTTACTGAGAGACAGGCTGTAGCCTTGATGAAAGTGTCTTAAGTGAACTCGGAATTGTGACAATGCAGCACAATCTATTTGATTTTCAAGTAACCATCATTTTGTAAAATAAACCAGACTCTCTTCAGTGTTGTGACAATTGTTTTATCAGAATGTGTAAATACATGAAGCTCGAAACCAAGTCAAGTGTCATGAAAACAGCTAATTCTTTAACACACATTTAAAATACTGGAAAAGAGGCATTTTTATTTATATACTTACGGACACAAAATGGATAATCATAGAATCCATCAGCACAGAGTTCACAGTTTTCTCCCTGGAAATTCTGCTTACAGAGGCAGCGGCCAGACCCTTCCTCACAGCCCTCTGCACGCTCCGAGTTACAACTGCAGACTAAGTAAGTATCAGCAATTAGGAGCTTTTTGGAAAATAATTAATTCGCCTTTTACAGCAGTGCACAATGGCATTATAATAGTGTTTCATTTGCAGTTGTGAAAGTCTCATTATTTAAAGAATTAACATTTGCATACTGTTACACATTTTCCAAGTACTTTATATAACCAATTAATATTTGTGATAACCCTTAGAAGTAAGACCTATACTATTTTCTCAGTGTTCATTTTTATTTTTTATTTCAGAAAACTGCATGTTACCCCACAGCACTGCAGCAACTATCTCTTCTGTGGCTTCTGCTCATTTCTCTCCACGGTCTACAGCAAGCACCACGCTCCATCCACCTTCCCTTACACACCACGTGCAACATTATGGCAGTACGCCACAGCTCTGTTGACTTCCCTTTCGTTTCAAAACCCAAACACAAAATAATGTAGCTTCCTCCTACCTGTCACAAGGCTCCTTTAGCCTGTTGGTAATTCAACTCTTATCTCTTACCTACACTCAGTTCTTCTTTTTTAAATGCCATAGAATCATAGAATCATAGAATTGTCTAGGTTGGAAGGGACCTTTATGATCATCAAGTTCAACCATCAACCTAACACTGCCAAAACCACCATTAAACCATGTCCCTAAGCACCATGACTACCCATCTTTTAAATGCCTCCAGGGATAGTGACTCCACCACTTCCCTGAGCAGCCTGTTCCAATGCTTAACAACCCTTTTTGTGAAGAACTTTTCCTAATGTCCAACCTAAACCCACCCTGGCGTAACTTGAGGCCATTTTCTGTTGTCCTATCACTTGTTACTAGTGATTACTAGTAATTATCCTATTGCGTTATTTATTAGATGTTAGGTTCAGCACTGTGTAAAGTAGGACTAGTGATCCTCGTGACCTTTTGAGCTACAGAATAAAATTTTCAAGTGACCAAGAGCCAAAGGATATCTCATATATACATCAGAGAGCGAAGAGAAGCAAGGTCATGAGGGCAGGAGATGAGAGTGGCTTCTTAGAGGTCATCGCACCTCCCTGTGGGGTGTGCAGCAGCACCCCGAGTTCACATGATCCTATCTCCTCAGCAGCCTTCTCTGCCTTACTTCCTCCTATTGTCCCACTGCTGGTCTGAAACTTTAGGCTCATGACACATAAGTTGAGAAGGGGCTAAAAGGGTCTAAAGGAACACAGAAAGTCATTTGCTGTTGTTCTCCATCTTTCGGCCACTCTTTCATTTTTCCTCCTCAGAAAGATGCGTCCCATGCCTTCATTATAACAAAAAAAACCCCAAGCCACTACCAGAAGATAGTTAATAGGAAGGGACTCACGTATGCAGCCGTCAGGAGCTCTCACTGGAACACCATAAGGACGATAGTAACCTTTTGCACACTTCTCACAGTTAATACCAGCTGTGTTATGCTGTGCAAAATAAAACACAAGGAGAATACGAGATAAAAAGGGGAACTTGGAAGAATTAAGAAACAATAACATCCTTTACACTGTTTCTATATACAACTAAAAAAGGATCAGCACAGGAAAAAATGGAATATGACTGCAATAAAGACAGCATTCATCATTTGCTGTTCTTTAACCACCTGTTCTCTACAGGTTTCTGAATCATTGTATTCTCACATAAAGCAGCTGAATTTTATCTATTTTAACCAAAAAAAAGTAAATCTAGGAAAAAAAAATCTGTTTTCACTATCACATGATATTTGTCTCTTTCTATACTACTTTCTTATCATAACATGTACATCATTCAGGCAACTACATCATTTATTTTTCTTCATACTACATATTACTTTTTTGAATACCCTATGTCTAGGATCAGCAACATTAAAATAAACAAAAACCTGATCAGCCATTTCAGCACAAACCAGATCTTCCATTAGAAAAGCATACTTCTCTATAAACGTGGTTTAGGCACACAGAAAAAAATACCGTAACTTGAACCACAGCAAAAATATCTAAATCCCCTGTGAACACAGTCCTGAATGTATTGCAGGTTGTGCAGCAAAGCGCTCTCCTGTGGTGGGGATGGCATTCATCAGTTGAGTAAAGCACAATCTGGAGACATTCTGGTGTGTTCACAGTCTCGTGAGCGGAAAACTGGAGGTGGGGGAGAAGCTTTGCCCTGGAGCAACCAAAGCAGCTGCCCCCAGCTCCCACTCACTGTTTAGTTCCTCCTTAGGGCGTGTTGCAATTCAGGGCTGAGCAGGGACCCAGCATTTAATGGAAGGACTGGTGGGGCAGTTCATGAGCGGGGCACCCAGGACACTGCGGGGGCTGCTGCTCGCTGTTGGCGCTCTCAGTTTGCGCAGTAGTTTTGGGTTCTGCTTCCAGCTCTTCCAGGAGCCTCCTCTAGCGTCTTCAGATCTGAGCTACTGGTGGGAAAGGCTGATGCTAGATCAGGGAGGATGATGCTCATATCGTACAGCAGATGGAGACGCAGTGGTTGTTACAGCACTTAGCATGGCAGGAGCATAGAGGGGCCCAGCACCTCTCTCAAAACTGTGTAGGGATACTTGGAGATTGTGCAGTGTTGGTCTCAACACATTGCAGGGCACATTCTTTGGAGACTACTGGTGCTAATGCCCGTGGCACATCAGAGGCCTCACCCCAGACAGAGCTCCAGGAGATGAATGCCACTGTCCAGGTCTGGAGCTGCAGAGCGTGCCTGGGCTTCTCCCTGCAGCTGGGGCAGGTGATGAACCTGTTGCAGACCTTGCAGGTAAGGACCAGAGGACAGAGCAGCACCACTGATATTGCAGTAGGTGTCTGTTACAGACCACATGAACAGGAAGACAAATGAAGCCTTCTTTAGGTAGCTAGAGAAAGCCTTGGTACTCGTGGATGACTTTAACCACCTCAATACCTGCTGGAAGGACAATGCAGCTGGACACAAACCACAAAAAAGTTATTCCAAACGTATCAAAGAATTTCTGGATGTAGAAGTTCATGAACGAGTTAGGGGACATGCTCAGTTCAAACTGACACCCACTAACAAGGAAGAACATGTGAAGGTTGAGGGCAGCCTTGGCTGCAGTGAGCCTGAGACTGTGGATTTTAAGATCCTGAGACAAGTAAGCAAAACAAATAGCAGGATAACAGTCCTGGGCTTCAGAAAAGCAGATTTTGACTTATTCAGGTACCTGCTTGACAAGATCCTATGTGAAACTGCCCTGGAGGGGAAAGAGGACCAGGAGACCTAGTTGATTCTCACAGATAGCCTCCTTAGCACAAGAACAGTTCTTTCCGATGAGGAGAAAGTCAAGTATGGCAGAAGGCCAGCAGAGATAAATACAGAGCTCCTGATTGATCTCAAATTCAAAAAGAGAGTACACAGAAGGTAGAAGCGGGAGGCAATACAAAGACATTGCTTACACGTGTAGGAGCAGAGTTAGGAAAGCCAAAACTTAGCTGGAGTTAAAACTAGCAAGATAAATGAAGTGGAAAAAGAAAGGTTTCCAGGAGTACATCAGCAGCAAAAGAAAAGCTAATGGGAGTATGGGCCCACTGCTCAGTGAGGAATGAGATCCAGTGAATCATTTTAGAAGCCATTTCTAAGCACATGAAGGGCAGGAAGGTGATTGGACGTACTCAACACAAATTTATCTAGGGCAAAGTATGTCCAATCAATCAACCTCATTCCTCTCTGTGACAAGATGACTGGTGCTGTCAGAGCCACCAGGATGGTGAAGGACTGAAGCACATGACACCCAAGAAGAGGCTGAGACAGCTGGGTCTCTTCACCATTTAGAAGAGAAGGGAGAAGTCATTGCTATCAACAACTACCTGATCAGAGGACACAGAGGGGATGGAGCCAGACTCCTCTGAGAGGTGCACAGCAATAGGATGAGAGGCAGCAAGCACAGATTGGAACATGGAAAATTCCAACTAGGTATTAGGGGAAAAAAATATCATAAAGGTCGTCAAACACTGAAACAGATTGCCATGAGTGGTTGTGGCATCTCCGTCCTTGGAGGTGTTCAAGGCTTGACTGAACAAGTCCCTGAGCAACCTGATCTAATTAGACCTGCTCTGAGTAGGGGGTTGGACTATGTGATTTCTAGAGCTCCCTTGTTATCAGACTCTAAAGAAACTGAATCTGTCTTTGTATGCAACATTTCACTTCTATCACTTCAGGCATCCATTCCTAACACTTTTTTTCCCCTGACACAAACAGGGGAAATTAAAATCTATGTGTTTCATCCATGAAAAAAAAATAATGCTATAATTAGATTTACGGTGAACTCATTTAATCCAGCGTAACTTCCACAAAATTAGGCTACAAACAATTAATATCAGTCATATAACCAGGATTCATAGATTTAGGTTAATTTTGCTCTTTTCTATCCTGGAAGCAATAAAGACAAATGTTCTTTCATGACCAAAGAGCTGACTGGAAGGACCAACATGATAAATCTTACCAGACTGCATGAACAAAGTTCTGCACAGAAATGTCATTTGGAAGACAAAGAACATTTCTACTCATGCAAGTAAAAATAACTCTATTCTCTTCTGACTGCCTTTTGGACAATATCTGATTATATTGTGGCAGTAAGATGGAAAACATAGGCTATAAATTTTACTAGATATTTCCCTTTGTTGTTGCTTAAATACAGCTATATTTTTAAATTAAAAAATTTTAAATTTATGGTAATACATAAATCGCGATGCATAGGTTTTGTAGGAACATAGACTTGATGATAATTTTCCCTCTGAATTACACTCTGGTCAGCTGCTTATCATCGTACTTCAGATGACTTGACAACAAAAGGAAGACAGACTTCCAAATAAGTATGGCTGTATTTAACCCTGAGATCACTAACCAATGAATAATTTAGGTTATAAGGTACCTCAGGAGGTCAGGTGGTTCAATGCCACTCAAAGCAGTGATAAGTCCAAGATGAGCTCAAGTTGATCAGAGCCTTGTATGATCTTTCCTGATAGTAATTAACCAGAGTTGAACAAATGTTACTCAGGATGACAGACGTTCATTCTTTCTCTTTCCAAGAACGTATTATTTATTAATGACAGATACAGAGTAAAGTCTTTGACTCCAGGTTTACATTTGTCTATTCAATCCAACCAAGCCTCTAAGACAGTTAAGGGGCTGGAGCACATGGCAGGTAAGAAGAAACTGAGGGAATGGCTTTGGCTGGCTTGGAGAAGAGATGTTCGAGGTGGGTAGGGGTGTCTAATGGCAGTTTTCTGCTGTCTAAGAGTGGTTTACACAGAAGACAAAGTCAGCTCTTCTCAGACATGTACAGTAAAAAGACAAAAGTCAACTGCCACAAGATGCAATTGGGGAAATTCCTACTGAACAGTAACCAAAATCTCTGTACTGTTAGAGTGATTAAGTGCTGTAAAAGATTACCAATGGTCTGTGTAACCTCCATTCTTGGAAATTTTCAGAACTCAATCGGACAATCTCAGTGCAACCTGACGTAACTTTGCATCTAGCCTTGGTTTGAGTCAAGCACGAGTCTAGATGACTTCCAGAGATCCCTTCTACGATGCTGTGCTTTTTCAATACCTATAAGCTTCCTTCTTGCTAAAGCCTATGCCCTCCTTTACTCCTGCCGATGAGGGAGAGCCCTCTGCGTTTTGCTGCAGCAAGGAACCAGCTGGCTTGAGCTGGAATTTTATTTGGTTAATTTTACTTCCTTCTGTTAAGCAGCGAAATGGCAGAGTTTGTAATAACAGGAAAGAGAATTTTTTGTAGTTGATTTAATTGTTGCATTGTGTGTCTGTATTTGAATCACACAGGACTGCCCAAAAATACAATTTATGTGTGTCTTTTATACGTTAACAAGCAATGTTGTACAGTGTAAATTATTTTCAGATACTTTTTCCCTGCTTTGAGCACAAGTAACAACGCCAGAGAAATGAAGCTATCTGGACTGGTCAGCCTAGACACAGTCCCATCTCAGTAGCCCTTCTTCAAATATCATTTATTTAAACTGACCAAAATGACCTTTTTACCTGGCAGTTAATGCAGACTCCTCCACCTTCATAATGCCCATGGATGCTTAAGCTTTCTTGACGCCGATCAACATCAGCATCATAGTAGCAATCAGTGGCATGTCCGTGGCAATTGCAGGCTGAAAAAGTAATATTCCAAGTCAGCTTTTGTTGCAACGCTGGAATTCAGTAATGTGGCAGAGGTGAAAAAGAAGCTTAGATATTTTTATGTATACATATACTCAGGTGGTATGTTGAAGTATGTTCAAATACATGTATTTACCTACCAACAAATGGATTTTCACACCAGAAGCACAGTCAGATCATCTAGATAAGAAGAAAACATGTGCTGCTAGGCTTACCACAGGAGGCAACCATCTCAAAACAATATATTTATGTATAAATGCAGAACTAGGAAGCTCCAGAAGAATGGTCTCAGCAGTTTTTTAAAATTGTCAAGAACATGTTCAAATGTTTATTCTATTTTTCCATGTCTAAAAATACATCTGGGCTGAAGCTGTGGACACTAAATCTTTGTTTAAAATTAACAATTGTAGCTAAGTTATACACATTTAAATAAAAAGACCTGTACCAAGAAACTCTCATACTCAGCCATAGGTACAGATACACCAACAAACTCAGCTATACCTTTACCCAGCTGCTGTCTTCTGAACAGATGTGTTACAAGTACAAGTTCATTCTACTTCCTGAGAATTGTGGATTCAAAAAGAAGTATGGTGTGAAGAAGTACGGTATGAAGAACAATAGTAACAACAACAATAATGTACCATGATTCCTTAGAAAAGGCCAGAGTTAGGTGACTGAGTTCACTCATTTCCCCAGTTTATGGTTGTTTACAATCTCAGCTGTGATAAATTTTACTTTGGGTGGTGTGCGGTTAGCTCCTTTCCTTTATTTTTCCCTTCTGTTAAGCCAAATAAAGGTAACAGCTGAACACACGGTGGCTCTGAATCCATCTCTACATACACGTTCTGCTATACTTTTAACTCCATCTAACAGATGTTAATGTTGCAGTACTCGGAAGAGATGGAAAGAGAGATACCTGTAAGGTTTTGCTTGCAGGCACATCAGCCTCACATATGCCTTTTAGCCTTGAACACAAATCAGCTATCTTCACCAACCTACTTACATCAAGGTGGGAGACCTAAATCCCAAAAAACATTTGCCGTTTTACCTTTGGCAAAAAGGCCTAGTAATAAACAACCCAAAATCAGCCCAATGATCATGCCTTTCTCGCAGAAAAGAATGAACCTGAAAAATAGCCCCACACTTTGAATAGTTCCTGCAAATAAAGTTTGAGTAAAGGGTGACAGATTTACCCAGAAAAGAATTTATCTAATTTCCTAGAGATCAGTTTCGTGTATGTCATAATCTTCCCATTTTAGTTAAAACGAATCTTTTCTTGTTGGTCATGTAAAGCTCTGCCTGTCTTCACTGAAATCTTCCAGAACTATAATCTAAATCTAAGTAGGAACCAACAATAGGAGCAAGCAAACAGAATAAATGAAAGGGTAGGACCACGTTTTTGCCATAAACTCATCTTATGTCCTTCTTTTTTTCTGACTTGATCTTCTTTCCTCACTGGAGAGGAACAACGGGAATTTTTTTGAAAGAACGCAGGAAATAAAAGAAGGCTTCCCTGAGCACCTGGATGCTAGGTAAGCTTTCAGTTACAGATGTTCCAGCACTTCAGAGAAGCCTTCCCAGGAAATTCCTGAAGTTTAGCCTTTACATAGCTATGACTTCATGCTTAGGGAAATCCTCCCTTCATCTGCACCAGGGGATAAGATACTCTGGAAGGTAATGGGTTCTTGAAAGCACCTCAAAACAGAAGCTAAGGGCCCGGGCCCTACTTTCTTCACAATGAGGGAATCGTATGGGAAGTAATCCTTCCAAACTCTATTCCAAGTACCTGGTGCAACTGGGAGCACAACTCAGGGACAACTGATTCTCCATGCCTTGCTACATGATCATGCAGACAAGAGAAGGGAAACTGGACCATTCTCTGTATCTCTTCTATGTCTTTATATCTGAACAGCTTTGGATGAGGAAGCCTTTTCCTAGAAACTACCAACTCTGCAGCTGAGGTGGTGGCCTACCATCAGGTTCACTTATGGTCTGCTGACAGGAACCAGACAAGTAGAGGCAGGGTTCCCTGGCCAGGTTGTGAGAGCCTGTGAAGATCTTTGAGGTTTTTTGTTCATATAATTCTTCAAGAAAATAAAACGTTGCACAAATGAGATGCTGGTTCAAGATACTAAGTCAGAAAAGGAAAGAAGAGAACATCCAAGTAAAAATTAATATATTTACAATGTAAATAAAAACTCCTTGCCTCTAGGGCCAAACCATCCGTGAGCTACAGCTCACAAGTACGTCTTCTAAAAGCAACAGGAAATTATTTGCTCTGATTATAGTAATGGCATTTTCTTTCACAGGGGAATAGAAATCCCTTCTACCTCACCACGCATCTTCTTACCACTTGGGGCCATCTGCTGACCCATGCAGTACTGGGAAACTCATAGCAAAAGGTTGGACTTATCCCTACAAGCTCCCACCAACCTCTTTCAATTGGTTTCTCTCAAGAGACCTCAGGCTTCTGGGAAGCTTAATGAGGTTGCTTTAATTCCTTCACTACTGGCTGCCAGGAAGAGTTCTGCACCTGGCAAACACTCTCAACAAATCACCTCAAAGTGCTAGGAGCAATACATACTAAAAAGGGTATTTTTTCAGAGGTAGTTAGAGACAAAGTTGTTTTGGCTCGGAATCTTGTAGATGATCTTCTATAAAGTCATTCTTTAAAAAACATGACATTATTTATGTTCTTTGTCTACCTCTTTCCTGGCAGAAAATGTTTTCCTTTCAAAGAGGAGAATTTAAATGAGGTTTCAAATATTGTCCAAAAATTGTGTCCCGACATGCCTATCTCCTATCAAACATTTTAATCAGCTTCACCTCCCGCCCAACGCTCAGTCTCAGTGCTGCACTTTTGATTAAACAAGCCATCTCTTTATTCCTCAAACTAATTATACAGGTACATCTCTTTGGCTTTCAAATAAGGTTCCCCTGTTAACGGTTTGTACCCACTGGCTACGCCACTCTCAGGAACGGCAGATGAGGAAAATAAATTAGGCCAGACACAAAGGAAACCGCAGGCCGCCAACACATTTGCTCAGAATAGGATGTGCACAGACGGGAACGCTCTCTGTACCACAGTCACCGGTTTCTGGCCAGAAGGATGCAAAAAACCCCTGTGTGAGAGTACATACCCCTCCACCAAAAGGGGGTCTGTGTGGTCACTTTCTTTAACAAAAGAATGAAACCCAGAGGGGGTGGGAGAAAGATCAGTGGGTTTCTCCAGCTTGCCTACCCCATCTGTGGGGCTAAAGCACTCCAAACTCCCGACTACAAGCATGGAAAGGGGTGCAAGTGTAGAATTGCCAGGACTCCCCACCAGCAATACCTTTGTGCCAACTTATGTATGGTCAGCGAGGGGCGACCACCAGAAGGAGAATGGAGAGCAGCTCAAGCACCTGTAAGCAATGGCAGCCTCGAGCAACCTCTCTGCAATCTGAACAGCAAAGAGGCTGGGTGGTGGGGAGGCAAATTTTGAAGTTGTACAAGATGCCCATAGCCTCTGCTGTGCTAGCGGGGATCCACAACCTGTCAGCAGACAGCTATGACCGGGGACAGATTTTTGACTCAGACTACTACAAAAAGGCTTCCACTTTTCTCATGTAACATTCTCACGTGAATGACTATTTTCATTGTTTAATAAGAGAAAAGAACATAAATACTATTCGCTGCATCATCTGTTCCTTATTGCTGTATGGAAAGAATTTTCTCAGTAAAGATAAAAGGTGTTAAAACGCAGTGTGCTGGTTATGCTCCATGAACATGTGTGCTATGGCTAATTCCCACCCACAATGTCCCTTTTAACCTAACATCTTTTAGGCTACTCACGTTCGCATAGATTTGTGCTCCCAGCTGTTGCAGGTTGCCACCGCTTCTGATTATATCCAGGGCAGCAGTGATCACAGGTTTCCCCACAAGTGTTATGCTGACATTCACACTGAAACCTACAGAAATGAAAGCCTCTTATTCTACTGAAGCTGGGTAGAAACTTTAAAATTCATATTATTGCAGTCCGAGATTTACACATAGTGTGAAAAGGATGGGACATAAGCTTACATGTAAAAAGGTCAAACAGTAATACTAGAACATTTTGGAACTTTCCTAAAATGCTTCACGATTGATTACTTTAATCATGTGATTATGAGTTTATTAGCACAAATTACTTAGAGAGAATATTTACAATTGGATTCAACAGACTGGATTATGAAACTTTATTCTAGAATATTAAATGAAGATGATATATAACAGCTTAGAATGTATCCTATTTTAGCTTCATTCCAAGGCTCAAGCTTGTTGACCTGCAGTAAATCAAAATATTTATCACCTTTATATGCACACTCATCATTTTCTCATTACGTTTTGTTTATAATAATTTTATTAGTGTTTTTAATAAAGCAAGATAATAACTTCATCTTGCTATTCTTAAAATACCACACACTATTCATCAAGAAAATGTAGTTCATATTTATTTTGATTTAGCTGAATAGCCTACTTAAAGGGCAGACTCTCATTATGGGCTAGGTCTTACTATCATGCATAACAACTGAATCCCAGGAGGAACAAAGAGACCTTGAGATGGGAGAGGCCTTTTCCAGTGTTCCTCTCTTATCTGTGTAGTCCAATAACCAAGGGGCAATGCAGTTTTCGAGTATAACCATCCTATTCCCGTAGATTTCACACCTTCTGTACTTTTCTCTCTTCACTTATTCTTCATTAAAACACAGCTGAAAATATTGCATTGTCTTAATAAAAGTTTGCTTCGATACCATCATGGATAAGAGCAACAGCTGGTTTAAACCAAGATTTTAAAATATCTTTTAGATAGACTGATTATTCGCAGTCACTTCCCTACAGCAGATGAGCTGAGGAGCCTAGTCTAACTCCTTGTGAAATCAAGATGGAGAACATAAACTTCACAGGGAACGGGAACTTTACAGGGAAAGGCAATAGTTCATTCGGTTTCTGGTTTTACTTTTTCTAGTGATGATCAAACGCCATTGGATCTTGGCTGAGCTCAGTTATAATGCTCAATATTTCCAGGAAGTTCACTAACATTGTTCTTGAATTGGCTTTCTAATTCCTGCTGTAGGAAGGTGGTATCAACCCATGTTTTCCAAAAAAACCTAAGGGTTTCTAAAAAAATTATTAAATCTGCTATACTCTTATTTCAATTCAAAACAAAAATCTAAGTAAAGACTTTTTGTTATTGTATTTCACATACAATAGCTCTTGACATGTTTTCTTGTCAATCATTAGCAGATTCTAGTTTTTTAAATATAATGAAAAATCCCTGTAAGACTAAACCCTTCTATAATAAAAAAGGTCATTTAAAAACATTCTTTTTTTTTCTCATATTAAATTAATGTTATGCTCCATTTACTTACTGGTATTGGTTTTCAGCACTCTTTGCATTACATACTTCAGCATGGCCATGGCAAACACATCGACCACCAACACTGATGTCCTTTATACTGTAGTAATACTACGGAACAAGCACAAGAAGTATGTATAGATCTTTCCTTACTTGGATAATGTCAGAAATATCAACATCAGATTGTTGAATCTTATCAGAATTGTAAAGGCATGCCTTTACAAAAGGCCAAAGTCAGGCAGCCAATGGCCAAACCTCTGTTGATGTCTATGTCCCAGTACGAGTACCAGCAAACCAAAGACAACACCCATGGGGTGCCTGATAGCAACAGGCTTGTGCAGCTCACCAAATGCATATCGCCATAGCTCTCCATTCCCCAGCAGCTACATAGCCACCAATAACCAAGACCAAAGCTCGTTCAAAGACAGCTTGAAGATGGAGATGTAACGTACTGTCAAAGCATCAGTTTGTGAGACCTTGGTCTGCTCAACAAACCAGACACACTGGTGTGTAGTGCAGTTTCCCCATTCAGTCAGACATGACCACTAAATATTAGAAACAGACTGAAGCCACCAGCTCGGTCAAAATCACTCCTGACTCAAGCTGGATTTGAAATTGTGATCTGAAGTTGAAATACTTTGTATCTCATCCTCATACCTTGCAGGCATCCAGGCAACAGAAGATAAAAATTTAATCGGTTCGACTTAGTGAAAATATCATTACTACATACATATCAATAGTAACTTCTGCATACGTTTTTGTAGCTCAGAAGTTGTTTCCTTGTCTCCTTAGAGCACCAGGCAGAATGGAGAGCTGGTTGTAAATATTGGTCTCTATGTACCCACAGAAAAAGTTAAACGGGCAGATTTAATGCCATTGGTGGACAAAGAGAAAAAGGGTCAGAACATTACACGGTTATGTCTCCTGTGCTCACTCTATTCACAATACAGCCCCTCTCAGTGGTGTCTACAGCCTCTCTCAGTGATGATCCTTCCCCTCTACTCAGCACTGGTGAGGCCACACCTGGACTGCCGTGTCCAGTTCTGAGATCCCCGGTACAAGAGAGACATGGACGTACTGTACAGAGTCCAACGAAGGGCCACAAAGATGATGAGGGACTGGAGCATCTCTCCTATGAGGAAAGGCTGAGAGAGCTGGGACTGCTTAGCCTGGAGAAGAGAAGGCTCTGGGGGAACTTATAATTTGTGCACAAATCCCTGAAGGGAGGGAGTAAAGCAGATAGAGCCAGGCTCTTGTCAGTGATGCCCAGTGACAGGACCATTGGCAATGGGCACAAAATGAAACACAGAAGGTTCCCTTTGAACATCAGGAAACGCTTTTTAACTATGAAGGCGACCAAGCACTGGCACAGGTTGCCCGGAGAGGTTGTGGAGTCTCCTTCCTTGGAAATACTCAAAAGCTGACTGGACATGGGCCTGGGCACCCTGCTGGAGCAGGAGGGGTCAGACCAGAGGACCTCTAAAGGTCCCTTCCAACCTCAACCCTTCTGTGATTCATTTTGGTTGCATATACACTCTCTGCTTTTATGTAGGTGGAGTCATCTGGGCACAGACAAGATGCTTCCCCAAGGCAGAGAGCTTTTCCAACTAGCGCGCTTTGCTTGAGGCAGGTGAAGAACAGTAGGTGGGATATACAGACTAGGAAATACTTTTTGCCTTCTGAACTATCTCTATTCAAATATACACATTCATTTCTAACTGTGCATACCATTTTCATACTGTAAGTAATACTTTCTAGTAAAAACTTTCAGGCAAAACTTTCAGTATTTTCAGCACAGCTAGAAATGATCACTGCGACCTGCCAACGTATTGGACAGTGGGTTTTGATATAAGAGTCTTCACAACCCAATCTATAGTTTCATACAGCTTTGCAGAGCTATGCTTTATTTCTAACAGTAAATGTATTGTCACTGGTTAGTAATAAGTCAAATTAGTAACAGGCCAACACAATTAATAGGCCAAACTGCCACACTTTAGACATAAAACATACTCTATATAATTCAATGTGTCATGAACTCAAACCACTAACAGGGCAAGCCAGGCAGTTACTTGGATAGGAGAACAGAACTGGTCTGGTTTTCATCTGTTTCTACAATAAGTTTAACCCAAAGATTTTCCTTAAGAATATTAACTCTTTTCTAGACTTGGAAGGTCTCTACAATGAAAACTTGTGCTCTCTTTTAACCATTTAATAAAACACCCAACATTTTATTCATCTGTCCTACATCCCATGGCTATGATAACACCAGAATTTTCTTACGCGAAAGCTGTGCTGCTTGCCAAGTAAACTAAATACTGCATTTACATCTGCCTGTGAGCAACATCTTAAAATTTACTTAAGATAATAAAGGTACTTAATGGGAGTGCTATCAAGTAACTGGAATAGTTTTATGTTTTTCAGCGCCGAAACCCTCACACACATTTGTGCAGTGCCTCACCCCAGGGTTTCCTCCAATTGTTATTGAATCTTCATTTTAATTGAAAAGGTTAAAAATAACAATACAATATGAAGTCTGCAGTCTCTAACTATATGAATTTCTTTGCAGTGTTCCCTTGAGGGAGCTGAATTGTACGCCCTTTGATTCCTGCTCCTTCAGAAACTCAGGTACTGTTTCCTGAAAATCTTTCTTTGAATAAATAAGGGAAAGTAGTGTGAAAGAAAGCTGAAGAGATTGAGTTCCTCAGCTCTGCGTTAAGACAGTTTAGAAGATTTCCGCTTTGGCTCCTTATAGGTCCCTTGATGCACCCAACTTCCTTCCATATTCAAAAACAGGGAAAGACGACAGGCTGTTACAAAATCATTAATGGTAACTTCCCCTCCATAAATCTGTGCTGACCCAGTTACCTTCTTCTCTCAAATGAACCTGGAGAAAATATGGGGATTTAAAGGTGGGTCACTACAAATTTAGATTGTTAGGATGTCACAAACTCAAAACATTCAGATAATTTTTTGGTCTCTAACATGCTGAATATGGTTGTTGAGTATATCTCGGTGAAAACAGTACTTACTCTACGGGTTACAGTGGGGTCTCGTTGAGCTTTCGATATCAAGTGTCCAAGAAGCGTATTAGTTCTGAGAAAATGAAGGCGGATGTTTGTTGCTTTTGTGAATTCTTGAAGACTAGGGGAATATGTGAAGTTTTTGGCTCCTGGGCGGCCATTTACCAAAGATACTACGATCTAACAAAGAAGCAAGCACATTTTTGTTAAAACTTATCAACTGCGTCAGTAGCAGCACAGAGCAAAATTAATAAAAGAATCAAAAAACTTACTGTTGTTTTTGAGCATATTTGCAGTAACAACTACACATTTCATACTGAAGCCAGGACATTGGGAAAAATAGTGTTGTTACTCTTGGACCCTCCCAAATTCTCATTACCCATACCACACATTGGAAAAAAAAAAGTGCCTCTACCTGTTTTGAAAACAGTGGGTACAGCACACAAAAAGTACACGTTTTCATAGGAAAAAATAATAGGAATAGTTGCAAATAGTTACATTAACAGTTGATGGTGTCAATGGGAGTTTTGGCTGAGTAAAAACCATCAGGTTTTGGCTCTTTCCCAAAGCACATTTATTTTTGGGTTAAGGCACAAACATTCCTGGAAAATATTATTGTTACCAGGTCCAGTGCCTGGGAGCGTATTAATGGTCTTTTGGAAGAAAGTACACAGTGTTGCTTTTGAAAATCCCCTCACATGAAAGGAGGTTTATCTGACTTTCAAAACAAGGGCTATTTTTTAAAGGAACAGATGCCAGCAGCCTAGCAATCATGAATCTCCATTAAAGTAACAATCCAGTGTGCACGTACACAACTGAGTAAGAAAATTTAATTTATTTAGAACTGAACAGATAACAGATCTCTATTTTCAAACGGCTCCTATACTCCAAAGTATCTAACAAGGGAATGGTGACAGTTCCGATTGCAGCACAATTCCTTTAGGAAAAGTCATACAGCACTTAACAAAGGATGGCACCAGCAGCGATCTTCTATGGCAATTATTCTTCACAATATTTTATTAGGGAAATTTTGCAGATAGGTTAATAAACTAATCCTACTTTAATACGAATCTACAACCCCAGATCCATATGCTCAAAACTCTGGATAACTCTGGAGGAGTTCAGATCTGGATTCTAACCACATGAGGCATAAAAGGAGAATGTCAGCAGGAGCCATCAGCACAGCCAGGAGTTTAACGCTCATTCAAATAACACAAGCCACAGTTCTGCCTAGCAAGGACCAACAGCTAAAATCAGAGCAACGCTTTTCCAAACACATGTATTGTATTATAAACATGCAGCATTTTATACACTTTTTTCTAAAATAGTTACTTATTCTTGAATGGTAAATATCTGTTTCTACAGCCTTTACTCCCGTGAGCAATTCTGATACAGGAAGTTCTGCTACGTACATTAGAACTATTCAGAAAATGTGCTCAGCATCTTCAAACGCATATGGCTAAAGTGAGGCATCTAAATCATAATAAAAATCACCAGAGGAAGCTCTGTGCAGCCCCTACCCCTACAGTTAGGAGGAACGGTGAAAGTTAGGAGGAGCCAGCTCACCCTCCAAAAATCTCACCAGCTACTTAAGTACTTGGTTATGGACTTATCAATGTAGATTTAAGCAGTCATAGCTGAAAAATTACTTCCCGTTGTAAGATTTTATTGAAAGAGCAAACTTCTGAATCCGATGCTGTTTGCTTTCAGTGTTACACAGTACTTTTCTAAAAGCACTTACCTCTCCATTTTCAAGAGGCAGAATGCGAGAGTACTCTGTGGTGCAGAGGACATCGCTGTCCCTCCTCAGTGGAAGATTAGCTTCCTTTCCAAACCGCTCCAAGCAATCTGCTTTGGAGTCTAGTCAAGTGAGAACACAATTATTTTTATACGCGAAAATAAACACTGTTGTTCTAATTTAAATTAATCTGTGCTTTCAGATAAATTCTCCCCCGCAATTGAATTATAACAGTGATCGCTTTGCTCAGCATAGAAAAATGGAAATTCCTGAAAAAAAATAATTTCTCATCCTAAGCAGTTCCACGGTGCCTGACAAAACATGGCACAATATTTCTGTTATCGTCACAAAAAAAGCTACGTATTTACTCCTAGATTTTGCATTTGTCTTTCACCTAGGTTTTCACAAGGAACTCTGGGATCCCATGGGATGAAGGACACTGTAGTTCTGACATACCAAAAAGCCAAAACAAAACCAAAATAAAAATTCACAGAATCACAGAATGGTCAGGGTTGGAAGGGACCTCTGAAGATCACCTAGTCCAACCCCCCTGCCAGAGCAGGGTCACCTACAGCAGGTAAATTCCCAAGAGACTGAAAAATATTGATGTACTGAGTTACACTTTCATTTTTAGTTACACTCTTGTCACTAATTTATTGTGGATAACTACGAGGAGAAATGTATTTGATGTTCACTGTCTTCACTGCAGTTGAAATCTTCAGCAAGCCCCATGGTCCGATTTTCCTGCTACTGGGCGAATGATTAAAGAAACCCATCCACAAAAGAGCAGTGACACGAGGATTGATACTCACGAGCGAAATATTGCCAGGGGGTGTAAGTTCTTCCAAAGTCCACTGATCTTTCTAAGACCCAGAGATCTGGACGAGGAGAATTTGCAAACTTGATAAGGATATACGCAACATGGAAGAGCTGGTAACAGAATATACATAGATCTTATCAGAAGCTTTTTGAACTCTATCAAAGTACAACAATACTGAAACTAATGCCAATAAACAAACACTTTTTCTTTCGTGTATAGCGAAGTTATCCTCTGCAGTTTCATTCCAATTAAAATAATATGCCAGACTCTGAGCTGGCTACCTCACCTGGCAACATGCTCCAACACATTAAGAAAGCTGCAATAGGACCGTGTTAAATGCCATCTCTTACATTTTAGAACAGTTCTGTTTTGCACATGACTGATTGCTCGGGTGTGTTAAGGCTACAGTACTTAACCTTGAAAAGTTAGCATCTCAGCACATCATTGAACTAAGCATCCTGGTACATCTGTGTTGTGTTCCGATCACGCAGTGTGTGTAGTCAAGAAAAATCACCATGACCTAAGAGAAACTGCACACACCCTTTACACTGGGACTCCTTTGGTTGCATTTGACAGTAATCTAAGCCACCTGTTCCCTCACTTTAAGAATATTTCTAAATAATTTTGCCACTTGACAGACTTTCCAAGTAACAGAAGTAAGCCACCCCAGAGTTTTGCGGGTATCAAATAACACAGGAGACATTCTTATCACTGTGTCGTGGTTTGGCCTCAGCCGGCAACAAAGGACCACACGGCCGCTCACTCAACCCCCACAGCTGTGGGGAAAAATTGGAAGAAAAAGGCAAAACTTGTGGGTTGAGATAGGGCAGTTTAACAGAGCAGCAAAAGGGAAGAGAGGACAATAACACCGACAAAGAGATATACAAACGTGATTACAGTACTGTCATGCATTGACCAGACCCGGACCGCCGCAGCCACCCCCGAGAGGCGACTGCCCCCCCCCTCCCTGGCTAGCTCCTCTTATAGCCTGGGCATGGCTCAGGTGGGATGGAATACCTGCCTCCCCTGCCGCATCCCTGGGGAAATTAACCCCATCCCTGCCAGAACCAGGACACACTGATAGCTCATTCATTGTCTGAAACAGCTCAAAAAGCTTCATCAGCTCAAGGTTCCCAAGGCCAAGAGTCCCATCTGCCTTCTTTAGGTGCTCACTGTGTATCACAGTGATAGACCACAGAGAGATAAAGCTCCCAAACACTAGAGCAAAAATGGATTTGACAAGAAAGAAAATCTTACTGTAAGCCTCCTGGGATAGTCTACAGGCATAAAGATCAGAACATCAATAAAATAACCTCTACACAAAAGGATGAACGCAGATTGACTCTAAGGGTCGTTTAGAATCTAAACAACCACAACATGGATATGAGCTGTCAATAAAAGTGATCTGATACTGAGGTACAGTCAATATTCAAGTGAAGCTGCACCGGAATTTCTCACTCGACAACTTCTTGCAAGAGATTTTAACTTTGGTGAGGGAGGCAGGGAGTTACAGTCAACGGTCTGTCAAGGAACTGCTGCCAGAGCCCTCACATCAAATACACCCATGCAGTTTACCTTTGCTCAAACATCACAAATGTCATAACCCTGAAGCTAATACTTCGCACAGGTTATTAGACCCCAAACCACAACTGCATACAAGCTCCCAACCACAAACTGGCAGCAGCATCTGTTGCCATGCCTGCCCCATTCAGCTGCCAGCGAGGACCAACGCAATAGCTGTCATACCAGCTGGGGCCACCATAAGCCCGATGCAAATGGTGAACAACACAATGGAGCAGATACCTGGAAATATTTGTCCCTAACCAGTACTGCACGTGCCGATCCCATGGCCACACGCATATGGCAGTCATACGGCTACATGCAACCTCAATCTTCACGCATCTGTTTCAGACATCAGCTTCTGAATATCAAAAGTATTAACAGAAGAAAGTAAAACCTTCCCTCGGAAGGAATTCAGGGACTTCATGGAGCTTGCTCTCATGATAATACCTCACATCCCAGAAGAAAAAACTGAAGCCTTTTTTATTGTGCATTCACTTAATGCAGTATGTGAAACAACTACCCAGGGCAACTGCCTGCTCTGCGCACACTAAGGCATCGCTGCAGCAGGTGTCGTACATTAAAACCCATTTCAGAAACTGTTGATTTGCTGTATGCTGCTGACCTAGGTCAGTGGAGAGATAACTGAGGTAAAAAAAAAACCTTTCACGTTAACGCTGGAATTTACCCTGCCTACTTAACACAGCCTGGAAAGCACCAACTTCACCTCCTGTGATACTAAGTTGGGTGCCTAAGTAGCCAGACAGTATCTACATGTGGCAAATGACTTACCAGATGACAGTATCGAGCAAAGTAAGTGGCAGCCATTCTGTTGACAGAACCATGACAGAACCAGAACTACGCACAGCCACTGCACAGGTGGAGTAATGTCCTTAAATTACCGATGGACAGTCTCTACTCTGATTGTCACAAACAGGTGAATACTTTGGGGACTGTGGCAAAATTTGCTCTTACTGAGTTTCTGTGACTCTTTGCCTGAGTAACTTCTGCTACGTGACTGCTAAGTTTCAGAGTAGTGATATTGGCCGTAGGACTCTACATGTCATCCAGTATGGCCATTCAGCCCAAAGACTGGTATCCTCCCAGGAAAGCATCATAGTTCTGAAATTCCTAAAAAAAAAAATAAAAAAAAATGCTGCATGTGCTTGGTTTTAGCCAGCTGAATCTCTCAAGGGGCATTGCCCTGTTCAAATCAGGTTTGGACTGAGCAGGCAGCTGCCTATCCATTAGAATTCTTGCTTCCCCTACATCTTAAGGCCTTTGAGAGTCCCATCCTTACATGCACGTTAACAAGTATGGATAACACTCCGTGTGTTGATCAATACAGATTTAATCACGACAAATGGTTTAGAAAGCACGAGAGGAAGGAAAAGAAGCATATAGAAAAAGTGCCTGCCTTCTCCAGGACCCCGTTGCTTGTAGTCACATTGTGGAATCATTACAACAATGACCTTCAACCTACTCTCCAAAAAAAGCAGATGACATCTGCTTCAGCTTGTGATACAGTTATTATATTCTTTTACTCAGATGCTACTCAAAGTGCTGACACAGCCAGTCTCATCTCTTCTCTCATAACAGGTCATACCTTCTCATAAGCGTGAGCAAACTAGTAGCAGTGAATTCCATTTCCGCAGTGCTTCCACACTACGGAAGAAATATGAGACAGGCTCCCTTATACATCAGTGTCACCCTGGGCTATAGGCATCTGCTTTCAGAAGCTTCTAAAGGATAAACTGGCCAAAATGAAGGCACACAACAGTAAAACAGCTGAATCAGCATGTGGCACCTGCCAAACACCTGTATGCCACATCTCATATGCAGCTGTGGAATTTGTTTAAGCCTATGACCGCTTGTGAATATGTGTGAAGTTGAACTACTGTCCAATATATGTACTATATCAGGAATCCCTCAACACACTCCTCTACCACGTCTGCCGGTGCAAGTACTGTCTCCCAGCACCACACTTTGCATACTTCCATGCAAACCACAAAATGGAAGAAAAAAATGTATGGCAACTTCAAACTACTGCTGCATATATGAAAACCCTCAATTCACATGCAGCTCACCTTACATCTCATAGTCTGAAATACTGCTCGGGTTTGCACAGTCACTTTTGGGAAAAGGATAGGTCTCGATAAAAATTAAATTAGTGTTAGTTCATGACAATGTATCACAAAAACATAGTCACCGATCCTATCATCTGTCCTGGTTATGACTTCATTCGTGTGCCAATGATTTGGTCCTGACCTGGATCAAGGATGCAGAATAGCACCTGAAAATCTGAATTGCCACCATGGTTGAATACTGACCAAGTTGGTGAATGGTCTCTCTCCAGATCTGATGAGGCAACAGTGGAAGAAAAATATTCCTTAGCTCAGCAAATAAATCCTAGCTAAAGACGGAAGAGTAACCTTGCTGACGTAAGACCCAGAAAAGCAACCACTAAAACCAATTTTAATCATGTATTCTAAGCTGGCATTTCACTAATTTAAATCTTGACCCCATTGCACTGACAGAAATAAGACCTACCCTGAAATAAAGGCATAATAAACTCAAAGCAGTGTTTTTCTTCAGTCATTCAGTTTTGGGGAAAAAAGGAAGTGAGTTTCTTCATTTTTGAAAAAAAAGTTTATTTGGCTGCTTTAAAGTCAATTTTCTTTCATTAAAAATCCAACCATGTTTCAAAAGGAGTGTTAAAAATGTAAGTTAGCATTAAAAATAATGGCTCTTTTGGTGCAATTATATAACAGTAAAACAAAAATTCACCAAAAAATCTGAAATATTGTTTAATCAAAATTCTGTCAGTTTTCTTATATGAATAAAGAATTAAGTTTCAAAGTAAAGACAGTATTTTGTTTCCAGTAATGGAAACAACCCACTCTGGAAATTCATGCTTGAAAGAGGATGTATTCCTGTAAATGTCCCAACACCATATCCTGCTGTAATCTACCAGCATGGGTCAAATATGATGGATTGTCAACAGCTGGAATTTAACCAGTTCCATATTGATGTGACCTTTTCCTGTTCACTCGAGCTTGTTCAGATTTGAAATGTTTTTGCAGGCAGTGGCCTTGAAGATTTATAAAAACTGAGATAAAAATTTAAAAAATCATCCAGTAGAATGAGCAAAATGTCTTGCTCATCTGGGAATGGAAATTACAATTCAGTGTTCGGATATTAGCCATATTACATTATAAAGACAGAAACATTTCTATAGAAGCCCTTACAGGTGAATTTAAGACTGTCTTAAAAGAGCTCATTTAAATTGAATGAGAATCACACTGTACCATTATTGTTGATGATACAATATTCATGATCTCTAACAGCATGCATACTACTTTTCTTAACCCGACAGAAAGAAAACTTCCTACGATCCATTGCATTCTCACGAGAATTCTAAAAGTTACAATAATAGCAATTAAAAATATTTTCTCTGTTTTCTCCTGAAAAGTTTAAACAACTCTTTAAATAGAGAAATAACCAAGATTTTTTTGAATCATATGCAAACGGAAGAAAAATGTGCATATACAAAAGTATAGTATATTTTCCTCCATTCCTACCACCATAGACTCAATACAGAACACTAAAATACTGGAATGACTTGTTAGTTAAATGCTGGACATAAACTAGTACAAAAGAAAACCACAGTATGTTCTGAACAATCATTATGCAGTGTGCTGCACATGCAACAAAGGACTGTTCTCCCTTTTTGGCTCATGAACAACAAAAATTCCTGGAGTGTGGTACCAACAAGAACACAACTAGACCCAGGTAGATCACCTATCTGAGGCATTCTGTGTATCTCAAGATACGTTCAAAGAGATACCAACAGCAACCTCTCTTCATGTAATCTGAGCTGTAGAAGTACAGAGAACAGCTGTTTCCAGCACAATAGTATTTCCTCAGACTGTATCGGCAGATATATCTACACCACCAAAACTTCCTTCAACGTAATGACTGTTCTTCTAGGCTTCTGGCGTTATCTTGAATAATGTCACTGGGGCTGGCATTGCAGATTACGCAGAAGATAGTGAGGTCCCTGCACTAAAGGACATCTGCGAAAGACGCCCTGCATTAGCAGACACGCAACTTTTCCCTGCTTGCTGGGGTATGTTAATAAAGTGAGAAAGAGGCAGAAATCTGATGATCATTCAGTACCTAAACTAAACTTCTCAGACGTGGACCGATGCAGGAGTGGGATCCAAGGAAATATAAATCGTGCTTAGCACCTGCTCCAGAACACACTGACTTCACAGGGTTAGCGTGTGTGTGTAATGAAGCCTTAAGTTCTTGAGCACTGATTTTTCTCAAAGACCAAGATATAAACATAACGATCTATTTAAATGAAATAAAAATCCCATGTACTCTGGTTAAAATGAAAGGCTTTGATTTCTTGTGGTTGCAAAGACGTCAGCACCCCCTTTCCTCAGTAACCTCTCAGTAGGAAATGAGGCACCTTTGTAGATCCAGAGCCTTAATAAAACACTCCTGACAGTCAGTATTTGGCAATCCCCGACGACGTATTTTGCAGATGAAACCGTAATACAAAAACAAATGCCAACTAGAGAGAGCTGACCCAACCTTTCTGGCAGTTGCCAGCTACTCTTCTGGGTACCTGGACAGCAGGTATAGCAGAGGTGCAGAGAAAATCCCGTGTGGGTAGTATCCGAGAGGCATTAGATCCACTGAATGTGTTCCATCCAGTTTAACTGCACACCCCTGTATGCAGCAACGCTAACTGCGTAAACAGTGACAGTGACTGGAGAGGCTCCCACTGCGTAGCCGAAGTCATTCCTTGCACGCCAGCTTCACAGTCTGGGGTGCAGAAGCCAGGAATAAGTGCAGGACTCCCAACATTGTCCAGTTAGCACTGTACATGTTGTACTCATATCACTTTTTCATTTAACTAGTCACTGATGCTAAAAAGCATATTTAGTTCTGTAAGTCAGTGCCTGCACATATGCCTCACTGACACGTCTGGAGATGTTAAGTCTTTCCTCTGTCACAGTTGATGGGCAGGACCAGAAGGGAGAAGCTCTCCATGCTTCACAGGCAGTATTCAGGAAGGAAGGAATGCTTCCAGAAATGAAAGGGTCGTCCATTGTCCAGGTTCAATCAGTCCTTGGTCCTTTTGCCAAGGCTGCAGGCAAATACATCAATGATGGCCAGTTATTACCCTGAAATTTCTCATGCAGCCACTTTTCCATTGGGATTTGGACAAAGACCAACTCAATGCTCTTAATTATTTCTTACATATGGCCTGTTTCTTCACAGAACACTGAAGCTATTCATATGGGAAAAGATTTGTACGATTCAGACCTCAGTTGTCCAGGAGATAAACAGGGCCTGATGAGGGCTGCGGTCCAAAGTAAAAAGAACACAGTCATACTGTCAGCGCTGGAAGGAAACACAGGGAAGTGTGGAGGGTTGGAGGCTATCAGCAGAGGTTCTGCTTTTACTATATTGAGTTGAAAGTGAGGTATTTAGGACAACGTATCACGAAATGAAAGTAACATGTAGGAATGGGCATAGGAAAGGAGGTGGGAGAAGCAGAAATACAGACATCGAGGGAAGTGAGATCAGAGTGGGAACAAAGACCTTCCTTAAGGGATACTGAAGAAGAATTGGAAGAAGACAGTGTCAGGAAAGTTAAGAGCAAGACTTGAAAGATTTTTTCTGTACGTTTTAAGGATAATGCCAAATTAATACATTTCAAAGCCAATGACATAGATCTATTAATGCAAACATAAGAAAAAAATTACTGAGCCATTCAAAAGGTTTTTAATTAAAGCTTTAAGAAAACACAACACATTGACTACATCTTAAAGGACAGTAGATGAGCAAGAAAGGATGTAGTTAGGGTATTTCCCTGATTAAGGCTGGCAGCTCAGGCCAGGATGAGCTGCTTGTAGTGTGACTGAGGAATAAATAGAGCTTCCATTATCTGATACAACTTTTAGAAACTTTTATCAGACAGCTGCTACTTGATCAGCTGAAGTTGTGTTAATCTAGTTCACAAGCAGATTCACCTTATTGCGGTGTGAGCCAAAATCAAGTAACTTCAAAGTATAGTCTTTTGTGGCATGATCCCACACCAACTTTCTGCACAAACTGAAAAACACAGAACCGTAGTTCTCTAACACAAAGCAGTGCAAGATTCTCTGTGACGTCAGCATCCCCATTTTTGGCTATTGCGGGGCCAATATTGTACCTTCCCCAGACCTAAAAACCCCCTTTCTCCCCAGCATAAGCGAAACCAGCAGAGTAGGGGTCAGAGCTGTGCAGGGATTTCAAGTGGAAGGCTTTGTCTCACTGCTGGGAAGGTTCTGTAGGACCACAAAAGCTTTATGCAGTGGTTCTCATGCCCCAGTTTGTAGGACTTCTCGGTATTATTATAGAGATTACACAATTCCACACCGGAGCTCGGTCTAATTTCAGGGTCAGTGGTAATATAAAGTCTTCAATACCCAAGCACAATGAAGGCAATGACTATTTTTCAGAAGCCCAGTTCAATGCAGCTTATGATAAATCTCCCACCACCTCGACAGTTTCTCCCTACAGGAGAAGAGTCTACAGGACACTGTATATTTTACAGAATGACAGTAATAACTGTAACTTCGAACACTTTTAAGAAATTACGTCAATCTTCTGTAAGTTAAGAACAATTGTTTTTAATAACAACAATTAGCCAAAGCTGATTACTATTCCCAACAAAAAAATGTTTGCAAAGCTATGGACATAAAAGATCACTATCAAATATAAAAATTAAACCTGTAAGAAATAGCTACCATATAAAAGCAACTTAGAAGATGCGCCAAACAGCGAGGCTTTTTTACAAAACGTTTACATTGGCAGATAACATAAAAGCAGAAAGTCCTCCACAGGCCAAACCACTTATCTTAAATTTATGGCTGACTTTCCCTCCGTCCCTAATAAAAGTACTAATTTGGACATTACATTCCACTGTGCGCCTTTAATTTACAACAGGGACTAATAATATTGCTACACAGAAACTATTCAACATGGCAGCGCACAAGACTTCACCGAGCCTGAGCCTTTCAACACTATATTATTGCCACAAAAGCACAGTAAAGAAATGACGCATAACTAAAAGCAACAATAAAATTTGTGGAGTACACTTTTTGAAGTGTAACATTTATTTTTCATTGTACGCTATCATGTTAGCCTGAACCTTCGTCTTCTACTTCTGAAGACAGAGTTCGGAAAAATACCTGGGGGAGTATTACTGTAATACCTGCTGCTGGGCATTAAGAAAGCCAAAGATGAGGGCACACCTGCTAAAATTAGGCAATCCAAAGAGTCAGGGGAAGGGCAACGAACTTCAGTCAGACATGCTGGATTCAGAAGTTTCAAATATGTTGAAAACTACATTGGGAAAATCGGGACCAATTAAAGGAACAAGTGAGGCTTCATTTGATCCAAATATTTTAAACAAGTCAGGAATAGCCACAGTATAAGCAGGTATGTTAACAAGATGCAGAGACTGCCTCGGGGATCAACATTATAATTATTATTCAGAAGGACTGTGATTGATTAGAAATGTAACTATAGTACAGAAAGTCAGAAGGGGAGACAAAGCAGGGCGTTTGCTTTAAGGTTTTTGCTTTTTCTCATATTACAAAGTACAGCAAAATGAGCATTTTTCCAGCAGAAAGACTTAACATCCTGAAGGGATTTTGACTTTCAAAATCACCCCCAACCCTCATGAAACAGAAGCAGCAGCAGGTGGGTGTTCTGTTCCAACCCCATGATGGCGAGCGCTCAAACTTCTATCATGGTGCAACTATTCAATCAAATATTGTCATCAGACCATGGCAAAAGGCTCCACTGGGGCTCCGCTCTCAGTCTTAAAGATATAATGGCAGGAACGCAGCAAATGAAAAGCTTTTGACATTACACTAAGTTCTGCTTCCTCTAATTGTGAATATTTGATGACTGACTTACAACTCGGCCATCGCTTCCCTGCACGCACATGTACCTTACTCTTTGCCACGCTTTGCACGTGCAAAAACCTTTCCATATTTTGTTTGCAGAAAAAGGTGCCTTGTGTCAAAATAAAGAACAGGACAACAACTCAGTGAGGAAAAATGCATCCCTGCTATCTTTTCAGTATTACAGCCTGTGGTTCTGCAAGGTATTTAGGCACACACCTAACTTTAAGAACATTTCTTTTTCCTTAAAAACTAAAACCTTCATTTCAGGTCACTTGAGGGGGAAAATTGCACTCTGAAAATTTCTGCCTCTGTCAACTGCTGAAAAAGTCCGCATAACTAACACACACTAAGCTCTTAATTTTTAGGACCCTGAAATAAGGTAAGGTGAATTGGGGTCTCAGTGCTTACCTGTTCGGTTGAGTAGACTTACTCTGTCATAGTATTTAATTTTTTTCTTCGTTATTAGTATCGTGCACTACTGGATGAATTTGGGGTGTGAGAAAACTAGGCAAGATGTCTAAAGTGGATCTCAAGTTCAAACAAATCCTGAGACTAAGGTTTAACTGACTGAACGCAGCTATGAGATAATGTCTATGCAGTGAAAAAAAAAATAATAAATTCACATGAATCCTACTAAACCCTCGTCCATTCACCAACTAAAATGATCCCTTCCTGATCACAAGACCTGAAGTCATTTTGACCTTTGTCTTGGGTTTCCCTCGTTTCCAAGTAAGGGAGTTCAGAGTCACCTTTCCAAGTGGCACCAGACTGAAGAGGAACCCACAGCCTCCTGCTGAGAAATCCTTTAATAACTACAAGAATTTTAGCACATAGCGGTCGGTCTCCAAGGAGTCCCATGAGAAGAGGGCACACAGTCCACATCCCTCCTCTGAAGGAAGGAGGTTTCTCACAAGTTTACTCAACACACAAAAGATAAGGTGTCTGTCAGTAGGTCCTCCAAAGAAGCAGCGGGAACAGAAGTTCTGGATGGAGCAACGTGCTACAGAAGTGGATGATGATGATGCACAAGCGTTGGTCACAAATACGCTGGACTACACCACAAGACAAATTACAGCCTGCAACCTAATCCTGCATCTCGCACAGACCACTGTGGATGCAAGCAGCTCCGAAGGTAAGGTCTGCTTTACTGGGAAGCGATTGCCTTCCCATGCCTATTCATAGCACCCTGCTCCACACCCAGTGTCCCTACTCTATACACCCAGCCTGAAAGACATGCTTCCCTACAGTTTGCTGGGAAAGAATGACTGAGCAACTCACTTCACAGGAGCACAAGGCATCAGGGGATGCGACACCTCTCAACTGTAGAGAGTAACAGAAAAAGCAACACAACTCAGAGATAGGTCCGACCACTGTGTGCTACGCTAACGTGGATGCTATGGCCTAAAAATTCATCAGCTTCTACACAGCTCTCCCTTCTTTCATGGTACAGTGGAGAAAAGCAAGCTAGAAAACAGACATACTATTCATTTAATTAATAGAAACACAAATTCAAAACCCACAGTAGTTTAGTTTAGCTATTGATATTCTCCATCTTAAGCTGTCTAGCATTTCTGTGCTGTGGGTATACTGGATCCAATGACACTAAATTGAGGTACCCTCAAAATGACAACCATTCTGGTCATGTGAAAGACAGGAGCATTAAAACCCCATGCAGCAGAAGAGGTAAAATGGTTTGCACCCGGATCCCCAACACTACGGCAGCTAAGTCTCACGGAGAACCTCTTTTCCTTAGTTATTTCTCCCCTTGCTGTCAACTAAATTGGCAAAGCCTATTAAAAAAATCCTGGCCTATACAATCAGTCAATAAATAGTTACTACTGTCCAAAATAGATAGGCATATGTGTATTTTGCAGCCCCCAATACATATTTATAGCCATATATTTTCAGCTGGTGTGAACTTGCAGAGCGTAACTGATTTCACTGGATCGGTGCCCAATTATGGCAGCTGAGAATCCATCCCTGTGACTTAAAATACAGATACAGAGGCTTTACTGTCAGCTACTTGCTTGTTGCCTGCAGAGGAAATACAGGTATTCATGTTACTGTCATATTACTAATTCATATTACACTGGTTTTGCTGTCCCCTCCGTTTTAGACCGTGTTATCATTATTTTTCTGTTCTAAGAAACTGTCTATCTTGAAGATCTTGCTGGATGACAGAGAAAGCAGAAGGACCCCTGAGGCAAAAGCAGACTCCAAACGTTATTCTCAAAATATCTGTATGGTAAGAGATCACGAAATACCTCTCTCTGTGGGGGCCATAGAGGAGGAGAACATGAAACGGAAGGCAGAGCCCCAGTTTCAACTGACCAATATCCCTGGTAACCTCAGGTTAACAAATGACAGTACCTGTGCCAGAAAGCAAAAAGTCATTGAATCTCTGTGATGCTGGTGGCAAGAACCCACATCATCAAAATTCCCGAGTAAGATAACCACTTTAACAAAGTTAACTTGGTAAAAAAATACAGAACATAAACCGGACAAAAAAAGCGTGGGTGTTGGAAGTTGAAATCATCAGTTCAAACATCTCTCCCAATTGCAAAGCTTGTACATAAATGCAAGAAATGATCAAACCTCACCCAATAGCTCATGCACTTACCTGTCCCAGATCTAAAGTGACATTGACTTCGTTGTACTTCAAGCCCATAGAAAGAGGGGGGCTTTGCCACCAGCGCTCGGTGCCATCAATTGCGTTGGTTACCGGGTGAGCTTTACTGGGATCAGCAGCATTGCAATAATCACAAAACTGTCCCTGAAACACACACAAATTAAAAAGATAATCTCAGTTGAAATCTTACACATTGCAGACACATGCTGTTGTTAACTGAGATTCTGAACTAGAGCATTGACTAAAAATGGGGTTACATTTTATTTCTCTCTTTATATAGTGCAATTTTTAATGTATAAGGGATTCCCCCGGCAATTAAATTATACATTTGTACCCTGAAACGCACTAAATTTTATGTTACAAACTAAAATTTCAGAAATCTTTTTAAGGAAACTACATAAGTCTTTCTTTATTAATGAACTTATTGATAGTTCGGTGAAATTACCTATATTACGTCTGCAGGGGTGGCTGCAGGAAATTAATGAAACAAAGATTCTTAAAAATGCATTAAGACCAACACAGAAATTATCCTCAATTCTTCTAAAAGACCACGAAATACCCACATATGTACATAGCTTGGTATTAATAAAACCATAATAAAAGTACTCTGTCCGTTACTTGCCTGTAAGTTTGGTGTTACAATTTTATAATACTGCTTTCATTTTTTTCATGCCATTATAATACATTCTGAATCAGAGACTTCTGAACAATACATAGTCATGGAAAATGCAATGGATCCCATAGACTGTTCCCTTTAAGCTTCCCTTTAAAGAATCCCATTGTATCTTCATTTGCAGAAGTTACCACCCAATTTCCAGTCCACAACTAAAGCTACGCTCTGGAGATGCCCTGATAATCTCTCTTTGATAGTCTCTAAAGCTCTTTCTACTCTTCTGTACAACAATGATAAATAAACTTCAGGAAACTTAATTGTCTTTTAATTTGCCATCCTGGCTTGCCCCACAAGTAGTATTTTTATCTTCCAGAGACTGCATTTTACAGTCTACTGAGATATAGTGCTGAAGCATTGTAATTTAGTGACTTCTTACTCCAGTCACTGGGTGAAAAGAATCAGTGAAAACGCTGAACTGTGCCAGGCACAGTTTCTATAGAACCCCGAAAGAAAAAATGACATTTTCACTGAACGGCAGTACCCTCTTCATGGTTACTCCAGTCGGACAGTTGCTTAATCCATTCAGCCTGTGAGGTCCTGATACTGTGTTGGACCCATGTTTTAAATAAGATAATCTATGCATTGTTGTCTTTACCAACCAAACATATTTTCATCAAAAAGATGCGACAAATCTTTTGTTGTTTCCACAACCCATGTTGCCTGGCACAAAGTATATTCCTAGCTTTGAAGTATTAACAGAATCCCATATAACTGCCATTATTTTGTCGCTACTGTGAGACTAACCAGTGTAAAGTAACTGGAGCAATCATACTTGTCCACTTTTAACAGAGGAATAACATTAGGGCTCTCTCATTCTTGCTGGGTATAGTCTTGCAAGCTTGGTGATTTTAAGATGTTTATCTCTAGCAGAATTTGTTTAACATCTGCCATAGTTACTAATGGATTGGAAACTACTACGTCATTCTGAGATACAAATACACCACCTTGTGCCTTTCAAATACAAAACGTAGGTGTTCACTGAGTACTTCTGGATCGTTAGCAAAAATTTCAGCATCTGCATCTAGCAATGGTTCCATCCTCACCCTAGTCTTCCAGAAAGCCCAGAATATGATGTTGTTTCCAGAAGACATGGCTACTCTGGGCTGTTCTGATTCAGCACTGCAGGTGTCAACCTGGCTGAGGATTAACTCTTGAGAATTCAAAGAGTTGCTGAGACTTACTAAATCCTCACGTACATAGGTTGGTTAACTACGTCTGGGGTCATGTTATAACACGATTCTCCTCCAGCTCTGTTAGACAAGATGGTTTGGCTGATTTTCGTGCAAATTGCAATATGCCAGGACACTGCTGGATTCAGATACGGTTCGCTGCAGCAGACGCCACATCAGCCCATGCTCGCTACAGGCAACGTTGCCAGTTTCTGCAGTGACGACAGGGAACATCATGTCACTGTCTGCAAAATCAATACACTGAGAAAGCAATCTATCCACCAACAACTGCAGTTACCACCACATCAGAGCATCTTCCCGGTTCAGATTCTCCTGACAAATGCATACTTGGAGTCCTGACATATATATTACAACAGTACAAGCTTCCCTAAATAGTTTTATAACGTGCATGAAACACGGTCTTTAGATCTAAATTCACGTCCACAATGATCAGGCTGGAAATACCCAGAAAACAGTTGCTGCTACAGCAGTTTCAGCTCTGATCTGGAAACAGCCTCGAAGAAAGGCTGAATGAACTGAAAACAATGAGGAGTATTAAATGCAAGCGTTACATTTATACACACCTATGTGATTTCCGTATACCAGAGCACTTGATCTGAACTCAAGATACCATCTTTTTTTTTCTCTTTTGGGGCACATAATTAAAAGAATTTCATTGCAACAGCTGGAGTTTCAGTTATTTAAAGTACATTCCAGCAACCCTGCCAACAAGGCAGCAAAACAAAAAATGAAAGAAAATAAATTATTGGACAGAGCAGCGTTCCCTGCTTCCCACTGGCAGTATCTCAGGCACGCCACGATCAGCCTGTCGGCTACAGGACTTGTCTCCGTTCCAGAAGACCGGGCCTTGAGACTTTGTTTGATTTTGGCTGCAGTTCATCAGGCAGGCAGGCAGGTGCGCATTTGCTGGTGACCTTGTTACCCTCCTTTCCCCTGGTTCTCCTGAGTGCAGGAGAAAACTGGAACTGCATGGGGGAGTTTGCTGAAATATGCCGGCGTGGACCAGAGACACCCGGGGATGAAAATGTCTTGCCTGTAAGTTGTAGAAAGCGACAACAATGAAGGATTTGTTCGCTATTTCATACTTGGCAGTTCTGCGCCCACCGGCGGGGCAGGACAGGTATGCAGTTAAACTTTAATTCGCGCCCGCACACCACTGCGAATAGACGGGCGGGCAAAGCCAGGCATGCCATTTATCTATCAGTCGCTGAAATATATTAGACTGCGGTGCATCTCTTCACTCAACACTGTTCTTATTAAGTCATTGTCCTGCTTGTCAATGTGCTAACTAAGGGAAACATACTGCTTTTCACAGCGTATGCCCGGCACTGCCTTACAAGCCTCAGCTGAGCTGCCCGCGATGGGACTGTCACCCCCATCGATCAGCTCTTGGAAGGGCTTTAAATGACCTCCAAATGCTCTTTCTGGATGTGCCGGGTACTACAGGCTTCATTAAAAGACACATCACCAAACGTCAAGCCGAACAAGAGAGCCCAATGGTAGAGCAGAGGAAATGAAGCTGGGGTTACTCTTCTTGCCTTATTTCCAGGGATTGGGATAGCACTGGGAACAGAGCTGCCTGCTCCCTTCGTCTGAATGAAGATCCTCCTTCACACCTTCTTTCTAATTTCCCTATTCTCATAGAGGGACAGCCGCAATCCAGCCTTGCAGAGATCCCAAAAGTGAGTCACTCAAGTGTATGGCGTTACTTTAACCTGAACTGGCCTGACATGGTGGCTATTATACCTATCACTTTACGTAAAAGCCGCATGACCTTCCCTCAGAATCTTAAGAAACAACACGTGAATACTTATGCTGATTTAAAATCCTTCTATGTAAGCTCAGCTTCTGTAAGAGTTTAATGCGCTTCTCTTCAATTTTCCACGAAAGAAGAGATTCTCTCATTTACAGTGTCTTTGAACTTGTGAGGTGGAGCGGTTTGATAATACATACATTGTGCTGTTATCGCGTTTTCCGTGGCTGGATTTCCCTGGCCTTTTGAAAGACTTTCCAAACCCTTCTTGAACCACAACAACTACTGGTAAACCACAGAAGTATTCATGTTATGTATCTCAATGGGGCTTTGTTAAAACGGGAGAGAGACGCTTCTGTATCCGTGCTTACACAAATGCTACAAGAGGCACAACGTGCTTCCTTGTGCCAGGGCTGACCTATCAGTAGTCCTTCTGGGAACTTGAATCAGGCATGAAGCATAACTGCCCTCTAACCTAAGACCTGTAAGGAAAACATTTAACAAGAGGAACTCCTCCTTTTCTAGCCTCTTCCTACACCCAGCAAACCCTCATTTCCAGGTCGGCGTTAGTATCTAAAGGGAACAATTACAAAAAACATCAATGACAGTGTGCATCACACAACAGGCTTCGTTCCCCTTGCTTGATGTGTTTATCTGATGTTTGCCTTGGCTGATTTTTGTTATACTGTGATTTCTGATATTCCAAGGCATGTTAGTATGAGATTTCACTGTAGCTGTGGTCTATAGTGTGTTGCTGAGACACTATTGATCTTGTTATTCACCTGGAGGCATGGTTGTTTCAGGCAACTTTAAAAATGGGTGTTGCATTCAGTATGGAGGGATGGATGCCTAAACTTCAGAGCTGCACTAGAAACAGAGGACCGAGCAGTTTCCTGATCATCACAACCATTTTTTGTAACCTTAGTTTAAGCATGCAATGACTGTGATCCAGTTTTTCTATTAGTAAAGTAAAACTGTGTAATACTCAGCCTGTAATCTCCAAAGCACTTTGAGCTTTTTATGATGGAGGGCACTAAACAGATGTAAGGTAAACTGAGATTTCATGCTGAGACAGGGAGGCAAGTTCAGAGAGAAGTTCAGGGCAAAGCCCACTGCTGGCTGTGGCTGCCTAACGAACTGTGAGGGCAGACTGCGTGATGGTGCATGCTCCCTCCTGGCACATGACAGAGTGCATACGCTGCACCCTCTTAGTCCTCTCCCCCTCTCTTGAGCATCTGTCCCCATTAAAAAATGTGAAGATAAACTCTCATACCCATTGCAACCTCTTCTGACACCAGATATTAAGAGTTATTTCACTATTAAAACATACAAACACCTCATAAGACTTTGAACCACTCACCCTTCTTCCAAGATGCTAAAAATTTACTTGCATTCTTTCTGTATTGCCTGGAGTCAGAAAGTGGACCTTAAAGCTTTTGAAATCCCTTTCGAATTGCAGTTTCATTCTGGCTCTCTTCTCCTCCCACCAAGACAGAATACAAATAAAATAACTTTGGAAGGTCTGAGGCTTTAGGAAAGTCCCCCACTCAAACAAAGTTCTGATCAAACTGATACTGAACATCCAGTACATCACAGAGTTTGGTGCATTTGTTACTCCTTCCTTACCCTCTAACAGACATGTTCATACAAGTTTCTACCAAAGGAAGAATACATTTCCATTAACCCTTTCCCAGGAGCTTCGCCGTTTATTGTTGTCTTTCTTGTGACTGGCACAAAATGCGTGTAACAATCTCGTGCTATGATAGGAGGCAACAAACTTGAACATAGAAATTTTCATCTAAACATGAGGAGGAACTTCTTTACTTTGAGGGTGGCAGAGCACTGGCACAGGCTGCCCAGAGAGGTTGTGGAGTCTCCCACTCTGGAGACATTCAAAACCCACCTGGATGTTGCCCTGTGCAACCTGCTGTAGGTGACCCTGCTCTGGCAGGGGGGTTGGCTTAGATGATCCCCGGAGGTCCTTTCCAACCCTGGCCATTCTGTGACTCTGTGATCATCCTCCTCACTGCCCTGTGTGCTTATACTCCCTGCCAGAGTCCCAAGGAATCTCTGGCTTCCTCCCACAAGCCATGCAAGGCATAGACGATAAGCCTCATGTTCAGTGCCCATAAAATGCCACAAAGTCACCTGACTAAAACCGGACCACTTCTCCCGCCGCCCATGGCAAGATGCCCGCTCTCCGGTGGGGAGGTTACCAGCGCGGTGCATCCCCCATCCATTCTCCCTCTAAGCTCACAGCCAGAAGCATCACGCTGCTCTCCGCGGGCCGTGGGGCCAAGCGCTGAGGCCACAAAACACCGCTTGGGTATTCCCTAAAGCCACCTGCGGGCGCCCGGCGGGACCAGCGGTTCACGCGTCCCCGGGAAGGGCCGCAGCACCGTGGGCACCGGGAGCGGCTGGGGCAGCGGGGCCGGAGGAGGGGGGAGACGGGAGACGGGGGACAGGGGGGCGGGAGGAGGGGGGACAGCCGCTCCCCGTGGCAGGGCCCCCCTCCAGAAGGTGCGGGGACACCCGCGGGCAGAAGCCCCGCTGCCCGGCTCCACTCCTCCCAGCTCTTCCCCGCGCGGGGTGCCGCTGGTCCACGCACGGCTCTGCAGCGCACGCATCCCACCCGCAATTTAATGAGACCGCGCACCCATTAAGGGGTGTAACGCCAGCACCCCCGGAGGGGACGGGACGCCCCAAAAGAGGACACACACACAGGCACGACACACACGACAGGGAGCGGGCTGCGAGGGGAAGGGGGTCCCGGCGCCGCCACCCCTCTGCGACCCCACACGGTTACCTGGATGGCGCGGCCCAGGGGGGCGGCGGCCGGGCCCCCCACCAGCTTGCAGTACAGCTCCGCCCGCCCCCCGCCGCCACCACCGCCACCACCGCCGCCGCTCGCCACCTCCTCCCCGCAGGTGGCCGTGGCCGAGATGCTGGCTGCCGCCGCCAGGTTGAAGTAGGGCGGGTGGAGGCTGAGCCCCATCCCGGGGGGGTCCGGTTGCGCGGGGCAGAGGGTGAGGAGCGGCGGGAGGAGGAGGAGGAGGAGCGGCGGCAGCGCCCAGAAGAGCGGGGAGCCCGGCGCCGCGGCCATCCTGCGCCGGGCTCTGCCCTCGCCGCCCCCCCCTCCCTCCCCGGGGCGGCCCTATAGCTGCGGTGGGCGGGAGGGCCGGGCTGGGGGCGGCGGGAGGAGGCGGGGGGGGGGTTACCCCGCAGCCTGCCCGCGCCTCCCCGCCTGCCCTGCGCCCGGCGGGGCGGGGCGAGGCGAGAGGCAGCCCCGATGCGGAGCGGGACGGGGACGGGGAAGGGTCTCCGGGCCGGTGGGGGTTGCCCCAGGTGTGTGCCCAGCTCTGCCAGCGTGCCGAGAGGTGACACCCCACGGCCACCCCACGGCTCCGCTAGAGCTTTCTGATCCTTCCTCCCCCCCCCCCCCCCCCCCCCCCCAGTAGCGCTCAGCGGGTTAATATTTTTAACGGACCGTGAAGAAGAAATCTCGGAGCATCCATCCTCGCCAGCTGTGACTTGTCACGACGTCACACGTGGGCAGTAAAACTCAGGTTTCCCAGCTTTCTCCTCACGCAGGGCTATCTCCACGGAAGGGATACCCTGCTTCGGTCTGCAGGTCCTTGGGAGGGCCGCCCGCGCAGCCCTGCTGCAGAAATCACAACTCCTTTTGCCATTTTCAGTGCTCTGACGCTGCTGGAAACCGTGCAGCCCAGGCCACCCCGCTGCGATGCACAGCCAGCACCCTCAGTTCCTTGTGAAATGGGTGTTCCTCCTCATCCAGGGCAAAGACAATGAAGCTCCTGTCTTTTTTAAGGTATTTGGCACCAGCTTTGGATGACACAGAAGCTGGGGGGGAAGGTCGGGGAGGGAGAAGGAGGCCTAAGAAGCATGTCATCTGTATCGGGAGTTGCACTGCTTAATGGCATTGCTATCCAAAGTTTCATACCCATTCGCATTTCCAAACCCACACTCACGCATGCATCCAGTCTTCAGTCATCTTGATAAAATTTGTCAGATTCAGGCACAAAGATATGGCTAGATACACATACCTCTAATATTTTAATAGTGATTCATGTGAGTAGCAAAGTATTTCACAACTTATGAGGGCTTTGCTACATGCCACACAGCAGTAGCGAGGGAGATCCCTGGTATCCCATTTCAGGAAGCACCAGCCGCAAGCTATTGATTTTTGCCTGCAAGACAGTATCACCACCCTTGGTTTTGTGCCACTATGGCTTTAGCGCGCCACAGAGACTTATCTGTAGGAAACAATTTCTGTGTCCTCCATTCTAAAAGCTGGCTTTCATAAATGTAGCATGCTGCCAATTCAAATATATCAGATTTGGCTTTTCTATCCATAAATGCTTTCAATTTCTATAGCAACTTAAAAATATTCTCCTTTTCCCACTGTGACATTGTGAAGGGAAATGACCTTATTGCACATGTCCATCACGTCACTTCCTACAATAGTTTGTACTTCATAAAAACTATGAGAGGTTTGAATACAAACTAACAACACCAAATGTTCCATTCAAAAAAATGCCCGTACCTGATAGATATCCACTGGTCTCTTCAACCTATTTCTTGAAAACCTGTTAAATCCTAAAACACTTGGAGTACATCGGTTTTTACAAATGGAGATCTGGAAGTATCTGAGATAAGTGGCCTTTAAGAGAGCAAGCAAGCTCTTACAAAGGCCTGCCGTCCATTAACTTGCTGAGCATCCTTGTCCTCTTTATTGTTAGAGGAGTTAAATTGAATAAAAGCTGAGCAGAGCATGTTCCCAGTAGAAAATAAACATTTGGGTACTTGAAGAGAAAACCATTATAAAGTACAATATTAAGAGGAAACAATGAAGATTGCAATTATGAAGATTACAAAATCATCACAAACTCTTCCTGAATAGTCAGATTATCTCCAGGCTGGGCATTCAGTTAGCAATCTCTGAAAGGTGTTGCTTCTGTACATATATATAACAAGCCATGGAAGACTTGCTCCTTTTCAACCAAAAAAGAAACTTCATGTCTTGTACAACATTTGCCAAAACTAGTTTACTCCAGTAACCCTGTACTTTCCTACTCCAGTGGTGGGACTGTGAATTTTCCTGACAAGGCATCTTTTGCTATGAATGCTTCAAATTCACATAACTGCAAGAGAAATGCCCTTTAGTTAGTTTGGACACCCTTCTTGCACAGACCCCTGCCTGTACGTGTGTGGGGATTGTGAGCAGCACTTCTGCGCTTTAAGGTTTGAACTCTTCTTCTGCACCTCTGTCCCTGGTCTCCACAATCAACGCTCGGGAAGGATTTTCTGAGAAGCATGAGCCTAGAATAAGAATAAGCAGAAAACAAGCCAGGTGATTGAAATACATTTGATGAAGCTTTAAAAAAGTCAGAGAATATACTGTGAAAGCCTAGAACATAAGTGTCTAAACCAAGAACTTGAGATGGAGAGCTAAATCCTGTGTCTACTAGAATCTGCTCCAAATTTTCTTTGACTGCACTTGTGTAGAGTAATACCTGACAAATTTTTCTGGCATAGTTTTGCAGGTAGTTCGGGTAAGGAATACAGCTTCAGGAGATCCTTTACAATCTCACTTTAAAGAGGAGATTCCTGTGAGCTGTCTGGTAGGTTGCACAGCACAAAAGGCAGCCCTTGCGCACAAGGGAGTATCAGTGAATTTATTGGGAAGCATCACACAAGAAAACACAGCTTACGTGAGCAATAACCTAATATTTTAATAAAATAATGACATGTTCTAGGATCTGGTTTCCTAAAAGTTAAAATCCGGGATCAAACTTTGCCAACAATCAGAAAATTAGCATATCAGTTAGAAAAAGTGAAGATGAAATCCTCCTGTTCCCTCCCTCATAAAATTATGTGCATTTTGCTGAATGCATAGCTATATTTTAAAAGATTTTGTTGACCTTCTGGGTGATTTAGATTGGACAGGTTTAGATTGGATATTAAGAAAAAGTTCTTCACAGAAACGGTTGTTAAGTATTGGAAAGGGCTGCCCAGGGACGTAGTGGAGTCACCATCCCTGGAGGTATCTAAAAGACGGGTAGACACGGTGCTTAGGGACACGGTTTAGCGATCGCTTTGGCAGTGTTAGGTTGACGGTTGGACTCAATGACCTTAAAGGTCCTTTCCAACCTAGACAATTCTATGATTCTATGATTTTTCTGTCCTTCTGTTAAACATTTATGCTAAACAAGCTTTTTTTATTCAGTGTGTTTTCCAGAAATGGAGACTAAAAATTTTAGATTTTCTTAAAAAATCTCTGCAGATACCGAAAGATGTGGGCAGATTTTAGGAAAAATCTTGTGGCAACTTTTGCCTTTGACTTAAAACAGTTGGGGAAAAAAAATGTTTATAGCAGCATTCCCAACATGGGTACTCAATAAGTCGATTCCTATAAAATAACTTGATTCCTATAAACAGTCTAAGTGACCAAAAATTTTATGCAGAGACCCTGGAGTAAAACCACTCTGTGTAAAACCAGAGTGAATCTTGTGTGTGAGCCAGGAGCAGGACTGTGGGTGTGTACGTGGAGATGCCAGAGTGGCCTGTCAGATAGAAATTATCTAGCACATTGGTCTTCCTGTTCCGACAGCATTGTGAAGGTTGCAGTAGGACCATGCGCAGGCACGAGTCTGGCCTGGCTTCTGCAGGGCTTTGGGACCACAGGAAGGATGGGTAGCGTAAAGGAGAATAGAGGAATGGGAATTTTTTTTTTTTTAATGCAACTCTCCAAATTTATAAACTTTATATATCTCTTTTTTTAAAATCTGTTTTAAGACTAATCCAAAGCCAGCAGAAACCCACAAAAAAAGCCGTTACTGACTTCATTGAGCTTCAGCTCATCCTGTCTAACGTAGAACTTCATCCTGTATAAAAGGTCAGTATCAATAATTCATGGTATGATACTTCATCTTCCCCACTTGTCATCTTTTGTTGTAATTACAGTTCCATAAAAACAGATAAGAATTTATTAGCTGGCAGCTCTCAGAAATCAGCATTTATAAGACAGTGGGCCTCTGCAGTAAACAGTCTTCTCCAGCTACCCACCCTTTTTTCCTCCCCGTAAGTCCTCTCCTCCTTTTTCCTTCAGACTTCATAAGGTTTGCTTTCCTTGTTTCTTCCTCTCTGCAAGGAGTAGAATTTGTTACCTGACAGGTGTCCAGTACTTTATTGAATAATGTAGGCAATCAAAAGTGTTTCTGAGTCTGTATTATTTTAACATAAACAGATTACGTTACATTAGTAGGCATTTACACCAATATGATTACAGATCATTCTTGGTGTTCAATGCCTTCTATTTTAAAAGATGTTCACTTAAGAATGGATTTACAATTTCAAGTCAAGAATGTTTGCTCCAACGTAGCCTCGCTGATGTAATGTCTCTGTTCCATTCTCTTACTGGTATGTGTAGTATAGCACGTCTCATCTCGCACTGCCATTCCATAATGTATTTAGGACTTGGCATATTCTGCTCATCAACCAGAAAACTGCAGTGAAAATGAGACCATCAAAAAAATAGTCTCAGCAAGTCATACTAGTGGTAATATTTAGCTCCTACTTGATATGATTTACCATGGGAATTGGAAGGTGGCACCAAGTACCTCAGAATTTAAGAGACAGCAAACCTAGCATGGATGAGGACTTGTGAACTGTGCTGCTTGAGCTGCGTAGCAGGTCAGCAGAAAAGGTAGGAACAGAACCCATGATTGCTGTGCAGGCGCCACATTCCACACCGGGTGAGGTGGGAATTTGCTCTTTCTTTGAGATAATAAGGAACCAATGTGCTACCAGGTAGCTGGAAAGTCTCTTAGATTAGACAGATCCAAGTCTCTACTTAGTGATTTTTGAATATTAAATTGTGCACGTTGTGCCCCCATGAAAGTTTTTTTATCTGGCATTATGTTGAGGCCAGTCCTAAAGCTTTGGTCTGTGGAAGAGTCTTCCTGCAACGTACTGGAGCTCTCTGCGCTCTTTCAAAGTTATAATCAGTCAAACATGTTTTTAGCCTACAGTGTAAATACACAACCAGAGCATTTCAAACTCAGATAAAGCTCCCTAATTTTATGCAGGAAAAAAAGCATTTATCACCTCCTGTCATAAATGCTTATGCATGATGATTATTCAGTTCATGTCTATAAATAAACTTTCATTTGTTTTACTAATTCGTTTTCCTTTTTGCCGTACACCGGGGCTACAGTAAGGTTGCTCACGCTCTGGTTTAACAGCCAAATGATGCAGTGTACATTTATGTGCTGGCAAGTCCTATGTCTTCACTGCCTTTCATGAGGAAAGATGCATTCCGTTAAGATCCTTTTGGTCTCTGCTTTTCCGATGAAAGTATCTTTTTCATTCTGCAGAAATTTCTTGTACCACGGTATTTGAGGAGCCTACCGTATCACTTTGAAAAAGAGGAATTATCCTCCTTTATAATTGGAATATTGAGGCCCATAGGAGCTAGGACCCAGGTCTAAAAATGCAGTTCTGTCAGCAGAAACAGTTTAGATGCCTACGGTTCCTAATGTAATCCGGAACCGAATTATTCAGAACTGCACTTTTGTTTTGTCCTGTTGTCTGATTTCTTTTTTTCTTGTTTCTTTCAGCCGTTTCTGTCTGGATGTACACACTAAGATGATGCCAACCTTCTTTATGGACCATCTTTTTCTGAATCTTCTTGTACTGTACCTACTAGATCTTGTCCTCTGTCCAACTGGAGCCTCTCTTATTCTCTGTCCTATCATCTCATGTGATTCAGGTATCTCAGCCGATGCTCTTTCAGCTTTTTCATGGCAGTTTTCTGTTTTGTGGCTTGTATACTGTTGCAGGACTGTGTAACTGTGCTTGTTGCGTAGTAGTTTAGAAGCTACCATTTTACTTAGCGTCCCTCTACAGCCTAATATCAGGTCTGTCATTTCTTCTGCCAACCAGCAATCCCATACTGATTTTCCTGCACATTCTGCTTAAGTTTACTTGGCATATTCTTATCATAGAAAACTACCGTGAATTCCCTCACTTTCCAACAGGGCTCTCAAGGTAAATTGCAACATCTGCAGCCACATTCTTATCACAGCTCAACCCTGAAACATTAAACTCCTGTAGAGACTTAAAATAGTACCATCTAATTTGGCTGGTTTCTTGTCTTTCTCAGTGAAGCATACCATATATTTTGGCTGACTTGAACCACCATCTTCTAAAGCGGCTCTTGATTGTTCTAGATATTCCATCTTTATCTTTGCTCCATAACATCATAGGAAAAGTTAAGGAAAGGCTTTTCCTTAGCCCTCTGCATCAGGCCAGTCATTACAGTTTTGGATAGAGATAGGCTAAGTAGTGATCAAGGGCGGACTTGCGATGTGTAAGGGGGGACTTGCTCAGTGACCTGCCTCTCAGTGCTGCCACACTCTTCTCCTGCGTGATACCCAAAGGCATGCCTTTGGCAGACTGCACAACTAGTAACAAACTACGTTAGAGCCTTTTCCAAGTCCGTGACATGTTAAGTGCAATTTTTTTATATCTTTTGATCTCTCTTGAAATGTTTTAGCTACGAGCATATTCCTAGCGTGCACTCATGACTTGATGGGATTGTGGACAAAAAACTTAAAAATGGCTATGTGGTTGTTGCAAGACTTGGCTTTGGTATTTCACACCCTTTTTTTCACACCCTTTTTATTTCACACCCTTTTTTTTTTTTATTGCAGAGAAGTACTAAGCCAGAAGAGGAGGGAAGCTGACTGTTTGGTACCTTAAAACACCTTCCCCATTTAGGAGAAGGAACATTTAATTTCCAAGCCAAAAACATGAGTGCTCGTCAGTAGCCAGTATGTAGAAGTCATACCAGTCCCTCCCAGTCTTGGTCTCTCTAGGTTTACTCGCTGAGTGTACTAGGGACTAGGGCAATCCTGGAATAAGACACAACTCCTTTGCCATTCAGTTCCAAAGAATAAGTCAAGAGAAACACACTGCACCTAAAGATATAGCTAATTTAAGAATCCCTAAGAATCCCCACTTGACCATTCTCCACCATATTGACTACAGATCCTGATGTATCTTCTTTTTTTTTACCTGAAGAAACTTCCTTATGGGCAACAGTGGAATCCATCCACTTTATTGTTTTTCTTCTTCATGGATTTCCTTTACATTCTCAGCTTTCTGTACTTTTTTATAGAGTTGCTCAGGGACTTAAAGTTCAAAAAATAAGAAAACAAGTCTTGGTCATATGATGCCTGATTCTTTGTGTAGAACCATATGCTCCTTTTGGTCAGTACTCGATGACTTGTCAGTCAAACATGTGGGGAAAAATAAAATATCTATTCCCGTATTTTTCACATAGTATTTTTTTATTTGCTGACATCGGTGCTATTGTTGCTGCTTTCGCCATCATAATCAGGGCAAACAGCGAGGCACAGACTTCGTGCCACAGTACGCTGAGCAGCTCCTCGTGGAAACCACTTCTTTGTAAACTGCTTTTCTTAACAGACTTTCAAACCATTGGTTAGATTAGACTGGCATCTGAATTTCATAGTTTTCTCTGCAAGAATTTTCTATGATCTGATGTCTATTAATAAGGCAGTGCTTTTTCCGGGATCTGCTTCCAACAAGGTTTTTGCTGTCAAGGTAGTGTTGCTGTCATGAATTTAGACACTGCCTCAGGTTTACTTGAACCTCAGCTCTAGGCTGACCATAGTCTCATCAGTTCTTAAGTTTTAAATAGAACCTTATGTTTAAAAGTGCCACATCTCTAGCAATATAAATTGAGGGGACTCCAGTGTTATATCCGTTTATTCCAGCCGACAATCCGGTGACAAATCTAACTAGGAATTCAAACAGATAGAGATCAAGAACATTAAGATTTACAAATTTTCATCTTTGGAACTTGGAAAATATAGTAAATTTAGAACAAATCCCTTGTGAAAGTGCAGAAAGTGTAATGAAATATACATTTGCTATGGTTTTTTTGAGCACAATTATAGATTTCCGTAACACAAATAGAATACACTATCAAAATTCTCTATGGAAGAGAGATTTATAAGAGTTATAATTCATATATCTCTATTTTTTTGTTAACAACAATTAGTTTCAGCCATGATAATTATCAGATACTTTGTTAGGAGATAACGGTAGTTCTAGCTTCTTAGCGCTACTGTAATATTATTTTGTTGTTTGGGCATTTTATCATACAGTTGTACCCCACATTCTTTAGCTAAGTTCTTTCTTTTCAATTGGTGGACTGATTTTTTGACCAGCAGAGCAGAAGACAGAGAAATTGAACAGACCGAGATGTAGCCAGTAACTCAAATAAATTTTGTAGATGGCAATGTAAGGACTCTCCATCTTGCATAGATAGAGATGACTCCTATCAAACTTGCTTATGCCCCATCATCTTTATCCTCAACTCAAGGTCCTCAGTCCCTTCCTTTGAGGGCTTCCACTCTCTTCAAGTGAGGATAAAAACAACCTACCATGTTGGTTTTACTAAGTGGGGTAAGCTCCTAAGGAGCCATCTCAGAGTGTCTGGACCTTGATAGTTGTGCTGTCCCATGGCTTCTGTCGTCTTCAGAGAAGGCTTTTGGGACAGAGGAGAAATATCCAAACCCATACGCTTCTGCCATTCAGAATGTCTCACATGAACAAGATGTCGAGAATCTTGCACTTCTGTGCTAAATATAAAGCTGGCTTGTGGGTTTTGTGCAGCACTAATGAGGTGTGTCCCCCTTAAACAAATCTGTTTACTTAGGCTTAGGAGGATAACTAGAATTTGGCCCAGTTTCTTATGCTGAGGCTTTTTCTATATTTGTTAGGGAATGTACATAAAACTTCCACTTACAAGAACAGCAGTCAGTTATATTATGTGGGAAAAAAAAAAAACCAACAAAAACCAACAGAAAACCCTAGATAATCTGTTGTTTTTCCTACTCATAGTAGCATATGGAATATAGCATGCATTGTTCTCACATTCGTGGAATACATATGTTCTCAGACTCACATCACCTCCTACAGTAGAGCTGTATACAATAATACACAAGCAACACCTGGGGAAAAAGGCCACTATGTGATTTGGTTTGAATATGCCTTTATATTTCAAGAGCTTCACTGCCCATCGAGTTTAGGTTCTCCACGCACCCAGGCAGCAGTTTTCATCGTCTGCACCAGTGTCAGCCAGTAGGTAAGTGCCATGCGTGGAATTCGAAAGTCTGCAAACCCAAAGCACCTGAATGAAGGCTCAGCGGCTTCTCTCTGGCTGAGCAGATGGCAAATAGGTAAACAGTCAACTTCAGACTGAGTCATAAAATCAACATATACAGAGGATAAGCAGGGGATGGGAAAGGAAATGACAGACAAAGAAAACATAGTCACAATCTGTACGTGCTGCCTTAAAGCAGTAAAACTTCAGGAGAGCAAAATTCCAAGACTGGAAGGGGAAGGATAGAAAATTTTAAAGCGCAATGCACCTGTACAGATGCTAACATACAGGTGTTGAAGTTCAGCTGTTTGAAGGCTGGAAGGCATTTGCCCTGAAGTGAAGATGCTATGCTGGGCTGGAAATTGGTCTTAGGTGGCAGCTGTAGTCCTTTTGTTGACTTTCCTGATGTGTCACTTAATCTCTGTGGCTAACAGCATTAATTTGCTGGGAACAAATGGAAAAGAGGAAACGAAAGAGCAAATCCATTGAAACACTCAAATGACCATTTGTGGAAATTATTCTGTACCGCTTATTCAAGTACAATGCTGACTTCTCTCTGATTCCTAGGTCACTAGCCCGGGCATCAGTTCCAAGGTCCACATGAAGGAAGTAACACTTGTGGTCCGCAGCAGCTAGGTGTCCTTACACTGGCTTATACCTGCACATTTGATATGAAATTTGGTATCATAGGAGGCCTCAGCAAAAGGACCATGCAGTGAAAAGAAAGATTCAAGGTAACAGCTCCCTGGAAGGACGAATGCATACAGTTATGAACTTGTTGGGTGAACTATTTCTATTATTAGAGAAACTTTTCCTTTTCAGGTCCAGTTTTATAAATTCTCTGTTCTATATTTTTTTAAAGGTTTATGGCATACATAAATATTTGGTACGGTTTTCCTGAGAAGTCTGCAGGATTTGTTTCTAAAGTCATTTTTACTGTTTCTCTTATTATCACTATTCATTTCTAAGAGTATTTCCCAAAATAAAGAGCAACTCAAAGTACATTCTTTATGCACTAATTTTAGTAAGATGGGCCTGTATTTTTGTAAATATTATAGAAACAAGAAACAAACCATGTAGCTGGTTATGCTACAGTTTAGCACGGGAAAGATTAATGTAAATGATGGGCCAGATGGAAAATCTTGTTTTATAGACAGCTTTATCAAAGTTATTGCTGATGATTTAAATACATTTTCTTGAACAAGAACAACTTAAACTAACAGTGCCTAATCCTAAGAAAATTTATTTGCAGGACATTTATGATTTCTGTCTTTTTTGGGAAAGGAGAGAGGTAGATTAATTATGATCTTGTACTGCAAGAATCATAGAATCATTTAGGTTGGAAAAGACCCTTAAGATCATCGAGTCAGCTAAGCTTTAGTGAAATTCTTTTAAAATTTTAGTATTTCACAAATTTCACCAGTACAGTCCTAATGCAAACTTCAAGACCTCTTGGTTTAGTAAAAGTAGCAACTTTAGGTACTGCAAAAGGTACAATATATTTTAGAAGACTAATAACATGCTGGAAAGATCCCACTATTTCAGCACTAACTGCAGGAGTACTTGCTACAGTTGTGAAACTTGTTGTTTTCATGATTTAAAGTCATGTCCTAAATGACTGCTTTGCTTCTTTTATAATGAAATAAATGCATAAAGATGAAGTGTTTAAAGATATACTGACTCGCTCTAAGTCTAAAAAGACACGCTGGCCATTTATTTCTTCCACTCTTCAGAGCATTGTTCTCTGCACAGGCACCCGTCAGAGTCTGAACTGGGTATGAACATTGAGAGCTTCAGCCCCGAGCTCCATCACCTGTGTGAAAGGAATAACTGGTAGCACTTAATTCATCGCATGGGCTAGCCATTGTGAGGAACCTCTTTTTGCCAGAACTTCGCAGACTTGCTTTCTGGATTACTAAAATCTGCTCCCAGCTTTTAAATGGAAGCTGGTTGAGGACAGCGATGAAGGCAGAGTGGTCAAGTGTCATAGGAGAAGCTCTGATGGGTCCTTTGAACTGACCTCATGAACACAGGTCAGAATGGGTTGCTGTGTCCCACAGAGGTTTGTGTTACACAGCTTGAAGCAGCTGGAACTCAAATTATTGAGCAAAGCAGACCTCTGCTGCAACTCTCGGGGCAAGGTAGAAATGGCACATTTTTTTCCAAGAGCAGTGCTATTAAGGAATAAGAACTTATACCTGTTACACTTTTCCCTGAGGTACTGGGAATGAAATGTACATACATCCTACACTAGATATACAAGAGACTTTGCATTGCCTCCTTATGGAGACAGAGTTAATGATGGATATTAGCAGAAGAGCTGTAACGTAAATTTCTGGTTTCTTTACAGTATGCAACTTCCTTAAAGGTACCCAGTATAGTATTTATTTCCCGGGCACAAAGAAGGACTCTAGTTAAGAAGCCTGAGCTCTACACAGCGGAGACAACATGTAGAGAGCACTGTGCGACTAGAGTTTGGCTTTGGGACTGAATGAGTGATAATTTTCCAGTATTACACTGAATATATGCGGATGATATCTTTCAGAGGTTTATGTTTCAGCCAAATACAGACTCTAGTTCTGAATCTTCTATGAGCTCGCTATGTGATCTTGAAAAAAATTGCTCATCTTCCCTTAATTAGGCATTACCACCCGTATAACAGAGATACCGGTATGACTTTAGAAAAAAAAAAAAAATCTTTACACAGAAAGTGCAGTGTACCAGTTGAGTTGAAAACTATAGAGTTCCTTGTAATTGTAAAATTGACAGCCACTCGATCTATTAGATTAATTTTCTCTGAATTTTGCAGTATTCCATTTTCAAATTAAATTAGGTTCTACAGCCAAGAAAGCAGATAAGATTCCTTAAAGAATCACACATAAGTGCTTCCCAAAGCCTCAAATCCATCTCATAAAAGAGGGTGCACATATATTGGAAAGACATTACAGCATGAATTAACCTGATGAAATCCTGTGAATTAATCCTAGGAGTTGTCATTGTATGGTAGGACTTTCTGATTTCAGTATCTCAAGTATCGGATCTTCCTGAAGTTATATTCTTGAATTTTTTGTCCATAGAGTACTAGCAAGAATAACATTTTGGCTTGAAATGAACAGCATCTTTTTTGTTCAACACGGAACGGTCAGGGTTGGAAGGGACCTCTGGAGATCATCTAGGCCAACCCCCCTGCCAGAGCAGGGTCACCTACAGCAGGTTGCACAGGGCAGCATCCAGGTGGGTTTTGAATATCTCCAGAGTGGGAGACTCCACAACCTCTCTGGGCAGCCTGTGCCAGTGCTCTGCCACCCTCAAAGTAAAAAAGTCCCTCCTCATGTTAAGATGGAACTTCCTATGTTCAAGTTTGTGCCCGTTCCCTCTTGTTCTATCACTGGGCACCACTGAAAAAAGACTGTTCCCATCCCCCTGGCACCCTCCCTTCAAGTATTTATAAGTACTGATAAGATCCCCGAGCAGTAAAGAGCTCTGGAATTCAGAAGATGGCAGTCAAATTTGGCAATAAGTTCTCAAGATGGGGGCAGAATCCCATGTCAGAGCTCAGTTCTTATTGATAAGCTCCCCCAATGAAGTTAGGGGATTACCTACCACTTCAGCAACAGGACTGTGAGGCTCCCAGTGTGTGTGTGTGTGTGTGTGTGTGTGTGTGTGTGCGCACGCACACCCATGTACTTTCACAGTGACACATTGATGGATGCGTACTGGTGTTTTTATGATTTAAGACTCCTTGTATGCAAAAGTGAATGTCGGAAGTATAATATCAGTTCAATGAACCAATTTAGAAACACCTCTCAGATCTGTCACTATTCCTCTTTTTAAGAGCAGTTGTCTGAAAATACACTGAAAGACAGTTGGAATAACAATAATCTATCGCACTCGAATTAATATTCACCTCACAATGTCCTAGCATTTTGCAAACAAAAGTTAGCTAATTACATAAGCAATAATCCATTCGAGACCCGCAGCCGGTTTATCCGTAGTTTTTCACGTGAGATGAGCAGTGCTGTTCTCATTTAAAGAAGGAAGCACCCTGAGTGCCCGTGAAGGAGCCAAAGGGCATTAAAAATTGCAACCAAGAGGCAGCTGAGGATTCCCTTGGGGCAGAAGAATACTCCCAGGCGGTATAGCATGCTGGTTTAGGAACGATTAATACCCCCAGGCAGAGGATGGGCATGCCCAGGCACCCCAGGGTGTATCACTCCTGTTGCAGAGGTACAAGCTGAGGACACAGGCTGTGCTTCGTCGATGCTTGGGAAGTATCGCGTTTATTGTGCATGGTCTGTACCCTGAATTTGCCTATGTGTAGTGCACCCTGAAAAGGTGGAGTTTGCTGTGTCGGTGTAGAAGGTTGATGGAGCACACATACATGAAGCCTACAGCAAATCACAGTGGGTAGGCTTAGGATTTCCAGATGTTTTGTGGCCCATTTGTAGGTACTGCAGGACATCTATACGTCCTGGGCAATTAATGAGACTTCCCAAATTCTCACTGCATGAAAGAACACACACAGGGTAAAGGGAAGGACCGGTGACACAAGGCTTTGGCTACTTTTCAGGCAGGAGAGTGGGCCAACATGGCTGTACCAGCCAGCTTCTTATAAGGCATTTTTTCTACACCAAAGACTGCACTGTAGTGTAGAGATATCTAAGCCACTTCTGGTAGGAGTAGCAATCTACTGTGGACAATGCAGGCTGTCAGCATTTGCAAGTAGTGCAGACTAACAAGAGGAGATCTGCAGAGCAAACAGTTGGTGCTGAGGACCTGAAGTCTACAGTGTCCCCATTTCATGATGGGTTTGTGTGGTTTTTCTTTCAGACTGGCTGTCATTCAGTCCCAGCACATGAATACCCATTTGCAGCTGCAGTGCACTAATTCTGCTCCTGGAGAAATTGACTTCAAGTTTAGTTCAAAAATTGATCCCGTTTGCATAGTACAAGATGCCTCCACAATGAGAACAGCAGCACAGCAAAGGGAGACAACAGGAGAGTCACTTCAGAAGTGTGGTCCCGATCCAGACTAAAACACTTATGTGGACATCCCCAGAGAGATCAGCATGAACTGATTTAGCTAGTAAAGCAGTTGGATTTGGTGGTCTGCTCAGACATCCATGTTGGCCCAGCAGAACTGCTGGTGGTGTCCGAGCTGGCCAACTCAGTTCACTCCCCAGGCCAGGGCAGGTTTGAGCCGAGGTCAAAAGTGATTTTAGAAACAGAGAGGGTCCAAAGACCAGGGAAAGAAAAAGAAGTTTTAGCGCTCCTGCCTTATTGTGTGCAGATAGTGAATCTTGCTGGCGAAAACTGATGTGCAAAAACCTTAGGCTGATGCTTTCAAAAGTAGGCTTTGTCCTGGGTGTCTGCATTTTGAGTTACAAAGCAAGAGAATGTAAGGAAGCCAAAGTGGGAGATTTTGGCACAAAAGGCTTGCCCAAGTCCGCACAGGAGGTCGTAGGCAGAAACACACAACAGTCCTCTACAAGGCAATGATCCAGGGTTTTGAAATTACGCAAAGAACTAGGGTAGTTAAAGAGGATTTATACCTTTAGTAAAATAGAAATACAGTTTGCTCTTCACAGTAGCCAGGGATATTACTATTGTTGTCTGGGTAAAATTAGGTTTCAAAAGTTGTAACTGAAACTGCTGAAGATTCCTTCTATTTACATTTTAAACTACCTTTTCCTTTTAATCTTCGGATAAAGTAGTTTATTTCTGGGAAAGCATACAAAGCTATTTACATTTTTTTGAATATTTAAATAACTAACTGTTTACAGAAGAAAATGTCCCAGGAAAGAAGACAATGCAGATACAGCTGAAATCAACAACATTCTAGTAAGATCTCCACCTTCTGTAAAACTTTCGGAAAAAAAAAGTTACAGTCAGAGAATAAATGTGACAGGCTCCCATCAATGGTCTCTATACAGGTGATATTGGAAGCAAAAGCACCAACACTGTGAACACACAGCCATATGGGAAATGAGAAAAGTTATTGCAGAAGCATATTTGTCAATGCAGTACGTCCCGAGCTACACAGATGCAGCGTGTGATACACCCCGCAGTAAAGAGCTCTGGAATTTAGAAGATGGCAGTCAAATTTGGCAATAAATTCTCGAGATGGGGGCAGAATCCCATGTCAGAGCTCAGTGAAGTTACAAAACGTACACTGACCATCGCACTCCGCTGAAATATATTTATGTGTTTACATACACAGCAAGCAAACTTATATTGCTCTTCACTGACATTTCTAAACATGTATTTGCTTGTTGATCACTATTGTTTAATGTGACTAGAATAGAAATGAATGTATGTGTTTGCATACAGACTTGAAGATCTCCAAATGAATGTTTTGGCTAACCCAAAATTTGTGCCACTTCTTCCGATTTTCCATATCTAACTGTGCCTGAACTGTTCTGCCTTAGGTGAGGTTTGTCTGTGACTTACACAGAGTGGTTGGAGCAGCTTTTAAAGGCAATAGTTTCATTTGTTCCAGCAATTCATTTTAGATAGCCTTCAGATTTGTACAAAACAACATGACTAAGGATATTTGAAACAATGACTGTGATGAAATATTAGGTGGTGGGAGTGCAGCCTGCTGCCCTGCGGATTAATTGTGCCAAACGGGTAACAAATCCCGACCGGTTCAAATACCTTGCAATCTTCAATATCTTGCCAAGAATCAAGAATGGGGAAGATGCGTAACCACGTAGCCCTAAAATACCGTATTCCCACTGTTAGTAACAGGCACTGAGTTGGCAAGGCCCCAGGACTGGGGCTCGTCGGGCCTGCTCTATTTAAGCTTCTCTTGGCCTCCCCTCAACTTTGTTTTACATGGTTTAGCTGTAACAGCAGATTTTCTAATTGGCCAAGTGTCGACAAGTAACTTTTTTTTTCCCACTTTTGTTTACCTCTGTATAGTACCACTGTGCCTTTACGACTCTTAACGTAACGATGACACAGTATAGACAAGTGCAGACCTGGTGTGACTGAGAAGTGGTGACACAGAGCGCGGGGTACCTGAGCGTGGGCGTGGGCTGATAAGAGGTGGGACAAAAGAGCTCCCCCCCATGGCTGGTGACCCCACGGCTATAAAAAACTCACCAAGAGTCAGGTACAGAAATGCAGAGCTGGAGCTGGACAAAACTGAATTCAGGGGTAACAAAAAGAGCTGAAAAATAGTATCTAACAAACATAGAAGCCACCATGTGTAGTAAGTTTGGTTGTAGTGCGGAGCTGCAGACCCATCAAGAAAAAGCAAGACGTAAAAGCGTGTTAGCAAACGTATAAAACGACCGTATGCAGATCCAAGGGGGAGGAAGAAGAAGCCATCAACGTGAACATCATATTCCCCACAGCGACCAACTCCAGATGCTGACAGCTCATCCCAAACCACCACCACCAGAATGAAACCACCAACTTTAGGACCCAGCAGAACAGGGGAAAGGTAAGGATAAGACCAGGAAAAGGAGTAAAAACTAAGAAGTGTGTATAAGTTTTAACTGTAGTAACATTAATATTTGGGTTTTTTCTGCATAGACTTCTTTTCTTCTTTTTCTGCAATAATTATATCTGCTCTAGTAATGATTCTTGGGTTAGACTGCTAAGAATCAGCTATACTAATTATAAATTCTTGATGTTATATATATATATGAGGCCTGTTTCCTCTTTGCCCTTAAACAACATTTTGAATGTAACAATAGACAGAGATATGCACCAAAAAAAAGATAGTTTCTAAATGCTTTCTGGGATAAACTTTCAAAGGGTCACCAGTAAAGAACATACCATACATATGCATTTCTGGATTCAACAGTTCTGACAAATTATTTCACCTGAATATGAAATCAGCAAAATCACAGGAGACCATGTAAAACTGAAAATAGGTGCCGTTTCAGATTTTGTGGGCAAATTAAGAAAGGCACTTCAAAATTTGTCCCTTGACATCTAAAATAAACACAGACCCCCTAAAAATGTTAGTCTGCTTTTTTGTTGTTCATCCAGAGAATTTTTTGTTTTTTCTTTGTCAGAAAATATAACCTTTTGGCTGATGAATGGGAACAGGCTGGCATGTTATTCACAAAATAAATACAGGGATTTTCCAGGGGTGAGGCAGGGATTGTGTACAGATTAGTAATATGTTCCTCGATCAGTGGGCAAGCATCACTGTGCAACTGGATCAGAGCAACGATGACTCTTAACTATGCAATCTACTGAGTTTATTTGATATATTTAAGAAAAAATCAGAATAATCATTCGTCTTTGTATGATCTTCTCAGCAGTTAAGGTGAGGTTCACACCAGGCCATACATTCTGCGATGAGCTTATGCTATTAGCAGCTTTCATCTGCTTGCCTCCGGTTTGTTTTACTGTACGCACAGATGAATATTGCCTCAGGACAAAAATCTGCAGAAAATCCTCCACTAGCAGATTTGTAGAATAAACTCCTTGGATCTTAGCGCAAGTATTTTCTCTCAGTGCACACTCATAATTTTGTCGTGAATGGAATTTATGTGCGCACATCAAAAGAAGAAAATCCCTAAGGGCTCCATTTAAACCAACAATAGCAAAGAAATTCAGGAATCTCCCACCAGAGCATGCCCTGTTTTGCCTACTTTATATCACGCAGACTTTGAATGAGATCTGCGGCAGCCAGGCAAAACGGGACATGCATTGGCTTTATGGTTCTTCATTTTGAAAGGCTTAAAAATAAGCCCTTAAGAACTTACTGTCTTCCTAAAGAGAGCGCATCACCCATGGGAGACAGCGTGGGTGATAGCTGGGTACGTGCAAGGTGAGGGGAACACTCACCCCCACGTGCTTGTGTGGCTGCAGCGTGGGTATACTCACAACGACACCTTTTGCCAGTTTTTTCCTAGATATGAAGGGAAAAGGCTGTGAAATGCCAAAAAAAAGGTGCCGTGCAGGTGGCACTAGCTCCGTGAGGGGACCCGGGCTGGGGCGGGGGTGCCTGGCTTGGTTTTTTTCAAACCATTTCAGTGCTACTTCTAGAGAAGCAGAAGCCCGATCTATAGGTCTGAACCAGCGGCTGAGCGGCGTGTGTCCCCACCGTGGGGTTTTGCTTCTTTGGGATGCTGCTGTTGGAGGGGGGTGGGGGGGAGTGCGGGTGGCTGTGGGGGAACCGTGCCCACTGATTTTACTAATACTAATACTAATACTAATACTAATACTAATACTAACACTAATACTGCTAACACTAACACTAACACTAACACTAATACTAATACTAATACCAATCCTAGTAATAATAATATATTATGAAAAATATAATAAATTATAATTAATACTATTAAATAAATAAACAATCCCTACCTTTTCCCCCACAAGCCTTTAAAGGGGACTAATAGCCAGAAACTCATGAGCATAACTAAAGCCATGGGGGAGGGCTGCGCCGGCCCCCGCGCCGCGCCGCGCCCCGCCCCGTCCCCGCGCAGCCCCGCGGCGCGGAGGGGCGCGGATGAGCGCGGAGCGGCGCGGAGGGGCGCGGAGGAGGGAGGCGGGGCGCCGCGATGTGCAGGATGTCGTTCAAGGTGAGCCGGGGAGAGGGGAGAGGAGAGGGGGGGGATGCTCCGTCATATTCTTGGATTTGGGGATCGATTTATTGTGGTTTTTTTTAATTTTATTTTTATTTTATTTTTTTTTAGGAAAAAAACGGGGGTGGTTTAGGGCGGAAGGAAAGAAAACAGAAGCGTCCTTCCCGGGGTACGGGGTGCCGCGGGAGTGCTGCGGTGGCAGCTGATGGAGGGGGTGCCTGTGTGTGTGTGTGCGTGCTTCCCACAGCTGACATCCCCAAAAAGGGCTGCATGGTTGGTGTTACATAAACTACGAGCCTCCATGCAGCTTTAGGGTGGCCGGGCTCAGCGCTGTGGGTTTTGGTGCAGTCAGGAGCCTCCTCTTCACTTTTTCCATCATCTCTGCTAGTGCTGGTTGTGTAATAGTTGGGAGGCAGCGTTTATCCCTGCTCTTCCTTTCAGGCTGTGGCAGCCGCTGGAGCCAGGCTGGTTGGTTCCCTTTTCTGGCTGTGATTCCTGTCGCTTTTTGGGCTTCCTCCATCCAAACCCGTGCAAGAGCAGTAATTTTCCAAAGATCGCCTAAAATACATTTTTTAATCTGAGGACAGGATTAATAAAATCAATTGGCAAAAAGGGAAGCAAGTAGCAATTTACTGATGCTAACGGATAATATTTATGCTAGATGTACATCTTCTCTTCAGTTATGCACTTTCTGGATGCTGTGCTTGCCCTTCTCTTATTGATCACCAGCTCCGTGCCAGTCCTTTGCCGTGTTGCTTGTGTTGCATTGCTTTATTTGATGGATTATTCCCTGTACTTGCCTCTCGCTTCTGTCAAGCTGTCTCCCCCCGGGAGTGTCAGTGCTGCGGTGGCACTGTGCAGGTTCCATGGTGGTGGTGCAGCAGGTGGTTTCCACCTGCGGTTAAAGCTGGAGCAGGGTCCCTTTGCTCACAGTGCAGCTCAGCCTTACACCGGGTGGTGAAATCTCTGTGGTCATCCCCTTTTTGGTCCTGCACTGGTCTCATACCTGCTTTTTTTTTTTTTTTTTTTTTTTCCTTAGCCTTAGTCTATTCTGCCACTCCATTCTGTCTCCGTGAGTTTTTTCCCGCCTTCATTTCTCACAAGCATCCACCCTAACAGATGCTAGCCCCATGCCCCTGGTGGTGCCAGCCCCATCTTCTTGCTTTCTTCTCCTTTTTTTGGCCTCCTTGTTTTTTTTACCTTGTCCTCTGGGTCTTCTTTTCTGTTCTGTTCCTATCAGCTCCTTTTCTGTGCCCTATTTCTCACTTTCTATTCCCTCAAGTACTCCCATTCAAGGTAGCTCACTGCCTGCTCCCTCTCTCTCTGGAGAATTGCAGCCCCCCCCCTCCCTCTGCTTTCTCTCTCTTTTCTGTGTCTTTTTGCTTGGCATTTTCTCTTTCTCTCAGAAGACTGCGTCCTTGAATTCCTGCCGTCTCTGTTTGCTGCTGTCTGTTCATGTTTTCCATCTTATTATCCTACTTACCCATGAGGTACCATTTATCTTTCTTTCTCACTGTCCGTACACACGAATATCCTCTCTTTTTCTACCAGCTCTTGCCTGTCTAAACTTACATTTATATCTTGAACGACCTCTCTTTTTTATCAGGATCCTTCATGTAGGATGTATTGCTGTCTAATAAAGTCCTCTCTCTTTCCTCCTAAGTCCCACTAACATTTTCCATTGTGTCATGCCTGATCCTGATTTCCAGTTCTTCATCTTAAAACTTGTTACTCAATTCCTCATCTTAAAACTTGTTACTCAATTCCTGCTTTACATTAGGACTGGTTTAGAAACTGAGAAACAATAGGGAATTTTCTTGCACTTTGACAGTACAAGGAAAAAGCCACTGGGCTAGTGTTCTCTTTCTCCTCTCTTTTCTTTCCCTTTGCCGATCGGCTCTTTTCTTTCATCTTCAAGACCACAGTTTAAGAACTGCAGTTTTCCTCCTCAGCTGTTACCCCACTGTGACCTGCCTCTTCTCTGCAGACAGCAAGTCAAGGGTAGGGCAGGGAGCGGGAGCTGCTGATCGCAGCGTTTAAACGATACTTTTCCCCTCAATATTCCTAGGATGACACATACAGATACATTATCACATTTGATTTTTTCCGTATTCCTGCATAGAAATGGTCTTGTCAGATGTGTAACATATATTTTCCTCTAGGCCATTTTTGAGAAGTATTTTTGCTTGATGTCAATACAGCACGAATATAATGCCAGCTTTTCATCTTTGGGCTCTCGTGAAAGCATATAAACAATTAAAACGAATAGCACAGCCAGAGGTTGCTTTAGATATCTTGATGATGTGGAGGAAATTGTATCCCGAAAGTTGCTGATGCTGGAGCAAGTGACACAATGAAACATGTCGTTTTCACCAAAGCTATTAGCTGATCACTTTTTCAAATGTTTATTACGTTCTGTTGCCAGACTGTCCATGCTGAGGGTCAGTTCTTTATTTTAAGGAGTTTTTAGGACCAGACTAGCTTTATAATAATTATTACATGAAAATTGTACCCAGGTAATCTCTTGAAATTCAACATTACCTCTCCCTAAGAAGTATCTGATGAGACAGGATTGAATTCATAACTGAACAACAGCAGTCAAGGTTTATGTTTTATCCTGCAGTTTAAAACCCGTTTACTGGTCAAAGCTTATTCAATTAATCAGATTATTAATCCCAAAGTAGTGTCTTACATTTTACCTGCTAGTGATGTCATTATTGTCAGTATTGCTGATATCACCTGAAGGCGAAGAGCACAGAGGTATAAATCCTTGGTTTGAAAGGAGAAGGGAAATTGCCACATGGTAGTCCTTGAGGCTGTCCTTGCAGGGTGCCCAGATCATCTGAATGATTTTGCACATTCCATTCATTTTAGAAGGTGAAATAGCTCAGATTTGTGTTTGCTTTTTTTATCTAATCGCTACACGGTTGATGGTCTGAGTGTGCTGTATACTCTTACACAAGGAATCCCCAGCAACGTGGGCGCACGAGGGGAAGTACAAGTAGTGATAGCAGTTACTTCTAATTGGGTCGAAAACACCAAGGGGAAAAACCTAATTTTGTGTCCTTGATGCACTGGAGAATTCTTCCATTCCTTGGGTGTGATCCAAAATACAAGGACAGCTTCACTGGAGTGCTACTGTAGGAATTTCGGGGGGGGGGGGGGGAAGAGGTAGGAATTTATGACTCATAAGGCCAAAGACTTTGGACTTCTACTTCTGGATTAGGGTCACGCTGGCAACTTAGTTCTCTTCTGTCCTCATGTAAGCGGATGAAAGCAAGTAAAGAGTTCCTGAATATTGATTCTGGTTCCTGCTTACCTGATCAATAAAGGCATTGTCGTATGGTAGGCATAATAAAATGCAGTCACATCGCCACTGTGCCCTCGTAGCGAAAACCAGGCTGGATGACATAAATCTTTCCCTGTATGGATATATTGCCATACCCGAAGGCATTCTAAAACTTTAGGAGATAGAGTGAGACAATAAAAGGTAAGGAATTTGATTTCCCGGTCTGTAAGGTCTGAATATCATTCTTTTGCAATAGCTTTCCACTGAATATCGTAGTAATAAAGACAATCAGACAATATTCCTAACTACCAGCTCGATAAATAAATATCTGCCTAATAAATCAGAGCAAAAAGGGCAACATGGGATACCGAGTGTTTAGGTCAATTGTTTGCTTTTACGTAAAATTATAGTGATTGTAAGGGTAAAGATAGGAAAACACTACTGCATTGCCAGCAAAGAGGGTACAAACTGCTGGTTCTATTTTGGTGGACATTATCTACAGATTCACCTGGGGAAATGTGTTACCTGTGAAAGGAAGATCGGAATTTAGCCTATTGTGCTTGCTAAATTTTTCAGTCTCCTGCCCCTGCGTGCGTGGGTGCAAGAAATATCGCTATCGGTTTATAAGAAGTGTCTTATAATTTATTGAATGGTTGAAACACCTCTTGACTCAAAACAGCTGCCAATTTTCCAACCTACGAATATTAAAAATGCAACCCATGGAAAGTGCACAGTGCGACGGATCTGGGATGGATTCACACAGGACTGGTCTTGTGTCTGCTGGTTTCTGCGAGGTTTATTACCCGCGTGTCAGTGAAGGAAATAATTTACATCCTGCTCTATGTGTGCATTTTAAGTATCAACCATAAACCCATTCAATCCCAATTCTCTACCACATGACACGTGCGCAGTGGCATTTAGACATGGAGAAGTGTGTATTACATTTTTTGAAGCAGAATGATTGACATTTATATCCACTCTGCACCCTCTTTGGTTTATCCTGAAGGCAGGATTCACTGGAGGCCAAGGCCCCCGCGTATTTTTGACACTGTTTTGGTCTAAGATGACAATCAGTGAAACGATGCTTTACTGAACTGTTGGTGGTTTGGGGTCTTATTAAAAAATCAGTGTCATGAGCTTGCTTTATGGTACGTACCGTTGCCATCACAGCATTATTTCCCCTCCACACTTCACCCATCACAGTGCGTACCTGTCAGGGCAGCTTTTTGGCAGGTGCCTGCATGGGTCAGATGGGGGGGCAGGAGCAAAGTCTGTGTCTTTTTCTGCTGTCCTCCTCCTATGCCGGGGCAGTGGTAATTTGCTCCTACCCAGGAGAAGTCACACATAGCCTCACAGACCTAGTAAATGGATCCCTAAGTCTATAGACAGCAAGATTTTAGCCTTTTTTTTTTCTAGCCTCACCCAGGAGACAGCTCACGTGCCCGCAGTTACAGGGTGTTAATTCCAGGGAGGAGGCAGACCAAACACTATGGGAGATGCATGAGCAATACTTTTCCCGTGTTGGGACTTTACGTGCAGAAAAGAAGGAGACAGCAGAGAGCTAACCTGAAACCCAGGAGGATGTCCTGCAGCAGGACATGCCAGCAGGATGATTCAGCCTCTCTAACGGTGCCCAGCCCCACCACAGAAGCAGACAATACAGGTACCAGTTAGCACGTTGTTTTCTGTGACGTTTCCCTGTAGATCTGGACTGGCATCGTTGTCTGTCATTACAGAGCGAGCTAAGAGTCATAGGCTGCCATGGACACAGGGAAGACCCGAAACAACATGAGGTAGCGCAGGGAGACTGATCTCTTTAATTGTGCAAAGAAATTAAATTAGCTTCCCTTCCGTGCTCTGGTTTTGAACGAACAGCACACTAAGATGAAACTTGCCTGGCTTGAATGCAGAATGTGCACGTGTGCATTTGTCCATTGCATCTTCCAAAGTGTTTTATTTCTGCCTTTTTTTTCTTCTTCTTCTTTTTTTTCCCTCACCAGAAAGAAACACCACTCGCCAATGCCGCGTTTTGGGCTGCGAGAAAAGGCAACCTGGCTCTCCTCCAGCTGCTGCTGAACAGTGGGCGAGTAGATGTGGACTGCAAAGACAGCGTATGCACACAATGCCACTGCACCCACAGCACTGATTTTACAACGCTTTCCATAGCCCGCTGCACCGAGGATGTGGCAGGGATCTAACACGAGACACTTGAGAGTCTTATGGCACTTAGGGGTGATTTAAAACCTTCTCTTGTCAGGAAGCAAGTTTGAAACTCAAGATAAAATAGCGTGCTGATTTACATCAGTGGCAAGGGGTTAGGAATTTGCCAGCACTCAAAAATGTGTCTTACACAGTTATTTGTGGCTCTGACATTAAAAACACAGATCCTAGCACCTCAGGCTTCTCTTTGTGAGGAAATGTCATTGTAGTAATAGATCACAGTGAAGAGTCAGCTCAACCGAGCCCAAGCAGCAATGATTCTGTCAGCTAGCAGAGCTCCTCATAATTAGTTTTCAAAAAAACCCAAACCCCTGGACCACAGTTTTCATTTAGACAATGTAAAAGTTTGCGTTTGATGTGCAGCTGTTCCCACCCTGTGTGGCATGCGGCATCCTACACCCAGCGGTGCCGTCAGAAGAACTGCTGGCCTCCTAACTTCTTCTTCACCCCCACCCCAGTATCTCCTGGACTTGGTACCAACATGAAGGCACAGTACAATCTCCAAGCTAAAAGGAGCCCAGACACATGACAAAGATTTCATGGGGATTTCCTTACTGTAATTGACATGGGTTGAAATTAGTTTTGAGATTAGAAATGGGTTGAAAACATGAATAATGGGTACGTCTTGCTCTTCTGCCTACAACATATGGAGAGATACTTGGTTGTAGTAAGCTATGGCAAAAAGTGGGGGAAAACCAAGGTTGAGAAGTTCCCGGGTTTCTTTGATGCCAGGACTGACTTACTGAAAGTTGTGCCTGTGTTGTACAGGATTAGTGCCACTTCCAGCCTGAAATGTGAATCATAGAATCATAGATTCATAGAATGGTTTAGGTTGGAAGAGACCTTAAAGACCATCTAGTTCCAACCCCCCTGCCATGGGCAGGGACACCTCCCGTTAGACCTGCTTGCTCAAAGCCCCATCCAGCCTGGCCTTGAACACCTCCAGGGATGGGATGGGGCATCCACAGCTTCCCTGGGCAACCTATGCCAGTGCCTCACCACCCTCACAGTGAAAAATTTCTTCTCAATACCTATTCTAAATCTACTCTCTTCCAGTTTGAAGCCATTCCCCCTCCTCCCATTGCTGCGTGCCCTTATAAAAAGCCCCCCAACCTGCTGCAGCTCCTCTCACCTTGAATACATTCAAAGTGCAAGAGGTTTTCTAAGCCCATTGACTTTAACATATCTTTTCATTCTCATTTCATTTTTGCCCTGTAGGCAAGTATTTGTCCTGCAGTACTTCTGGAGCTGATGCTATGGGTGTCTGACAGGGAGGGAAGGATCTTCAGATGAGGGCGTCAAATAAGCAGGACAGAAATCAATGTAAAGAAATACGGTCCACTGCTGCTCATTTTTCCTCAAAATAAGGCTAAACTTGATCAAGAATTTTTACAATACATTGTAAAATATCCTGACTTATTAACTATATCAGGCATACAAATTTTCTAGACTAAAATATTTTTGTATGGTTAAGGCTGCATGGGTCTTTTCTTGTAAAGTCACACATCCCTTCTTTAGATTGAACTGGTGTGTGTGAATGTTTTAGAAGGATGAATTGCATCCTTATGCATGGGGTTCCTGTATATTGTCCATTCACTACATACAGATAACCTAAATCTTATTTGGTTCACCGGACCAGTGACGGTATAGGGTACTGAGGGTACCTGAACACATAGTTCTGGTATGGAAAGTTCTCTCATATAATGTGAGGAGTCACAGTGAGTTTGCTCTGATCATTTGGATAGGGAATGAGTATTAAATCACCCAGACCTTACCCCTGACTATGACTCACAATTAAGTGACTCAGCTAAGTCACTCAGCTCCTGTGTCCAAGGTTGCCTAAGGCTGTTCTTCTGGAAATGATGCAAATATCTTTGAAATTCTCTGATAAAATGCTCTGTATAAATGAAAAATATTGGTGTTACTTTTGTTGCACTTATTTTGGGACAATAAGGAGAAGTCATTGCACATAGGCGTTGAATGGTCAGGCCTTGGGACTGCAGGCAAGTCTGTAATGTTTTTGCTTTAACACCTGCTAATTGCTTGTTTCCAAAGTATTCCTGATCGGAAATTTTAAATGATAGCGGGTTTTTCAATGATCCTTCCTTCAGCTTTTAGAAGAGGTGCTGTCTCTTCCGGACAGCTGGAGGTGTCTGTTGAAGGTACTGACTTGTTTTTCCTTATTCCCAGCTTGGCACAACAGCTCTGATGGTGGCATCTTACTACGGCCACATAGATTGCGTACGGGAATTGGTGTTGCAAGGAGCAGATATCAATCTGCAGAGAGAGGTAGGAGAAGTTGTGCATTCAAACAGGGAGGGATTAAGTGGCTGTTGGTTTATTAGAAATAGAAAAAGTGTTGTTTGTTGCTTTTTGCCAACTGCTTCTTTGTCGCTTGCTATGCAGTGCATGTATAAACAGGCTCTGTTCTCCTGAGGACATCAAGGAATCAGATGTTTGGAGTTTCTAATAAAAAATGAGATGCCAGGGATGCATTTATAAATAATTCATCAAACACTTCCAGCACATCTGGCTGGTGAGGGTCAGTTAAATCTGAGATGTAATCCCCCAGGATTACACCATATATGCGTCCGCAATTTTACTTATTGGCACAGGAGTTTACAGCTCTCTGGATGGGGTAAATGATAAGGAGAAGTCCTTCACCTTTTGATTTGTAGAATCTGGTCATTAAAATAGAGTGGATACCATCGCTAGCCTGGGGATTACTTTGACTCTGTATGCTTTGGAGTTTCTGCCTCTTAGTCTGAGCCAACTCATCTCTAACAATCACACAGCTTAATCACCCGTGCCCTTCCCTGCATCTCTGCTTTGCATGCAAGGCATCTCTCACACCGTGACATGCTTGCTTGTGGAAGGGACGTCAGCGGCTGGTTTTGGGAAAGTGCCTTCCCCTCATACTCCACGCAAATGGTTGTAAGGAACACCTGCAGCCCCTCTGGCCTGTGTGCTGGCTACACAGAGCGCAGAGTGGCTCTGGGACAACAGTTGTACTGGTCCTAAGAGCAAAGCGGTTTAGGGAGGGCGTGCAATAAGGCGGGATGGCGGTAGGTAGTGCAGGACAGCAGTGTGCTCGTTGCTTTAACCATATGAGCCAATGTTTCCCTCCTTCCTTGGTTACCTGGAACTAGAGCATTAATCTCATGCTGACATCTGCGAGTTACTGAGTCAGTGAATGCCATATTCGATGATATAAGTGTCTTTGCACTTACTGGCCTTAACTTGCTCTAACTATGATTGCCAGTGTCTTTCACTGGGGTCCTGTTCCAAAAAAACATTTATTTAACATGTCCCTTCCCTTAGGTAAACATTGCTTGAAAAGCAGCAACAAAAGGAAAAGTTGAGAACAGCTTTATGGAGCTGCTCTTGAGTATTGCTCAGGACATACTGTTTCAGCAAGCCAACCAAAAGAGAAACACTGACATCCTCCAAAATCACTCTGTTGCAGAGAGGAAGCAAAACAGATGAAGTTGAAGCCCTAAAGACCAACGGCACTGTTCTGAAACTAAACCCACATACTCAAACCAGTGCTCTTGCACTCTGAAGTTGGGGAAGTGTGTCTGGGAGAGGGGGGCTCTGAAATGGTCGCAGGGGGCCACATGCTATCGTAAAGGCTTTGGGCACTGGAGTGAATTTCATGTGTACTTCCCCTCTCCTGCACCTTCTGCATGGTATGAGAGAGCCTCAGGAAAGCCTGCTTGTCTTTTTCTTTTTCTTTCTTTCTTTCTTTCTTTCTTTCTTTCTTTCTTTCTTTCTTTCTTTCTTTCTTTCTTTCTTTCTTTCTTTCTTTCCTTCCTTCCTTTCTTTCTTTCTTTCTTTCTTTCTTTCTTTCTTTCTTTCTTTTCTTTCACTCTCTTTCTCTCTTTCTTTTTCTCTTTCTTTCTCTCTCTCTTTCTTTCTTTCTTTTTCTCTCTCTTTCTTTCTCTCTCTCTTTCTTTCTCTCTTTCTCCCTTCTTTCCCTTCCTTCCCTTCCTTCCCTTCCTTTTTCCTTCTGCCCACCCATTAAAATCTTACATATCCTCTTTTGGGTCCTGATTTACTCACATTTTAATGACAGTTTTTTGTATAACTAGTATAAAATACGGGGGTTCAGTTCTTCAGTGAGGTTAAGGGAAATCAGGCATTGCAGGGCTGGTTACAGTTGCTTAAAGGCTGCTTGGCTGGATGGGGAGCTGCTGCTGCAAGACACAAGGATGATTATGCCATGAGCAGTCATGTTTTGTCAGTGGAGAGTCAAGGTAGGTGGAGCTTTTTCTTACCAAATAACCACCTCCCTGGTCTTGCCACACCCTGATCCAAATCCATCCCATGCCCCTGTTTGTCTCAAGTTGTAGCAGCAGGTAGAATAGGAGTTGGTTTCAAGTTGGCTGTTCCTCTATTGTGCAAAACTCTTCTCCCTCTGGGCTTGCTTTCCCTTTCTGGCAACTGGGTAGAAATGAGGGCATCCTTAGTCTATATTAGAAACTCTGTGCAGAAGCCCCTTGTGAAACTTGGATTTTGCTCAAATGTACCATGCTGGACACATTGCTCAGTGCACTGGGAAGAAAACTGACCTAAGATACCTGGTGTCCTCTGGAGTCCTCAAAATCACATTGTCTTTTCAGTTGATATTCAACTGATTGTGCTCAATACTTTTTTAATTTGAAATGTATATAATTCAGTCAAGCGTGTTATGTGTTTGGATTTTTTTAAATCTATTTTTTCCTTACAGTCAGGTGCAACTTCTCTGTTCTTTGCTGCACAGCAAGGCCACAATGATGTAGTGAAGTTTCTCTTTGAATTTGGAGCCTCCACTGAATTTAAGAATAAAGTAAGATCATGGGTCTATTTTTGCATGCTGATGCGTTCTGACAATCAAGGTTGTTTTTTCCTATTCACATGAAACATGACATGGCAGCAGGAAGATGATACAAGGATTTCCTCACTTGAACGTTTTCTGACTAATAGAAGTAATGCAACATATTGTCAAAATATTAACTTGTGACTAGCTTTTACTACCTAAACTTAATGGCATAAGTTGATCAAAGATGAGTCCCTTGATAGTGATATCAGTCTTTTCTCTTAAGCCATCCTCAAATACAAAACCAAAGGGTCTTTTTGTATACGTTAAGTAGGATCCCGTTTTAGGTGTATACGTACTTCACTTGCATAGACTGAAATTTCACCTACATTGGGATGTCTCTGCATACCACCATAAGATATGTAAGAGTATAATGGCTTCAGTCCTCCCTAAATTCCCATTTACTCATCTGTGAAAAGATAAAATGCACCTCAGAGCTTCTATTTCTTTGTTCAGGCAGGTCCTTTTTCAAAATCTTCTTAGAATAGCCAAAAGCACAGATGGCAGAGCCTAGGTCTGCTTCAGGGACCCAAATGTTTATATCTTCGAGACTGGGCTTTGGTAACCCACTGAATTTTTAGACTGAGTCTGGGTGGGAAGCCACCTTGTACTTTGTGCAGCAGTGTCTACCTGAGCAGAAGGCACCATTGAGAACGTACTGCATTGACAGTACGCATTTTCCATTGGCCTTCTAGCGTGTTTTTGTATCTGTTCCGTTTTCTGGTTTAATAATACGTTTTTTGTAGCTTGAAATCATTCCATCAAACCATCTTTTTGTTAACAGGCAACTGAGATAACAGGCTCCTCCATCCCCCCCAAACCCCAGAAACAATATAGTTGACAAAATATGCCTTTTCAGGTCAGAGATAAGACATTTTCTGATTAAGGCACACAGCTGGGAGCAGCACTGGAAAACATATGGCTGATCCTGTCTGTTTTTAAAGGGCACTGCAAAATTAATCAATTTACAAAGAACTTTCTATTATAAATGAAGACACGGAATTGAAATAACAGAACAAATTGAATGTATCCCAGGAAACAGACTTTAAAACTAGGAAATGCAAATCACAATATCTTCTTCTTCATGTACCTCTCTGTAAATTGTAATTACTACATTTGTTACTCACATATGAGGGTGATGAAGAACTATCTTAATATAGGCATTCAATTCTTGTCACCCCTTGTATCATTAGAGTTGATATTCACTGCAGCAGGTGAAGCAAGCATGTTCTAAAGCAGTGTAATAAAGTAATTAGCAACAATCGCTGATGTTGTAAAGAGAATGAATAGCACTATTGAAGGTTATTATATATATACTATAAAATACATATTACTCAATAATATTATCCTGCATTGTCTGACATCCCTAGAAGTATGCATCATAAATTGAATCATGTTCTCTTTTCTTACTCTGAGACATGTTATAAGCATGTGGGTTCTTAAAAGGGTTTGCCTGGGGGCGTGTTTTCTGACCAATACTGCAGGTCGAACGGTGTGTCAGAAGCTATTTTGCAGCAGGTAGTGCCTGCAGAAGATCAGTTCCCCGACCTTGTAGCATTATTTCCGAGATGATAAACCACCACATAATTCTAAGCTACTTTCAGGTGATGATGACAGAGGTGAAGGAAGAGGTAGGCAAATAGACGGGGAAGTCTACACCGTATAGTGGGGCCTTATCAGGCGCTGCTGTTCCAAGTGCTTCCATGGGAGATTGGCAGCTACTGTATGTGCTGCCAGGGGGGAGGACAGACTGGGGGGGTAAGTAAAATGGTTTCAGCTGAAGAATTGCAGAGGTAGCTGAGAGAACTGGCTCCTATCGGAGTTGGAAGGGTTTGCAGGGCAGAATTAATAGGAGCTACGTTGTGTCAGGAAAACAGGATATGAGCAAGAAATAAACCCAAGGCAGTGTGCCTTCTCTCAGCTGCACCGCTGGCTTCCCACCTATCCCATCGTGGCCCTCGGAGGGCCTCTATGGTTGCTTACGCGTCCCTGCTCCCGCTTGCTGCCCTCCTCAGAGTTTCCAAGAGGCTTGCCAGTACCAAAGATGCTGCTTCAGCTTTTTACTTGTCTCAGCTGAAGCCAAAAAGGAAAGAGACATCACATGGCTGAAAGGGATTTTAAAACTCTGATTTACTTTTTTTTTTTCCTCTCTCCCCCCATAAGTCACCTGTCTTCCCAATGGTCTGTAAAACATTGGGGTTTCCAGCTACAGCGTGCTGGAGAAAAAGCTCTTGTGCTGGCAAAGAGGGAAGAAAGTGTAACAGAAAGACAGACATAAGCTCAGTAGGGGTGGGAGGGGGCTGAGGTTTCCTCCTCCTAAGAAACCATGGACCTTCACGCTGTTTGACAGTCCCTCAGTTTGAGTGCTGTCTTACTGCATGGGCTTTTCAGTGAAAAAGGTTTTTGGTCCCAACTTCCCTTTTCTTGCAGAAAGATGTGTCTCTGTCAGAGCATTCAAATTAATCTCTGTCTCTTCTTTTGAGTGTATCCAACTTCATAGGAGACATCGAAGAGCAGGTCTTAAAGCCCAGCTGTCTTCCTGATCAGGGTCTAAATCTTTGAGTCAAGGAGTTGTTACCCAGTTCTCTCTGGCCCTGTAAATATTGGATTCAGCTGGAACTGGAGACCACCAAATGTGTTTTTTTTCTGATCCCTAGACTCTGATTAGGGTGATCTAGGAAACTTGGTCACTCTAGTCTGAAAGATTTAAATCATATATTTTGGAAATGTGTTATTCATTCCAAAAACATATCTGCCTAAATCTGTTCATTTGATTCAACCAAACACTTGGTCAGGATCCCCATTTTGAGACACTTGGACATATCCTGTGAGAAGTGTCTCCCTTCTTAAACCTCAAGCTGTGACATCTCCCAAGGTGGGATCACACAGTTGTACTCCAGGCGCTGAGCGTCAGCTCCGCTGTGCTGACTGCAGTTAGCTTTGCAGGGCTGCCTTTTATTTGGGACCTGTCATTTGGTTCCCTCCAGAAATTACCTTAATAACCAAACAATCTTCTTAGAATAACAGGAGTTTGTTAAGAACACAAGAATTTCAGAAAACAAAAACCAGACCGTGAAGCAATAAACAAACAATTCCCATATACAGCTAACTGAGCGTGTCTATTGACCCGCCATACAGGGAACCCCAATATTTTTAAGCTTCCTAAAACTCATCCTTCTCTGCCTCTCCACAGAGGACCTCCAATCTGGATAGCACAGTTTCTCTTCTTAACTCACTAACCTTTCTATCTCCATTTCCTTCAGTTCCCTGAGTCTTTAAAAATGTCTCTGTTTTTTGTTTGTAGCCCTTTGATCTGGTAACTCATTAATCGAGCAAAATGGCTTTCAGCTGGTTGGAGACAGGAAATAGGTTTCACAAAGTTATTAGCTTTTGCCATTGTGTTTTAAGTGTGTATAAGGTGTTTTTTAATCCAAGAACCATTGTGGTTGCTTTTGTGTTTTGTTCCAGCAGTTCCTATTAAATTAGGGTAGTTTAATTTCACAGGGAAGTCTAATGACTCATTGTAGCTACAGAGTAACTTAATTCCACTGACCTGATTACACGCTGTATTTACTCAAATAATCCAGAATTAATATGCAATTCTTAGATTGTCACATAACAGCTTCACGGCTGTGACTTTGCTGACACTCAAACCTTGTTTGCTTTTCAGTGTCGTAGGGAGGAAGGGTGTATATGAGGTTTTGAGAGTAACTATAGACAGTCCCCCTGGGTTAGTTCAGTCATGTCAGAGGTTGAGCTTTCATGAGGTTATTATAGGCATGAAATAGCACCACAGATTAATAAATTTGATTGGCACTTCCCCTTGTAAAAGATCCATTTGGCCATTCGAGCTGTAACTTCTCTTGTGGATATCCGTCTGTGCGGAAAATTTCAGACAAAACTTTGGAGCTCTTTCAGAGGACAAGGCTGAGGGAAAACACAATCTTTTGCCCATGTTAATAACAGCTCTAGAAACCATTTATCTGAAATACTTTAGATAGCTTATCTTGTGGAGGAGGGGCTTGAGATTGGGAGAAGGCAGGGAAGGAGAGAGAAGACCTCTGGTGTGGATGACTTGGAGTGTGCGTCATCCTTGCTCAATGGCATCGTGCCATCCCAGGCAGAAGATAAAAACTTCCTCTCCGTATCAGTGTCAGAAATAACGGTAATTTTTGAGTAGGGCACAGTGCATTTAACAAGATGGCAAGACCCACATTTGCTGTCTTAGCTGTTTCAGCTGGCTTGGAGTCAATTGTCAATGACACTGAGGTGTTTCCCTTCCCAGATGGCTCCCAAGGGAGCGTCTCTACGTGCAGGATTTGATGCATGTGCCTAGGTCTCCCTTCAGTGGCGATGTGCAGTAACTATATCCGCCTGGGGTTGCCCGTACCTGCAAGGATCACTTCTTCAGAAGAAGTAATGGGGCTTTCACTGGTGGTCATGGGTTTGGTCTGATGCACACTTCCACAGTTTGCGAGCTTGCTTTAAAATGTATCCTCCCTACTCTTCTTCAGGCCAACAATTGACAGGTGAGAGGCAGGACACGACAAGGCATGAGGTTCTGGCCAAAGAAGAGTAGGTGATCAGTGGGCTTTGGAGCAGGGGAAAGGTGTGTTGTCCTTCAATAGGTGGAAGAGTTTCGCAGGTGTGGGGGATTTGGCTGTAAAGGGGAGAGACATAGAGGAGCTTGCAGTTGTGAAGAGAACAAAGCTCCTAGAGGGAAGGCAGAAGACGAGGAACAAAAAGCAGAATTTTCTTGGTTCTTGTCCCTCGCTAAAAAAGCCTCAGGAGAAAAATGTTTATAGTGGCAGAGCCAAGTTTAAAGATTTATGGAGCAAGACTTGGTACTAAAATTACAAAAGATTCAGTAGCTAGTCACTGCAGAACTGCTGTGAGCCAAATTCTGAAGAGCCTTAAAATTTGCTTATGTTTTATGGTGACGTCTAATCCAGCACCTGCCCTCTCACCTGACCGTACTCGTTCTTTGCTTTTTCACAGGATGGAGGTACTGCTCTTCTAGCTGCTTGTCAGTATGGGCATGCAAAGGTAGTGGACACTCTGTTGAAGCATGGTGCCAACATTCACGATCAACTTTATGTGAGTTATTTGACACAGATAATATTGACAACACCGGTGGTGGAACAAATGTGCTGTTTGTTGGACAACAGTAGATACTCTGGCACTGGCACAGAGAAGCATTTGCCAAACATTGTGGTTTTATAGTACTCTGCTCTTCTAAAATGTGAATTTTGTTAACTGTCAGAGTTTCATGATCCTGAGAGAAGGAGCACAAAATTAGAAAAGATGATTTTGCTGCCTTTTGGTTTGTTATCTGCATGAAGGGTACGTACCAAATCTGGATCAGATTTGTGCTATCCATTACCCTTGAAGAAAAGAGCATGTCATGTTCTACCATCATCTGCATTGCAGACAGACAAGTTAACAGCTATGAAGCCACTGACTGACATACTAGAGAATCAGTTCCTCAGTTTTCTGCCAGAAAAAGTAGTAAAAGTTGTGTCATCTTTAAAATATTTTTTAAAAATATAATTTAAAATTATGTCATTTGGTATTTGTGCGTCTCTACCTTGTAAGTGCTTTGGGCAAAGAGTGGTTAAAATGGCTGAACTGGCATTGTTTAGCTAATTTTTCAGAAAGCTGGACTGAGCCAGTGAAGCGCTGGATTTAATTTACTCCAACAGAGACACAAACAAGTTGAGCTTTTCAGCATTCAACAGAAATGAGTGGCAGATTTTCCCTCCGCTTCCCATCACTCTTTCCTATCCCAGGGCACTCAAGACTGACAAAAAGGAAGTTGTTCCCCAGGGATATATGATTTTTTTCAGCCATTTCCATGGGGTTTGGACCTGCAGGATGCTGTCACACTCAGCTCCCGTGAGCGTGGGTGGGAACCGAGGGCTGGTGACCCCAGAAGCCAGCAGCATGCTAGGGGCTGTGCATTAGTCACCAAGGGGGTTCCCACCTCTGCGCTGCCCTCACCTCGCATTTATGTTGAAATGATGATTGAGAAGGGTGTCCCACCCTCGCCGCCGCACAAATAGCGATCGCCTTTCTAATCTGAAGGCAGTGATTCATAGCTCTGCATGGTAATCCTGGGGGTTACCACTCAGTTTAAAAATAGCCATGCTGCCACACCTGCAGACACTTACCTAGAAGTGAAGGCAGTCAAATAGCTTCCTTGTTGTCTCTCCTGGAAACGAGTGATATTTGCAATTGGAATTAGAAATGTATTTTTATTGCTCACAGCCATTGGGCAAAACCAGTCAGAAACAGCTGCTTAACAAAATAAGAACACAATCTCTTGAAAAAGAGCATTAGGCTGGCCCCTTTTGTGGGACATCGTCGCGCTGCATTTGCAAAGTGGTATCTGGCTGGTGGTTTCACTGGCAGACGGCCAAATGAGAGGGATTTTGAGGATGCATTTAGGTCGTCCTCCCAAAGCCATCAAGAGATGTTTTAATCTTAGATTGACTCACATGAGGGGTAGAGGAGGAGACAAGAGAACAGCCTGACTAAACTATTTCTTGCAGAAATAGCCTTAAACCAGTTTTCTCAATACAGCATCATTCCAACTCAAGTACAAAAATCCTAATGATTTTTAAAATGGTTGGATGACAGGGAAACCAAGATTCTCTGTCTTGATTGACGCTATAATAAAGAGCTCTTTTACTACTACACAACCTTGTTTACTTTCTAAATGGAAGTGTTCTCGCTATACCTGTCTCTGGAGGAAGCCTGCAAAGGACCTGATACCATCACCCTGCTTCATGTACTCATGTAGCAGCCAGAGAAAACAGCCCCCCAAAGGGCCAAGGGCTGTGCATTTGTAGTGCCAGCAGACACCTCTCTTGTTTACCAGGGCAGCAGTCTTGAAATCAAGGTCAAACATTTTAAATTCAGTCCCTGGGGCACTATATTCAGCTCATGCTTCACTAGGCCTGTGCTGAGTTTTGCACGAAGAGGAGTAGCTAAGCAGTATCTCTTTGCAGACAGCAGCATTCTGTCCCAACGTAGTGACAGGCCAGCAAGGTCAACAACAGACTTCTATTAAAATGCCCTGTATTTTGTGATAAGCATATGCATAAATTGGTTAGGAGATGTGTACTTGTACATCTGAGATGCAGTGAGGGGATTCATTCTTGTCTCTATTTAAACTAAAAGAGTTTTACCTCCTGGGAAAACTTGCCCTAGCGTGTTCTGTGCCGAGTGCTGTGGATATAGGATGGGCAAACACCTTTCCCACCCTCAGTGCAGATTTCCACTTCCAGTTGGTTGGATGGATTCAAATGATGTTTGAAATTTTTTTATCAAAAAGAATTTAATGGAATATGACTTCAAAATTTTTTTCCTAAGGAAAAGCTTCTGTAAAGCCAAACACTAAAGAACATCTGCACAGGAGAGACATGTTGAGGAAAAAAAAAATCCATATTTGTTCATTTCTTTCACAAGCTTTTTGCAGGAAAATGCTGGTTTCTGACGGGGCTATGAGATACTCTGTCTTGCATGTGCTACTTCACATGATTATATTACAGGTCGAGTCTTTTCTGCAAGATGTGCCAGGGCAGTGCTAGGGTGACACAGTACTTACTCCTTCAGCCTAAAGGGCAGACTTCAATGCTGGAGCCTCCAGCTCTGCAAAGTACTGAACACGTTTTCACCACGTGTGTCTATGTAGCAGAACACTTAAAAGCTAAATGAACATATAAAAGCTAAATGAACCTAAATAAATATATTTTGCTATATAGGAATGGATTTCTTGTTATGTGGTTCAATGCTTTGATGAACTACACTCTTGGGATTCAAGACCTGAGATTTAATGCTCAGTTTGGTATATGATGGGAGCCAGTACTTGTGCATGCTGAATGAAAAATGTTAGTTTATTATGAACTAGACTTTGCATTTTGGTAATTATTTCTTGAGCTTGGCGCTATATATATGCTTTTACACTGCATATTGGCTTCAGAACAACTTGATTCAGTTTGCTTTTGTATGGAAAAAAACGGTATCATTTCAACACAGCATAAGCTGGATGTATTTGTTCTTAGGATGGAGCTTCTGCAATTTTCCTGGCAGCACAAGGAGGCTATCTGGATGTCATCCGACTGTTGCTTTCTTCAGGAGCAAAGGTTAACCAGCCACGGCAGGTGAGCTCAACATTTCAGGGAAGAGCTGGGGGGGTTTAATTACTAAATTTTACAGTTATGAAAAATTAACACTGGATTAGAGAGATTTCCTACATGTTAAACTAACTGAGGGATACGTAAGCGTACACGAGGAACACAGACGTATATAAAAGCTCTCTTGGTTTCCTAAAAAGGATTTCTTAATTGCACAGCTGTTTCATGACTCTAAAATCAGTGCTTAAACAGCACATTTAGATGCTGCTTTGAGTAGGCAGGTGTGGGAGTTGCGAAGCTAGCTTTCCTCCTGGCACTTAGAAATGTCTGGGTAGAGATAGGGCTTCCCAGGAATCTTTGCCTGCTTTGAGAGGGCCTCCCCTGTGGTCTGCTGAAAGCCTGCAGGCAAGGTAGCTGTCTTGGGTCTTCACTGCACATTTTAAATTGATGGGCTAAGGTCCTGTCCTTGCAGTCAGTCATGTATGGCTGCCAGGTGGCTGTGATCACTGACTGCAGCAAGGAAAAAATCAGCACGCGGGAGCAAATGAATGTGAAAACTGTAATAACGGCAGACAACGTGGCATGTGACAGGCTTTGCCAGGTATTTTGCGTATTTCCTTTCATCTAGCCCCAAAAAACTGCCAAATCATAGCCTGGCAGCAGAGATTGATCTATATGACTTCTGCTGCATCTGTAGATCTGCATAGCCTCCCTGCTGCTCCTGTGATGTAAGGAAATTGGATTAGCGTTTTATGTGCTGAAACTAAAGTAATTTTCCTGCTGCCTCTTCCCCCACCTCTCCAGCACCAGATCTGTGCTGGCAGCTGCTCCCTGGACTGATGCTTTAGTTGCTCCTAGGCTACCTCCACACCATCTCCCAAGATCAAGATTAAGAAATGTTGTTAAAAGCTGTTAACTAATGCAGTCTAAAAGATCAGTGTAGAAGGATAGACCAAAGTACGCCTTAATGCCCTTTGAGTGGGCCGAAATAAAGTTGGGGAGCCTCAGATTTAGCTCCACCGTGTTGCCATAAAAACTGCGTTCTGCTAACCATAATTATAATGCCCCAGCTAATTCTTTCTGACAATATTTTTTTAGCTTTCTAATCCAATTTCTACAACACAATGTTTCACGAGGCATTTTTAAATCTTAGTTGAGGCAAAGACTTTACTCTGTATGAATGTTCCTCCTGGCTCTGTTTCATCTCCGGCAGGATGGGCTTACTTTGCTTCAGGGTACCTCCGATCCCTGCTAAGATTATGCCTGGATAAGTCCGTGGCATTTGTATTTGGGCCCACCGTAATCCGAAACATTTCCTTAACAAATGGAACATTTTTACTGTTTAATTAGTAAAGTAATGGTTGGATGGACTTCAATCTCTTTCTTACTAACAAACAAATTTGTACTTTGTTCAAAGGTGGCATGTTGGTCAGGAGGAATGTAGCTCTAGATGGGGCAGTTTCGATGTCAGATGACTCTTTCTGTCACTTACAAACTACATTGCGCTCACTGCTGTAGGAAACTTTTCTAAGCAATGTAACATTGGATATAGAGCTGCAGAGTGCCAGGTGTGAGTTCATGCTTCTTCCTTATGGTGTCCAGGTTTTCCTCTCTACCTTGTGAATTTGGGGGCTTAATTCATGCGCCTGAGTGTGTGCATTGCCTTGTATGCCTCCTCCTGCTGCTGTAGTGGGTACCAGTTCCTCTTTGGTCTCGTGCCCCATCTCCCAGTCCCACAGGGATGCTCCTGACACCATAGAGCATCTCGGATGGTGTTGGCTGTCTGTGTGCAGGCCCTCCAGCTCAGCTCTCACAAGACCAAATAGTGAAGATTCCTGGCGAGTTTCTTCCCTGGCAATGACATTTCCCTTGGATTTTAGCTGCCTTCTATTCGTTCTGACATTTTGGAGCTGGGCAGGAATTCTTTTGTCATCTTTTTGTCTAGACAGAGCTCGGGTCACTGTCTGAACCTTGGTTTGGGAGATGTTTCTTTGCTTCTCCAACTCAACAACAAAGCAAGAAGATTATTTGCCAATGAATTTTACACTCTGTTTTGGCAGCCTGTGTCCCAGCAGGCTTTAGTCTGACTGGCTAAGCAGATTCAAAGTACTCTGAAAATTAATGTTGTTTTCTTAACACATGACAGATAATTACACATACATGTAAGCCAGTAAACCTATATAGAGCGTAGACTTCAGGCAAGCAAGCAATTTGTTATTAGCAAGAATTCAGCTGGTGTAGTGGTGCAAGTGGAGTGATGGGCAGAACAGTGGCGGAGATGAGGCCGAGTAGCCTGGGAGTAGGGGCTCTCTGGAAGTCCTTACTGGGAATTTGAGGGGCATTTCACCTCCCACCCTAATCTGGCCCTTTCTAAAACTCCAAGCCACAAGCAAAAGTTGAGGTTCAAAGCTGCAAAGCAAAAGTCATTAGTTAACGGGTAAGAGAAAGAGCATCAGAAATTTTGGTCAGAGTATGTTTGGAACTGCTGGCTGCAGGCTAAAATGAGATGTAGTCCTTATATACTAGCTTGTAATCAAATACAGAAATAAGCACAGCTTAAAAACACATGGCATATTTAACATTGTTCTAGGAACATAATGGTCTGCAGGCTGCTGGGTGGGCAGAGGGACAGGGAAAGGAAAGTAGCTTTTGAACTGCATCTTTCCCTGTTCTCCCTTTCTTCCTGACTCGTCTCCAAGCCTTAATATCTTTTTACACAGGAATTCTTATGTGGCCTCTTAGTACATATGTAATATCTCTTTTGCACCATACACCAACATGAAAATGGACAGAAATCTCATCTATTCCATATAAATATTATATGTGTTTGCATAAACCTGCATGTTAGATGCTGTTTGATTAAGAGAGAGAAGCTGACAATAGTCAATGTGAGGCCACCATCAACTTCTTCATCTTTCTTCTCTTCAGGCTAAGTCCTCCAAGACAGTCACTCTTTCTCACAATGTATTTTTGCCTCTAGAATCATAGAATCACTGAGGTTGGAAGGGACCTTTAAGATCATCAAGTCCAACCATTAACCTACCCTGACAAAACCACTTCTAAACCATGTCCCTAAGTACCACATCTACCCTTTTTTTAAACACCTTCAGGGACGGTGAATCCACCACCTCCCTGGGAAGCCTATTCCAATGTTTAATAACTCTTTCAGTGAAAAAAAATTTCCTAATATCCAATCTAAACCTCGCCTGGCATAACTTGAACCCATTTCCTCTCATCCTATCACTTTTCACCAGGGAGAAGAGGTCAGCCCCCACCTCTCTACAACCTCATTTCAGGTAGTTGTAGAGAGCGACAAGGTCTCCCCTCAGCCTCCTCTTCTCCAGGCTAAACAACCCCAGTTCCCCCAGTCATTCCTCATAAGACTTGTCCTCCAGACCCTTCACCAGCTTCATTGCCGTTCTCTGGATACGCTCCAACACCTCAATGTCCTTCTTGTAGTGAGGGGCCCAAAACTAGCCTATAACTGAGATACTGAGTCTAAAAGCATATTGTTAAGGACTGTTAATGGTAGCAGTGACGTTACCCAACATTTGTATTTCCTTCTGCTCCTTTGCATCTATACCTGAAAATAAGAGTTGTTCTTACAAACTTCACTGTGAGTAAAAGAAAGCTGCTGTGTTCCCAGTGCTGAGCTTGTGCTTGCATTTCTTGTGTAAAAAGAAGCTTGGATTTGCATAGCATTGGTTCTTCATGCAGATTAAATTGCATAGGCTGCTCTCAGATATTTTCCAAGTCTTACAGGCTTTTTCAGTGCCCCTTTTGCTATTTTCTAGAGCCCTCTGGTGGGAGGAGATTAGAAAAAATATGAAGTGTCAACTTGCTGGTAGGGAAAACACTAGAAATTGGAGAGGGACAGTTTTTGCCATCACGCTAACATCATATACACAAAAGAGCCTTTGTTATTTTTGAATCACAAAGAACACTCATTGTATTAACAGGATATATACTAGAATGAGGTCAGTCACTAATTTCAATGAGTTAATTTATGGAGAAATGATACAAGAGTGGGTAGAGATCCTGTTCCTCACCATTTGAGAAGACGGAAGATGTCAGGGTGTGTGTTTGCTCTTCCTCAGAATCAGAAAAAGGGAAGCCCAGAATATTATATCAAAGGAAGAAATAACTTTTCTGTTTCTTCTAATGGATTAAGTCACTAGCCCATAGAAAGCAGAGAACTGGTTCAACAACAGATTTTTTGGATTGTGTGAGAAAGTCATATGAATCTTCTCAGTTGGCACAGAGGAGAAGGATTGCTTCTTTGATCAAGGTGGAAACATCTTATTTAAAGTAAAAAGTTTCCTTCTGAAACTTCTCATTAAGGCTCTTTCGGAAGCCCCAGTGTATTTTGTCTTCCTTTTTCCTGCCAAATCTTCAGGCTGCTGAGGGTGGCGAGGGTAACTGGCAAGCAGTGAAGGCAGAAGCAGGCACCCTGCTATGTAAGGGCTCACTTTTATGTTAAAAAGTCCATAGAGGCAAAGCCTTTTGTGAAAGGCCCACAAGAATCAGTTTGGCACCACATAACTGCTGGAGTCCTCCTGTAGTCTGAAGAATCAGGCCATTTAGAAGCAAAAGGAGGAAAAGACACAAAACTAAATTCTAATTGCGTCAAGAAATACTTTAAGTGCTTCAACTCACCTTTGCCTTTGGGATGGAAATCCATCACTGATTATACTGAATGTGCATTTTATTTTCTGAGATTTTCTGCTCAAATAATGATTGAATAGGACAATTTTTCCGAATCAGATTGTTTCACGCTGGATTCCTTGAAAATTGCCTTGTTTTCTAGCTGAGTTCTTGAAGATAAAATTTGTGAAATAATTACCATCACTATAAGGCAAGATGTTTTTGCCAGATTCCCTGAGGGTGGATAATGTAACTTAACATTGAAAGTTGGTGATCATCTTGCATTGCTCTTTAGCTTCTCTAACAACTTCCACTCCACATGTAGAGACCCAGCTGCAGAATCTGTCCATGCATCCTGAGATTTACCTGTATTTTCTGTCACATCTAGCCACCTACAGTTCAAAATACACAGGATACCTTTGGCCTTTACATTTCAAACTTCCCTATGTATTTTAGACACGGCTGGTAAGCCAGAGAGGGCTTTAACTGTTCGCAGAGCAAAGCACATTTCAGGCCAACGATGCAAGAGAAAGCAGCTAAGGGTGGCTCTGCTCCACAACTGGAACGGTTCTGACTTGATACACCAAGCTCCCATGTGCTTTTGGAAGCGACTCTGCATATGTCTATCTGCGATGCAAAACTTGAACAAGAAATTGAAGTACGTCCATTCCAGTAGGTAGACTTGGGCGGTAAAATACCAGGGAGCACAGAATCTGGAAGTGAAACCTTTAGCAGTCTTACTTTGTTTGCAGGATGGGACGGCTCCCTTGTGGATTGCATCACAGATGGGTCACAGCGAAGTGGTGCGAGTAATGCTGCTCCGGGGAGCTGAGCGAGATGCCGCACGGGACGTGAGTAGCACTTCTTCCTGCGCTCTGTCTGTAGCCGGACACCTCCTAGGGTTATTTGAGGCTGCAAGGCTGCCTGAGTGGAGGCCCAGCGTCCCCAGAGTCCAGGTTGTAAAGTCCCACCGTGGACTCCCATTTTCCCGTTGTGTCTGGGACAGCCTTCTGGAGGGACCTTCTGGAATAAGGGAATGGAAATGTCCATATAAATGAGAGTCAAAGATGATATATGGTGTCACGGGTTCACTTTACCCTGAAGTTTTCACCTGCCAGAGGAACAATCCTCCAAATGCCCTAAAATCAGCAGCGTATGTGGAGGTGCCTCCTCAAGGACGTGGGCAGAGAAGACCCTCCTCTCAGAGGTGTGGGGGACAGCTGGCGTTTCCCTCCAGCCGAGGGGAACGCAGGTAAAGCATTGGTAATAACTGAACTGACCTTCCTCTCTGTTTTAAAGGACGGTACGACTGCTTTACTGAAGGCTGCCATTAAAGGGTACAACAATGTGATAGAAGAGCTGCTGAAATTCTCTCCCACGCTGGGCCTGCTGAAGGTTAGTAGTGAAACACAGATTTTTAGACAGAAACTCAAGAAAGCAAAGGGTCTGATGAAAGATCTGACGTTTATGACTATGCCAGTGGAAGTCAATAACGAGCTTGAGCCCAAAAAAGTAAAGAGAAAAATGAAATTATCTTATTTAGCCTTTAATGCCACACACAAATTAATCTGCTCAAACGAAACTGTGAATTTTATTTTTGGAGTGAGGAAGCACATTGTTTCATAGAAGGAATTCTCCTGCTTTTTGTCATCTGATGTTATTTCTACAGTAAATGGATTGCTCTCAGTGGTGCCATTTTTAGGATTATACCATGCCCTTTATAGCATTTAGTCAGCAAAATGGTATGCTAAGAGATCTGTTGTGAGCATATTCTCTACTTGATTTTGTTTTCCTCTGAATTCAGAAAGTGATTTGAAAAATAACAGATATTTGGAAGATGCTTTTCAATAGCTGATCTAATTTTATGTGCCTATAAATCACATACTTTGATAGCTTCTGTGCACGCAACTAACTGGCAATTTTGATGTACTTGAAAATCCAGGTGGCATTAACTTAGTTGTTAATTACAAGTATGAGATAGCTTCCACACTTATTTGAACTGTCAGTTTGCAGCCACAAACAAAAGGCCAGCCATAAAAAAATCACCACTCAGCTGTCTGACATTGAGATCATTAATCATCAGAGAAAGATAAAATGCACAGATGGTTTCTGTTACTGCTTATGCTTCTATTTCACTTGCTAATGGCTGATTTTGCCAGGCAGAAGCATGTGCTGTGTTCATTCCACCTCTAATCTATTGACAAGGGTAATTTTTAAAAGGAAATATTGCTGTGGTAAAGTGAACTTGACTCTCATGTTTATTAAAGCATTTAAAATAACCTCCTTCATAGCCCACTAGCCTGCCAGCACCCTGTCTAAACCAGACCCTGTACCTTTGATAACTCAACCTCTTCTGTGTTATTTCTTTCTTGTTCGTAGGCTTGTTCTTTGCAAACGTTTGTGTTTCACTGCCTTTTGATTTCTTCCTGTGCACAGTACAAACATCTTCATTGGTATTTTCTAGAACGGGACCTCTGCTCTCCACGCGGCCGTCCTGAGTGGCAACGTGAGGACAGTAGCGCTGCTCCTTGAAGCAGGAGCGGACCCGTGCCTGAGGAACAAGGTACGTCCTGGCATGCCGTGCCGGATGAGGGGCAGGTGGGGAGCACCAAGTGGTGGAGCCGTGTGTGCCACATGTGTCGTGGCAGTCCATGTTTCTGCGTGGGTCCATGGTTGCCACTTGATCCTCTCCTGAAGCACCACCGTTCGGTCCATTCGTTTCTGTATACAAGCATCTACAAGGGTGTTAGGCAGTACCACTGGTGGTGCCAGTAGTTGTGGAGTTACATCGATCTGAGACTAACCAAGCCATGCACTCACTCAGGCACCACAGGTTAAATCATTAACTATAGCTAGTCATGGGCTAGCGAGGTTGCATTTTAGGGAAATAGTAGTCCGTTACTTGTTTTGATAAGTTGTAAGTTATATTTGTGTCTCAGGTGAGAAATATGCAAGGAAGATATTTCAGCAGCAAGAGAAATATACATCTGGTAACTTTGAGGATTCACCGCATCGCTAATGCAAAAAATATCTCAAATTACATGCATGTTTCCGGTATCTTACAATAATATGTTAGTTTATTGAAATAGTTTCATATTAATTTTATGGCAGCAACTTTTCTGCAGAAAACTTGTCTTGTTTTCATTCTGTAAAGTGTTTTACCATTACGTATTTGATCATTTTCATGGAAGTGTGTTCCTCAGAGTTGTGTTTATAAACTCTTTCCTGCTAGTATTTGATATCAAGCTGGGTTTGTTAAGCTGTGAATGAGTGGTCTTGTATTTACTTCTGGTTTATGATTAGGTGAATGAAAGTTTGCAACACAACTAATCCAGCATATACCTTCTAAATGTTTTGGTCATTTACTATAAAATCTGTGCCTGTTATTTCTGTGTCATTCCACTTGATGGCAGCAGAGTTAATGCTCATACTGTAGTTTGTGTTCATAGACATTCCGTTTTGATACTATCATCCAAACAATGTGCAAGATTTTTCTGCTACTGATGGTGATTTACAGCAGAAGAGTGTGCAGTATAAGAAAGTCTGTGGCTGTAACCTCTCCTACTGATTTTTTTTTTTTAAACAACATGCAATTTGGCACAACAGAGTACATTTACAGGACAGAATTACTGATTTTCACAAGTAGCTTCATTATAAATACTTTATGTTACCAAAATTCATAGACTCATAGAATATTTGGGGTTGGAAGGGACCTTTAAAGGTCATCTAGTCCAACCCCCCTGCAATGAGCCGGGACATCTTCAACTCCATCAGGTTACTCAGAGCCCCATCCAACCTCCCCTTGAATGTTTCCAGGGATGGGGCATCTACCACCTCTCTGGGCAACCTGTGCCAGTGTTTCACCACCTTCATTGTAAAAAAATTTCTTCCTTATATCTAGTCTAAATCTACCCTCTTTTAGTTTAAAGCCATAACCCCTTCTGCTGTCGCAACAGGCCCTACTATTGTATTCAATAAATGCAGAAGACCAAATGCTGATGTTCTATTACCAATCCTACAGAATAGCATTTCACAGCAATGAAAGTCTTTCCTTGGATTTTTATGGACTTTGGTACTTAAAGACTTGCCTCATGTCCCACAAAAAATCAGCAGCTATGTTCTCTTTTAATTTTGTGGCAATAGCATAGGGAGCCCAAGGGATACCATTTAGCTTGGATAGCCAGCACAAAATGAGTTGACCACTCAAATCTCATGCTAGGATTATTTGGAAGACTTAAGTGAGATTTGCACACTGTGTGGAAAGGTGACTTCTTAAGATATCTCCAACAGTGGTGGAGACAACACTGGAATAAGCATGTCATTATAATGCCCAGTAGCATCTTCTTTAGGTGCTTTTAAACCATGGCTTGGAAATACTCCTTTATTTTTGCTAACCTGAAGGTTTTTTGTTCCAGGCAAATGAACTGCCAGCAGAACTAACAAAAAATGAACGCATCCTCCGACTCCTCCGTACAAAGGAAAAGCAAAGGAAAAGCTAATGCAGCCCTGTAGCAAATGCAGTTTGATAGAGGTGCACCCTGACCACAGTAGCATGACAGTAAACCTAGGTTGCCTGAGAAGGGCTTGTTGGAACAGTTTGCAGAACTGATTAGCCTCTCCAGTACACGCTCCCTGACTGCACAAGGCCCTTGCCGTGGGGTTGCCATGGGCTAGAGCCTCCGCCTGGCATCGCTGAACACAGAAGGACTGTGACGAGAGCAGGGTTTGGCCTGGGAGCTGCGTTTGCACTGCAGCCCTGCCTGTACTCCAGGATCCCACCGGTCCCAGCGCTGACATTTGCTCCTCCGCGCCTGCAGTGTACGCATCCCCGCACGTGCAAGGGCTCCCGCCGTTTCAGACACGTGTCCTCGTACTGGCATGGCCACACACCTGTAACGGGTCCCTTGGGGTGCCCACGTGGGTTGGGAGCAGTCAGCCCTTGTGACAAAGGATGCTCAGATCCCACAGCTGTTTGGATGCAATTGGTCCTGGAGCAGCCTCATGGTGCTGCTGGCCTCCCTTTGCTGGAAGAGCTAGCTCAGACCATTCCTCTCTACCTCCAAGTGCCACGTGGGGCTAGAGGTGATATCCCACCTGCGACATCCCAACAGGAAATATCTCCTGCCAGCCCAGGGCTTTGGTAACATTTTGACTGCTACATGAAGCTCCATAAAAGTGATCCAGAGTGTTAAAAATTATGCCAAAAGCTACCAACTAAACAATAAGCAAGGAGATGTCCTCCTCAGATGTAGCATCTTTGTCTGTCAGTCTGTCCAGCAACAGAAACACAGCGGAGCAGTTGGCAGCATTTTGCAGTGCATATGCAGCACTATGGGGATCCATCCCTAACCCTACAGTCTATGTACGTGCATTTTTGTGGGTAGGGGAGGACCGGTTACTGAGCAAACCAACCAGGGCATATCTCTCACTGGCGCAAGTACATCAGAAATTTAGCTGTCGGGCGCAACAGCGCAGATGCTGTACAAGTGGTACACGTATTTTCTGCACAGGCATATGTGTGACACTGTGGTTTAGTACCCACAGCTACTATGCAATGCACCTCTTCCCCAGGTCTGTGACGCGAGTTAGGGGAGAAGTGCACAGTGTGCAGGTGTTCCAACAGCTGGTGAGGGTGTTGCATGTAGCCACACTCAGACAAGCCCACTAATTAATGCAGGCATGGGAAATGAATGCTCAGCAGCAATTTTTGGCCTTTGTTGTGGTTGAGATGCTTAGACATACTACTAGTGCCTGCGCGGGGAAGGTAGTGCAAATTGTAGATGGTTTGTGAAGAGCTGTGTTTTAACCATGTTGCTGGAAGACGTCCCATTAAAACCCAGTCATTTTTTCTGTATAAACAGTATATACTAAATCCTGTTAGCCACAAACCCATTAGAGATTATTTTATAGTGAGTTGTTTCAACTGAATTGTTGCACTTCTGCTTCAGTGAGTTAAAATCTTTTAGTGAGCTAGCACAAATGAATGTAGTTTACTTAATGCAAATTAGCCATACATATTACCAAATCATAAAGTTATTCTTTTTATGAATAAGTTAGGTAAGAAGTCAGGGTTCTGGTGAAGAGAACAGAAGTGGGCATACCTTTGCTTGCGAGCTGAACTGCTATTCAATTTCTGTTCAGTTTTAGAAAAGAAAGCTTTAAGTTTCCCAACACCACCAGAAAAATCTATTCGTTTAGGTAATTCATGCTGCTGTATTTTTAAATTATAATAATGTTGTGCCTAACAGAAACTTGCAGACAAACTGGTACAGAACCAAAGAATTATACAAGATGCTTAGAAGATGATTGTATCCAGGGCTAAGTTCTGCAAAAGACTGAAAAATACTGAGCATGCAGAAATCTCAAGAGCCTTATTGGGAACTTAAGTTGCACAGCACGTCATGGGACTGGACTCTAACTTCTTCAACAAGCAGCACTGGAGAGGATAGGTTTATTTGGAGCCCCCAGTGGATTGAAGATGAACATATTGTTTCGGAGAATGCTAGAGGGACTCTAGGCAGCCTGGCCTCAATATTGATCTTTCTCCCTAAAGTTTCTTCGGATCAACAGCTAGGAAGAGCCACGTTCTTAAGACGAAAAGTCCTTTCCCAGTTGTAAAGGAGGAGGATAATCATTAGAAGGCCTTCAGTAGTCATCATGGATGAGCAATAAATACACTTAACATCAGACAGGCTGTAATGATCAAGCAGTCTTCCTGAAAACTGTGGAAGCATTCACTGTTGGTGAGGATCTCCTATTTTTTCCTGACAGCAGAGCATAGGAGAGAGGACAGGGCAAGCCAACAGTGGTCCTGTGACAGCTGAAGTAAGCAAGTGGCCAGTATCTGCAGGTGACCTCTCCTTTCTGGTAGGTGTATTTTCTTGTGAGAGTGGTCTCATCCCAAAGGGGGCAGCTACTCAGCAAAAAGCTGCTTCTTGAACTTTGCCTGTCCATGGGAAGATGCATGTCTGCTCCCCACTGTTTAGAGTAGGACTTTCCAAGTTATGCGTCCAGCTGCCTCTGTGCCTGGCCACCACAGCCAGGGCTCTTGTGCAACAAGAAAAGAACACATGGGATGCTGCGTTCCATACAGAGCATCTGCTGACCACCTTCTGAGAGGATGCAGTTACCAGGTCCTCTTTTTTTGAGCGATATTGGACTATAACTGGCTTTTCTCATTTCTAAACAAAATTTGAAATGTGGGGCTAGTACATGTTGGCAGAAGAGGCTTGTAGCTCCCTCTTTGCTCTCATTAGTGCTGGCTGATATGGCACACGTCTGTGGGGGGCTCCGTGGTGGAGAACTGGCACTGAAGTCTTTCTCTGCCCCATCCAGGCTGAAGTTCAATCTAGCTTCAGCAAAGACACTTCAGCCAACACGGGATTTTTAGGCATGGAAGCCTTCCCGTTGGGAGTATCTGTTTTATCTCGGAGCCTTTGGAGAGAGGGCTGGGTTTAGTTTTGGGTTCCCTGTAACCAAAAGGTGCTTATTCTGCCTGTAGATGGCGTTGAAAGTTGCAATATCGTTTCTCACCATGCAATTAACCTTTTCACAAAGAAACCTTAATAATTCTTAGTGTTTCTGTAGCTGCTGTTATCTTTAAAGTGCTCAGTAAATACTGCTGTGGTTTGTTTGTTGTTCTAAAAGGCAAACCTGCTTTCCCTTTGTGGCTGAAGTGATTCACTAATATTGACAGTAGTTCTTTGCATAGTTGCCGTGCCTTTTGTGCAAGGCTTTCAAAGTGGTCTGTGGACACTATTACCTTTGTAAGTTCCAAAATGCATTGCTGGGGGAGGCAGGGAAATAGATTATTTCATTCACACGCCAGTGAAATGCAGCAGCTGTTCACCAGTTCATGTCAATAGACAAGGGTAAATTTAGACTAGAAATTAAGGGGCACCAAATCCATTTCATAGATGTCAGGGTGAAGGTAGGTACCATACAATGACGTGAACTAGAACAGGATAACAGGCCAAATTTTTTTTGTGTGTTGGCTTTTGGGGTTTCTTTTCCCCCAAAAGTGTCATATATATATGTATATATATATATATATCTCCATCTTACACCCCCAAAAGATCTGCTCCACTAGCACACTGCTTTTAGGCTTGCCCCTCTGCGCATTCAGATCACGGGGCCCAACTTGCTGTCCTCTCCACCTGGGATTTCTGCAGGTGCTATAGCCTGGTGACTTCCTATCAGCTGCAAGTGAGTACAAAGGATATGCAACCAAGAACAGGCTACACCAATGAGTCAAGGAAAAGTATAGGGCATCTTTCTTTTATTTCACTAGTATCAAGCCATTGTAGGATGGGGATGAGCACAAGGAAAGGCCCATGGAGTATAGAGAGAAGTGGTATCCCATCAGTGACATCATAATGGTGTAGCCTCAGAGGTCTCAAACACATGGAGCTCTTCATTTAAGATGCTCTCTGCAGTGCACTGTGCAGGGACATCTATTTAACAATGATACAAAAGGCAATGTTGTACCTCCTGACTTGCACATGCCGTTCTTCCCTTGGAGCAAAACCATCTCACTATTGATCCACCCACCTTTGTTTAGTTTAGAACAGCTGAGACGATTATACCACCACATCAAACACCTGCAGGTCATATTTAATGCACTTTAACAACAACTATTATTTACCTCAGAGTCAGAGCCTAATTGCAAGAATAATTCACGCTCTTTATTCAGCCAGTCATGGTGACTATTGGGAAATCTAAAAGTAAACTAAATCTTGTTTTGTCTGAGAAATTTCAGAATTGTTGTACAGAAAATGAGGTAGCACAAACCCTGGGCCATTTGTACTTCACTTAACATGAACACTGAACAGACATGAAACACTGCCTTTGTCTGGAACCCTTGAGTCAGCGGTGTTAAAATGTTGTTAGTTATGAGTCCAAACAGAGATTATACACAAGGCTCTTTTTTCCAGCAACAGAATATTGAACTGCACACATGGGACTAAATGAAGTTGGGCCTTCTCACAGCAGCTCTGCATTTGGTCCTTGGGAACATCACAATAGTTTCATACTTTTCTCAATTCCAGTTTGTTTTGACCTGCCCTTTTATGCATTTGATAAAACCTATATACATTTATGTAACTCTGTGTAAGACTAACATTCTGCAACAGGAATGTTGCTTTGCTAAGACACAGTTTTCCATACCATCATTTCAATAAAAAATAATATACTACTGGGATTATCTTGTCTGCACACTTCAATATTTCCTTCCTATTTTCTGCATTCTACTCTTTCTCTTTGTAGGATACCAGAATTAACTTCCTATTTACATAAAGACCACTGTTTTATTCCACTTGATTGATTAGACTTTTATTATTTTACAGGTCTTTACAGATGAGATAGCCATCACAAAACAAATAAAGCCAATGCCCTGGCTAGAGAAACAGGAAAACTTAATTTAGCATGACATAACAAGGTTTGTTTCAAAGATCCAGACATCACTGACAGACTCCCCTTGACATTAACATCCATTAGGTCAGATCTGAAGGGAAGATTATAAAAAGCAACTTAGGAACCAAAGGAATAAGACTATACTTTTGTTCAGTTAGTCAAACATGTCTTGGTGGTTCTGTTATTATTCCTAACTGTAAAACTGGCCCTTACACTGATCTGACCTACTTCAGTTTAAAAAAAAAAAAAGCCTATACTTTGCTGGTACGCTTATTATGGTATGCAGTGGATTATGAATGTTATAGAAGAGGAGTGAGTCTACACTGAAAACTGTATTTTTGACCTTGTGTTTGACATCCAAGGCTCTTTGCCTCATTCCTACAATTTTCTATTGTGGTGAGCAACATTTTAAACCATCATCAAAAATTCCTACAGCCAGAACTCGGTAAAGCATCTCCATCTATTCAGAGAGTATCAAGAGAAATTGCTGTAACTTGTTCATGGCCTAAATCACTACAAAGGATGATTTCTGGTAATGGAAAGCTCCTTAATTTTGAACATGAAAGCATAACAAAACAGTGTCAAGAGACTAAAACTAGACAAATTCAAACTTCAAGCTGTGGATTTTCAAGAGTGAGGATAATTATCCATTGAAAAAAATTGCTGAGATGATTCCTTCATCATTTGACTTTAAAAAACAAAAAACAAACAAACAAAAAAACCAACCAACCAAACAACAACAAACAAAACAAACAAACAAACAAACAAACAAAAAAAACAAATTACTTTTCATTCTGAAAGATGTGTTTCACCTGAAACATTTTGTGTTTGACTCAGAAATTACTAGACAAAATTATGTGATACGCAGGAACTAACATTATGTGATCATAATAGTCTCCTTGATCTTAAAATATATGAATCAATACCGTTTTTGCTTTATTTCCTCAGTGATTTAAAGAGATGCTAACTCTCATGAGATCAATAACAAGACCATATGCCTAGCAACTGTGACTGTAGCTGCACTGCAAAATGAAATATGAGACACATACCTAAGATGTCTCTAAAAAATCCATTTCGCTCTCACAATGTTGACAAGGCATTTTAACTGGACTAATACTTTAATGTCCTGCTTTTAACGCCGAGTCAGTTCATTCAGAGCTGGCACATGGGTTGTGTAGTGCTGCACCTTGCCAGGGAGCAGTGATCAGCAGAGCAATCTGGGATGTGCCAGTGGGGAACACAGCTAAGTCAGGAAGGAACAAGGGACGCGACTTTTTGTTATGGCAAATGTTTCACTGGCTTGGATGCGCAGATGGAGCATGACACTAACCTACAACACAGACCTGAAGCAGACTGCAATTTTGTAAGTACTGCACAGATGTGTTCTTGGGTGGTATACATGTATACGTGTATGCCTACATATTTTGTGTCCAGCATATGGGTATGGGCTCCTATAATCACCTTGGAAAAGTGATACCAGAACCTTCTGGTCTGCTTGTCCCACTATATCGCATGAAAGGGCAGAAGAACTATTCCACTTTCTGAGGACTCCAAGAACAGTCTCTCCAGGCACTCCCTTGGCCATGCTACTGCAGTGGACCATACTCAGTGGGGTAAACTGTTATAAAACTGACAAAATGTCTTCCAGTCCAGCCATAAACAGCCTGTTCCTCAGGTGAAGTGTGGCTCATAAACCCGTCTCCTGTTCCTCCTGCCAAGTCAGATTTCGGTAGCCCTGAGGGACTCCCCTCTGAGAGTTCTGCCCGTATTTTCCACTTTGACAGCAAATCCTGAATTACGCACCAAGGGGCAGCATGGTGCTCACGGGGACTCAGTAAACCCATGTTAATGCAAACCAGGAGCCATACACAGCCATTAATAGGTCAAACCTTGAATTTGTTAGCATATCAGTGCTTATGCACAGTATCTGGCACAAGTACACACTGCACCTATTTGCTCACAGCAACAAGCGCAGCTTGTCTCCAGAGTCTGCTGCAATAATAAGCTGCATTTCTACAGTGTTTTCCTTCAACAGCTCACTGGTTGACACCTGGTTTTGGAGTTCTTAGGCCACATGTTACCATACAACTGGCATGAGTTTACAGAAGAAGAAGTTGCACTGGAGAGGTTGGGACCTCCCCAGATCATCCAGCAAGTTTGTAGCAAAACTGGAGCAAACTTTGAAGTTCAAGTCCCAAGCTTTTGCTATTAGGCAATGAATAACTTTGCCTCATTGTAATAAAAATTAACAAGTTTCAACGGCTTCAATGATAAATGCAGAAAGGATGGGATCTTAAAGAGTAACTATAGGACTTTCTAAGATTAGATAGGGACACACTGGCACAGGTTGGTAGAGCAGCCATCAAAATACACTAGGGCAGATACAAAGATGAAAAGATAAAAAGGCTTGATTCAGCATCACCTGACATACTACGCATATACTTAAGTGAGTACTGGCAGCATCAGGCAGATTGCCGTCAGCCCCCTCAGTCTGATTTGATCCCACGTGGGAAGTCTGAAGCAAAGAGCATCTGACCAAAGTAATGGGTACGTCGAGGCGGGTATAATTAAAAGGCGAGCAGGCCGCCACAGGCGAGGAAGGCTGACAAATGGGAGCTGATGAAAAGCATACGATTTGCTTACAAAACCAAATAGGAAACACCAGCTTTGTCTAGTGCAAGTATTATTCTGGTTTAGCTGGAAAAACAGTCTTGGAACAAGTTGTAGTGGCTTGGGGCTGGCTCTACAAAAAAACGGAGGTGTGAGAAACTGAATGAAACTTCTCACCCACTTGTTGCAGCTTGTCTTCACACAGATTGCAAGATGTCCAAGGAGAATATCCTGCTTTCCCATGTGCTTGTGCATGGTGTTGCTTAACGTAGCTCCCACTTTTTGCAAGTGCTTCTGGATGCTATTGCAATAGAAATAATAAAGGCTCATAATAAATTATGGAGAATAAACAGCGATGGACATTTTAATTGATTTGCTGCAAAGCAATCACGTACTGTGTTTCCATTTCTACGTGCAAGTAATTCTTCAGATTGCCATCTAGAAATTGCAAGGTCATTATTACTACTAGGTGCTTGAGTTTCTAGTGGAAGCGGCAACACAGGTTTCATTTCTGCATTGAGCAAAGCAATGGAAACAGAGTGAGGCCCACACCTCTGAAAGCAACATTCAGGGCTTTCCATCAAAGATGTAGAACAGAACAAAGCAGGCAGCTATTTTACACGAGCTTCCCAGCAGGCACCTTTACACCATTCGGTGTATCCATTGAGGGAAAGAACTCATTTGATCCTAATGGACAATTAAAGGACTTGTTTGGTGTGATAGAGGCAACAAGTGACACCTTACATTGTGAATTAATATTGGCCTCTTCTTCCAGGCAGCAAAATTTTTGTCTGTGTTGCTGCAAACCAGAATAAGTATTCCCCATTAGCCTTCCAAGCGGACAGTTCCTAACAGCTATGCATAATCCTGTGTTTAAAAGGAAACCTTATAATACAACTTGATAAATATCCTTCAGTGAGAGCAGCTGGGGGTAGGGACGATCTCTTTTGGGCCATGTGTACCACAGACAAGGCAATGAGCTGTTGGCAGCATTGATCTGGGTTAACTAGTCAGGGCTACTTTTTCCCTGCCTGGAAGGAAAGAGATAACTTTAAGATGACCCAGTCAACGGTGCCAACTTTATCATCGTTAACACTCACACAACTGCACTTAAATGCCTGGGAGCTGCTAGGGATAGCTCAGCATCCTCACCCCCTGAATATGGCATGTGGCCACCATGAAGTCCGGAGGCTGCAGCAGGACTGAAGGAGTAGCCTGCTCTGGTTTGCTGACTGCCAGTGTACAGAGGAGACGTAAACCCAGATGTATGTTTGGGTTTCTGCATCTGCCATTATGCAAGACTTCAGAAGTCTGTAAGACCAAAGATAGGCTTAACCTGATTAGTGTTTGTTAATCAGTCTTCACACCTATACCACTTCACTTTAGCTTGTGAGTGCAAAAAGGCAAGCGCTCTCTGAGGGATTGCACTGGAATAACAGTGTGAATTTAGACGGCTATCTTGAGATAGACATCCATCAGAGATTTAGATAGATATTAAAATACTACCTCTTCTCTCTGTTTATACTGTAGGTGGTAGACAAGTGTGATATTATGGACTTAAGAGTTTCTGGTGGAAGTTGTCACTGCAATAGATTCCCTTTTGCTTGTTTCACAACATTATACATTGGTTCTCTCTCACCTGTGATTCCTAAATAACTTCTCTATGTAACTCATTCAGAAAGGAAAAGCCATTTCTGTTTAGTCAGTTTTGCTATCCTTCACCTTTTTCACAAGCACTGAAACAAGGTTCTTGTATTTTTTTAACCTGTAGATACGCAAGCTATGCTCACTGCATCCTCTACTTACGTAGAGTGCCTAGAAAATACGGCGGCAGCTGGGTCCCCTGCTTTTAGGATCACACTGCATAGTGCTGAATAACTTTGTTTTTATTTATGACCTCAAAGTTAAAACACAATATAACTTTAGCTACTCTAGCTTTGTTTAGCACTTGCTAAATGCCAAGTCCAGCACCTGGGATGGAATAACTCCATAGAAAAGTACAAGCCGGACAGCAACTGGGCGGAAAGCAATTTTGCAGAAAAGAACAAGGTGGTTGGGCTGGGCGAGATGCTGAACATGAGTCAGCGGGCTGTATCAGCAAGGGGGCAGACAGTCAATCAAGCATTGGGTTTATTCTTCTCTCTTTGAGACTTGTAAGACCACATCTGGAGTACTATGTCCAGGTTTGGGCTCCCCAGAATAAAAACAAAACAAAACAAAACAAAACACCACAACTGACATACTGGAGCAAGTCCAGTTTACTGCCACCGCGATGGCTGGGGCTGCTGGAGCACATGAGCTGTGTTTGCTCAGCCCTAAGCAGAAAGCGGGCTCTGGGGACACCTTACTGCTCTTGGCAGCTACCAAATGGGAGGTTGTAATGAAGGGGGAGCCACGCTCTTCTCAGGCAGGCACAGTGACAGGACAAGAGGCAACACACTCAAGCTGGAACATGGGAAAAATCTCTTTAGATAGAAGAAAAAAACACTTTACTTTAAGCGTGGCCGAAGAGTGGAACAGTTTGTCCAAAGAGGCTGTGAAATCTGTCCAAAACACAACCGGACAATTCCCGGAGCCACCTGATCTAACCGCATTCTGCTTTCAGTAGAAAGTTGGGACTGCGTGACCCTCCAGGGGGTCCCCGGCCAACACGTTAAGCTATGACGCCAAGACTAGCCCGCATTTTTGTCAGCAGAGGGCAATATCAGATACATTACACGTTTTCTTCCAGCGGCGCAGTGTGCGTTAACCCGCCCGCCCGCCCGCCCAGGCGATGAAGGCGGTGGGGAAATCAGAGAAGGGCGCCCCCCCCCCCCCCCCCGGGAACGCCTCGCACCCCGCCTTCAGCGCGCCTCCCGCCAGCCACGTCCCAAACAAACACACAAAACAAACGGCTCATAAGCAAACAAGCAGCTCCCAAAACAACAGAGGGGCAGAAGCCAATCGGCGCTCCCAAAACTGCTGACTGCAGGACCGGTCAGGCCACCCCCCTGTGAGCCGTTCAGCGGCCCCACCAGCCGCTTCCGCCAGCACCCGCAGCCCCCGGGACCGCCATTTTCTTCTACCCGGCGGCCGGAGCTGCCTCGCTTGGGAGTCCTATTTAACGGCGGCTGCACGGGACGGCGAGGCGAACGCTTGGAAGTCGTGAATTGGTAACTTGGAAGCCAAATTAAGGCGCTTCTGCCAAAGCCAGAATCTTTAATGCGACCTCGACACTTATAAGATACGGGATTAACACTCCCGCGCCCGTTACACAGCTGCTGACCGGCTGCCGCCGCAGCCTCAGCGGCTTTCCCTGCTCTAGAGAGCCACAGCTTCGCTCTGACGCCGGTCCCAGCTGCCCCACCGCCCCCTGGGCAGATCACCGCCACCGCCCCGTGAGGCGCGGGCCCGCCCGTGGCGTGAGGCGCGGCCCCGCCCCACCGCCGGCGGGAGGCGGTGCCCGGGGGCGGGGCGGCGGATGGCGGTTGGCGGTTGGCGGCGGCGCGTGGGCGCGGCTTACCCCCCTCGCCCAATCCCGCCCGCCCGTCCCCCGCCGCTCCTCGAAGGGGCCGGACTGGAACCGGCAGCACCGCCCGGCCTGGCGCGGCAGCGGGGCCCTTCCGGACCTGCGCGGGCGCGGCTGCCCGCCTCTTTCGCTTCCCTCCTCCTCCTCCTCCTCCTCCTGTTCTTCACCGCCTCTCGGTGACTGCGGCCGAGAGCCCTGCCGGCCCCCCGCACCCCTGCCTGCGCCGCCATGGGGAGCCTGCAAGGCAGCCCCGGGCGGGGCGGCCTCGGCCTGCTCGTCTTCCTCTTCCTTCTGCTTCTGTCCCCCGTGCGGGTGAGTCTCTCCCGGGGGAGGCCGGGCCCCCCGGCACCATTGGGAGGAGAGGGAGGGAGCAGCGGGCGTCCGCCGTGAGTGAGCGGGGTCCCCGCCGGGTGTTGCTTCAGGGCGGTGTAGGGGGGGGACGGACCCGCGGTGGCTCCCCGCGCTGCCTGGAGCCGACGGTCTCCCAGGAGGGGAAATGCGCTGAGGGAGGCGGCTGTCCCGTCAGCCGCCAGCTGCGAGTTAAGCCGGTGGGCTTGGGGCGGCGCGAAACTGAAGTGTGGTACCGGCGTGTGCTGCCCTCCGTGGGGCTCTCCCACCCCTTTTCCCCTCACTCCGCGGCTCGGTGGCGGGCGGGACGGCGCGGTGACACAGCAGGCCCGCCTTGCCAGCACCTGCGGCGCGAAAGCGGGGCGTGCTCGGGCTCGGCAAACTTCAACTTCTGCCCAGTCAGTCCCTAGCGCCCTGCTGTTACCGCAGGCAGCGGCGGCAGCTGCCCGGGATGCCGCGTTCCTGTGGTGTGCCCTGGTTATGCAATGCCCGGTGCATGTGAGTAGCCATCCAGTCACATGTTGGTGCAGAGGCTTGCGTGTGTCCTCAGTGTCTGCTTCGGTTTGCTCAAGAGTGTTTTTTATGCTAGGTGACAGCTTGCTGGAAGTAATAGGCTGTGTGTAGCAAGAGCTGCTATTTATTGATGCGCCAATATTAAGACCACGCATTTCCTTAAAATTGAGGACTAGAATAAGTTGGACATCTTGGTACTTTAGGAAAAAATAGTGTAAAACCTTTGCTCCTCTCTTTTCTGTCACCTTTTGTTTATGCTGTAGTCCAAGATAGGAGTGAAATACTCCACATTCCTCTGGACAAACAAGGAGTGTCTTGTAAGCCTTAGTAGTGGCTTGGTGGTTGTGTTTATTTTTTCCTCTCTAATCAACTTGGAAACATACTTTCTAGGTCCGGTTTTATGCTTAACCCTTTTTAAACTCACAAGTTTCTCATTCTGTGTGTGTTCTGAGGTTCTCCTATCCTCTTCAAACAACCTTTAAAGAGTTTGAACAAAAAACTAGGAATTCATTTGTTTACTAAACAATCAGCTTCTCCAGTGATAATAATGACTCATGATCTCCAGGTGGGTATGTAATGGACTCCACACCTTATCAAGACTCTTTTATAATGATCTTGGAGGGTGAGATACCATCTTGTAGTAATGAGGTGTGTTCTAGGCTGGTAAGGAAATTACAAGACGCTTTCCTTTAGGTGATGGAAGGATACTGAGCTAAAGGAACTTGAAACAAGTTCCCCTAAGATGTAGGAGATCCTTGTAGAGGGTGTGGCTTTGTGGTTCACAAGAAGTAAACATTGCAAAATGACTTTAAACGTGCAGGTTTCAGTTTTGTAAGACAGCAAAACTTGGTATTTTTTTTTCCGTTAACTCTTATTTACAGCCTAACACTCCACAAATTGGACCTTGATATCTTTCAAGTTGGTCCTTCAATTAAACTGGTTGCAGAAGAGAAACTTTGTGAAGTTGAACCTGTTTTCTCACTTAAGTATACTGGCAGTCTGATGTTTTTATGCTTTTGGTTGTGTAGTGTATAAACCAAAATGCCATATGTCATGTTTCTTCTTTTTAAAGAAGTCAGTGGACTAGAGTGGCATTTCAGTTTGCAGTCCTTCCATTATGTATGCTTTCACAATGAACTTGAAGTGTTCAGCCTGTATAGGATGCATCTTTCACTCTGAACAGTGCATGGTACAAGACTTGTGCCAGCTAGCCTGTTACTAGTTGATAGTTAACTACCCATTAATGCCATCCAAGAACTATGTTGAAAATCTCTGCTCCTTTAGTCCTATTTCTGAATGTGAACTTACAGGAGGGTGAAGTCTTAAAACTGTTCTTATTCTTTTATGAACATCCTGATGTACTGGATGGCATCTTGTGTGCAGCTGTTTTGGTTGATCCCGGTATAATTATACTAAAACACAGGCTGTCAAATTAGCGGCTAAGCATGGTTGGATACTGGTTTCCTATCAGCAACTGGGATCCCAAGCTGTAGGATATATTTGTTTCTGAAGTCCTATGGGAAGATGTTAATGGCAGGTGCTGCTCTGTTTCAAACTTGCCAAGTGGCCTTCAGTGCAATGTTACCTGACCTTGGGCACAAAGTTATGAAATGCCTGCGTGGAGCAACTTGCTTGGCAGGGATGGCAATGTGGCTTCACAAGATGGTAACCACTTTACTTAAGTTACTTCCTGGAAAATCAGGAGTGACTTGTTCATAGTCTTTCTGGATGGAAAGTGAGGCTGCCACCTTAGAAGGGGAGAGCTGACTGAAGGGGATGGCTGGTAGAACTGAACAGTACTTTGCTGGGTAGTAGACAAAACAATCTAAGTGTTGTGTGTTATTACTCTTCCCCTGCAGGGCATCAGAGGTATTTTTGGTGCAGATGGCCTTAGTTGCAGACAGCTGCTAGTCTGGGGCTCTGTGCTTTCTGATCATGCATGCATGCAGTAAGTGTGTCTTTCCCAATAAATCATTGTCAGCTAACAGCAGCTTGCTCCCCAAGATACAGAACTATTACCATTATTGCACCTTTCTTTTCCTACTTGACCTAGACTTTCCTGTGACAGGTGAAGTGTGCTTGGATAACTCCAGAACTGGGGCTTTCTTTGCCTGACCAGGAGTAGCTAATGATTTTCTGGCTGAAAGGTAACAGTCCATTACCTATGAACAAAGGAACAAGAGGAGCTTGGCAGTCAAAGCTTGTCTCTGAATTGGCTACCTCTGAACATGTTACTGAAAGAGGCAAAGTAAGAGTAAGAAGGAAACTTCACAGGTTTGATTTAGTCTGTGGGCATCCTCTCATAGGGAGGGCTGTGAGGTAATGTGCAACTTCTGGGGCAGATCTGCAAACTTGAGCTGGTCCCCTGTTTTCATAAACCAGTCTTGCTGTTTATTGAGGGTAATGTGGTATTATTTTTCCCTAGAACTCAATTTCTCAAGCTAGTGGGCAATATCAGCTATTAAGTGTGAGGTGGACTAGATACTAACAGGGGTGGTGGGGGGAGGTATGCTGTTTCCTGGAATCTTTCTTCTTGCCCTTCAAGATCCCAGATGTACCATCCTACATGAAGGAAGGGGAAACAGCTGTATCTGATGCTGTTGCCTTTTGCATGCATTAATAATCTTAATTTGGAGAGCCAAACAATGTTCACTTGTCATCTGGTATTTGCAAGACTACAAGTAGTTGCTGTTTCTGTATACAATGTCATCATTGTTCTTTGTCTGCTTAACAGCTACATAATCATTGTTGGTGATGGCTAATGTTGCTGGAAGCATTGAAGATTATTGATTTGTTTCAACATGCAGTTGAAGAAACTCGGACTGAAGTAAATGTGTTTATGATCTGTTGGAACACTAGTTTTATTACAAATAAATGATAATGGCTGAGAACCAGAAAGCTGTAATAGAACCTTTGTAGAATGCTAATAGGCATGAAATGTCCATACTTGCTTGTGTGGAAGTTCTTTATTAGGGTTCCTGGAGCTCTGACCTGAGGTGAAATTTCTCTTCAAACAGAATACGTCTACCAGAAGTAGGAATACACTTCTTCTGGACGCTGGGGATGTACTGAAGGCTAATGTTTGTGTACTGCCTGATAGTTTCTATGCTGTGCTGGGGGCAGGACAGAACAGGCTTAATGTAAGGTTATGTTGCTATTGCTTTGTAAAGTACTTGGGAAAGTCCGATTTTAAATATGGAACATTTAGTAATGTGATATCTAAAAAAATAACAAAAGCAACCCTATTTAAGTCTTATGGAGTATCTTGCTTTGTTTAGAAGGCAGTTGGGTTCAATATAGTGTTCCTCTGTTAATTTAGGGGCTAGGGGGGCTTTTGCCCATTTAAGAAAGGTGATTGTTCACGCAAATCTTAGTGACTCAAAAGTCTGACTCTGCAAGCAGTTAATTGTGACCTATTTACAACCACAGTGACTCATCCCTATCTCTTCCTAGCAGTTTAGGAATGTCCTTCTGAAAGAATGGAAAGAGCAAAGTACTTGTCTTATTCTGTAACTTAATCTAGTTTTTACTAGAGGGTTTTGGTGGGGAAGAACTTCAAGCTAGATCTTATCAGTGGTAGTGGAGTAGTTACATAGTTACTTGTAGTATCCCTGAATACTGTCTGAACCCTAGGGACCAGCCCTCTCGCATATTTTGTGGCTGACTTGGTGATGAGCATGCTATTGACTTGTTAATGTCTGAGAGCTATGTTCCTGACTTTAGGCTGCTGACTTCGAGTGATCTGGTGGTTTTTAGGCTTATTGACTTTGTTCAACCACTGTAAATCAAGGATCACCAAAGCTTATGGATTCAGAGGAAAAAAAAATCGGACTTTTACAGTGAGAATCTGCTAGGTTATGGCATAAATCTTAGGTTGCCTCTGAAATTGAATTCTTGGTGTTAATACTGAAATAGTGTTCAAACTTGGCAGTTCTAGGTCCAAGTGCTCTTCTAGTAGTTCAGAGTAACTGACCTGTTCAGCTTTTCTAAACAGGCTGAAAGTTTGTTTTTTCCATTGTAGGTTTTATCTTTTACTTCAGTAATATGGTTCTAAATTCTTTATTCAAATGACAAGTGTAAACTAACGCTAATCCAAAACACCTCATCTTGCTTCTTGTGTGTTTAACTGAATGATTTTTGGTGCATGACCAAGTGTCATGTGCAAGTAAGTTGCTTTATGCTTTCTCCTGAAAACGATGGCGAAAAGCCTTGTAAGTAAATTCATAGACATAATGCAGCTTGTGTTTTATTTTGTATCTGTGTAGTTAAAACCAAGGAAGTGTTACCTTGAAATACAGATAACGTTTTTAAAACAATAGAACTATCAGTCAGCCTGACATAGCTGAAATTTACTGTAAGCTTTTCTATGTAAGAAGTGCCCTGATAAGTGGTTTGGTTTTTTTGGTGGTGTTTTGGGTTTTTTTTTTGTAACTACTAAAACAAAGTTATACAAAGTTTACAAAGTTACTGTGAACTAGCATTACTAGTTTTACCACACTTTCCACTCTGGAAGAAGCTATGTATTTCTGAAAACAGTAGGTTGATAATTTTGTGGGGTTTAAAAATTGAGAAGTGTTAGATAACAAGACTTAATGAAGCATAGAAAACATTTGGGTTTGTGTTTTGTTGTGGTGTGTTTTTTTTTTTTTTTTTTTTTAGAAAGTGTTCATAGAAAGTATGATTACAAACCATTCTAGACTAAACATGGAAGCCAGCCTGATACCAAATAAATACCTAATTCTGTTCTCACGGGCAGTAGTAAGCTGCTTGAAATTCTTTGCCCTTTTGCAAGAATAACAGTGAATCTGTGCTATCTCTTGAAGAGATGATTAATTCACTTCTAACACCGGTACATCAAACATTAAACAATCTTCTTTCCCCACTAGTAGATTGTTTGCTATTAAAACTGAGGTATGCAGTTGTGAGGAAGCAGAGGTGGAGATAGCAAGATTACATTGTAAATTTCTTCATGCATCAAATTAGTTTCTGTAAATAGTCTCCAAGTTATGAGAATTTCACTTTTTGGTTTATGCTGGTGTAAAACATTCAGTGTTTACAAATGCAATCTTAAGGGGTGGTTTCCAATGTGCATGTAAGAATATGGTGATACTTGGTGATCTGGACGAGTGGTACTTAAAGTGACTTTTGGACCTGGCTTATAGTGAGTAACTTTGAATCGGGCTATGTTGTAGGTTGAGTTAAAGGAAAAACAATTCTAGCAGGTCAGGTAAACAGGTGATGGTTATTTTCCCAGATTTAAAACAAAACAAAACAAAAAAATTACTGATGTACTTTTTGAAGAACTGTCAGTGTTGTTCAGCACAAAAATGGATGTTGTGGAGGCATTGTAATTCTGGGTAGCTCTTGGGTATTATGAATACAGCCTTTCAGGGGCCTCTCTGGTCAGTAAACAATATTATTCATGGTCAAGCACAAAGCGCAGCAGTCTGTCCTTGCAGTGTAAGCATATGGTGTTTTTACAAATGCTAGGTCAAGGTTGTTCAGGAGATGAAAATAGGTAATTTATCTCTCGAACTGTATCATGCAAACTTCTGACCAGAGCTGGCAGAAGTGTAGTAAATGTTTGTGTAGTTTGCTTTCCACTTGCAGCCCAGGTGCATGGGAAGACCTTGGAGCTGTCTTAAAGCTTTTGCTGTAAATAACTTTTGTTATTGCAAGTGTTAATTTTCAGAATAAATACTTTGGTTTAGCATTTCGGATGTCTCACTGTCAGTACCACTGAACAAAAGTACAAGGCGTGCAAGGTGCTATTGTCCTCTTTCAATTTCCTTCCTTTATTTTATGCATGTAATAAATAACTGATTTCTGAATTTTTCAATAGTCCCTTAAATTGAAGCATATTTAAAATGAGATTTGAAGCTTTTTTTTTTACTTAGCACCTTAAGCCTATATAAATGTTGCATGCTTAGGCTTGAAAGTGGTGATGAAGAGCATCCTTTGAGATTGACAATACATGGCATTCTGTGGCAAGTGCAGAGCTGTGATGTTCTGCTTCAGAATTCTCTTTATGCTGCTACTTCCTCAGTTTATCACTGCAAGTGACTGAGTTTGCAAGGATTAAAAGGTGGCAGAAGGAACCGAAATATTGCATATAAGCAATGCACTTCTCTCTATGTACACTGATGCACGTGCTCTAAAGTGACAGTTCAACCCACTAATCATATGCTTTGTCTTGCATGAACAAATTATTTTCTGCATTGCCTTATGTGTGGGGATGCTTTTCAAGTATTGATTTAGGCTTTTCTTAAGTCACTTTTGTATTGGGTCTTAACTATAGTTGGTGCACTTCCTGTTTCTAGGCTAGGCAAGGAAGGGTGGGGTGCTGAGCTGGACATCAGTGGTGATGTGCACAGTGTCAAAACCACATGCTTTTGTTAATGGGTGTTTTAGGCCGTATATGCTGATGTTTAATTGAGCAGGAAGTTATCTAATCTGGATTGTAAATTACTTTTGGAATGGTAGTACATATATTCTACAGTAGCTGAGGAATTTGGCAACTGTTCCTTGCAGTTAATCAGTTATCTTATGTGATTAGGTACTTCCACAACTGTGTGTCTGGTATGGGGAATGTGGAATTGCTTCTGGAGACAAGAGATACAACTGTGCATATAATGGACCACCAATAGCACTACCAGAGGATGGCTATGACTTAATGCAGGTAAGCTTCTTATGGAGGTCTGCTGCTAAAATATAGCTCCCCTACATTTTAGAGTTCTGTCTTGAGTTCTGTTGGACCTGCGCTATGACCTGAAGCTCTCTCGTCCTAACTTGATGAGAAAGTCAGCAGGTTATCTCTGATTTCTCAGGTGCAGCTTGTAGCCCCGACTGTGTGAAGGTAATATACCTCAGTTTCTGTTCAGAGGTATGAAAAGTCTCCAACACGTGATTACAGGCTTTCACAAACATATGATTGCTTCACTTACCTGCATATTTTCCTCACACGTTTGAGCACTCTTTAGTCAGACTGTTCTTTTAGGACTCTTCCAAACTACAATACATTCTGCAGTTATGCACTTCTGATCTCTAAAGGACAAGACTAAACTGTGTTTTCCATCAAATGATCATTCCTGATCTCTTCCTTAAATAGGAAGGCAGTAACTGACACTTTGTCCAAGTTTGCTCCATTTGAATAAGTTCTCTCCTTAGCTGTGCCCAGTGTGAGACCGCATTTCTATATCTGGGCTTTAGCTATCAAAGTGAACAAAACCAAAGTCAAAATAGTGTTTGTGGATTTGATTCACAACATAGGATGATGTTGCCAAACTTGCCTTCTGGCAGATAGTTCAAAGCTTTAACGTGTGAAATAACTATAGAGTTAAACAATGGTTTGGGTAGTGGAAGGTGTGACTTAAATATGTAAGTGAGTTAAGTACTGTTTTGTACTGTTTCTGAAGACTTAATACACAGTTCTTGTATGTTACTATCAGTTATACTTGTATTAAATGCATTTGTCTCTTCAATAAACTGAACATGAAATAGCTCTTCCAGGTAATCAATGATTTTGTGGTTTGTGGCTTGCCTTCTGAGACTTTAGAATCTGATACTATCCAGAAGGTATACTAGAGGATAAGCTGCAGGAATACTTTCAACTTGGATAAACATGTGTTGTTGTCTTACTAATAGACTCTCAAATACTGTTATCTTTCTATATATAGACCCTGGTGACTAAAGATCATCTGAAGGAGCTTTTTAAAAGGAAGTGATGAGTTGAATAAAAGAAGTGATTCTTCTCCCTATTCTCTAAAGAATCTCGTTGGCTAGACTGATTTTTTTTTTTTTTTTTTTTTCTATGCATCTCCCACAGCAACAGCTACTGTCTTCTGAGATATGCAGTAGCAGAATCCATAACTATAAGTTCTGAAGTCTTAAACATGCTTTTTCCTTCCTCTGCCCCTGATCTCAATACTGTTTTTATTTAAGGAACTCTGTCCAGGTTTATTCTTTGGCAATGTTAGCACTTGCTGTGATGTTCGTCAGCTTCAGACTTTGAAAAACAACTTGCAGCTGCCTCTGCAGTTTCTCTCCAGGTATGCTAATGAATGGCAAAACTAGAGCTTTGTAACATAATAAGAAAGCACATTAAGACTCTTCTGTTGAAGTAGACTGCAGAAAACTTGGTAGTTTCATTTAAATGCTTATTGGAGCAAGCTCTTGGAGAGACTTTCTCATCCATATCAGGAGGCTTTAATTTCATGAAACAACTGCTTGTGGTCTGGATTGAGTTAGTTGGTAGAATACACATTACCTTCGTTTGTCTCAAGCTACTGTATTTGTAATGAAGGCTTCAGAAGAGGGTGACATAAAGTACTGTTCAATTTCCGTGTTCTAATAGAAGTCTTCCTGCAAACAGCATTAAAGTTTTCCTTCAAATTCTTCTTGTATTTGCTATTTGAGGTAGGCAATTTCGCTAGGAAGGAATTATGTTGATGCTACTGATGAGTAATAAGCAATTTTAAGCACAAGCTAATATTGTATTGCAAATGAAAAACTTGCAGAATTTAAATACTTTTTTTTCCTGTCACTCTGAGCAGAATGTGTATGCTTGCTGTGTAGGTCAAATCAAATATGCCTTGCATCTTTACCTCTTAATCTGATTGCTGTTCTTTGACTTTCCTACCCAGATGTCCATCGTGTTTTTACAACTTGATAAACCTTTTCTGTGAACTGACTTGCAGTCCCTATCAGTCTGACTTTTTGAATGTTACAAGCACCATACCTTATTATGATCCAGTTTTAAAAGAGAACAAAAGTAGCATTACAGAGCTGCAGTACTTTATTGGAGAAAGCTTTGCAAATGGTGAGTAAACAGCATGTTAATTTTATAGAATCATAGAATGGTTTGGATTGGAAAGGACCTTGAAGATCATCTAGTCCAACCCGCCTGCCATAGGCAGGGATACCTCCCACTAGACCAGGTTGCCCAAGGTCATGTCCAGCCTGGCCTTGAACACCTCCAGGGATGGGGCCTCAACAACCTCTCTGGGCAACCTGTTCCAGTGCCTTACCACCCTTAAAGTGAAAAAGTTCTTCCTAATGTTTAATCTAAACCTGCCCTCTTCCAGTTTAAAGCCATTCCCCCTCATCCCATCGCTACATGCCCTAGTAAAAAGTCCTTCCCCAGCTCTCCTGTAGGCCCCCTTTAGGTACTGGAAGGCTGCAATAAGATTTCCCTGGAGCCTTCTCTTCTCCCGGCTGAACAGCCCCAACTCTTTCAGCCTCTCCTCATAGGAGAGGTGCTCCAGCCCTCGAATCATCCTCGTGGCTCTCCTCTGGATATGCTCCAGCAGGTCCATGTCTTATGTTGGGGACTCCAGAGCTGGATGCAGTACTCCAGGTGGGGTCTCACAAGAGTGGAGTAGAGGGGCAGAATCATCTCCTTTGACCTGCTGGCCACACTTCTTTTGATGCAGCCCAGGATATGGTTGGCAATTCAGTCTTTGTACACTTTATGCAGAAACCTTTAATCAAGTTGAGACACTAGAAAGTTATATATGGCCTACAGGTCAGAAGAACCTTAAATATTTGTCATAACATTCCCTGAAAGGAACTTTATATTAAACTCATATTTACTGAAACAGTAAAGTAGGTTCTAGTGTAATTCAGATTAAGGTGGCCTACTCAGAGTAAGATATCTGTAATAAAGCATTGCAGCCTTGAATACTGTAAATACAACTGAAAGCATCATTTCACTATCTTAAGATGTTGCCTCTTGAAAGCTATAAGCATGTTCTTTGAACTTGGCAAGTCTTTAATTATTGGAAATATTTGGAATGCTCACTCAAATAATAACATTGGTTTAATGATTCTTCTGTCTTCATGCACTCTTCCTAGCAATGTATAATGCCTGCAAAGATGTGGAGGCTCCATCAAGTAATGTTAAAGCACTGGGACTGCTGTGTGGGAAGGATGTCAAGGACTGCAATGCAACCAACTGGATTGAGTACATGTTTAGTAAAGACAATGGGCAAACTCCTTTCAGCATTATTCCTATATTTTCAGGTAAGAAACTGAATAGTCCTTGCCTTTGAAGCCTCTGTCAAAGACTATGTGCTATAGCTAGTATACTGAGTTGTTAAATAGCTGCCCAGCAATGAATGGCTGCAGTTAGAGGTTTTCAAAGCAATGTAAGATAATCAGTTTATCTTTTTACGTTTCTGCTTGGAAGTCATACTCTGCTTACTTTGTATGCAGCTTCTTGCTGTATGGATATCTCAAACTCATTAAGGCATGGACAGAGCTTAGGCAACTGGATAGCTTGTATTCCTTGGTACTACCCTGATTCTTTAGGATTTCTTTGTAAGGAAATCGTTACACATTTCGCAATCTGAACAGATGAGGGGGATGACAAATCATTGCTGGGATGATAGAAGTATGTGCTTATTAGTTTAACAGACTGAAGCGTTCTAAAACATAACCAGTCATTTAGTTAGTAGAAAACTGCAAGTAGTCTTACCTGCTGTGGAAAAGGCAGTGGCTTCTTCAGCTTTAAGACCAAGCAAAGCTATTCTCTATATGGAAGCTCCTAGCCTCTAAAGGGTTAATGTGTTTAACTGGGAAGCTTGTGTTGTGAAGGTCTGAATTTTTACCAGGGTAGTAAACTGGCTTTGCAACTTGTGATTTGTTGTAGATGTTCCTGTCCATGGAATGAATCCTATGAACAATGCTACCAAAGGCTGTAATGAGTCTGTGGATGATTCGACAGGACCATGCAGCTGTCAGGACTGTGCAATTGTTTGCGGTCCAAAACCTCAACCCCCTCCATTGCCTGCTCCTTGGCTTTTGTTTGGTTTGGATGCTATGTATGTCATCATGTGGATCTCCTACATGGGATTTCTACTCATATTTTTTGCACTAGTTTTTGGAGTCTGGTGTTACAGGTAAAGCATTCAAAAATGCTCAGCTCTGAAAGTCAGTTGCCTTTTCCCTGAAAACTTCCTTTGCCCAGGACAGAATGCTTATATCTCTACTTCTTCACCCAGCCAAAAGTCATGTTCTGTGGCAGATGCTTATACTTACAGGGAATGTTCTAACAACTAAAGCCGTGTGGTAGAAAGTGAGCGCAGAAGTTGGTTTAGTTGATGTGCAACTCTACAATTGTCTGTAGCTACAGGATCAAATACACAAATCAATAACTTTCATAGCAAGAATTCGAGAGTATGCAAAAGTATGGGGAAATGCATATATCTGCTTCATCTGATTGACATTAAGCCTTTGTGGTAAAGAGTAAGGTCTCAGTTCAACTGTGCCTGTTCTTGGATGGTATACATTAAGATACCAGAGCACTGCCTTCCAGGAGCAGTGAACTGCCTTTGTGCTCAAATGTCAAACTTCTCTGGAAGCTGTGGGGTTTTACAGTGCTTTAAGACTGGGTCAGTATGCTAACAAACCAACATCTTGGAGAACCCATATGACTAAGTAAAAATGCAGTCCTGTTCTCGTCTTCAAATTACTTGTTCCCTAAGTTTTAATTGGAATGAGCTAGAAAATTCAAGCGATGGAGAGGGCTGTTTACCACATGCAGTGTTTTGTTAGTCTCCATTACTTCTGGCTATTGCTAAACACTTTTTTGCACGTGTGACACACCATACTTTGTCAGGAGATGTGGCTGAGTGGGAAAGAATCAACTAAAAATTTAAGTTAAAGATAATGGGATTGTAGGAACTCAATTCAGCATCAGTGGGAGAGAGAAAGATCTAGTATTGGCAGCAACATGGAATCATAACATAGTTTTCGTGCAGTCTAATACTTGCAACAAAACAATCATTGCAGTATTGCAAATTAAGTAATGAATACTTTTCCTGAGTCTCCTGTGTTGAAAAAATCTAAATTGAAGCTTAGCTTCTATTTAGTTAATGGTATTTTGTAAAGTAAGGGGCAGCAAGCTGGCTTCTTTGCGCTATGTGATACTTACTAGTAAAGTGCATAAGTAACTGAAGCTGTAAATGCGTTGGTGTGGGTGTGCTAGCAATCTGGAGCAGTGGAAACCTATTAGTAATTCTTTAAAGCGTTTTCCAGAGGCTTTCACTATCTAATATTGTTAAGTATAGTGGTACCTTTCAGTACAACTTTAATATTGTTCAATTATAATCAGGAATCTGAAATTGCTGTATAATAAGAACTAAATCTGTGTGGAAGAGGGTAGTGGGTATGACAAACTTATGACATGCTCAGCAGCCTTATCTCACTGGGCAACATGCATAGCAAACTACATGAAATGGTAAGGGTGTTTCAGCTGTCTGGTTCATAGCCCAAAACATCCTGCCATAACTGGAGGTCTGATTAGATTACCCTGAGGAGGCTATTGAACTTATCTCCTGCTCTGGGTATTAGGAATGAGTATAAACAATTTACCTATATCTAAATGTTCTGTGCTATAACTGCTTGTCTTCAGGACAGGAACAAAGTACCCTACTTTTCTTTTTTCTCACTTGACCCTTTCTTCATGTTTAGCAGGTGTAACTTAAGGAATTTGACTAATGAAGTAAAATATTTCTAATGTAGATATCTCTTGCAAATGTTTATCACCCTAAGTTATGACCAATTTAAATAGATTCTCTGTGCTGTTAATGCTGATGATCTTCTAAATATGCATAAAGAATGTATGCTTGATCCAAGCTGGAAAAGTTTATTAAGACAGCCAACATGAGTGTAAATTGTTCCAAAGAACCATAAAGCTGGAGACTGCTGTTCTTGAGTGGATAGGTGTAGGGGGAACATGGTGCCTATAGATTTTGGAGGAGTCAAATAGCAAATTTATTACTAATAATTCTTACTCTATTCTATTCTTACTGTACAAACCCCAAAAGATACACTTTTTGGGGATGCAGGGTAACATAGCTTTCTGTCTTGCAGGAGGCGGCACTTTGTCTCGGAGTACACACCAATTGACAGCAATATAACCTTTTCTGTGAATTCCCATCGTGACAATGGTATGTCTTGGATAAGAGTAATAGATTTATTGGAAACTCGGCTTAAGTGCATCCCCTTCCTGTGGGTGGGGTCTGGAATTTTAGCTTTGTTAGGCAATATAATTCATTCTTATGGGGCTTTATTTCAGTCTTTTAGCCAATATCTCTCTTCTTTCAGAGCAGTACTTAACCATATTTTGCTGGATGCTGAAAGCCCTGCTTTCACAGTTTATGGGTCTAGCTATGCTAATAGGAAGTTCTGGAGTGCTTTGTAGCTGGGTGTGAAGGGGACAACAACACTAAAATCAATTTGATCACGTTCTGACCCATCTATGTATCCGTTCAAAGCGTGCCATGAAAGAACTGTAGTTTAATTTGTGTAGCAGCTGAGGTAGCTCATTTTAATGCTTATGTATCTTTCAGCTGCTTCCTGCCTTTATTTGTTGTGCTGACAGCTGTCAAAGATAATTTTGCATTAGAAGGGGCAGTGTTAGGTACAAGCTGGTTTCTACCTTCTTGCCTTCAGTCAAGGATTGGTCCCTGGGTCTGACTGTCAGTGTAGACATAGCTTGTGGTGCTTACTACAAACAGAGCTAGAATAAAATTTCGTCTTTCCTAGTGGACTTCAAGAAAATGCTGCTTAACTGATTTCTCCAACATTTACTGTTTACTTCTTGCTCCTACAGGGAAAATTACCTGTGGTGAAAGGCTTGGTGAAAGGTTTGAAAATGGCCTAAGGATGACATTCACATCATGGGGGGCTTTCTGTGTCAGAAATCCACGTCCTGTTATCCTTTTCTCTGTGGTCTTCATTGCAATGTGTTGCTCAGGCTTTGTGTACGTTAAAGCAACTACAAACCCTGTAGATCTCTGGTCAGCCCCAAGCAGCCAAGCTCGCAAGGAGAAGGAGTACTTTGACACGCACTTTGGACCTTTCTTTCGTACTGAACAACTTATTATTCAAGCACCAAACAGTCATCCAGACACCTATGTGCCTTACCCATCGGGAGCAGATGTACCTTTTGGGCCTCCACTTAGCAAAGAGATTCTCCATCAGGTAATTACGACTTCCCAAGAGCAAAGACGTAAACATGTCTAACAGGTACAACCATATGGAGTTGGCTTCCATCTGTAATGCCGTGCATCCATCAAAGCAGTCACTAGATATTCGTATTAAAAATCCTAGTCTTACTATTAAAGCTTTTGGCTGAAAACCTTGTCTCTTGACCTCGTCTGTTAGAGGTAGACTTGCAAGCTAAGTCCCGGTAAGTATTCTTAGTGTGAACACAGAAATAATGATATTTAGTCACGTGCTTCTATTGATGTGTGCCACTCCTGTTGGAAGCTTACAGGAATATAGCATGCACTTAAGTCCTGTCTTGCAATGGAAATTCTTTCTTGTGCTGCTCTTAAACTATGGTTTGGTTTGTTATTTTGTTGGTTTTGGTTTTGTTTTCAAGGTGCTGGATTTGCAGGATGCTATTGTCAACATAACTGCTTCTTTTGACAATGAGACTGTAATGCTAAAAGACATTTGCCTGGCTCCTCTTGCTCCCTACAACAACAACTGCACTATCCTGAGTGTACTCAACTACTTTCAGAACAGTCATTCTGTACTAGATCACGCTGTTGGGGATGAGTTCTTTGTCTATGCTGACTACCACACTCACTTCTTATACTGTGTTCGGTAAGCAGTATGATTACATGTTTTTCCAGGCCAACTAGGTCTTTGTCTTGCTGGCAAACAAAACTAGCTAGTTTTCGCTGCCCCCTTGAACCTTTTCTTACTCCTTTTTAAACTCGCAATACTATGTGGAACTGCAGATTAGTACAGATTGCTTCTGTTTCTTTGTCTTGGTACTTCAGCAGGAGTTGCATTTTAATCAGTTTTCAGGCGAAGCATGGTTTGGTGCAGCCACTGGGTCTGTTTTACCTTAACTGTGTTTCAAACACTTCTGAGAAATAGAATTCTGATGCAGAAGACAGTTTCTGAGCTTTCACTTCAGTTTATAGTTCAGTTGGGTAGATGCCACTCCTTGTCTGGGAAGCTATAAGGAAGACACCTTAAAACTGTATTTAAATTCAATACAAACATAGCACAAGGGCAATGTCTGGCTAGCAGTCTTATCTCATTTCTTTCTTGATAGTCAGTTATAACACAACTGCTTTTTACTCTTTTGTCCTGTGGTGCTGTCCCTTAGTTGTCAAGCAGAAGCTAACAATTATTGCTGGTGATCTCTTTAGGGCTCCAGCATCACTGAATGACACAAGCTTTCTTCATGATCCCTGCTTAGGAACATTTGGTGGACCTGTATTTCCATGGCTGGTGTTGGGGGGATATGATGGTAGGTGGCAAACAGTGTTGTAGTTTAATTCTTGAAAGTACATACTTGTGTGCTACCTTTGGCACCAAAGGTGCATTTTCATTCAACACGTGTTTAAATGCACTTCAGAGAAGCTGGAGTTTTGTTAAACTTGCAGTAATAAGGGTATTTTAAATAACTTTTCAGTAGATCAGTGCTGGCATTGGAAGCATCAAATGCAAGCAGTCTACCTCCAGAGTAGTCTATTGCCAGAACATACTTGTCTTGTTGAGAAGTATGCAAGTGTTCAGTCTACTTTGGGCCTGCTAAAGGATCTTTAGTTTTTGGAGACTAGATACTTCATATCTTTATCTCAAGTTGACATGCAAAACGTGTATTCCAGCTTTTGACTTAAAGTTTTGTTACTGATCTGACAAAGCAGTTAAGAATAGATTAAGATGTTGACTAGGAAAACCCTTTCATAGTTATTCTGAAGCCAGAATTTTGTTGAGGCAATTTATCCAATTAAACATAATTTGATAAATACATCAAACACAAATGTACTAAAACAGCCCTTGAAGGCAAGCACTTGATTAAACTGTAGATTGTTGTACTTGCTTTGAGTAAAACCTGAGTAAGCAAGTGGCACCATGTTTAAGAAACTACATCCTGTTATCTCACTAGATAGAAAGTCATAAGGGCTGGTTATATAGTAGCCCATTGTCTAACCATGCAACAATTGAATGTTGGGGTGCCATGAATGTGGTAAGTAATAAATTATTACTTTTGAATACAATCTGGAGTGCTTATTAAGTTCCGTTCTTATTGCAGTAATATCTATTCTTATTTCAGCAGGTTTTTTTGAGGACTCAATGTTCTTTAAACAGATTGCATTTTACAGAGCTGTGGGGATGGGTTTGCTTTGGACAATGCTAATTTTAAACTTCATTGTACCTGTGTACCTGCCTATACTGGAATGTAAGCTTTATTTTGTAATGCCTAATATTTTTTTTTTTCCTATTTTATAGATGATAACTATAATAATGCTACAGCTCTTGTTATTACTTTTCCTGTCAACAACTACTACAATGACTCAAGAAAGCTAATGAAAGCCTTGGCATGGGAAAAAGAGTAAGTAGGCTTCCTGTATTCTGAAATGCGTACATTACTTAAAGCAACCTTTAAATGTAGATACATGAAAAACACCTGTACTGCACTGACAGTTTCTCAGTATAACTATGGGGATGTTTTGAGAAGCAGCAAAGCCTGTTAATAACAGACTATACCGATCATAAGACTTTCACTTTATCTGGCATACTTCACTTCCTTTAAGGAGATAGGTTCTGGTCTTGTTAGTGACCATCTAGTCCAGTAGTACTTGCTGATAAGTAATTTTAGAAAGGATTTAATATATTTAACTTTGGCTAAAATTACACAGGAAGAGTCTCCAGTCTGCTGGACCGCTACCACCAGTGGAAAGGTCCAGCATTATCCTGTAATTCTTAAACTGTAATTTTTACAAAAGTCTTCCAGATAAGGATCTAAAGCTTTCACCCCTTCACCATCTTGAAGAGCTGATGTTGGCTTACACAGGCCAACTGCTCTGGCTAACAGTTTAGTTGCGTACTACTAGAAAGTCTGAGACTTAAGTACAAGTATGACTAGTGTCGACTTGTTACAAGCACCTCGCTTCAGTTAGGGGAACTGAAATAAGGGCAAATAAATTGTTCGAATACTGTAACGAAGCTGCAGTCATATTATGTGCGTACTTTTAGGTCTAGCTTTGAGGGAAAACTGCACTTGTACTTTGAAATAGTTTGTGTATGCAAAGTATCTTGTCCTCAAATTCTGGAGAGAACGCGGAATGTATTTCAGCATAGTGTATTTCTAGTGCTTGGAGTAGAGTATGTGCTTGGATGTGTAGTCAGCATCCTGCTTTTAAAAAATAGGAAGGTCCCTCAAAGTACTGTTTGGCCTCAGTGCACTCTTGTACCACACATATGACTTAAATTTGCCTTCAGTGGACTTCCAGATATTTCTAATACTAGATGTTTTATCCTTTAAAGTGTGACTGACTTTTTTTCTTTTAGGTTTATTAACTTTTTGAAGAACTATGATAATCCAAACTTAACTATATCATTTTCTGCGGAACGGAGTATTGAAGATGAAATCAATCGTGAAAGTGAGAGTGATGTTGGCACTGTGTTGATAAGCTATATTGTAATGTTTGTGTACATCTCCATAGCTTTGGGACGTATCCAGGGCTGTAGAAGACTGCTGGTATGTGTATAGTTCTTATTGCTATAAACACTGAAGCTACAGCTTGCTGACTGTTTTTTCTTAGCTTTAAGTGACTGAAATGTTTTTGCAGACTGCTTGCATTCAATCTTATCTTTAAAACATTGAGTATTCTTGGGCAGGAGCTAGGGGGAGCATTGTCCTTCTTGTCATACTTGACAATTCTTGTGCTTTGTGGCCTCAACTGAGTCTATTTTCACTTGAGATATGCAGTTAACTTAAGCTTTAAGGCTCGTAGCCTCAAGTTTTTTTTCATACCTGGATCTTCAAAAGAACCAGAAAAGTAATCTTTCTACTAACTACACTAAATATAAGAATATGTTTTTTACCTTTGTTATAATCTGTCCTGTGTGATGATGCTGGTTTGGTTGACAGTCATTACAACTTTTTTAGGTGGATTCAAAGATCTCCCTGGGAATTGCAGGCATCCTGATTGTACTGAGCTCGGTGGCATGTTCTATAGGCATTTTCAGCTACTTTGGAATCCCACTGACACTGATTGTGATAGAAGTAATTCCCTTCTTGGTGCTGGCTATTGGGGTGGACAATATTTTCATTATAGTCCAGACACTTCAGGTATGTATTCTTTTATACAGACTCTCCTAAATGTGCCTGTTATCTTTGAAGGCTGTTAACTTGGCACAGAAGTTCTTTTGGCATTCCAGTACTCAGCCCAGTCTGACCAGCTCTGGACTCTCTCAGGATATCTAGTGGTCTTGAAGAGAGGCAAGATTATGTGTACCCCAATCCTCCACAAAAACAATAAAGCATCTGCTTTTTCTTACTGCTGGCTGATATCAAGCTCTGGTCCACATACTAATGATGTACAAATTAATAATAATTTTAACATCCTTCTCTGGTAGTTGTAGAACTTGACTATTTTGATCACTTGTAATTCTCGTGTATTGTGAGCAGTAATCATGGACTAAACTACATGCTTTGGACCAGGGACTTCTGACGTTAAGGCTTAGTGGGTAATCGGCTTTGTAATTTGACAGGCTCAATAACCCACTGAAACTGGCACTGCCCCTGGCAAGTGTGTAGTTTTGGCTGAAGCACTGAACTTGCTTCTGTATTTTAAGTTTGAAGCAAGGCAACAAGGGATGCTCATGCTGCTTTTGTACTAGAGAATCTCTGTTGTGTTTTTTTTTTTATCTAGCTCATGTTAAGGCAGTGAAAATGATAAAAGATAGATTTAGATGATTAAAAGTTGGTGGTTTCTTTAAGCCACATGAAAGCACTTTCTAAAGTACATGATTCCTAATTGTAATAAATTATTACCTTAAAACAGAGAGATGAACGCCTCCAGGGTGAAACTCTAGATAAACAGATTGGCAGAGTCTTGGGAGATGTGGCACCCAGTATGTTTCTCTCATCTTTTTCGGAGGCTGTGGCATTCTTTCTTGGTAAGACTTCTTTAATATTTGATAATAAGGGCCTTATCATAGCTGCCTGTTGCAAGAATAAATGCAAAGGTAAAATATAAAAACAAAGGAAGAATTTTTAGAATAAGTTTGGACTTGTTCATTGCTGTAACAAGTTTAACTTGACCTTTGCTGAGGATAGGCATTTTAGTACTTTGAGACTGGCACAGTTAAAAAGATGTAATTCTCAATCTGTCAAGCTCTTCAGCTTGAAAGACTGGAGCTTTTTACTGATTTGTAGTGACTGACAAGACTAAATTTGACTTCAGTAATGTATCAAATGTCAAGGTGTATTAAGTCCTATACTGCGATTGGTCATCTTGCCACTGCTTGGAAAAATGCCCTTATGACACGTTATGTTTGAGGTTCAATCTTACAGTATGTGTTAGAGGCATGTCTTATGCTGTTACCCTTCAAGTATGAATCAGCCTGCTTTCATAATGAACTTATTTACTGAGAGTGTAATTTGCCATTGGTTCAACTTGCATTCAGTGGTTTAATATTGAAGCAAGATCTTGCTTGGCAGCACTCCTTAACTACTCTCTTACACAGCAGCCTGCACAAGACTAGTAACTTTAGAATTGAGAAATGTCTTAAAGCTTGTCACTTTGCACAGCCTTAATGCTGTCAAACAGGTCAAAGACAGCAGTTATAGGCAGGCTTATATCAGCTGTTTTCTTTACTCTGAAGAGAAGGGCTCTTTGTCCTTCTATAAAGCTAGCACAAACTGGATATCTATTTAGAAAATGCTCATGCATTTCTAAGAGAAGGGAGCTTGCTTAACAAACTGGGTCACTTCCTTCAGGAACACTGTCTACGATGCCAGCGGTTCGCACATTCTCCCTTTTTGCTGGAATGGCTGTGCTCATAGACTTTATTCTTCAAGTCACTTGCTTTGTAAGTCTCCTGGGCTTGGATATTAAGCGTCAAGAGGTGAGTATAAATGCACATGTAACTGCAGTGTAATAGGGATGGCTTCTTGTGTGGAACTGTATAAACCTGGCATTTAATCCATTTTCAGAGGAATAGACTGGATATTCTGTGCTGCATCAAGAGCAATGAAGAAATGAGTGGAGTTCAGCGTTCAGAGAGCATCTTATTTTTGTTCTTCAAAAATCTGTATTCTCCATATCTGCTTATGGATTGGATGAGACCAATAGTAGTATGTATACTCTGTTTAAAGTAAATAGTAATCTAAACTTGAGCGAAAGTGTAGTGAGCCTGAAGATCTAAATACTGAAGAGAAATCTACAACTCAATGAAATAAATAAAGCTTTTAGTATTTTGCTTTCAGCATTAGTATTGGAATAAGCTTTTGTAACTACAGGTGTATTTCTAGTAAGTAGAGGCTTGATCTTGAATTGCCAAAAACACAGATTTAAGAGTTGCTTTACTGACAATCAAATCACTTTGGGCGTATGTCAAAAATCATCACGTGTTGGCTCCTACACTGCATTAATCTAGAGTGTTGTTGCTGAATCTGTGATACAGTTTGAGGTTACTATGCTTATTTACAGAAGGTGTTTCGCATATCTTTCACTGCTGCCTTCTAAGTATAAATTTCCCCTTTCAGCTCGAAAGGGAGCTTTGAGTAGCTAGGTTTTAGGTTTGTACTACACCTGTGTAGCATACTTAAACTAGAGCCTCTTTCTATTATTCCTTTTAACTTAACAAATTACTTCTATTGCTTGTTGTTTCTGCACAGTTCCACTTCCATGAATTTGCTTTTTTTTTTTTTGCAGATAGCAGTGTTTGTGGGTGTTCTGTCATTCAGCACAGCAGTTATGCACAATGTAGAGATTGGACTGGATCAGTCTCTCTCAATGCCAGATGTAAGTCTTAAGATCATGTTGCTCTTCAGCAATTTGTGGCTGAACTGAAACCTTGATACCTTGTTGTACTACCTGAACATTATGTAATAATAACTCAAAACTTTCCTTTTAAGGACTCCTATGTAATGGATTACTTCAGCCAACTCAGCAAGTACCTGCATGCAGGTCCTCCTGTCTACTTCGTCCTAGAAGAAGGGCACAACTACACCTCTTTGGAAGGGCAGAACATGGTGTGTGGTGGAATGGGATGTAATAATGATTCACTTGTCCAGCAAGTCTTCAATGCTGCAGAAATTGGTAGCTAGTAAGTTTTTCATACTTTTTTCTGCATAATCACATGGAAGAGATGTAGCTGACTGGTGTGTCCTTTTAATTTAGCTCAGGCTCAGCTGTTGATTGTACAACTGCACTATTGTACTTGCTTTATACTGTGGTTGGGGGGAAGGGAAGAAGCTGTGGCAATCTCCTAGAATGAGGCTAAAACCTGTCTGGACTGGTGGGATATATTCATTTACTTGAGTTTGGAAAAGGGGCTTGATCCTTCAAGGAATCTGGGAGGGGTAGGAATTAAAACTCATGAAAACTTCTCAGTATGGTTAAGCTCTCCTAGAAAATTACTTGCATGCTTCGCTTCTAAACTTGGTGGATAAATTAGCCTAGCCTAGTAAGGCTAAGCAGGAATTGTATCTAGAGTTTGGTACCTAACAACTGGAGAAAGTCTTTCCACTGTAGTTCAGTGGTTTTACTTTAGCCTAACTGAAGGAGAAGCCTTGCTTGAAAACTGAGGCAACAATATCTGGAATAAGATGGGGCATAGAGTGGACAGGGGAATGGATAGCCGAGCTTGGCAGTGGAATTTGAATGCAAGGAAAAAGCTCCTGCTGTTTGTTAGCTGCAGTGTTATGAGTGAGACTGGCTCCTGGATGGGGTACCAGAGCAGGGGACTTATATGGAGAGCTAAGTAGCTTGGGCCAGAATGAGTTGACATGGTGTAAGTCATCACTGGAGAGATCAAGGGATGTGTTCTGGGCTGAAACATACAATTACTGATGATGGATATGTTACATTATTTTATTAGCACGAGGATAGGCTATGCCCCATCATCCTGGATTGATGACTACTTTGACTGGGTGAAGCCGCAGTCATCCTGTTGCAGAATCTACAATACCACTGGACAGTTCTGCAATGCTTCAGGTATCAGCATCCATCTTGTTGCTAGGGGATTAGCTTGGTTTATAAGTTCTACAGCCAAAACATTTTATCATGGTGTGAGTGAGGTGAATAGCTGTGAGCAGGCACCTCTTGAGTTGCCCTCTAATTTGTTTGAATTGCTGTTTTGGTGAACTTAAATATTCTACTGGAATCTGCAGGCTGAAGATGGTTTATCTAGACAGCAAATGTAATGAGTATTCAAAAAAAAAAAACCAACTTGTTATAAAAATGTTGATCCTTCTGCTAGTTTCATTAGCGCACGCAAGCTTAGTGTTCTATTTTTGTTCAGATCCTTCAGTTTGGTATTGTTCTCATCGGTCTAATGTAGATAGTTCACAAGTGACAGTTCTCTGGTAACCCTTGCCTTAGTAGAAATAAACAAAGGGCTACAAATTTTATACAGAGTTTAAGGTCTGATCAATTATTTTATCAGAAAAAATGCTTTTTATGGAATTGTATCCTGTAGTGTTGCAAGTCAGAAGCTATTAGTGTTAGAACAAAGAATTCTTGAACCTGCAGCTGACCTTCTTCCTGTATTTTTTCAGTTACTGATCCATCCTGCACTCGTTGTCGACCACTGACTCCAGAAGGCAAGCAGAGGCCACAGGGCAAAGACTTCATGACGTTTTTGCCAATGTTCCTATCGGACAACCCTAATCCTAAATGTGGCAAAGGGTAAGAGCCATGATCTATATATCTTGCTTAGACCAGTGTGTCAAAGACATTTGCTGTGGAAGTGTGGCTTATGTCTGCAAGGGTGGATATCTAATGTCCTTCTAAAAGGCATACAAACATTGACATCTCACCTGTTATAGTAGTTTTCTGAAACAAAACCGGGAAAACAAATGCATCATCAACTAAATGGAACAGCAGCTTTCCCCTGTACAAAGAGGAACAACTTCTATAGTCAGTCTGTTCTAGTATATCCTGTGCGATCTTGAAATGTATTGTCCTCTGATGCTTTTGTCAGTTTTGGAAGCTGTTAGAAACACAATTTTAAGTTATAAAGCTAATACATTTGAATGGTACTCACTGACACTGACATATAAAATGTTACTATGTTTATGTAGAGGACATGCTGCGTATAACTCTGCTGTCAACTTTATAAACAACAAATCTGAGGTTGGAGCTACTTATTTTATGACTTACCATACTGTACTGAAAACATCATCTGATTTTATTGATGCTATGAAGAAAGCTCGGATGATAGCAGATAACATTACTGAAACCATGGGCATCAAAGAGAAGAACTACCGGGTGTTTCCTTACAGGTATGCTTAGATCTTTCTTGCCTTAGTGACAAATACTTAACTTGAGGAACTGAGAAAAAGTACTGGTGAATAACACCTTAGAGATTTGAGTTTTGTCTTACAGGAAGAGAGTTTTGTCTTACATTCCAGAGACTCTGGAATGTCTAGTGAAACTACAAAAATACAACTTGCATCCACAGCACTAACTTCACTTTACTGTGGTTGATAAGTAACTTAAATCAAGAAACCTGTCCTGTACCATAAAGGTAGCTCTGGCTTCAGCTTGGACACTTCCTAGCTTTCATAGTAGGGTTTAATAGTTCTAGCTTAAGCAGATATGTCAACCTGGGTTGTTGCAAGCGGTGATGTGAATGTATTGACTTCAAACTTATTTAAACTTAAAGCGAAGACAGCAGTGATGTCACGTACTACTTGTCTAATCCTTGCATAATTCACATTAACAAAAGACTCTGTATAAGAGTACCCCAATATAATTGAGTTGGAATTGGTATCTGCACAGCTGAAATAATAATGTTTCTGCTTCAAAGAATCCTATCCATCCTTATGGTCTGACTGCATAATGAATCAGTTCAGACCTGCAATAGTTCCTGCAGATACCACAATCAGCCTGAGGAGTTACCTTCTGGCAACTACTGCAGCTGCTTATACTGAAGTGTTGGAATTACCCTGATGTCCAGATACAACCTTTATTTGAAGCATTAGTGAAGAGTTGTCATATGCCAGCATTCCATAGGAGTCATTCCACTGATGCTAGGAAGCCATTTCCTGTTGGTGACTCCTATAAGGGGGAAACTTCTTTTATCCTTTGGACAGAAGCTAATCTAATATTAGCATGTAACAAGGAAGATGGCTAACTACAACTTCTGTTCTTTTCCACAGTGTGTTTTATGTCTTCTATGAACAATACTTGACAATTGTGCATGATGCTATCTTTAACCTCTGCATCTCCTTGGGATCAATATTTTTGGTGACAACTGTGCTGCTTGGTTTTGAAGTATGGGCTGCTGTTATAGTTTCAATAACTATTGCTATGATAATCATCAACATGTTTGGAGTGATGTGGCTCTGGGGCATCAGCTTGAATGCAGTTTCATTAGTAAATCTTGTCATGGTAAGTTAACAAGACATCCCTCTGCTTTTGGTTCAAGTCTTGAACACTTCTGTGTATCTTATGTATATATTCATCATGCCAAATAGTATTTTCTCTTAAACTTTGACAGGCATGTGAACAGTAGTGGAACTATCTTAATATGTCTAGATGCTGTGTAGAAAACAGGTTTATTCTGACAGCTAGTCCTAGAACTGGTAAGATACAGCAATTGAACTGTAAGCTATACTGCATCTGGTGGTGGGTCTTTTCTGTTCTGCAGCAACAGTTGTATTGCTACTATATAATCTAGGTGCTGTTGCACATCAACAGAGGCTCTTCACACCTAAGGTAAGGACACGTACGTTAGTGCTAAGGCTTCTGCTGTATTTATGTGCTACAGAGTAGATCTGTGACTTGCTAGTGCCAGCACTGTTCTTCCATAAATGGAAACCACTTGTGCAGAGAGTGCCTTGGTGAAACACTCCAGAACTTAGTCACTAATAGCTGAGTAGCTTACCTTGCTCTCCAGAGATTTACTGCAGATCTGAGAAACTTGTGAGAGTCAACTGGTGTTCCATCTTACAACTAGACATATGTTCATGCAAGTCTACCTGCTAGATAAGTCTAAGATTTGCCAACTATTCAATCAGTGTTATAAATGACTACTTAAACAGCTTGTTTTTAAGATTAAACTAAAGTGTTAAACTCTGCTGAATCTCTATGGTATCAGATCAGCATGTATACTCAGTGGTACTCTAAAGCAATGTTATTGTAGGTAATAACTGTAAACCAATTTTAGTGTTCATGACATGCACTGTGTTGAAGCCAGCTTTCTTCAACATCAAGAAACTTTTGTTCTCCAAAACAATCTTATGTTCTGATTCCTATTTAATCAGATTAACTGTCCATTAGTAATGACTGGTAGTAAAATGCCACACAGTAACCACATAATGCTGAGCTTTAACCCCGGGAACTGAACACAGCTGCTAGAACCTCTCTAGCCCATTTAGAGTTCAGAGTAGAGACCTTACATGAAAATATCATTTAGATGACCACTTGGTATGTTTCTTTTTATCTCTCTAGAGTTGTGGTATTGCTGTGGAATTCTGCAGTCATGTGACAAGAGCGTTCACTGTTAGTACTAAGGGCAGTAGAGTAGAGCGTGCAGAAGAAGCTCTGTCTCACATGGGCAGTTCAGTAAGTATCTAACTGTATGGGGGGAAATGAGTAGCCAAGCTACAACTTTACAGATTATGCCAATATCCTTAAGCCATAAGGATGGCCTTGCCTTTTCTTTTTGGAATACTTGATTAAAACTCTTAAAGGTCAACCTAGGGTTCTACTAGTAATAGGGTTGATCAAGACTCAATTTTTAGTCTGATGGTGCTACTACGTAATAGTAGGGAACAGAGCTAAAAGCCTTAGCTGAACTAGTAGTTTGGATTAACCTTGAATTGTCCTGTTAAACTTTAAGTGCTTCTCTTTTCCAAATAATCAGAGGTGCTTAGGAAAAGTTGTTCTGAATATGGGATGCAACTGAAGCTTTGGGAAGGCAAGCAGGGCTCAGCATTTAGGCAGTACTGTCGTGTCACTTAGACTAAGATAAGCACCCTGGGTGGGGTTGGACTAGACTGTTCTGGTGATACATGTACTGGACCCAGGTAAGGGACTTCACTGGAATGCGAGTTACTTTGGTAATGACTTTCATCTGTATCTGCCTAAGTAAAAATAAAGCTAGGTGGCTGTGCAGATTAGAGTGGACTTTTAATCATACTGAGCCTGGCCTGTGGTGTCAGGCTCTAGCGGGACCAAGAAGTTGAACTCTTGTCCTGAGCAGGTCTTGGATTTGGTTCTAAGGGCTAACAGGTAAGAAGGTATACTGCATATAGGAGCCTCAAATTACATAAGAATTTTAGCAAATGTTAAATACTTAACGTCCTCCTTACCACTTAAACCCACTTTTTTTATTGACAGGTTTTCAGTGGTATCACACTGACCAAATTTGGAGGAATTGTAGTACTGGCTTTTTCCAAATCTCAAATCTTCAAGATATTCTACTTCAGGATGTACCTAGCTATGGTTCTGCTGGGAGCAACACATGGGCTAATATTTCTTCCAGTTCTGCTTAGTTACATAGGTAAGGTGTGAACGTCTGCTCTAATACACAATTCAAACCAAAATAGCGAGCTACCTGTGGACACTTTGCAACCCTTCCTATTTAATGGATAGAAAGATTAAAAAGCAGTACTCGAACATACCTCCGTCATTCAAGTAGCCAGTCTGTTGGAAAGCAAGGGTTGACAGGTGGCAGTGCAAGCTCACCACTACAGGCATGCTGAACTGAAGCAACCACAGCCTGCCCCACATGGTTGCACTGTGCTGTTCTTCATGGAGGTGGCTGTCTAAGCCCATATACCCCAACGGAGAGCAGCATGATTAATGTCTCCAAACCTGGGGACAGGATGGTGGGGGGAAGCAACAAGCGTTCCTGCATCTCGCTTTGCAGTAAAGGATGGTCCAAACACTGTCCTCTTGAATTTGGAAATTCATGTCTATGGTGTAGTTCTTCAAAACAGACTTTAACTGAGCCTTACTTAAAGGGGTTAAGACTGATGGGGATTCACCTACTGCCCTTGCTGCTGCTGCTGACAGCTATTAACAGCTGAGCAGAAGCATGTTTCTGGTCTCATCAATGTCAGGCTAGACTTAGACAACTAAGATCGTGCAGGCTTCTTGATGACGGACTGATCTGCTGTAATGTTGAGACTTCGGAATAACTCTGTTTTCTCTCATTCAGGCCCATCAGTAAATAAAGCTAAAACTCGTGCTGCACAAGAGAGGACCAGAGGTACAGAACGGGAGAGACTCCTCTACTTCTAGTTTTTAACAGTGTTCAGTGGACTCTATGAACTGTGGCTTAAGCCCAACTCTTCTTAAGAACTGAAGCGCAGCAATGTTCAATGACTATCACACTGTAACCACCACTGACTTGACTCTTGCACAGATTCAACTAGAAGATATCAGCTGCAGCTTTGGACATAGCTTTAAACTCAGGAAATGCTACGTGTGGCTCATGTAACAGTATTACTAAAACTAGCTGTGTTAACAAGATGACTAAAACACTTCTGTTTTCAAGAGGTTCCATCTTTTTCTTCTAAAAACCTAAACCAGCTGTATTGCAAGTTGAATAGCTTTTTTGTCAATGAAACTGAGGTGACATGTGTACGAGACTGGACTGCTAAACTACTGACACTAATTTTAAATGCAGGTCAATGCAATTTTTGTCTCTTTTTAGGGGGAAGCCATCACAAGTTGTAATATTTTTAGTACTATTTGCCAAAATGTCTTGTATATACTTTATTATAAAATAGCAATTTTGTAGTTCAAAAATCTACTTAAATGCAATAAATTAAGTTTATACATTTCAGTGGAAGAGTCTTTCAGAATGTTGTGGGCTTCATGAGAGCTTGTTCTCCAAAAACTTGTTTGAAGAAGGCGACGTGTTCTTCACAGTGCTCACCTAAGGCAGGGCAGAATAAAAGTTAACATTAACTTTTTAAAACTCAAACTGAGAAGCAAGATTGCATAGTTTCACTTAACTCAAAACCTTATCTTTAATGCCTTTGAGTAAGGGAGTTTAACAATTTTAAAGCAGTAGAATACTGAGGTATCTCTAGTCCTGTGACAAGTATTCTTGTGGTGAAGCAGATGTCTGATCTAGTTCCTGTATCTAACCAGCAGATTTATATCCATAAGAGTTCTGTACTGTTGAGATACAAGATCTTAGAGTGGGATTCTGTGGCTATAAACTAGCTGGTTAAGAACGTGTTGCTGGAGCAAGCAGTTTAGTTTGTGGTTTTTTTTTTTTAAAGTGAGAGAAACTGCAGTATAAAACAGGCCTGGAATTTTTGTAATCCTTGGAACCAGACAACTGAGCTCACAGGTTTCTAGACCCAGTTCCTAGCTTCAGGAGAAAGCACTAATTAGAGATAATGGCTTTGCTAAACTAAGCAGTGGAAGCAACTGCTAAGCAAACAGGTTAGCTTAATCTGCAAGTTCCTGTTTGGCTCGGTCTGTCTACTCCTGGGTGCAGTATAAAAAGGAGTAAAACAAGTTAACCTTAGAACTATGCTTAAAGGAAGTCTAAAATACAGGCTAGAATGCACCAAGGGTTTTATCATATAATACAGGCTCAGCTGGATTGGAAGTGAAACAAGTCTTAGTTCTGTTTGTGTGACTGAGTATCTTGGTCTAACTGCTCATTGCTTACCTGGTGTGAAACTAGGGTTTCCTCGTAACCGCTGATTTCTTTGTTCAAAGAATCTGAATATAGTATAGAAAAGCATGTCATCTTCTGCTTGTTTTGCTGCGTCAAGGAATTTGCGGGCCGAAATGCTGTCGTGTCCTCCAATGCCCCTGATGAATCTCAAGGCAGCCAAAACTTGGTGTTTGGACAACAGAACTTCCACTATTTCATCATTTGCTGTGGAAAGTCTCTGTGAAGTCAATCACAGCTGTAAGACTATGCTTCTAACAAATGACTGAGATGCTAGCTAGTCACTTCAAGCTCAGTCAGGTAAGCTGTTTGACAAGTCTAACCCACATGTGACACGGAGTTACTATAGTCTGAAATGCTTACTTTTAACATGTCCAGAGAGAGCTGATGTGCAGGAGGGTAAATGCTTTCCAGGGACAGTAACAGACAAGCCTAGGGCAAAAGCAGAAATAACCTTAAAATTCTGAAGGCTTCCTACCTCCACCACTAGCTTATTGAAGCAATTTGTCTTACATACCAAAGGTTTTGAGTCACTGAGCACATGGTACTGCAGAAACTGATGGAGCATGTAGAACAAGTTGTGTTGAACGAGGGTTTTGATGACCAGCTCATACAAATAGTGCTGTGAATGCAGGAAGGAGACCATCAAAGGTATGTTTCAATACCAGTTTTTACAAACTAGAAGGTAGTATTGTATAGCACTTGGATGTGTGACCAAGACTGCTCTGAAACTCCATGTAATTCCATGGAGTGAGGTAATACACTTGGCATGTAAGTACTTTTACCTGAACTGCAATCTGGAACTGGTTAAGAGAGCGAATGTATTCCATCAAGACTGCTATAGTGAACTTATGAGGTGCTTCCTGGACAAGAAAGAAAAGTGTTAGGTGGAACTTGCATAGCTTCCCCTGGTAATGACAACCCTGTAAAAATGGGCATCAAAATACCCTAATCCTGACAATAAAGCCTTCTGCAGGCTATTTCAAGCAGACAAGCTTGCTGCTCTGAGACTGCTGCCAAACTAGCACTTAAAATTAACTTACCTTCTTCTCTGTAAATACAGATAAAACATGTGTGTACATGTCAGACTGGTCAATAACTGCTTGAGTGCGGACTGGACGTTTCAGGAGTGGATTACTTCTACTCAGGCCTGCTTCTACCACCTGCAAGAAGAAAGCCTTTTTAAAAGAAAACTGTAGTGTTGTAGTACAGTTTTAGTCAGTCTCATCTGCATAGGGACTGGTTTTCACTAGGAACATAATTATGCACATATTTTGTTACTGAGCAAACTAACACCTATGGTCATGTCATTCTAGATGCATTCTGTTCAGTGTGGGCTTTAGTATTAGATCTAAAACTGTTTTTAAAAGTTTTATGAATATAGCTGCTATTATATGACTAAAAGCCAGGAGATGACTCAAACTTACTACGATGACACAGGCATTCAGCTTTAGAAGGATTTTCAGTATGTGAGTTAGTGCTTGAACTTGGTATTTTAACAGAAGTAATTATGAGATGCAGTGGTATGATGTGCCATAAAATCAGTGGTTTGGAACCTGTAACTATCAAAATAGTTTCTAAATTGCTTTTTGAGCTTCTACCTTCTTTCTGCTTTCAAGCACTGGGGTATGTTACTTGTCATGCTGGAGATGGGCTACGCAGCATCTGCCAAAACAGAGTGCTACGTGGGGGTCTTAGTGCACCTTGCACAGTAGACCACCTTCTGTGAGCCTGAGGCAGCCAGGACCCGGGGGCAGGCCTAGATCTCCGAAGTAGGAAAGAGCAGGTATTTTGCCTTCACCATGATGCAACCTGAAATGCAAATAGCATCATCCTGTCTTTGTAAGCTGCTGTAGCTAACATGGTTTACCATAGTATAGCTTTGCTCAGCTTCCAAGTACTTCTTATATTCATGATTCAGTTTGTCAAAAACAGTTGCAATCACAGACAGTGATCCCCTTTCTGGCTCACTGAGCACTGAAAAGATAAAAAGAAAAAAGAACTATGAGGAGAAATAACCAGGGGCTTAATGTTGCCTTATTCAAAAGGTGATCCCTACTCAAAACTCGATTCTAAACTTCAGAGAAGCACTTTCAGTTCTGTCAGATGTATTTTAACTAAATAGGGGAAGTGGGGGAGTTAAATTGTTTCATGTGGTTATGTAATTCCTTTAGAATGGTGACTGAGGGTAGTCTACGCAAATGACATTTTACAGTCCAATTAACTTGTGTGAGCATTTATAAATAAGTGTACTTTCAAGATACAGACAAAATACATGAACTTACTTTGAGAGCATACAGATAAGATAACCATTTTGCATTCTTTCCTTTGGAGAAGGAAATCCATTAGTTTTCCTTTATCTAGCAAGAGGTTTACTACAGGTTCAAGTTTGACTTGAAGACTCCAGAGGTAACCTTGATTTGAAGGAGTAAAACAAAAAGTGAATTGCCTTATATAGTATAGCCTATACGTCCAACTTTTCCACCTTAAATAAGAATGCATCTTGATTATGACTTATTTGCCTTCCTCAATCTACATTTTATAGCAGCGTTACCCCTGAAAAGTTGTAGTAAAGATATGGGCATCCTCAGTTATCGCTACCAGGAGTAGTCATCTTACTAGGAACATCTGCTTAGTCCCTTTAAGTTGCTTTGTGCACTGAAGGTATCTAGCCCCCTTTGACACTGAGCAGAGTTGAGTCAAACAGGTCACCACTTACCTTCACTTGCACTGATGATAATATCAGGTTGAAAGACAATCCAAGAAGAAGAATCTAAATGTTAAAGTTCTAACATCCATATTAACATGATTCTAAACCATTGCTACTAAATTCACATTACTGTACTGAAGCAGATCCCATTAACATACTTTCGTTTACTGTCACCTTTTCTTGCAAGGTCTTGAACTATATTCTTGGAATTATATCCTCAATTTCATGATGTACTGTTCAGTAATTTCATACATGCATCTCGGATGACCAGGAAATGTGGTATTATGTTATACTAGATTTCCATATTTAGAACTATGAAAGCATTACAGTCTTTACAAAGCATACTATTTTGTCTTGAAGTAAATGTGCATTATCAGCTAAAGCTGGACTTAATGGGTTGATGTAACAAATGCAAGCTTCTTCCATGCTTGTATGTAGAATGAGGCTCCAGAAATACTCTACAAGTGCAAGAGTCTTAAAAGGATACAGAGTTTACATGGAACAGGAGACTGACTTGTCACAGAGGCTGGACCTGTAGAAAAATTAACATCAGGTGAAGAACAGTAGTACTCTGGCAGCTGTCCTACACTAACAAAATACAGTCTTACACTGAAAAGGCAAGTATGGATTGTAACATGTCTAGCAGTCCTACAGGTTGCAGGCAAAAGGTACACCCATTTGTGTAGCCAGATCTTCTACAAAGAAAGTCTGACACTGAGAAGGCAAATTCTTCAAAGCATGTTCGTTTTGTTTTTTTCAGGCAAGTGAAATCATGCATACAGAAATATTCCATCTCCAGTACTATAATTCTAAATACATAGACCCCATTTGCTGTATTTATATGTAACGACTTTAGTTTCTTAAAAAGTGAGACTGGTTTGTACTTTCTGATCCTAATCCTTGTTTCATATAAACCTACACCTGCAGATTTATCTGTCATAGTTGCTATTAGTGACTTCAAAATTCAGATGTTAAAGAGCTTTTAAGGTACAATCATTCCTATAGAAGCATCTTTCTCTTCTATAGAGAACCACACTGCTTTGCCATATGAACTATGTTCAGACTACTTGTAGCTACTTCCAGCTTGAGGCTAATTACCTGCTATGCTTCTAGGACAGGAGCACAGAAAGATAATCCAAGAAGATGACCAAGTGTTGAAGTCCTGACATGGATCTTAGCATTGCTTCTAAACTGGTCCGAAACTTCATTCTAAGCTTGGATTGACTTTCAGTCTCTTTATTATTTAACTTCCTAAGTCACATAATGACTTAAGCCAGAAAAGCATGAAGTGCTTTTGCGTACATACACTAGCTTTTATAGTTGTGGCCAAAAAAATAAAGACAACCACAACTTTGGAGTGTAAAAGCAAAGTACTATGGGAAGTATGCACCTTAAACAGCAACTCTTAGTTTTCTGCAATAGGCACAAGTTTGGAACACAAGTTTATGCTCAATTCCTTCTTACCTTCTTTCCTCACTCACCTAAATACGTATAATAGAATGTTAGTAACTAGCATCCTAAAAACTGAAATGCTCTTGTATACCAGCTGTTACATTTGAATAATCTTGATAACTGTGAGAGTATTTATCATGGAGTAGTTCTACCTGCTACAGGTATTTGATAGGGTTGTATAGATCGAGGCGGAAGTACAAATTGATGGATGGTAGTAGACCCATCAAATTCTCCTTTTAGCTTGATGTCAAATATAACTGAAGTCTGCAATTAAGAAGAAGAAATTAGTATTCACAAATGTGAATTACCACCCATTTGCATGTATTCAGGCTGCTTTTCATATTTCCATCTTGTGTTGTCCCTTACAATTGTAGAATGGTTTGGGGCGGAAGGGATGTGTTATGGGCAGGAACATCTTTCACTAGATGAGGTTGCTCAAAGCCCTTTCCAACCTGACATTGAACATTTCCAATGATCGGGCAATCCACAACTTATCTGAGCAAGCTGGTCCCTGGTCTCACCACCCTCATTGTAAAACATTTCTGTCTTGTATCCAATCTAAATCTACCTTCATTCAGTTTAAAACCATTGCCTGTTGAACTGTCACTACAGGCCTTGGTAAAAGCTCTCTCTCGTTCTGCCTTATAAAAGGGTGTATAAGAGATTTATGTCAAATCCACTGCTTAGTTATGAATGCTAGAAACTGTGAGGAAAATTCTGATTCTTCCTATGAAATCCTCATACTATTACCATTCAGTCTTGTTCAGCTCAGGTCACTAATGCTTCTAGCCAGTATGGACAACATTTTTAGCCTTGCACAGTGGAAGTTAGCTTCAATTCCAGCGCTAATGAAACATGACTTCAGTTATTGGTATCTATCCTATTCAGTCTGATTTTGTTTTCTGTGTTTATATAGTCATGTTTATAGCTTGACCAAAATATAGCTGGAGAATAAGTGCTCTGGGTTAAACGCTAATGTGGAGAATTAACATTAATTATAACTGAAACATCAACTAATCATCCTAATGAGATAACATGCTTCAGTTCTTGAAGCTGCCTAAGAGAAGTTAATACAAGAAGCCAAAGACTTTCCACAAGTTGAGCAAAGTACCATTTTAGCTTTACGCTGATCAAGCCTTGCTACTGAGACTACAGACAAGAAAGTTTTACTTATGCTACCATATGTCTAAGATCATTTGTGTTCATAGAAGTTTTTGTAGATCCAGGCCTTCAAACTAAAGGAGCATAAGTTTGTGTCATAGAAACATATCATTCAAATGTGTGTGACAGAGGTTTTTGGGATAAATAACTTAGTATCCAATTTAGCTCTTCGTATAATGCCTTAAAAGCCTACACAGTGCAGCAGCAAAGTATCATAGGAAACTAACAAGAAGAAAAAAAAAATAAGCGTAGGAAAAAACAGGCATTAACAACACCCCTGAATAAATGTTAGCGCAACAAAGTGAAAGGATAGTTTTGAATCTCTTATACCCTTATGGTTTTGTTCCTGCAAATACTCTGGCTTTTGGAAAAGCTAAGCACATGCAAATATATTTTCTAGAGCTAACAGGCATCATTATTAAAATCTGCCCAGAGCTTTTAAAAATTAAGGCACAACATAATAAAGATAAATCACACCTCAGTATCCTGATGATGTACTACCACCAAGTTATCCACAACATTAAGTGCAAACTTTCCAGTTCTATTCAGCTTTAAAATATGTGTCTTCTTACAGGAGCCCTCTCTACAGAAAGAGATGAGAAGAACTGGTCACTAAGCCTGTTTAAACAAGAAAAGCAGATGTCTCTTACACACGTGTGAATTGCCACTAGTGTTCTTCATTCTACTCTTACCTTGGTAAGTGATAGAGGACTACTTCTGCTCCTGTACTATTGGAAGTCCTTGAGTGATGCCTCAAATAGAGAACATAGAGCTGTCCATATCTAATAAGACAACAGGATTAAAGCATTAGTTTCAAATAAGAGCTCTACTAGTCTGTTAGAGCCACACATTTTATCCTAAAAGAACAGATGTGAGATTACCTAAGTCAAGTGATCAACTAATTAAAAGTGGAAGACTAAAACAACACTTGATAAATGAAAATGCACTGCCTATACTGATGCAAGTTAGGCATCTAATGACAACTCTACCAACACATCAATTCAAAAATTAAGCATTCTCAAAATTTCTGTACTAATCGAGAACAACTTCATGCGAGAATTCTCAGTTAGCTTCCCCTTCCTGCTTTGGCCCAGAGGAGTTGTTTAGATGCTTTGTTCAAGGCAGTAACTGAAGTACTTTAAAGCAGTAGCAATGCTAAAACAAGAAACAAGTGCAACCATGTTAATGTTCTTGTTTTTTCTTAGCATCCCCAAACTGTCATACTTTTCCAAGAAAGGCTTGATTTGTTAGATACCTACATGGTAGCCATAGCAATATCTCTTTCAGAAAGGCTGAGCTTGGAGGACTTGGGTGCTGCAGGTAACTCGATTTCAAATTTTGATAGTTTTGACATTGTTCCACTCTGTTAAACAGCAAAAAAACCCAAAGAAATCCATTGTTAAGACTTGAAACAGAAAGGTCGCCAGTAACCTTTAATCAAACGCTGCACCAATAGCACCCCCATGAGGTGAAGAATAATGAAAGCCGGAAAAAAAAAAAAAAAAAAAAAAAAAGGGTTGACACTTTTTTTCCTACTGTGCTCATAAACACGTACTTCTGGTATTATAATTTTAGCAGCTTTATCATCTTGATTTTATAACGCCAGCTTCAACTAGAAAAACACTTCAATTTTAATCAAGTCAAGACAAATTTGTATGCAGATCCTATTTACAACTGGTTTGGAGATCTCAAACAGGAGTTCTCTCTTCCATATGCTCCAACTCTTAAATAACTGCTTATTGGGAAGGGGAAAATATCAGTACCACCTACCAGTCACAATCTCCTTTGTTCCTGCTAACTCCAGAATCTGCTTTATGCTCAGACTATATTCCTGCTCTTGCCCAAGGTTTCCTCTCTCCTCTTCCTCTTTTCCCATAGAATTTATATTTAATCAAGTTTTCAGACTTTCCAAAACTTCTACTGAAATTCACTTCCCATTCTCATTAACTCATTCTTGAGTGTAAAGTGTGAACACTACAGAAATATATCATTTGCTAAAGCTCTGTTTTCAAAGACTTTTAATACAGTACCTTTCTCAGGAAATCTTTAAAGATTACCTTCTGAACACAAAGTAAAAAATTATTTCGCTTCAAGCTACAACTTGACACAAAAGGTCATGCTTCCTCCTCCTTAACATAAGTCCTTAAAAAAAAAAGGTGTGAAGGCTAGTAAGTTCCACCTAGCCGCCCTGTCATTTCAGGATCCAATACAGACCCTACACAAGATCAAAGCAGGAAACCCATTTGAACAAGCTTCTTTTTAATCTCTTCCCTTAGACTACCAGAGAAGTCTTCCTAATCCTTTGAATGAAGCAAGACAGACTCTGTAGTTCTTTTCCTCATTTTTTAAATCATCTTACTGCATGATTAACTTAAAACAGATTCTAATTTTTACTACATGCTTTTTCCAAGCCAAAAAGAAAAATATTTTCCCAGTAACCTTAAGTGTTGCCCACACAGAAGAACACTATGAGAAACACATACTGTAAACAAAGCACTCTCATGTTCAGAACAATAGTTGTTTCTTCAGCACTACCTTTTTATCTCTTTTTCAAATTCATCGACTCACATTTGGGAGGTTGTAGTTATAATCACAAGTGAAAGGCCCTTAATTTTTCTATATTAACACATTACACAATGCAAGTGCCCATAGTAAAATTAAATAATACACACACTTATTTAAGTGAAAAAAAAAGATCCCTTGAAAGCTATTTAAGTTGTCAAATATTGGGTCACTAATATTTTTGTTTTCCCCTTTCTCAAGGTCAACTGTCCAACATTAGCTGGACACACCTCTTTCCAAAGAGGACACGTGAAAGAGCAAATTACTTAATTTTAAGCCATGACCTAGGAGCTACCCTTTGTCCTTCACTTATAGAATCATAGAATTGCTGAGGTTGGAAGGGACCTTTAAGATCATCAAGTCCAACCATTAACCTACCCTGACAAAAAACACTTCTAAACCATGTCCCTAAGTACCACATCTACCCTTTTTTTTAAACACCTCCAGGGATGGCGAATCAACCACCTCCCTGGGCAGCCTATTCCAATGTTTAATAACCCTTTCAGTGAAAAAAATGTTTCCTAATATCCAATCTAAACCTCCTTGAACTCATTTCCTCTCATCCTTATTGTCATATAAGGATGTGAACACATGCACCTCTTGGAAGAAATCCAGGAAAAGCAATGGAATATTTAAGTGAAGAAGCAGCCTAAAAAAACAGAAGCACACAAAATGAAAAGTTTGGAACATATCCCTTTACCTTGAAATAGAATGGCTGCAGCACATTGCCAAGGACAGTGGTCGATAGAAGAATAACAGAGCTCTCGGGACAATACATGTACCAGTTGACATTAATACTCTGATTCTTTAGAAGTTTTAAACTTCGTTTCTCTGGTAATACCTGGAAACACAGAATATTAGAATTATATTACCATCAGGATTCCCACAGCATAATGGTACTACACAGTAGCTAGGAATGTTAAGTGAGAAACAGTGAAGTGTAAGTGCTAGAATTAAAAATCAGAAACTTGACAATTACAGCTTAGGCCACAATTTACTGTAGCTAAGGAAATGCACACCAAATCCTCCTCAAATTCTAATGAGTTGAAAGGCGCTGACTCTTCCCCCTCATCCAGGTCTGGGTATAAATTCTGTCCATAATGGAGAAAACACCTAGCTTGATGCAACTAGTGACGTTTTAGTAAAAACTTATTACAATATCTTTGCTGCCTTCACTCCCCAGCTTCCTTAGTCTTCTAAGAACTAAGATTGTATATAAATTTATTCTCTTTATTTTAAGGGCTTAAATAACTTCTCTTCACACTTACTTTATTTGGTGCTTTTACCTGCAGGGTTGACATTCATAATCCTTTTAGGAGCCAAATATATTTTTCTCCCTGAATCAGCAGGAAATAATGCTGCTTTTTCAGTTACGTACTTTAGTACTAGCTATTAGTAACACCATGTCTTTGCTCCAGGAGTGGAACTATTGAGAAGTGCACAACTTTGGAGGAAGTTTACAGTATCCCTCATCATGAATGTCAGAAAGGGCTTTTATTAATTAGATTTCTCCAAAAATCAAATGCAAAGGTAATTACACATAACACAGAGGAACTCGGGCAGAGATCAACATAGGAGGAAGCTGACAATTTGCAGAAGGATATCACTATCTTAGTCAATTATTTGTTCTTTACTGCTTTTTAAGCATGCACACATCCTCCCCAATGGTGACTTGTTTTGTGTGAAGTGATATTTGACATTAGATCTAGATACTCATTCCCATACAAGCCAAGACCACCTATCAATCTAGAGTTCTCAAGGCTTAATTCAGTACTCCTTTATACAAAGTCTTTGTTAGCTGTGCTAAATAACCTGTTAGTGTTAAGTTCCCCCTACCCCAAAAAGTATTCCTCTCAAAGAAAAATAATTGTAGTCTGCCAACAAAACAGCAGAATTTCTTTTTTTAAGTAGTGCTTTCTCAATCAGAGAGCTAGAAGAAAGGAATTCAAAGATACAGACACAAATTTACATTTTCAAATCTCTAAATACGTCTATCCTACAGGAGGAGTTATTTGTATTACCTGATAGAATTCAATTCCTTGATCTGTGATGAAGACTATTTCTGTAGAACTTGTCCAGCAGAATCCTAGAATATTGGCATTCTTTGTCTTTTAACAAACAAGCAAACAAACACTCTTTTACTTGGAAAAATTAACTATTCAGATAAGCTAATATTACTAAATGAAGAATGCGAGACCAAAGGCAATTTAGTTATCCAATCACTGGAGTTAATACTTTTGGCCAACTAGACACCCAGCACACATCAGCTACTTCTGTAAAGACTTCCAAAATTATGTATGAAAACAACTACTGTATGACCTGAAGTTTTGGTAGAATGTAAGACTTACAAGTTTATTACACAGCCAAATTTTCTTTTTGCCCTAAATACAACCAAGTTCTTCTGGTTCAAATCATACCACCAATTCAACCAATTCCTGACATGAAAAGCGGGTTCCTTCTGTTGACAGAAATTAAGAACTAAGTGGAAGTATTTGCCATGACTTCACTCAGAACACTATCATAAGCAGTTTGGTAGAATGCTTTACTCGAACACCTAATCCTAAATAATGAAGCAGAGTACTTCAGCTTTAAAGTCTACAGGAATAAAGGGATCCATGCAAATCAGATGTTTAAAAATTTACTTTAGCGTTCTATTACCCCAAAATGTAATTTATCTTAGTTAAAAGTTGGAAAGTACCAAACAATGACAATGTACTTGTTTCTGGTAAAATAATGATAAAAAAAATTACAAGGGCTGTTTAAAAATACCAAACATCGTATGCAAACTAGTAATAGTTTACTATCACTGATCAGTGAAATTAGGGTTAAACACCCACATTAACATATTTGGCATTAGTATAATTACTGTCTACTATTATTGCATCATCAGCACTCTGTCTCTTGATCTTCTCAAACCTTGACATTTGTTGCCTCCACAGCATTTACAGTCCTTTCTAGGAAAGAATTAAAGTGACTGGACCACGAAGTTCTTTATGATATTTTTAATACCTGTTCATTTACTTCAATTCAGATAGGTAGTAGTGACTACATATCTCATTTACTTCATGTTAGTGTTTTGGAAGGTATCTCAATTAGTTCTTTTGTAGAGAAGAGGCCACCAGAGTAACTAACATTAGAGTTTTACTTAAGCATATAGGCTTGAGAGACTTAACTCACCTTACATTCCTGTGTATATTCTACCTGAGGGCTATCTGGAATAAAATTCAAAAAATCCTGCAAAAACACCCATGAAGTGTATTAGCAATTACAAAGCACAGACAAGATACATACATACAAGAGAATAGATATTAGTTTATCAAATTATTTTGGATGAGATAACATAGAGGAAAAACTTGACTTACTATATTCCCCTTCACCCCTGCCAGGGAATTCTTTATAGAAGTTGGCTCCCTCCCCCCCACTTTTTCTTAAATGATGACACTAGCAAGACAACAATGTTGCCTGTTCAGCCTCTCAGGACGATAGAGGAACTTTCACTACAGCAGATGTTAGCCACCGGACCTCTTGAATATTTGTCTCAGAGGCTTCTACTCTGGTACTGTAAGTAGGTTTCCAGCTCCAATTCCCTATCTGCAGGGTGTAGGTTCCTTACCACACTCTTCAAAGTTCTCTGCATAGCCAGTATCTTGTTCCCCAAGGAAAACTTGATGCACTTCACTTCTCCTTTGTCTTCCATCCTGTACAGAATGAAAAAGAAGTTATGGAAATATCACCTAAAAGTTTCTTACAGAAGTCTGTAGTACACCATCAAAAAGACAATGACAGAAGAAAAAAGTGTAACACAAATGCTTTTGAATACAACTTATGGATGTTGCCTAACAAGTATAGGATTCAAAATTCAGACAGGAAGATAACGGCAGTTCACTCTTCAGAAGTTCTGAACACATCTGTTACAGAAACATGGCTAAGGTCACACAAATTAGTACCTGAAGTTACTACAAATGCTCAGCTCTGTTGGCCTATGACATGGAACTGGAAGACTGTGGGACTATTCAAACTGGTGTTCTCAGTTCTGCCCCAGTGAGTCTGAAGTTCTGTGACACTCACCGACGTCCTGCAATCAGCTCATTTACTTCCAGAACTACTGCTAATTGACACAAGCCTACTTGCTTCTCCATTAGGACACATCCTCTAGAAGAATTTCTGATGTTAAAGGGAGAGTGAGGCTGTTTTCACACCATTAAAAAAAAAATAAATGTATTCTTAACAAAGAGGCATCAGTACAATTTGCATAAATAAGGTAGTTCTACTTCCAGTATGCATTAACTCCAGGCAAAGAGACAGCTAGATAGTCAAGCAGGAAAACTGTGGAACTTTCTGAAGTTCACTGAGTATTTTCAGCTCCATCAGGATTTGTGACAAGGGCAGTCAAATAAAAAAGTCAAATGAAAACGGCAACTTTCAGGACAGGCCCTATGCAATGCCTGACAGACCACAGTAAACACACCTTAACTACAAATTGCTTCATCCATATGTCGATTGAAGCAAACTTCTGAGTAAAAGAATACTTCTTACGTATGGACAGCAGAGTTCAATGAGACATCATGCTTAACAGAGGCATATATAAAATAGTTTTCTAAAGACAAAGCAGTTTCATTGGAAGCACTGTTCTCAGACTTTGAAAATTAAAAATCCACAAGAAATGGAAGACATAAAAGAAGCCAATTTAGATTAGACATGAAACAGAATGCAAGAAACGTACCCGTAGGAAACACTGTACCTGAATCACAGGCCTGAAATTCAGAAATTACAGTTCTCTACACACTTAAATTTAGTTCATTTTGTTTAACTTGATAAACTGCATCAGTGGATAAGTCACTGCTGCAGTAGGAATCACAAGTTTGAATCCCCACACTCTCTCACATGTAGAATCGTAGAATCGTTTAGGGTGGAAGACATCTAAGATCATAGAGTCCAACCATTAACCTAGCACTGCCAAGTACACCGCTTAAACGCATCCGTAAGTACCACATCTACATGACTTTTAAATACCCCAGGGATGGTGACTCAAACACTTCCCTGGGCAGCCTGTTCCAACACTTGACAACCCTTCTGGTGAAGAAATTTTTCCTAATATCCAATCTAAACCTCCCTTAGTGCAACTTGAGGCCACTTCCTCTTGTCCTATTGCTTATTATTTGAGAAAAGGAACCAACCCCCACCTTGCTACAACCTCCTTTCAGGTAGTTGTAGAGAGCAATAAGGTCTCCCCTCAGTCTCCTTTTACCCAGACTAAACAACCCCAGCTCCTCGTGAGACTTGTGCTCTAGACCCCTCAGCAGCTTCATTGCCCTTCTCTGGACACACTCCAGCACCTCAATGTCTGTCTTGTAGTGAGGGGCCCAAATCAGAATGTAGTATTCGAGGTGCTGCCTCACCAGTGCCAAGTACAGGGGGATGATCACTTCCCTAGTCCTGCTGGCCACACTACTCCTGATACAAGCCAGGATGCTGTTGGCCTTGTTGGCCACCTGGGCACACTACTGGCTCACATTCAGTCAGCTGTCAACCAACACCACCAGGTCCTTTTCTGCCAGGCAGCTTTCCAGCCACTCTTCCCCGAACCTGTAGCATTGCATGGGGTTGTTGTGACTCAAGTGCAGGACCTGGCACCTGGCCTTGTTGAACCTCATACCACCGGCCTTGGACCATCGATCCAGCCTGTCCAGGTCCCTCTGTAGAACCTTTCTGTCCTCAAGCAGATCAAGAGTCCCATCCAACTTGGTGTCATCTGCAAACATACTGAGGGTGTGCTCAATATCCTCATCCAAATCACTGATAAAGATATTAAACAGGACTGGCCCTAATACTCAGCCATGGCGAACACCACTTGTAACTGGATGCCAACTGGATTTAACTCCACTCACAATTCTTTGGGCCTGACCATCCAGCCAGTTTTTTACCCAGCGGAGAGTACGCCCGTCCAAGCCATGAGCAGCCAGTTTCTCCAGGAGAATGCTGTGGGAAACAAAGGTTTTACTGAAGTCTAGGAAGACAACACCCACAGCCTTTTCCTCATCTACTAAGTGAGTCACCTTGTCATAGAAGGTGATCAGGTTAGTCAAGCAGGACCTACCTTTCATAAACCCATGCTGACTGGGCCTGGCTGTCCTGTACATGCCATGTGATGGCACTCAAGATGATCTGTTTCATAACCTTCCCAGCACTGAGGTCAGGCTGGCAGGCCTGTAGTTCCCCAGATCCTCCTTCCAGCCCTTCTTGTAGATGGGCATCACATTTGCTAACCTCCAGTCAATTGGGACCCCCCTGGTTTGCCAGGACTACTGATAAATGATGGAAAGTGAGCACTTCCGCCAGCTCTCTCAGTACCCTTGTGTGGATCCCATTCAGCCCCACAGACTTGCATGCATTTAAGTGGACCAGCAGGTTGCTAACCATTTCCACCTGGGTTATGGGGGCTTTACTCTGCTCCCCATCCCCATCTTCCAGCTCAGGGGGCTGGGTAACCCAAGAACTACTGGCCTTACTATTAAAGGCTGAGGCAAAGAAGGCATTAAGACCTCAGCCTTTTCCTCATCTTTTCTCACTATGTTTCCCCCTGCATCCAATAAAAGATCGAGATTGTCCTTAGCCCTCCTTTTGTTGTTAATGTATTTATAGAAATAATGTCTTTTACTGCAGTAGCCAAATGAAGTTCTAGCTGGGCTTTCGCCCTTCTAATTTCCTCCCTGCATAACCTCATGACATCCTTGTGGTCCTTCCGAGTTGCCTGCCCCTTCTTCCAAAGGTCATATACTCTCCTCTTTTTCCTGAGTTCCAGCCAAAGCTCTCTGTTCACTCAGGCCAGTCTTCCTCCCCGCTGGCTCATCTTTTGGCACATGGGGACAGCCTGCTCCTGCACCTTTAAGATTTCCTTCTTGAAGAATGTCCAAACTTCTTGGACTCCTTTGCCCTTCAGGACTGCCTCCCAAGGGATTCTGTCAACCAGTCTCCTAAGCAGGTCAAAGTTTGCCCTCTGGAAGTCCAACATAGCAGTTCTGCTGACACCCCCCCCCTCCTTACTTCTCCAAGAATTGAAAATTCTATCATTTCATGATCACTATGCCCAAGACAGCCTCCAACCGTCACATCACCCACTAGTCCTTCTCTGTTCACAAACAGGTCCAGTGGCACACCTTCCCTAGTTGGCTCCCTCACCAGCTGTGTCAGGAAGTTATCTTCCACACACTCCAGGAACTTCCTAGACTGTTTCCTCTCCGCTGTATTGTATTTCCAGCAGACATCTGGTAAGTTGAAGTCCTCCATGAGAACAAGGGCTAGCTATTGTGAGATGCCTCCCAGCTGCTTACAGAATATATATTATACATACATATATATATATATTCCTAGAAGCTATGCTAAGACACATGGAGGACAGGGAGGTGATTCAACACAGCCAGCATAGCTTCACCAAGGGCAAGTCCTGCCTGATCAACCTAGTGGCCTTCTATGATGGGGTGACTACATCAGTGGACAAGGGAAGAGCTATGGATGTCATCTATATGGATTTCTGTAAGGCCTTTGACACAGTTCCCCACAACATCCTTCCCTATATACTGGAGAGATACAGATTTGATGGGTGCACTGTTCAGTGGATGAGGAATTGATTGGATGGTCACATCCAGAGGGTAGTGGTCAACAGCTCAATGTCCAGATGGCGATGAGTGGTGTCCCTCAGGGATCCATACTGGGACCAGTACTGTTTAGTATCTTCATTAATGACACAGTGGGATTGAGGGCACCCTCAACAAGTTTGCAGATGACACCAAACTGAGTGGTGCAGTTGACTCACTAGAGGGACAGGATGCCACCCAGAGGGACCTAGACAAGCTTGAGAAGTGGGCCTATGTGAACCTCACGAGGTTCAACAAGGCCAAGTGCAGGGTCCCGCACCTGGTTCGGCACAACCCCTGGTATCAATACAGGCTGGGGGATGAAGGGATTGAGAGCAGCTCTGTGGAGAAGGACTTGGGGGTACTGGTGGAAGAAAACCTGGGCATGAGCCAACAATGTGTGCTCACAGCCCAGAAGACCAATCGTATCCTGAGCTGCATCAAAAGAGATGTGGCCAGCAGGGTGACGGAGGTGATTCTGCCCCTCTACTCTGCTCTCATGAGACCCCACCTGGAGTACTGCATCCAGCTCTGGGGCCCTCAGCACACAAAAGACACGGACCTGTTGGAGCGGGTCCAGAGGAAGGCCGCAAAAATGATCAGAGGGATGGAACAGCTCTCCTATGCGGACAGGCTTAGAGAGTTGGGGTTGTTCAGCCTGTAGAAGAGAAGGCTCCAGGAAGACCTTATTATGGCCTTTCAGTACTTAAAGGGGGCTTATAAGAAAGATGGGGACAAACTTCAACAGCATAGGGTCTTGCACCTTGGGAGCAATAACCCCATGCACCAGTACAGGTTAGGTGTTGACCTGCTGGAAAGGGACCCGGGTGTCCTGGTGGACAACAAGTTGACCATAAGCCAGCAATGTGCCCTTGTGGTGCATTACAAAGAGCATGGCCAGCAGGTTGAGGGAGCTTATCCTTCCCCTCTACTCTGCCCTGGTGAGGCAACATCTGGAGTACTGTGTCCAGTTTTGGGCTCCCCAGTTCAAGAAAGTGAAGGAACTAATGGAGAGAGTGAGGGAACTACTGGAGAGAGTCCAGCAGTGGGCTACGAAGATGATCAAGGGACTGGAGCATCTCGCTTACAAGAAAAGGCTGAAAAACCTGAGTCTGTTTAGCCTGGAGAAGAGAGGACTGAGAAGGGATCTCATCAATGCTTACAAATACCTAAAGGGTGGGTGTCAAGAGGATGGGGCCAGACTCATTCCAGTGGTGCACAGTGACAGGAGGCAAAGGGCACAAACTGGAACACAGGAAATTCCATATGAACATGAGGAAAAACTTTGTGGGTGACAGAGCACTGGAACATGCTGCCCAGAGAGGTTGTGGAGTCTCCCACTCTGGAGATACTCAAAACCTGCCTGGATGCATTCCTGTCCAGCCTGCTCCAGGCGAACCTACAGAATCACAGAATCACAGAATTATCAGAGTTGGAAGGGACCTCTAGAGATCATCTAGTCCAACTCTCCTGCTAAAGCAGGATTGCCTAGAGCACATTAGCAGGGAGTCAGATTAGACAATCTCCGAAGGTCCCTTCCAACCCCTACCATTCCATGACTCTGTGAAACGTTTTAGCAGTTGCGATAGGACAAGGGGTAATGGTTTTAAACTGAAAGAGGGAAGATTCAGACTGGATAGATGGAAGAAATTTTTTACAATGAGGGTGGTGAAAACACTGGCACAGGTTGCCCAGAGAGGTGGTGGTAGATGCCCATCCCTGGAAACGTTCAAGGTCAGGTTGGATGGGGCTCTGAGCAACCTGATCTAGTTGAAGACGTACCTGCTCATCCCAGGGTGCATTGCACTAGATGACCTTTAAAGGTCCCTTCCAACCCAAACTATTATATATATTCCTTATAAAATGCTTTAATTAAAAAAAAAAAGAAGCTATAGACAAATACACCCCCCCCAGAAGACTATAAATTCATGAGGGCAAAGCATGCCATCTTAATTGCAAGATTTTTTCTACAAACAAAATCAAAAGATGATGACAACTACTTATAAGTTTTATGCCTGAGTTACAGTAGATCAGAACTAAATATCCCACAATTTTAAGACTGCAGAATTCTATCCCAAGACAACAAAGATGAAGGTGCCTTACCTGAAGGAAATGGGATTTCTGTCCTCCAAACCTTTAACAACAACTCCTGTGGCTCCACCAGATCGAACAGCGAAAACCTATAAAAAAATTTTGAACACATTTGTAGCTTATTCAAAATCATAACCTTAACATTCTGTCTTAAATCCATACCTTTAATTTTTTTACTACACACAATTTTTATTCTTTCACAGATCTGCCAATTCACACTGAGATTCAGTAAATAATTAATTCTTTCCTCTGGAGTTCCAAGTTTACTTAGAGTTGACAGGTTTCCAATGGTACTGTAACAGTCTTGTAGGCATATGCTGAACTACTGGGCAAGTTAAATGAGTAAAAGTTCGTATAAGCTTTCTCTTTTTTATTTTTATATTTGTATTTTCCTATGTCACGTACTAGTAAAAGTATGTGAGACATCAGGGCATTGTTTAAAACAAAAAAAAACAACCTTGGGGATTGTGAAAAGATGTAACTCAATGACCCGGAGGCTTGATCTTGTCAGAACATGTTATTAGATAGGAATAGTTTAATAGTAATCTGCAGTTTTGTGTGTACCTAAGAACTTTCTGCCAACTTGCACTAGCAACTTAAAGAATTCCTTTAGCACAACTCTACATATATATGTATAGAACCTGCTACAGCTATACCACTTACTAAGCTGGAATAAGAGAACATTAAAAAAGTCATGCTGTTACTAACTTTAACTGGCTTAGAAGAAGAAAGTCAGGCAGATGCCTTATTTGTACTTGTGGTAAGTGCAGAAATACTAGACACCCAGATCAGGTCTCAGAATAACAGATATATTGTTTTGTAATATTAGCTATGCTATTGTTGCAGCGTGCTCATGCAATACAGGTGTCAAGGCTATAAATTGCAAGCAAGTCCACAGCCTTACTAGAATGATAAATAAATAGTTTAACTACTTTTAGTATCAACGTAGATAGAAAGTGAAGGCAACACTCTCTTACTTTTTGTGAGATGAGAAGATAGCAAGGACAGATCACTCAGAAGGTCATTCATGTGGGAAACTGTCATTGAAATGCTAGTTACAAATGATTTAGAGACACGGTGGAAATTAAACAATTTCAGAGCAGCAAGAAAACATGGGGAATTAAATTTACAGTTGAAAATAAGTTTCTTTCAAATGAGCTCTTAACAACCAATTTCTGTGCAGTTACATCACATCCACACTACGATATATTGTCTTCTGACAGGCCCATTTAAGTAATCTTATTTCAACTGGCCCTCAAAATATAAGTAAAGGATTATGGTTTATAAAGAGAAAAGACACCAATAATTCTGAACAGAGTGCAACAGCAAGAAACATCTCAGAAATACTCCTCCCTGTCCAAATATGCCATTGATCATGTCCACACCGCACGTGTCAAAACCATGCCATTCATATGAAGAAGCTTGAACGTTTCAGTTCTGTGAACACTGAGGTCACAGAACAGTTCTGGGAATTAGACAGCGGAATGCGTCCACATCTATATAAGTCTCATGACAGACTGTGGAGCTTTTAGCTATGAGTTGAGTACTCAGAAGCCCACAGGGATATCAAGAAGAAAGATGCTTAAAAGAACTAAAGCCAAGAAACGAAAAGCAAAGCATTGACTCAGGTCTGAGCTACAAGTAAAGCTACAAATATTATTTTTTATTAATATACTGAACTTTAGGAATAGAAAAGGGGAAAAAAAAAATCAGAGATACAAAACTAGCAGTGAAGTGACAAAGTTTGCCAGTGATGTTGGGACATTTGGAATAGAAAAAAGTGCTGACTGAAGAACTCCAGAAAGACTTTAAGGCAGTGAGTAAAGGCAGGTGAAATTCAACCTAAAAGATCTGTTGATGCATTTGAGAAAAGAAATTTCTATCGCCTCTAGCAAGATGACAGGTCCTGGAGCCAGCCACCCAGCAGCAGCAAGTAGCAGTTCCACAGAAGGGGAACAACCAGCCCCATGCTCAGCAGCCGAGGGGTAAGACACCAAACCAAGGCATGAGAGCCTCCAGATCCCTCTCCTCAGAGAGGCAACAGAGCAGCGGCGGGAACGGCTGAGGAAACAGGCCCGAAGCCGCGACCCCAGCCTGCAGAGCCCTGCGAGGCGCGGAGGGGGTGCCCGGGGACCCGCCGGCCGCTCCCTCTGCTCAGACGCCCACCAGGGCAGGCCGGGGGCTGGGCACCCACACACGGCAGCGGCTCTCCCTTACACAGCCCGCGGGTGGGCCGACGTCCTGAGGCGACGAGCCGTCGCCGGTCGACAAACACCACCACCACCACCACCACCCCTCCCTCATCTGCGGCCTGTCAGAAGCGGGGACGGAGCACGGCCTCCCCCCGCCGCCCCCACCTGCTTGTTGGCCTCGTCGAAGAAGACGCAGTTGACGGGGTTGGCCTTCTCGAAGTGCACGGGCCGCGCGCACAGCGCCAAGTAGCAGCCATCCTCCCCGGCTCTTGCTCTCCCTTCTCCGTCTCCTCCGCCTTCTCCTCCCGGCGCCTCTTCCTCCCCCGGCGGCGGCTCGCGGCTCATGGCGGCGGCGGCGCGCGCGGCGCAAGTCACCCGCCGCACAAACGGTACCTTCAACCGAACCCACCCCACCTACCCGGCCGGCCAGCCGGCCGCTTCCTGTTTACACTCCCCTCACACGTGACGCGGGACCGGCCTGCCTTAAAGGCGCAGGGCCGCCCAGGCGGCGGCAGGGGCGGGCGGGGAGCGCGCGGCTGACCACCACCACCGCCGGAGAAGGAGGAGGAAGCGGCGGGCCCCGCCCCCGCCCTCGGGCGCGCCGGCCTCTCCCACGCGCGGGGGAGGTGCCGCGGGCTGCCCCGCCCACCCCGTTGGTCTCTTCACGGTCTCGGTTGACCTCGGCGGGCGGCGGTCTCCGTGGGAAGGGGTCCGCCGTGGCCACAGGGATCCCGCCGTGGCAACCGGCGCCTTCCTTCCCGGAGAGGGGCCGCGGTTCATGCGCAGGCTGCGGTGACGGCGGGCTGGGAAGGGCGGGGTTTCGGTACGGGTCCGCCGTGCGGCCTGGCGCTGAAATGCCCTCCCGTGCGCGGGAAGGGGCTCTCGGGTGGGCGAGCGCTGGGTTTGATGGGCTCCGGGGTGGTAATAGTCACAGCCGAGACGTGTCGCGCAGGAGATAGCTCCGTAAAAGGTGGGGCCAAACGTATTTTTCTCATAAAACCCACCAAAGCTTTTTTTTTGGGGGGGGGGGGGAAGGACCCAGCAGCTGAAAAGCAGCAGCCGCTATTTATGCTGCTTTTGGGCGTGAAACTGCGCTGTGTAAAACAGAGCAGAAAGGGAAGTCATCCTCCAAAATACTGCTTATTTCAGGAACAATATTACTAAAGCATTACTGAAGTTGAAGTCTGCTATTTCTCAGCATTTATACTTATTTGTATTTTAGTTCAGACAAACTAGCAATAGGTTTTTTTGGTTGATGCACTGGCTAATACCTTAGTGCACTACTTGCAAAACCTACAGTATAATTTAGAAATGGTATAAGCACATCATCAATTGCATGTCTGCTTATTAGTTTAGAAAGGGAAATAAAGGAAATTAAAAAATAGAGGGGGGGAAGACTGAGATACCAACTTAAAAGTTCAGATTAGACTGGAGCGGCACAACTTAGTAAAGGAGAAATAAAAATTTAAGTACCTATGATTCTATAGTAACACAGTATCATGCAAACAACTGTTTGCTGACTTGGGATCCCGTTAGTCCAATTGTGATGATTTCACATCAGACTAGAGAAACTGAAGTCGGAACTAGGAATTACAGCAAGCTATTTGTCCTGCAGAACCCTCCTGCGTCATCAAACAATTCTACATTAACTAAAGAGGGAGCACAAGTATTTCCATAGCATATGAACTATCTTAAAGTTTATCATTCTTTACAAAATGAAAAAAACTCATTGCACATTAGCAAAAAAAGTTTAGTTAATCCAAGGTCAGAAGTTAAGAAATTCTACTGACGTTTAACCTTCTCCTACTTCCTTACAGGACAGCAAGCACATTTCTACAATTGCAGCAAGAATATTAAGGTAGTGGAAACCGAGGGGGAAATCAGCAGGCAAGTATATAGACACACAACTTGAAACTATTGCGATAGTTTTAGAATGGGCCCTTAGAGTAGTCATAATGTCAGAAAAAGTTAACTACGCCGATTATCAATGAAAAATCTAGGTTTACTTCTAAGATTCTGTTTGCTTAATAATAATCCTAGAACCTTTTATTTCAAAGGAGTCCAGCAAAATGCTTGTTTTAGCAACTTCTTGTTTTCAGCTACTCAACAACATGCCCGGATGCCAAAATCCCAAAGCAAATTCCTGAGCCAATTTTACTGCTGGAAATGAAGAGATGTTTAGGCAACAGAATCGGGCCCAGCAACTTTAAATCAGACTTGAGGACCACAGTTGTTTGTGTGCTTTTTTAATCTGTACTAGACATATTTTAGAAAGAAATTAAGCATGACAGTAACAACTGAAGCACAACGAAACAAGCAGATGCCCCCGTTTCAAATGACAGCTCAAAAAACACCCTCCCCTCTCTTCCCCTCACTTGATGCAGATCTCTTTAACAATCAACATCTTTCCTTGACAAACACATTGTAAGACATTAGCAACTGCTTTGAGGTAATTATTTCCGTAAGAAACATTAGAGTATTGAAACTTGCAATAAACCTAGCACAGGACTAGGCTTTTCTTTTTAAAAGCCTTCTCCTCTGAATGCTTTGAGGAAGATGTGGTTGTATTTGACAACAGCAGCTTTCAGTCTTCCTGAAGGAGTTAGATAACTGCAGCACCTCCCTTCGCAGTACCTACTCCGTTCTTTCCCCAACATTGTTATTTTGGGCAATGGCTTCACTGAGCAATTAGGAATACACTTAAGTCTCCAAAAGATGTAAGTTCCTTTATTTCAAAAGTAAGGGGTAAGTGAAGACAACTGTCTAATTTAGAAAAGGGAAGAGGATCCAAATACTGGGATGAAACTGGCAAAAACTTCAAGGTTGTTTACTGTCTATGTAATACGCACCATAACAGTCATTTTTCTGTTGTTTTAATAAATTAGTATAGTCCTTCCCTAACACTGCTTTAGTGCAGCACTAAGGATCAATGAAGGCTTGTACGAAGCAAAGAACCACGCAAGAGTACCACCACAAGATCTTGAGTTTTTACTTCACCACCATCTTTCCAACAACAAAAAAAATTAAAAAAAAAAAATCATCACTTTCACAGCACACTGTGAGAATGTCACATGTACCAACACTATAATATTCTGCTTGATAAAGAGCAGCATCAGAAACAGCAATCAGTTAAAATTAAGTTGATCAGAATTTCCCAATTCCAAGCCATCCCACTAGATCAGCTCATTTTTAAATGTGTTGTTTTGGAGAGAAACATTCCTAGATTTTTAGAACTTGCTAAAATAAAAAGACTGACATTAAGAATAAAAGCATGAGAAAAAGACAAATTTGAGTTTTCTTTTTGCACTTGTAAGCAAAAAGCTTCATTTAAAAATAACAATGACTGCTATTTAGTTTTCACAGTCTGCAATTATCTTTGGGGTAAGAATATTTGTTGCTTTACCCAGAATTTCCATTTAAAGACAGGATTATTATAGAGATTTATTTATTTGGGTTTTTCTTGCACTGAGTTCTTGGAACCATTTGTATATTAAGAGTGAAGACATCTGAACTTACGCTTTGTTATGCAACTTGGATGCAGCTCTCAGGATTTTCTGGCATATCACCAAAGTCGTCCTCTGCTGGTTGGATTAAAATCTGTTTCTCATATAGTACCCAATTATGTTTACAGAGATAGAGCCACATTCCGTGTACTTCAAATGAAAGGGTCCAGACTTTTGCATATATAAAGACATTGCTTTGTTAATTTAAACATTTTCATGTGATTGCAGCGCATAGTTTGGCTTTCCATTTTGCCCTTGGTGAAGAAGGATGAAAGGTTCACTGACATTGTGTCCATACACAATTTTTAATTAGTTTTTCAAGTAGCAATAGGGAAAAAAGAGGGATTCTCCTAGTGTGCTTTCCCACTAAATACTTTAGATGATCTAGATGATTTTTAATGAAAAAAAAAAAAAAACACAAACTAAAACATATAAGCTCTGAATCATGCAAAATACGACCCCCTCAGCTACATTAGTCTAACATAACTGGGCAATTGGTGAAGTTGTCAGACCATCCAAAGAGGTAGTGACAGTCCATTCTCACAGTGCCAGCCTGAAGTGTGGGCTAAGTTAAAAAAAAAAAAAAAAAAAAAAAGAAAAACCAAACCAAAAACCAAACCACTGAGGCACCACCATACGCTCGCTGTTTTCCTTTTTGGTATTCCCAGTCAACCACTCTCCCTTGACATTGGTAGTTGACGTTAACCACTGCACCAACATAGTCAGAAGCAGTAAATTTGTGTTTCGTTTTGTTAGTAGCTCTGCACACAGTGCTATTCATCATATATAGGTGGGTCTCCATCACCTGAAAACATTGCCAGTTTCTTTCCATGATTCTGCACGTGATCTTCGTTCATCTTCTCCAAAGCTTCAATCTAGAGAGCCAAAAATAAATCCATGCTGAAATCACAAAACCACACCTCCACCAGCATGTTTCTAAAGGGTGTTAAAAGGTTGCTTCAGATGACTGATCAGGCATGTACAATATTCATATTTCAACGATTCACTCACATGTGTGGGACAATATACTTTGGAAGTACAGCTTGAAACATTTGTTCTCAGCAAACTAGTGAAAGGAGTGCTCCTTTCAAGTTTCATGCTGTATAACTGAAATGTATGAGTTGCAGGGAGGACTGGATGATTCTAAAGACTTCAGCTGTATTCCCCAGAGCACAGAAGTGTCCCTTTCTCCAACTCTGAACACCTCTACTGTAACTCAGCAAGTCCATCAGCATTGCAGAAATTCCAAGTAATACTAAGATTAAAAATCCACTGCAATCGCTTTTAATGGTGAAAGTTGAAGACAGTTATACTTAAATGTTTTGTGCAATCAATGTAACACTATGGTAGCTTATTATCTTCAGATTGTTATGTTTGGGTTACTTCCTCTTTTACACTGGGGGAGATAATTTTCGTTTCTAGAGACTAAAGTCAAAATCTGAAGTTTAAGGATGGGCTGCTCAAATTCACCTACATGTAGACAGCAATGTAAGCCTTTCCCATAATACTTAACAGCAAAAAAGATGATGTAAAACAACAACAAAACCCACGCCCCACACCAACGCTCACAATACAGCCAGTGAGGGAATTGGTTTTTGCTTAACTGATACATAAGGATCTCTGAAAAGTGACATTGTGTTCCCTTTATGCCTCTTCCTCAGTTTGAGGACCTATCCCAGGAGTTAACTAGTTTCAAGCTCCCACCTACTACATGCTGGACTAGCATAAACCTACACTGTCATTGGAGATTTGGTAGAATTGCCATGTAACCCTTACTTTAATTAGTAAATATGGGATGTTTGACAACTTATTTTTATAAATGTCTGGTATCAGGATGCACATCTTGATGAGTTAGAGCTAAAATTTGAAAATTAGAAGCCAAAGGTGACTAAAGATTCCTAGTCCACATTTCTATTAGTGTGATTTTTAGGCTTGAAATTTGAAAATGCTAGCCTAAACTTTAAGTTCCAGTAAATTAAAATCTAAAACACGAAAAATAAGTAGTAGAACAATTACTATTTTTCACCCAGCTTTCCATTCTCTGCACATCCTTTAACATATGTAAGGAAAGACAACAAAGCTAGCTTAACACTGAAAGAAGCAACCATATGCAACATGAAGCCTTTTATACTTGGAAACAGGAAGATCAAGAAAGGGAGTAGAGAGCTCCGTCAAGCTCAGTTTCAGAAAACGTTTTTACTATGTTGAAATTATCAAGTTTGAAAAAAGATGCAGAACGATATATGAAATTATACACGCACACACTAATCATACAAACTAAACTTGGAAAGTTAACGTATTACAATAGCTACTAGCTAACAAATTAAAGTGTTAGACACAGAGAAAGCTATACCTCTGCTTGGAAGTCTACTTCATTGTCAGCTGTAATATTAAAACCTGAGACAGCATTGAAGAGTTCACGCTCATTAAGTGCTTCTGCTACACCTGCTTTCTGGAAGAACTAATCAAGATAAAAAGCATACATTAAACACTTCACTACACAAAACAAAACACTCCTCTTCCTTCCCCAAGTTACAATTACAATATTTAGTCAAAGTGACATTTTTGCTTTTGTTGACTTACAGATAAAAATAACTGAAAGAAGTTTTAAATTCCAGCAGTACCATTTTATTCTTCCACACTTTTTTCCACTTTTGGAGAACACCACCATCAGTATGGACAATACATAAGAGTGATCTTACACGTAGGTGGTGGTGATCAATTTTTACAGAGCTGTATTGGTTGATTTTTAGTTAGCTCTGAATTGATTTTATCTTTGAAAACATTCAGCATAACAGAGGATTGTCAAATGAAGTGGTCCTACCTGTGAAACATTCCTACAGTCTCTGAACAAAAACTCAAGTCCATGAGGATGGGTTGGCTCCACAGACTGACTGACATCAATAAGCCAGACCTGTAGTCAGAGAGAGACAGCAATTCACTTTGTATTAACATTTCACATTAGATGAAACCTTTCCTCCCCACATTAAGAATAAGCTTACCTTCCCATCATGCCAAAGCATGTTGTATTCACTCAGATCTGCATGGACCAGGTTGCACTCCTTATACAACTGTTGCATCATCTGCAAGAAACCAAATTAATGAATGAATTAAGTATGCTATATTCCAAATAAATATTGTTTGCATAACTATAACAAAAAAAACTTTCCCCAATCACCCACCCGGTTTACATAATTTTTTTCCAAGTCTTCAATGAAGTTTCATACACAGAATCGCAGTTTTGGTAAACTGCCAGCAAACTAAGCTTTTATCACTGAGCTTAGCTTTGGCAAGTCAGAAGAATCAGTCTGGTAAACTCATGTCAGCTCTGCCAACCAGTCCAAGTGCATGAGACAGATAAAGATGTTCGCTAAATATACCTGTCATTCTCACCCCTATCACACGAGAAAGTCGTCTCACAGTTTTAGATACTGAATCCTAACTAGTATGCATATTCACTTAAAACATGGTTGTGTTGCTCTACTGGTCTCAAGATTTGAGGCACAGAACATTTGTGTTATGAAGCTGCTAGGTTGGTTGGTTGTGTTTTGTTGCATTGTTTGGGTTTTTTTAATGTCTACAGGAAGCTAATAGCAAGTGGACAGTTAACAGGTACATGTTTGAACCAATTGCAGTAGAGTATCCACCATGCAATATTCTAATTCATTCACCGATTTCTAGATTTGTTAAAAAGGGGAATGAAGGGGGATTATCCACTGGAGAGGGCTTAAGCATTGTAAGTTAAGTATTTGGTGAGCTCAGAAAAACTTCAGAGAACTTTCTAAACCACATACTGCTTCTGTAAAAGCACGATTACTTGCTCACAATTCCTCTGCTGCTAAATTTTTGTTTATCATCAAGTTCCAGCATATTTTCTACTCAGATTAAGATTCAACTTATTGTATTTTTTTTTTTAGTGCATAATTTCTTGTTTGTTCTAAGTCACACATTAAACAGCAGCAAAATAAGCCTTTGGACTCCGTATCTTGAAAGTGATGCAAGCATCCTGAAAAGTAAATAAATGCTGATTTGTCCTTTAAGTTATTCCCCTAAAAGAAAACACAACCCAGAATTGGAGGAGAAATCAGCATTGTCTTACATTAAGAATCTGATAGTAGGCCTTTTTCATATCTTCACTACTAAGTGTTACATCCTTTAGTTTAGGAGCTGGGACTTGATCCTGGCCAATGAAAGACATAACCAAGACGTGTTTCTTAAGGATAACCACTTGAGGACAAGGAATTCCTGCATTTTGCATTCTGTGGATCAGAAAATAGATACCAATTAACAAAACAAAACCTCCAAATGCCTACAGTTCTAGTTCCTGCTTGCTCATTTCCAATCTTAGAGCTGTGTGTGAGAAACTTGATCCAGAGTCAAAAGTCTTCGACAATAGCCCAAATCAAAAACTGAATAAAAATATGTATTTCACATAGGAAAATTCAGATCTTAAAGTCATAAGTAGGTCTAAAACCACTGAAAACTAATTACTTTTACAGCTTGCCCCTGTTAACTTCACAGGCTTATAAATTCTTCAGCCAAATCCCTGAAGATGCTGACAATTCATTAAACTGTAAGAAACCAGAGGCTTATTCAATCTGTGTCAGGTTGTATATTATTTAGCCTAAAAAGCAAATCTAAACTTCCACCCAAACATAGTGTATCTTTCTTAAATAGAGAATAGGAAAACAACAGTCATTTGGCAACTATCCTTTTTATTTTTTCTGCATTACCTTGTTAAGTTATGCATTTCTTTCTCAGCCCACATACGAATAATCTTTCGTGGATTCAATTTACTGAAGCGGTCTTTAAATCTGTAGTCATCCTTAATGTATTTGTCACGGTTCTTGAATTCATTAAGAGTTGTTTTAAACACTTTGATGGCACATTCTGGAGGTATAACTTTATCTTCAGTTGCACTTCTCGTGGGAAAAGTAAAAAATATAAGAGTTAACTATTCACCTCTTTACAAGTAAATGGATGGGTTTAGGTTTTTTATAACATTGCAAGACACTGATTTTTAAATATAAGGGAGAAGATCTGATTTTCTATAAAATTTGGAAGCCAATTCAAGTTAATGCATGTACATGCTAATGGATGCACTTGCTTCAACAAATTACAAGTGAAAAAGTCTTGCATTAAAACAATAACGGTACTATCACAATATTTTGTTAAGCACCACAAAGATATCGCCCATTGAGTAATACTAAGCAAAAGAACACTCCTGAACATCATTCAAGCAAAGGTCAACTGAAAAAAAAAAAAAAAAAAAAAAGAGAAAGAGAAAGCACATCTTTTCTCCTCACCCTCAACTGACTTCTCTCTTGATGTGTTTAAATAGGCTACCTGTACTTGGGTTTTATTAGTTCTTTCTTACTTCACTTTAAACTAGCGGTGTTTCAATGCACTACAATCACTAACATACTACAATCCTTCCAGCATGGTAGTCTTTAAAACTGTACTGTTGCATGACTTGCAAATTGAACAGCATCCCAACACTATTCTCAAGGTAAACTAAAAAGTAACAAACAGCACCTCCACTGAACTGCACAGATGGAGCTGATAATACAGCGATCTGTACGGAAAGACAATCTTCAGGTAGACTGTGCTCAATATGACAGCTCTGTAGTCCGGGGCAGGTCAATGGAAAGAGTTCCCCAAAATCTCAATACCTCTTTATTTATTTTTTTTTAAAGGAGTACACGTTTTTCCATAGAAAGCTACAGTGGATTCGTCCCCATTCACTAAATGGTCCCCCAGACCCCAGAAGGATAGTGGGTTGTTTTTTTTTTTTTTTTTTTTTTTTTACTTTAAGTTTGGTACCATATGGTTTTCAGGTTTTATTATTATCTGCATATACGTGAATACAAACTTTAAGTCTTGGGAATCTCTGGTACTTAAAGCTACTGTCAGTAACAAACAATATACTTACTTTCCTCCATATGCATGAAAAACAACGGATTCTTTTCCTGTGCTGATGCAGCCTGTTATGGTCTCCAGCATCCCAGCATTGACCATCTTGTACAGAAGTAAACGTGTTTTAGGATCCACTGCTTTCTCCTACAGGCAAGAAATGAATACTCAGTTCTTAAAAATAATTCTTTGCTTTACACTGAGTTTAGAGTATGTATATACCGCAAGTATTCATTCAACTAGGTGGAAAGAATAATGTATTAAGAGCATTCTCTCAACTGATAGGAAAAAAAAAAAAAACAACCAAACAACACAAACACAAAACCACACACAACACAAACCAAACAAACAGATGAAGCAAAGCCAAACTGTGCTCCAGTACAGTCATATTAAGATTTCATACCCTCAGGTACCTTATCAGCTGTATTTTACATGATATTTTGCCAAGAACATAAAGTACAGACTGTGGCTCAAGAGCACTTTCTACAGTGTTTTAAATAAGTCTTTACAAATCATTAATCAAAATATCCCAAATATTATACTCCTTTTATATCAGTAATAATAAAATAAAGCAAAACACCCAAATTTGAAGAAGTCCACAGCAGGAATTACCAGAGGCCCTGCTCTAAACTCACCCATACATAAGCATACGAACTGACTTCCTAAGTTAAGGCACCTCATCTTCCTGAAACTTGCAAAGACGACAGATATTTGGAGCCACATGGTTCAACTGCAGAGGATTAGTCCTCTGGATGGTTTCTATGAATAATTTCTAGGTGGTTTATTCATTGTAGCTGATTAAGAGACAAGTTTAGGAAGACAAAGAGGAAAAAAAATGGAAGCTGCTTGCTTTTATTTTTATACGGCTCTCAGTAATGCAGCTCAAATAAAGACAGTCTTTTTTCCAGTAGGAGCTGGCTGATACCGTCTCCTTCAGCAATGTTAACACAATATTGCTTAACTGTTTTACTAAAAATTGAATGTTTCAAGAAATTACCAAAACAGCGTTCAGCTGTTACGCAAGATAACAAGTATACAGAGAGACTTTATTAAAACATACAGCAGTGGAGTGCTCCTTCTTTTCATGGAGCCTTGCACTTCGACGTTCCTCAGAGTACGCGTGTTGCTTTAAGGCATTGAAGACTTGATTTGACAGCTTTAAGTCCATCCCGATTCCATCCCCAACTTGGAATTCAGGTGCAAACTACAAGTAGAAATAACAGAAATTTAAGCATTACTCCTAGCAGACACCAAAAGTTGGCACAAGCAGAAGTTTCTCATTCTGATTTGCAAAAACCACCTAGGGTGGATTAGGACCTATGCGAAACCCACTTTGTGTAATGTTGTCGCTATGTTAAAAAAAACATATTGCTGTAAACTCTAGCACTTAAGTTCTGCCCAAATTGATACAAGATTACCTAACATCCTGTCAAAATAGCACTTGCAGCATTTCCTTATTTGCAGAAGTTACCAGCTACATTAAAGAAAACAGAAGGTATGTACTATGGATAAACAGACTGAAAAGCTCTATGTCAAACAATTGACTTACTCATAAGTTACACGGCTCATCAGGCAAAATGAATTAAAAAAAAAAAAAAAGAGTAGGTTACACAACAGCTGTGCTTTTCAAAAATAGCCTTGGTATTTTATTTGCCTGTGTACCAAACTTGCTGATAGTGTTGTTTTGTCAAAACAGTTCTGTGCAAATTCTTGAATCATGGTCATTAACAAACCATTATTAAACAAGAAACCCGCACAACTCAAACTGCCAATTTGAATAACTAATCCAGACATATTTTTTTTCCATCAGATGAAAGCAATGCAATCAGCACCGTATACAGTAGCACAGATGGACAAGCATTAGTTCTTTGGTTGAATTACAGCATTCCAGTTTTACACACAAAATAAGTTTTCACTTACATTTTCCATGCGAGCAGTGTTCTTTCTTCCACATACCACTTCATCATGTTTAGTAGTAATATCTTTTCCTTTTCCTATAAAGCCCTTTCTCGGTGTTGTAGTAGGTTTATCTGCCAACGGTGAGAAAAATAAATCTAACTTCACATCTAAACAAACATAACTAATGCTCATAAAGGTTCCACAATGCCCACAAGTGTAACCTCATTTTATCTATTAAACAGAATAAAATACTTCAATTGTATGATCTTAATGCAGTCTTCTCTTACCCTAAACATGACAACTTCTTTTGCTATGTTATTTCTGTCTTGTCTGGGTTGTCAGACACACTTTTGGCGTGTTAAAGACAGGAATATTCAATACCATGTGCAGATGCCACTAGCCAAACGTAGATGACATATGCATATCCCACAATACTTTCCACGTACAATAGTTATTTTACCAGATTCAGCCACCAAAGCCAATATACCAGCAGACAGAAGCCAGAAGTTTCCCACCCAGCTTCCTGCATAACACCTCCCAATTAGGTGACCTGTTTTTACATACAACGGGTATGTCTCCTTACATTCAAAAAACCTAATTTAACTATGTCATATTCTTAGGTCTACTAACCAAAGAAATTGTATTGTTTAAAACTGCCACATACCTGCTCTGTAAGGATCATGACGGGTATCCTGCCAATCAACCTCATCCTCTGAGCTGTCACTGTCATAGGGATGGACCTTCCGATAATTTTCGAAGGATATGGAGACTTGAGAAACAAAACAAATAAGTCTGTGATTATTAGGGATTTGCTACTTTCTCACAGCTCTGTCAACTTAAGCAGAGTGCCAAGAATAACTCCGAAGCAAAAAATATTTCTTCGGATGAGGGTACCTTTGCTATCTCCATTGATCTTCTTCTCTTCACGCCGAAGCTGTGCATCATATTCCCTGTCAAATTCCATCTGCAGCATCTGAGCTAGCATTAGGTCACTAGAAGTGTCAATATTTTCTCCTGTAATAAACGGTCCTTCAGCAACGCTATGTAAAATGAAAACAGAAGTTTAAAAAATTAAACATAATAATCTAAATAGAAACACCACTTCATGCCATTTCATCACTTTATACAAAAGACCTCATGCAGGCCTGCATGGAAACTAACAGATCTCAACTGTCTGCCCCCCACCGCCAAGCCAACACTAAATATTAATAGAGCATGACTTCATTTCTCTTTTCTACTCCTTTATAATGCAAATAGTACTTAAACTTTTACTTGTTTACCATTCTGTAAGAAGAACTAGGCTCTAGTTTTAAGATGCCTTTCATGAAAGGCAAAGAAGGCATACAGGTGCATGTGTACATATATTTTTATAAATAAATAAATAAAAATTAAAACCAAAACAAAACAGTATTGCTTTGCTCTGCTTTACCAAAAAGACCACAGGCAAAATTTGTATGACTTTAGCACTAGTAAGCTCTTGGCCTATGTTTAGAGCTTAAGTATGAGGAAGATACAGGTGATACACCTGACAGTTCTAGAAATAACGTACAGTTAATAAGAGTTTCTAAAAGGGAAGAAAAAAAAAATTCTGACAACTTTTCTCAAAACGTAGCTTACATACTGGCTTAATGCACCCAAAACAATGCAAAGAAAATATAAAGAAAGAAGGGCAGGCAACAGAGAAAAGAATCTAAGGAACATTTTTAACTGGGGAAGCCATCTTCACAAAAAAAACCACAGAAGAAGCAGAGTTAGGAGATAATAGGCAAAGCATTTCCTATATTGCTACTTCTTAAGCACACTGTAAGAAAACGCACAAGAGATAGAAGATGGCTTCACAACTATGGAGATCACTAATCCAGGATTTAAACTTACGCAACCACTTCAGGAAAAGCAGCATTTTCCTCTTCCAGCTGCAGCTCTTTTGCCAGCTGTTCACTCATTACGTCAGCAAGGGAACATGATATTGATGTTGTGCTGGGGGCTCCCCACGGACACTGTAAATAAATATTTTCTTCAAGTCAGGGAGAAATGCAGTGGCAACACAATAATCAGGATAATTAGCAAACACTGGCTCTAGAATAAGCTCATGTAATCTTATAAGAGCTTGTCTTCTACAGATACGTAGGGAATTACGATGAACTAAAGTACAGAAAACACCTCAAGGAGTAGTTTCATAAACTCAATAGGAAGAGCTGTGATTGAAAGGATGTTCACAGTCACTTACTAATGGGAGGCAAGGGGGGGAGAAGCCAGTTTGTCAGTACCTTCTGAAGACAGGGGCAAAGACTTCCCAGAAAGTTTGCTTACAAGTGTACAAACAGACTATGTGAAACTTCTCTTGGAGTAACACAATATTAATGGCTTATGCACAGCTTCCTCTCCCGCTTCTAGAGCCCTGGAAGGACCGTCATCATAAACATCTCCTCAAAAACGCAGAAACACACACACAACTTTGCCTGGAGAGGCCGGGGGGGGGGGGGGGGGGGGGGGTCAGGTGGTGGTGGCGTTGGGGAATGCTGAATCCAACCAAGCTGTGACTCACTCCCAAACTCACTCAGATCCAAGCCCCTGCTCACCAGCGGAGCTTGGAGAGAAGCCACTCGTTTATCAGCGCCTCAACAGCAACCTCTCTGCACCTCATTGCTAGCGGCAAGCGAACCACGCCGTACACCCGTCCAGCGCCGCTCACCGCTCCTCACTCCGGCAGCGCAGCCAAGCGCCCCCTTTGCCAAATAACTGTTGCCTTGTTGACACCGCTCCACAGCGCCCACTCGACAGCCTCAGCCCCGCTCAGAGGGAGGCGGGCGGAAAGTAGAGCAGTAGCAGGGCCCAGCCGCCGCCGTTAAGGCCCGGCGCGGCGGGCCCGCCGCGCCGGGCCTTAACGGCGGCGGCTGGGCCCATGTCGTCGTTGTCCCCCCGGCCCGGCCCGCCCCTCACCTTGCTCTGCCAGGCGGTACTCGGGCCGGCTTCGGGGGGAGCGGCGGCGACTCCTACCGGGTCCATCTGCGCATACAAAGGGCCGAGCGACAGGGCGAGAGCGGTGGTGGCGGCGGTGGGATCTCTCCTCAGGGCAGCGACGCTCCGAATGCCAAAACTTCCGGGTTCTCCTCCCCTTCTCTCTCAGCGTCACCTGCCGGCAGGCTCCCGATTGGCCGGCGGCGCGGGGCCTCACCCGCCTTTCCGGTGATGTCAGCGTTGGGCGGTCGGTGGGGTCGCGGAGTGGAGGCCGGAGCTTCTCTGGGGAGGGCGGGAGGTTGCCCGCCCGCCCGCCTACTCGCCCGCACCCCGGGGGCTAATGGCTGTCGCGGGGGGGCGAGGGTGATGGCGGCCGGGCCGATGGCGGGGAACCGTGCTGACGGCAAACCTAGTAGGATGACGTCGGATAGGTGACGTTTGCTTTTATCTAAGGAACTACCCGAGAGAAGGGTAAAAAAATCCCAACCAACAACCCACCCCATAAGCAAACAAATGGATGTGATCCCGATCCCATAACTCACTGTAAAGACAAAATTAAATACTTCATATGTGATCTTATCCCTAAATGAGGTTTTTCTCACCCGGTGCGCAAGAGCCAATCAACACACCCAGTCGTGATACTTGGGTTTATTGCAATTCTGCAGAATTGGGTGCCCAGCGTTTACCACCAGCCAGCACGGCTCAAACCGCCCAATATTTAGAGCGACAAAATACAGCTGGATGATCAATAATGATTCATTCGGTGCTGCTATACATACTATACATATGCATCTCAGCTCATGTTTAAACCATTTGGGGAGGTTAGCTGATTAGCACACTCATTATGCACAGAGGGGTGTATTTTAGCATTATAATTCCCCAAGGTTAGTTTGGGCGACACTCTTGGCTGAAATTTGGTCCAGAAGTTACGTTTTTTGTTATCTTACCTCTAAGTCTGTAACTGCAAAAGAACACATAAGACACATTGTTTTTTTTTCACATCCTGTTCAATGTTAGGTACACACCTTGAGGCCCCAACCATGTCCCAACCAAAACTTCTTGCTAAACTTTTAAAGTTTCTCTTTAGACCTCAATCTGACACCTGTTACACCTCAATTTTGCATGTAATGTTTATCTGGAAAATAGTACTGCAATTAAAATGCCTTATTTCCAGGACAGGGATGGTGTTTCGCTACAACACAGTCGCTGTCTGACATCTGCTTGAGCAAGTTTCCTAGCAGGAAGGAAGCCTAGAAACCTCCTCAGGCCTGGGTCACCACCAGCGATCAGAGGTTGTCTGCAAACACAGACAGATGTGCTGTCACAGCTGCTGTTGATAACCAGAAAACTGGCCTCATGAAGCTGGAGGGCTCCGGGTGCGGGAGGAGTGGTAAGGGGTCGTACCGCTCCTGCGGCATCCCCTGGCCTGCTTGGGGTAAGGTCCCTCTTACTGTCCTGGTTTGAGCAACACAGGACTAATTTCTTTCAGTGATCTTACTTTTCAGTAAAGTCTCTCCTAATGCTTGGGAAACCTGCACTATTAGAAGACTCTAGTGCCTGGATTTGTGAAAATATTTGCTTTATAGCCAGCTATGGTATGTGGGTTTCAAGGTCTCAGTGGTGTCAAGCTAGCCAGGTGCAGGGATGAGGATGAGCAAGACCCAGGCACTTGACCCAAGCTGGCCAACAGGATTATTTCATACCATTAATATCACATTCAATATAAATTAGAAAGTTTGCTGAGGAGTTCTCTCTTTCCCTTGATGGCTGCCACCCTGAGAACTTCTTGCCCTGGTGCCGGACCCCTGAGCCCTTCCCTTCCTCCCGAAACCGTAGCGCTGGCAGAGTCCCACATTTGCTGTCCACTGCTGTGAGTGCACGGCTTCCTACTGATAGCATGGGCCGAGTATAATCCTTGTATATTCTGTATTGGTATCAGGATCAATATTAGTTCTTTATTATTAATAATGTTAATTATTTAGTTGTATTGTGTAAAATCTGTTTAGATTTCAATTCTCGTTTTTCATTGTATTTCCAATTCCCCTTCCTGGGTGGGGAGGGGTCATCAGGTGGTAGAATAAGTGTCTAAACAACAGCAAATTGTTGTGGGTTCCTCAAACCATAACAGTTACACATCCAGCAAAGCCCACGGTGCCAGGGCAGGCCCAGCAAAAGCCACTCTCATCGACTCTCAGGCATGCAAGAATCAGCTTTGTCAGCCAAAGTTCATCTAATTTGTCCTTAACAACCTGCAATGACGTAAGCCATTACAATCTCCCAAGACAATCTGTTCCAGCGTTCATTACTGCAGAAAGTCCCCAAGTAAAGGGCAGATGGTTTGGAAGAGGGTGGGGACCCAGGTCGTAACGCACAACCTGTGCTGTGCACCACGTAGCACAGGCACGACACAGGCGTGTGCCATGGAGGCACGAGGGCAGCCGAGCCTGGTGATGGGGTACCAGCGTGGTTCTTATCCTCTCTGCCTTTAGCCCTGGCAGAAAGAGATTATTTCTTTCCCTTTGCAGCCACCTTTTGGGGCATGAAGATTGCTGCCATGCCCGCTTCAACCTCCTTTGGCTAAATTTATCAGTTCTATAAATGAGCGGAATGTCAAAGCAATGTCCTGCTGCCCCAAGAAAATCATTACTCCAGCTCAACTGTACAAGCACTGATTAAGAAAACTGGTTTGGGTAGTTTTTGATTCAAAAAGACATTAACAATGACTTAATATTCCTATGTCTTTTTATTCAGTTTTTAATTTTCAGAAATAAGTGCTTTATATTAGTCTCTTAAATATTACCTGATTAGGCTTTGACCCCACGAGCTCTTATACGAATGAATCAAGCTTTGAGCTGAATTATATTAAGAAGAAATGTTCTGTAAAATGACATGCAAATCAAATCATTTGCCACACATTCACATCTCCTAATAAAAAGTTAAAAATATAGATAGAGCAGAAACTTCCCTTCATATTACTCAAAATAATTCAAAAGCTGTATAGCAATTACTTAATATGTAATTCCAGTAAGTCGTGATAAACAACATTGGCAGAAATTTATATCTTCATTCTTAATCCCACATTGTAAATGACTTAGAAGAATTCAAATCTGCTTCTGCATTTTGCTGTAGGAAGATGTATCATCTTTGGCTGAGTCTCCCACTTTTAGTAAGAAGTAATACAGGAAACACAGAGGGAGATCATGGTAGTATTTTCCATGAAAATGATACTCCACTAAAATAAAAAGTCAAAAGTATTTTTATCACATCCTTACATTGGTCTTTGCAGATACCTGTAAACTTTCCTTATGCTTTTTTTAAGCTTTACAGGCTGTGTTTGTGGTGCAATGTAAAGTATACTTTTGCCTGCAAAGGACACATTTGATATGCATACAGATTTTCAGAGCTTTTTAACACATGGCCTGCGAAGTGGCAATGCTGTATCACTTACCCAGCCATCTCTATCGCATCCGTTACGGTGGCATGTCAGTGATCTCTGTAGGCCTGGATGGACCAAACCTTCCAGTGCTGGAAATCTGATGTGTGTTTTGCACCACCTTCTTACAAACCAGATAGGATTGTGTCTGGTGGACCAAAATGCTTGAATTTGTCTTGGTGCCATGGAGACCGTTCAGCTGTTGCACTGTCTGCTGCCTTTGTCTTTTGAGGCTAAATGTAGCAGGTCAGACAAACTCATTTTGTGGGCCGGATTTGGCCTCTGGTGTACCAGTTAGGGCCCCCCTCACCCCTCAGTTAAGGCCACGCTCTGTTCCTTATATATGGTGCTTTGCTCTGTCGTCTAAAACCAAGGTGTATGTGTACAGAGAGGGCCCTATACTTTGCATCACCTGAGCAAAGTCAAGGTGAGAACTGCTGAGATAGGGCCTTGCTAATACCAGATCTGTGAAGAACGAGGCTTACCTAGGCCATCATAAAGGAACGCCCAGTAAGCGTGACTAGGTAGGGCATGTCTTTCGCTGCTTCCCTACCTCCCTGGGATATTTATAGGTTACACCTCATGGATGAATCGTAGAATCACAGAATCATAGAATGGTTTAGGTTGGAAGGGACCTTTAAAGGTTACCTAGTCCAACCCCCCTGCAATAAGCAGGGACATCTTCAACTCGACCAGGTTGCTCAGAGCCCCATCCAACCTGACCTTGAATGTTTCCAGGGATGGGGCACCTACCACCTCTCTGGGCAACCTGTGCCAGTGTTTCACCACTCTCATCACAAAAAATTTCTTCCTTATATCTAGTCTAAATCTTCTTTTTTTCTTTTTCTTTTTTAGTTTAAAGGCATTACTCCTTGTCCTATTACAACTAAAAAGTTTGTCGCTATCTTTCTTATAAGCCCCCTTTAGGTACTGAAGGCCACTACAGGGTCTCCCCAAAGCCTTCTCTTCTCCAGGCTGAACACCCCCAACTCTCTCAGCCTCTCCTCACAGGAGAGGTGCTCCAGCCCTCGGATCATCTTCGTGGCCCTCCTCTGGACTCGCTCCAGCAGGTCCATGTCCTTCTTATGTTGGGGGCTCCAGAGCTGGACGCAGTACTCCAGGTGGGGTCTCACCAGATCAGGGGGGCAGAATCACCGGCCCCGGCCCAGACTGTCACTGTCACTGTCACTGTCACTGTCACTGTCACTGTCACTGTCACTGTCACTGTCACCCCCACCCCACCCCACCCCACCCCACCCCCACCCCCAGCCCCAGCCCCAGCCCCCCTTCGGCGGGGCCGCGCGGTCCCGCTGCCGGGCGGCAGCCGCGGCCCTTTAAGGAGGCGGCGCCCGGCGGCGGGGGCCCGGTGTCCCATTGGCGGCGGCGTCGCGGCGCCACGTCTGGCTGCCATGGCCGCCGCCGGCCGGGCCCGCGCAGCCCGGCGGGGCGTACGGTGACAGATGTATTTGAAGAGGCCGGCGGGCGGTCTCGCCTTCTGCCTCTTCTACCTGGCGTCCTGCTTCACCAACAAGGTGAGGGCGGGCGCGGAGCCGCCCCAGACGCGGGGGGGCCGGGCCGGGCAGCGGGAGAGGCCGGGCAGTTGCTCCGCTGTAGAATGAGCGGGGGGAGGGCGGGCGCGGCTGAGAGGGCGAGGTAAGTGCAGGGAGCCCGGAGGGGGAGGATGAGGGCGGCCGGTGCCCTCCGCTTGTCCAGCCCTGCTCAGGGAGAGCCGGCGGGTCAGCCCCTCCTGGGACAGGGCTACCTCACGAATTGGGAAAAAAATACCCAAAGCCCTGGCGTTTTGGTGGATAAGAAGCTCAACGTGAGCCGGCAAATGTGGGCTCGCAGCCCAGAAAGCCCACGGCGTCCTGGGGTGCACCCAAAGAAGCATGGCCAGCAGGGCAAGGGAGGTGATTCTGCCCCTCTGCCCCGCTCTGGTGAGACCCCACCTGGAGTACTGCGTCCAGCTCTGGAATCCTCAGCACAAGAAGGACGGGGACCTGTTGGAGCGGGCCCAGAGGAGGGCCACGAGGATGATCCGAGGGCTGGAGCACCTCTGCTATGAGGACAGGCTGAGAGAGTTGGGGGTGTTCAGCCTGGAGAAGAGAAGGCTCTGGGGAGACCCTGTAGTGGCCTTCCAGTACCTAAAGGGCACCTACAAGAGGGCTGGAGAGGGACTTTTTACAAGGGTGTGTAGTGATCAGACGAGGAGTAATGGCTTCAAACTGGAAGAGGGTAAATTTAGACTAGATATTAGGAAAAAAATTTTCGCCATGAGGGTGTTGAGGCACTGGAATAGGCTGCCCAGAGTTGTGGAGGCCCCATCCCTGGAGGTGTTCGAGGCCAGGTTGGATGGGGCTTTGAGCAACCTGGTCTAGTGGGACGTGTCCCTGTCCATGGCATGGGGTTGGAGCTATATGGTCTTTAAGGCCCCTTTCAACCCAAATCATGCTATGATTTCAGCCCAAAGGCCAGCCACCCATCAGCCATCCATCATTGAGGAGATCGATGTCTTCTCCCACTGGTCTCAATTTTCTGTGTGGGAGATGTCTTGACCTTTTCATGACATGTACGTTTCAACAACACCATATTTAAGACAGTAAAGGGGTGACATTGTATTATTCAAATGAATGAAATGTTAGTTATAGAGCCAGAAGTTATGCTGCTTTGAAAGCATCAGTGATGCTGCATGTATTTTATTATTGAGTATCTAGTGATCACTGAATGCATTGTCATTTCCAAAAGATCTGTTAACAGGAACAGTAATACAAAGTATCCAAGGAAAAGGTCTGAAATATTCAAAGCATTATAGTAGTGGTGAAACAAATACTAACTTCAACGGATCCTTTGACAGCTTAATTAACCTGCAAATTAAGGACAAGAAGTCTGTTTTCCACTGTGCAGCTTAATTGCCTGTTGGTAATGCTGAAATGTCTATGAAGGAGTAGGCTAAAGATAGTTACACTGTGAATAAAATTGTATAGTTTAAACATAGTTTGAAGTAGCTTGTTCACTCTGGGAGGAGGAAATAGAGTAACTACTCCTTAATGTCCTATTTATTAGAGAGTGTGTCTGTGTTTCTGGTGCAGATTTCTATAAGAAAAGATGTTTTTGGAGCAGGTAGGGTATGGATTTCCAAAGGGACAGTTAGAAAAAAAAGCAGCATTTTGGAGGTGAAAATGAAATCTTTTCTCAGCATTGGCTACTGGTTTTTGTGCCAAGGTACAGTTGCCATTAAGGATGTCAGAAGTAGACTGAAGTCCAGACGTGTAGCAAAGTTTGTAAGGAGAGATAATACACTTGATTTGACAGGCTGCTAGGAGCAGTGATTAGTTAAACAGAAAGGGGCTAGAAGAGCTGCCAGATTGTGTTGTGCATTGGAAAAGGTTCTTAACTGTAAGAAAGGCTTAGCTATACTTGAGAGGAAGTTGGAAGGACTTTGACACAGGGCCTTCATTTGCAAACCTGAATGTAGTTTTTAATGTATAAGTACCCAGAATATAGATGTTTTAGTTTTTGCAGGTGGTATGTAAATGCAAGTGGGGGTACAGACACCTGATTTAAAACCCTTGTGGCCGTTCAGACAAATGTATGTGTAACATGACTCTCTGTGAATCGGTACGCTTTGTCTCTGTATATTGATGCCAGCTTCTTGGGTGTTTTTTGGGTGTTCCTAAAACCTGGACCTTACAACGTGCTCAGCACAATTTCCTCTCTGTTGAAAGTTTCCGCTTCTTTTGCCATTGACAACTTCTGCTGGCTCCTGGAAGGAATGGCAGGTACCTTTCCTTTCCTCTGAGGAAGCTTCAGTCATAGAATCACAGAATGGTTTAGGTTGGAAGGGACCTTAAAGATCATCTTGTTCCAACCTCCCTGCTGTGGGCAGGGACACCTCCCACTAGACCGGGTTGCTCAAAGCCCCATCCAGCCTGGACTTGAATGTTTCCAGGGATGGGGCATCCCCAACTCTGGGCAACCTGTTCCAGTGCCTCACTACCTTTCTTCATAGGAGAGGTGCTCCAGCCCTCTGATCATCTTTGTGGCCCTTCTTTGGACTCATTTCAGCAGGTCCATGCCCTTCTTATGTTGGAGCTGGATGCAGTACTCCAGGTGGGGTCTTATGAGAGTGGAGTAGAGAGGCAGAATCACCTCCCTTGACCTGCTGGCCATGCTTCCTTTGATGCAGCCCAGGATACCGTCATTCTTCTCCTTTGCAGAAATGGTATTTATATACTTCATTACAGGAAGTTGATAGATCCTGATATACACATCAAAAGGCATATGCATTTCTGCCTCATGTTTGCTTGTATGCATATATAGTGGGAAAAAACACTAGCGTCCATATGTGCAGACCCCGACAAAGCGTGCTAAAGCAACGACACAGAGGCTTTGCTTTTTCTCCCACATCTTACATCTCCAAAGAGCTTCATGGGCTGCTTAATATTTTACACAAAATGGTGTGTGAACCGTGTGTGGGTCTGTAAGATGAGTTAATCATCAGGAGACAATTACATAGAGATCATTGGTCTTGATTCTGCTAAAGATTGCCTTGGTGGTATGATATGATTTTAATTGTCAAGTTCTTATGTCTTTTCGTTCCTGTTAATTCTTTTTCCATTCAGTGTGATACATGGAGTGTGTTTAGAAGGTGAAAGATCAGTTCAGAAGGTAGCCTTCTCCCCATTGTTCGGTGTGTCTGCTCCATATCTCATGTACTTTTGCAGCTGCTACCTTCCACAGTGACTTGGGCAGTGTCCAGAAGTTCTAGCCTGGGAAGAGAAATTGCTGAAAACTGTTTTTGTCTTTTTATTTTTCTTTGTTTTGGTAGAAACTTTTTGTGTTTTGTTGCTCTTGTGATTGTTTGTTAATGTTGTAATGCTGTAGGTGTTTGATGTCCATTAATTTCGTATTTGTTTTCCAGTATGTCCTGTCTGTCCTGAAATTTACCTACCCTACCCTTTTTCAAGGGTAAGTACTGTTTTAAGAATACAACTGTTTGAAAAATTACTTTAATCAGTAAATGTCTTGCTGTTTCGTGCTGAAACCTACTTTAGTACCTCTTGTCATTACTGGCTTTTGCTGTCTAGAGAACATACTTCATGAAGCCTTAGTAAAGCAGTCATTAATGTGTCTTGGTTAATTTTTAAACATCATGGTAGTGACATAATTAAGATATATAGACTCCATAATTTTTCATTTTTCTGGAAGTCTTATGCTTCAGCATAGAAAAGTAGCAATTATAGTACTGCCTGCCTTCTTTGGAAATGGCAGTCATGGATAATGTACAGTTGTGTATTCTTTCACTATGCTAATGAAAACCAGCCTTAAACCCATGTTTAGGCATACACAAACACCATGTTGCTTATTTTCATGCTTAGCTGTTGTTGTAACTCTGCATCGCAAGTCGCTATCATATCTTAACGACTGTAATGAGACATTTAATGTTTTGTCAAATATCCATATATACCATCAGTACTGTTAATTGGTGAGACATTTAGTGAAAATCTGGCCTCTTAGAGTCAAGACTTCCCCCATTTGTTCTTTTGAGATAGTGGTAAAGTCTGTAGACACTGCATATCTTTAATTTCTTTACTGCTGCTTAGCATGGCTTATGTTTTTGCCTGATGTGCAGCTCCAGGACTGCAGTCAACTCTAGGAATAATTGCCTTGGGAATCTCCATTTTCTTTGAGTGTACTCAGCTCTATTAAATATGCAATGAATGCTTTCTTCAGTTCTGACACACATACACGCACAGATTGTCTCTTGGACAATCTTTTATCATATGGGGAAAGGGTTTTGGGTAATGTATGTAAAATTCAAGTGTGGTAAATCAACAGTAAAAAAGTGGCAAGCAAATGCCTTATGGTATCTGTGTTACCACAGTTAATTCCTTTTTCTATTTTTTGGAAATGCATCTCAGCATCTTATTTTTCCATAAGTTCTGTCTTTTAAAGGTGACCTTTCCTTGAAAATTAAGTGGCTCAGATGTGCTTTCATTTAGAGTTATGACAAATGAGCAAAGGAGGAGGAGTGTTATTCTCAGTTCATATTGCTGTTTGTTGTCATTGGTTTTGTTCCCTATGTAATCTAAGACTATATTGCATTGTGCTAAGGATGTGGAACTCAGTTACTAACTTCACCTTTTTAAAATGAGCAGCATATGAGAGAAGTTGAAGTGAGCTGTGGTAGTAGCATTGAATATTCATCATACCCATGTGGACAGTGAGCTTGCTCTTCTCTGACACTGTCCAACTGTATGTAATTCTGCATAGAGTGAATATTTGTTTATTTGTGTATGTGTGAAAGAGATTTAAAATAATTGCTTAAATGAATTGCAATGAATGGGAATAATAAATAAATTCACCTCTGTATCTGTTACAGATGTACTACAGTGATTTAACACTGTAGTACAGTATCTCTGAACTATGCTAGATGTTCAAGGATTTTCATCAAAGAAACATGAAACATGTCTCTGAAAACCACTAGCTTAAGGAAGAAGGAAGCTAGTACCTTATTTTAAAGCTTAAAAAAATTCAGTGTGCATAACTACTAATTTAAGTTATCTGCAAGCATTTCCAAGGTCTCACCTACTGTTTCCATAACAGACTAAGGAAGACCTTTATGGTAGGGTAAGTCATTAGATAGGTAAGTCAATGCAGAATATATGTAATTGTTACATACCTTTTCAACGAGAAGACGGCAGTTTTGTGGTTTGTATGCAAGGTTATCTGGCTGGAAAGATATTTTCTCTAGAGGCTCTGAACCAGAGGCTCATGCAGCATAATGATGTTATTGTTGATGACACTTCACTTGGTGCTTGCTACACAAGATGCCGGGCGGGGGAAAAAGCAGTTTGAATTTGAGGGAGTGTGTAATTTAAGCCCAGCATGAATAACCATGGGAAGTCATAGAGCTAATGTTTGAAACTACTAGGACTACACACATCATCCTTGGGGCTTAATACTTCAGCTGAAACGAGTTTTTTAAATCCTAAAATCAGGTTTATTTATCCTAAGAATAACAGTTTCTGTATGAAAAGAGTTTCACCTCTTGTCACAAACCTTGCCTCACTTGCATCTTCAGATTGTCACAGTTGTAACATCACTATTATTATTGTAAACCTTGTGTGGGAAGAGATGATACAATGGGGATTCAGTAACATGACTAAGAGAATTGTGGTAGGTGGTAATTTACAAAACTTTTGAAACAGGAGCTGGAAGAACCAAAGTATTAGAAAATTTGGAGGAAATGAAGGCCCACAAAAATGAAATATTCAAAGGGGAATAGTGGCATCCCTGATAACCTGGAAAAAGGGTAGATAACTAGTCATGGGTGAGCTGTGAGAAATTCTGTGGTCATGCTCCACGTGGTTATAAAGGACAAACAATTCAGAGGGGCTGTTTTGTTTCTATTTTAGGTGGCAGACATTAGTGGGTGGACTTCTGCTTCACGTCTCCTGGAAGCTGGGCTGGGTGGAGATAAACTTGTGTTCAAGGTACCATGGGTTTTTCAGTATCTGCTAAATACTTATTTTCTGTAGGTGGGTTACAACATAGTTGAGTTGGTTGTGGAAGTTCCTAACTTGCTAAAATATGAGTCAGTGTGTGTGTGTTTGTATGTGTTCTACTTCACAGGTGTGGGAGAGATCTTGTGTTTTAGTCTAATGATTGTTCCACGACACACATTTCAACTGCTTACTAATGTAAAGTGGATTCAATTCAACCTTGGTAAGATGATCAAAAAAGCATAGCCATTAGTGAAAACTATAAGGTTAACTTATCCAACCGTCTGTCCACATCTCTTCCCTGGATTATTTACAATATTATAAGAGAAACCTTGGTAATGTTAGTTAAGAGCATTGACACATGCTTCCCCAAAACCTCAGTGTAGTGAAGTCCACAAATGTGATCTGCCTTTTTTTCTAAGAAGGGTGTTCCATAAATGGGAATCATTCATCCTTGCCTAACTCTAGCATTTATAACTGCCCAGCAAGAGCAGCCATTGCAGTACAGGATTGATATAATAACCAAACTCCAAATTAGAAGGTCCTTTGTCAACAAAGATCATCTGCTTGAACTGAGTGTGATGGCAATTCAGTAGAGTTGTCCAGCATAGTGTACTCTGCTCAGGTGGATCCATTCTGCAGTATGGACTGTGGCATATCTTTTTTATTTTGCAAAATGTTATAAGTTAGAAGATGTATGCCCACAGCAACTGTGTGACTTGACTCTGAAGCTGAGGAAATTGGATTAAATGATTGCCAGAGCTCCCTTCTAATGTAACTTTTTTTTCAGTGATTCTGTATTACCAAGTGACAACTGGTGAATTTTCTGTTTGGATTTCCAACAGTTGGCTTGCGAAACTGAATCTCCTCATTTGAAATGAAATCCTGTGTGTATGTCAGAAGAACCAGGCTAAGTTCTGTTTTCAAGTCCATGCAAATGACTACATCATCATTGAAACTTAAGTGAAGTTGTAAATGGAAACAGAATTTAACTTATCTTTTATCTGCAGTGTAGGCAAAACAAGGATATTGGTGGAAAAGCTGTCAGTGATAGAGGTAGAGACAGGATTAAGGTCCAAACCTTGCTTTAGTGGCAGTTACTGATACATATATTATTCTCAAATGTATATTGCTTATGCAGATTTTGTCTTCACAGAACAATCTAAAGGACAAAGAAATACAGCCATCAGTAATGTCCTTTTTAGTTCAACATTTTGTTACTAGATAGTTACTTTTGCTTTAAATCATGAAATTAAAGAAGTTGAATCTTTTTTTTCCAGCTTGGAAAAGATATTTTCATTTTTTTCAAAACTTGGAAGACATTAAAGAAAATACTGGACAAGAACCATTTTCTGCTGTTGAAGAGAATGTTTTTATCCACGAAAAGTTTTGGTGGAAATTTAGCTCACGTTTTGACAATGGAGACTTCAGACCACTAGATGTCAGCACGCTATAGGAAAAGTGATTAAAATGCATCTTGAGAAACCTCTTTATTAGTTTAGCTAATACAGAACGCCTGTTCTGGAATAGACTGAATGAAATGACCAGAATTAATTGACATATTTTGGCTATAATTCAGACAACTACTTAAGCATGTATTTAAATCTGTCTGTCTTCAGAAGGCTTAGGCACATGCTTAAATGCTTTGCTGAACTGGACTTGTAGCATATATCTCTTGTATTAAAAAAAACCCCAAACCAAAAAAACAACAAAAAACCACATCCAGGACCCCCCAAAAACCAACCAAACAAAAAACTCCCCAACAAAGAAACATAATGTCTCAAAGCTTCTGTCTACCACTTCCTCTCAAGCTCTCTTCCCCCTCCGAAGGTGAGGTCATTTCCCCCTTCTCTTACAGAATATTGGTTTCTGAATCTATCTGGTTTTTATTTTTTTGGTGCATGTGTAGGATACTTAAGAATACCATATCCAGTCCCTAGTCTTGTCACGCTTCAAATAATAAACTGCTGCCCATTTGTTTGTTTATTTCCAAAGTCTCAGTATTTCTGTCATGTGAACTGATCTCATATGCTTTCTGAGCCAGTTCAGGTTATCCCAAAGTGTCTCAGCAGAATTATTTTATTACATAGAGGTCATCACCCTTTGTCTAAAGTCAGGAATACTAGCTTCACAATAAAGACCAAATAAGAACATATTACTTAGAGTAATTTCTCTTCGGTTTTGTGGTTATCCTGCTTTTCATCTGCACACCCTCCCCCAGTACTCCCGACTTTAAGGGACTTTGCCACCATCATCGTTGCTTCTAAAGCGTGAATAGTGACTGTCTGCAAAACTTCTATGCAAAACAAGGGCTCTGTGGAGCACACAGAAATACGTGTAGCATCTGCATAATGCTTCCAGTGCTGTGATCTGCCACCCAGCTTCTGCCTAACCCTCGTAGGCACGAATCCTATGTGTTCTGGTTGGCATTTCTTGTAGGGCTGAAATTTTCCCCACAGCGAAGCAGCAGCTCAGAGCCTTGCTTAAACAAAAGCTCCAAAGTGTGATTTAGAGGAAGCTACCCCTTGTCTTTAGTTGGCTTCCGATCTAGTCCTACAATCACAGGCTCGTCACTGAGCTTTCCTGTTTTGCATGTACATCTCTGTATTGCCAACTTAAGAAGCTACTAATTGGTTTACATACAAGACAGATTGTTGGTGCTGACACGTTACATCAAACATCCATGCATTCTTTTTCAGTCTTGAAATTCCCACTTGGCAGCATAAAATTCTACCCTTACATCATGGAAAAAGCATCTGAAGTCCTTTTCCATTGCACTTTGCGGTATTGGTTTGGAGTTGAAGATATATTTGGGATTCCTGGAATTTGGTGGCGGGTAGCATGAAAGAGCGTTATGTTCTAAATGAAAATTCAGTTTTCATCGTGTCTTTCTTTCATCTTTTCTTTTCTTCCCTCCCCTGTTCTTCCATTTGTTGCAGTTCCAGTAGGGTGGGGGTATTTTTGTTGGTGTTTGATGTGAACTTGTTGGTAATGAGGTATGACAGTTTTAGATACTGGTCTTGGTGACATTCCAGTTGAAGTCAATAACCTTAAAAGAAACAGTGTTTTTATAAAAAAAATGATGGTGACTACCCCCAAAACCAGAGTAAATATTTATGCCAGTGAAAGGATCTAAAGATTACTCTATTTTTGTTATCCTGGGGTTTTGATCAAGTATAGAAAATTATGTATTAAAAACAAAAGAGGAAATGTGATGTTCAGGTTTTTTTTCCTTTTCTGTGTTCATATGACTCTTCCGGGTTGTTTCATCTTCATTCAGCCTGTTCTACTTTCAGCGTTTTGTGATCAATTTCTCTGGTGTTCCATGAAGTATGGTAGTGTAGCGGTACCTATAATTACATTTTAATTCTGACATGCTAGTTGGAAGTGTAATCCAAAATAAGGAACTAGAAGCAGTTTGATTTCCTTTTGAGAACCAGCATTATTCACTAACATTTTCTTGACTTCAGTTCAAAGCTTGGGAAGAGTAAATGGGGGTAGCATTGTCTTCCGTCCTGGGAAGCCTTTGGATCCTTTCCTCCCTTGCTCAAAATCTTACATTATTCTCTCTTAAATTTACCACCTACCCAATCCCTTTCTCCCCTTATGTACCAAGATCAAAAAAGGAAAAGTGCAAATTTTGAAGGCCCTTCTCAGAACTGAAACCTGACCCTACTGCAATAACCATGGCTAAAAAATATATCAGATCAATCTGTGATGACTTCATTCCTCCATTAGTTGTCAAACTGCCTCTAGGAGTTTGGCTTAGTCAAAGGAGTATCATTAGGAAATCTCAAGAGACAGGCTCCCACAGAGACAATCTGATCTTTAGGAAGAATCTCTTTGTAAATCTGGTTGAGAAATGAATGTGTGGGTGGGCAAGTGTATTTGTACGTAGTGAAAATGTGTGCTGTCTGTGCAAGTACACCATTTTATGCCTTCATTTGTCATTTTTTCTTCCTTTTACAGTGCATCAAGGAAATTAGTTGAAATTTCTCTCCTTTAGAACCAATAGGAGTAACTGCCATGAAACAAACAATTTTGCAGGGAGAGGAGCCAGGGAAAGAGTAAAAGAAAGAAAATATATCTGCAGAGAGCTCCTATCTGGGATTAGATGAAGTGATTAATTTCTGTCTCAGACTTCATTATTACATGGGAAGACTACTGAACAATCAGACAATGAATTTAATATGCACACCTTTGAAATATATGTACATAGATACATATTATTATATTCCTTGCAAGCAACTGTTGCTGACTGTATGTAAACAGAATGTGGTGAAGTAATGGGATTTTAATTGTTTTCACAGGTCTGAAATCCTGTCATGGCTTCCTGCTTCAGTACTGTTTGTTGGCATCATTTATGCTGGCTCTAGGGCACTATCTAGATTGGTAAGAAATGCACACAAGTAGAAGTCAGTTCTCTATTACCTCTATAAGCAAAGAACATTCCTTTCATACAAGGTGTTTAATGCTGCTCCTGGGCTGGGGGGAAAGGGGGAAGGAGGGGTTTAAATAATACATACATTGTTAATGGTGCTAGAGCAGCAGTCCAGTCCTATGAAGCGTAGAGCTGTTTCGAAAAGCACTTCCACGACAGTCCAAAGCACTCAGCATCTCTCCAGAGCACTCAGTGTTTTGCGGAACAGATCCTCAGTGATCTGAATTGTGCAAGTAGGGAAGAAGCTGAGGAAGTTACTAGCGGTAACTTTGAAAAAGGGGGAATGAGGCTGTGGGATCTGTGGAAAATACTTCCAGGCAAAGGATGAAGACCATTTCAGTGAGAGGCTTTTGATGCTTTACAGGATTTGAAAAAATAAATTGAAAGTTGGAAAGAGATTATGGGAAGGGTTAGGTTAATCAGTTTTATGATCCATTTGAATCACAATAACCTACTGAACGTTTAGAGGATATCAAATCTGCTTTGACTGAAGTTGAATGTTTTTTACTTAAATGATATAGTCTTTTGTAAAAAAAAAAGAAAAGTGGTGACATGAATTTTTAGAAAACAGCAATGTTTTACTGCTGTTATGCACTCTGCAAGGTCAGATTCTGCACGAGTTCCCTTCTGCGTTCTGTCAATGCGTTTTAATCTAACTCCAGAGCCAGCTCGCTCCTGCCAGCTCCTAAACCCCAAGAAGACTCAAAAGGGAATTTTTGACAAGATTCTGCTTGTAGTGATCCCTTGAACATCCCAGTGGAGAGGAAGGGCAGAAAAGGACAGGAGGTCTCTGTCCTCACAAACAAGACTGGGGGCCTCATCTCGGACCCAAGTGACCTCTGGAAACCACAGGCATGTGCTCAGAAGCCCCATGCCTCCAGGTTAGCTCTGTTTTGGGGTAATTGCATTTATTTCCTCTTAGTTCCTTGTGAAAGCAAGTTCGATTGGGCTTCCCTGGTGTAAACTGAGCAAAGATCCCTAAGGCAGAGCCCTGCCTAGAAACAGCAGTAAAGCCTTGGAAGCAGCACCTTTTCTGTCTGCTCACCTGGGAGGTGGAGGAGGTATGAATCACATCCTCTTTGCTATTTTTTCTTATTTCCTAGTCATCCTGTAAGTTACCTTGTTTCCCTCTGTCCCTGCTCTGGTCATCGAAGAGTGAGATGCACTGGAGCTTCAGAAGGGCTGTAAATGGTTTTGATTTGCATCCCAGCCCTTCTTAAGGAGCATCTCCCATTTCTGAATGGCTTTTTGTTGTACGTGAATGGGGATTTTGAGGCCATTCTGTTGGCCATTTTAGGAGGAAAGATGAAAGGATAAGTAGTCTTCGGCCATGGTTACAAGTAATGCCTTGTACTGGGGCTAAATTCAATCCTACATGGAAGCTTTACTTACAATGACTTTGCATACAACAATTTCATGACACAGTGAGAAGGAAAATGAACTATCCCAAACTCCTACCTGAACTGGGTCACCTCATCAGTGTATTTGAATTAAGTGGGTTTATTCCTGAAGCAGAAATTCCATGCACTTTTTTGATCAAAGCCAAGGAGACCCGCTTTCAAACACTCCTGTATACTGGCAGGGCTACAATCTTAATCTCTGTTTGTGCCTCTCCCTAGAGGTGCTGGCAGCCTCCCCTGCCCAGGAGTTCGGGGCTGGAACTGGAGGAGGGCTGCTTAGCTCTGGACTGTGATGCATTAACAGAAGTATGCAGAGCTGCGAGGGGAGGTTTGTACAGAGTCTATTCACCCTGCCTGCCCAACCAGTAAACCTTTCTTTTCGTAAGTATTAGGCCCACTCACAAATTTAAGAAATGCTCACATCAAAGACAGGAGACATATGGAGAAGGTTAACTGGGCTAGGCAAACTGGAGCCATTGTTGGCTCCAAAACATATTTGGAAGAGCCAAAAGCAGGGGGGAGGAAAGAAAAACCCAATAAATTGGCTTCACAAAAGGAAGAATGTAGATTCTGCTGTCACCTTTCCTTGTGTATGGTTATTTCTTGTATTCCCTATTATTGTGTCAGGCTCAGGATGCTTATGTTAGATACTTCTGGTTTTATGTTCTCAGTTGTCCAGCAACAAGGTTGAGAATTGGTTTTCAGAATTGGTGAAGCTGGGGCTGACAACTTCATGCCAGTTGTGTTTGCATGATTTTCATTCCTTGCTAATTTAGAGGTGTTAAAAGTTATCTTGGTGTAACTGTTGTGTTTGTGGATCCACCCAAGTTGTCATTATGACTTAAAATGTTTAATTAGTGATGTTTATCTAGCTTTATGGGCATGAAAAGAAAAAGGCAGAAAATACAGTTGTCTGAATACAAAGTCAAATTTGAGAGATATTTGCTGCTTATATTGCCTGGTACTTAAAAGGCATGGACATCACTGAGAAATTAACTCATTCTCTATTCATGTGATTTAAATACAATACACAAGTGGGGAAATACTGCTTCCTAAAACTGCTTTAGTCTTTATATTATCTTAATTGGAGCAGAGAATTGCTTCCGTTTCAGCTGTCTGAGAAACCATGGATCTGATTTGGAGGAAATATTATGAGCCACTAATTCTGGTTGGGTTTGCCTGGGGCAACGAGTGTTTGATTCATTATTGTTATCATTGGGGTTTGTTTCTTAATGATTTCATGTTGGGATGGTGTCCAGATACCTCAGTAGGTATAATTTCAACATCACTTGTGTATGAACATTTCTACCCTAATTTCAGGCAGCTCTTCCTAGCAGTAACTGAAAGCAATGACCTAACATCATCTTGCCCATAATTCTGTTGCTAGGAGTCACACTGTATTCTTAGTACCAGTAGACAGAGACAGGAAAATGAATGAGAACTGTTTACTGTGGAGGCTGCAGATATTTAAACAGAGAGGCAAAACTAGAGGCAGAAACCCGGACCAAATTTCACTGAGGTAACTGTGTACAAACACACCGACTGAGCACTCGAAAGTAGGAGAAGCAGCAAGCAGGGTCTGCATTTAAAGATGCCTATGCCATGTAATAGTGATTGGAATGGGTCTAAGTCCTTTTTAGGAGATGTGGCATGGGTTTACAGCTTAAAAAACAAAACCAAACCCAATACCACCAACATGGGGACAACTGTGCCTAAGAGGAGTGCCCCTTTCTATGTGTGTGACTGCTCTGGGTTGATTTGGGCATTTTTGTTCTCTCCCAATGGCAGCCAATCCCGGTGTTCCTCACCGTGCACAATGCGGCAGAAGTTATAACCTGTGGGTTCCAGAAGTTTGTGCAGAAAGAGGTAATTGATCTATTAATTGATACAATCAAGGTAACTCCTGTAATATAATTCCCCTATAACAAGACGCCTAATTTCTGTTAATATGGGTGTTAGTGCTTTTATAGTGTCGCTGTGATAGCTAGTCATTAATGAGACGCAGAGAGCTTTGCTGTTGACAAGTATCTATATTGATGTTTTCTTTTGCCCTTTAGTTAATGAAACACTGCAAATGTGTATCGATAGTTTGATCTGCATTTTTAAGACTGGCTTGGTCCTGCTTGTTCTTTCCTTTTGAAAATGAATATCACCTCTCTCTCTCATCCCATGTAAGAATCTCATTGTTTGAGCTGAGAGGGAGGAGGACTGGGACCTTAGATCTAACCAGTATAATATATCTAGTATTTGATGTATTGTATGGTTATAGATAGATCAGATCTCCACATGAAATGCTGGAAACAGTGCATTTTTTTTATTTGTTTTGAAAGCTTGAGAATCTGTCCCAAGACCTATTAAAGTCAGAAGAATAATTCATGTTCCCTTTAGTAAGAACTGGCTTTGTTTCTCACAACCTGTATTGGGGATCCCTCTTTTTAGGCTATGAAATGCTTTTCTAATTGACCAGAGAGATCCTGTGTGAGGTAACACTGGGAAATCATTCATCACAGAGTTGTTTCTACAGTGGCCTCTGGGTAGCTGTGGAAGGGATCTTCCATTCACTACCTTTGTTGTTTACTTAGAAGACAAATAAATGGCCCATGTTTGCTACTCTGAGCAAACTGAAGAGGTCACTGTGGTTATGCCTAAGGGACATAGCAGTGTGTACCATGGCATGGCCCTGTGGCATTGGCATTAGTGTCCCTGTCAAAGTGTTTCATATTTTCCTTCTAGCTCACGTATGTTATGTCTCCTCTCTTGGAAGGTGAAAGCACTATGGACAGGATAATGCAAACACAGGTCTTGCTGGGAAGCTTCTGGAGAATAATTTTGGACCACAGGATTGAGAAACTCTCATGAGTTTAGACCAAGACTGATTTGGCTGGGGTAGTACCTAATTAATTAAGAATACTCAATATTTGAGTACATACAATACATAATTATGGTATAGTTCTATTAAGTTTGAGGACCAGGTGTAAAGTTCATGTCTTGTTCTAGGTTTACCTGCTGGTAAATATAAAATATAAATCAGGTTGAAGTAGCCTAATCTGTAGTCCAGGTTCTTTTTTTCAAATTAAATTTGCTCAGCAGTGCTCAAACATAATGACCTGTTGAATGTTGCTTACTGGATTTTTTTAATGTGTCATTACTTTCCTTTTTTTGGAAGCAGAAAGCACTATTTCACCAGTTTTATATTTAAATTTTAGGTTTTTTAATCATACTTTCTCTTTTACAGCAGACCTCTCATCTGAAAGTCTGTAGGTAAGCTTTTAAAACTGCTCAGATTCTGCTTCAGACTTGTTTTGGCTCCAGCTTCTGTATTTGCTTCAGATAATGGCACACCAAAACAATGAAGAATGTAAGGCACATTCCCATGGGCAGTGAGCCTAAATTGCAACATAGGAGTAATTAAGTATTTTATTTTTTTTTTAACAATTTCCTAAACAGATACATTTTTTTTTCTCCTTATAAAAATAAAAAAATCTAGAAGGTCAGTCTTCCTGAATAACAAAGCTGTGCTTTTAAGTATGTTTTTGGAAAGGAGATAGAAATCAGGTTTGAAGTTCCAGTGGGTAATCTTAAACAGTAAGAGAAAGATAATTAATGTGATAGAAAATAGCTAAAAATGCCTTTCCTAAGAAAGAAAAGGTGACTGATACTCAGTTCTGCTAGAATCATTCATACTAAGCTACAACCTACCAACCCTCCTTGGCCCTAGTTGTTTAGGCTTCAAAAAGGAGACAAAGAGACAAACAGAAGTCAGCCAGTCGTGCATTAAAAGTTTCATTCTTCCCCCCTATCCCCTTGAAGAATGTGTATTTGCTGTCCTCCACATTCTGTAATTTTTTAGCTGTACTTAGCATAGATAATGTTGGGTTATTATCTAGTGTACTTACAGGCACCATCTTCCTTATTTCTTCCTGTTGTTTCCATTATCTGACTTACTGTGGCCTTGTTTTCACCACTGGATTATTGTCAAGGGTACCAGGGGTTTTATCATCTTTATTCTGTCTTTTCCTATGCCCCTAGAGAGCAGGAAAATAAGCTGCAAAAGCAAATGTTTGTTATTATTAATAGTGACAGTCCATAGAAATTTCACTTCGGTGTATTCAGTGTAGCCTGTAGAAATACTGACTGAGCCACAGGTTAAGAATTTATTTAGTTCAAGTCAAGGGACAAGGGAAGGACTTGTGCTGTCCTTAAGCCATTTCTAGTGTAATACCACTCAGTCCCACTTTGCTTTGTGCTCTGGAGTTACAACGTAACTTTTAATGGAATCAACCTCTTGATTCTTGCACAACTTTTTGGTAGCCATTCACATCTAGAAATTGGTTGATTTTGGGCTTTCTGAAGCAGCCTAGGGAAGCCACATGGCAAGTGAAGAATAATATTCCCTACCAAAAAACTTGTTTTCATCACTGCTGAGATGTTTTGTGCTGCTTCCCTTCGCATACACCTTTGCTGTGTAAGAGTTATGAAGGATGCATGATATAAAACTTAATTTTGATGGCAGAAATTACTTCTTAAGTATAGAATAAAAATTAAACAAATGAAATGTCAGTGTAAAATTGAGTGGAATTGCCTATACTTTGCTGAGCGTACAAATCCAGGTTACAAGCTTTCGGTCTTGTTTGTATTTTTTTTCTCTTCTCCACAGTGTGCTGTTCCTCCTGGTAGCAGCAGTGTGCCTTCCTTTATGTGACACACAGGTGAGCTCTGCTTTGTAAAGCAGCTCGAGTTGGACCTTGATGTTTGACATCTTGTTAGCATGAGAGGGCTGCAGTTTCACTTGCATGCTAGGGTGGGATTCCTTCGAAGGAATTGTAAATGCTACCTATTGCTATGTTGTAGTCTTGCTGGTTTTAATGTGTTTGCATCATGGTGAAACCTCTGAGCGGTGTGGACATACAGCACATCGGTGAAAGTGGTAGCTGGGGAAACCATGGCTTAACTTCTTACAGGGCTTGGAGCGAATCACTTAGGTTTGCATTAATTGCATGTATTTTCAGGGGTTTCCTAAATTAGCTTTGTAATCACTCTACATGCTTTCTGTAGCTACTGGAGAAAGAAAGGAGGTAACTTAAGAGAGAGTGCTTAGTCCAGCAAAGATCTATTTCTTGGAGATGCCTTTCTCTTTTGGAGACTTAGGAAGGCTGCTTCCTTGTCTTAGATACTTCAGTTAATATCAGTGCTCAGTTGGGGTGAATCTGGGAACTTGTCTGGATGCATCTGATCAAATGTAGCCATCACATCAGAAGTGTTGCACCTGCGCTAGCTCCCTTCATAGTCCATGGTGCAGAGCAGGAGCTTCTGGTGTATAAGTCATCTCTCCTGAAAGCAGACATCTAAAATATGGCAGGTGAATTCCTCTCAAAAATGTTTATTTTTTCCCATTGATTGTGAAGACAGCCTACCCTGTCTGTTTAAAGTACTCTTTTGGATACTCTGTGGTTAGTTGGAGCATTGGGGAGAGAGACTGCTTAGCTGCTGCAGAGTCTGAGAGGAGAAAGGAGACAAGACAAACACCTGAGTGATGTTCCTCTGATCCTCTCGCCCCTCCCTGACTGCCAGTATAAGACTAAACGGACTGTGGGCCATATGCTCAGATTGTTTAAAATGGTGTACGTACCTGAAAGAAATGGAGCTATTCTCGCCAAAACTAGCTGGGACCCTGGCTAACTGGCATATGCTGGGTCTCTAAGTGGGACAGGAAAAACTTTAGTCTTCCTAGTCTTCTTTAGTCATCTTCTCTTTCTTTGTAACATAGCTCCCACTCACTGTACTTGCTTTGTGAAGCTAACTGCAGGGAAATAACAATACTTGTGTTTATGCAAATGTGCTTTTATTTATGTAGATGTTCTTTATTGCAGTTTGATCCAAACGGTTATTTATGGGCTGTAATTCACTTGATCTGTGTTGGTAAGTCATTTTCTTTTGGAAAAAAAATAATTAGGAAGAGTAAATGTGTTGGAGAAATCAGCTTTACTATGAAATTACTGATGTTTAATGTTCTTGATGTAAGAAACACTTGGAAAGAATGAAGCAGCTCAGTAAATAAAGTGCATTCCTTTTATAGCTTTTACGTTGAAAAAACAACATAATAAACTAGATATTGCAGTCAGTTAACAGTGGATGAGAAAATGCACATACAATTTTAATCAGCATGGGAGTTTTTGATGGTTGCATACCAAGAGACACTTCTTTCTGAGGGGAGAAGAAACATAAAAAAACAAGCAATAGCTCATAGCTGGAGCTTTATTGAACACACTGATTTTATTTAAAAACAAAAAATATTCTAAAATATCATGGAATATGCTCCCAAAAGAAAGATGTTGAAATGTTGCGGGTTTTTATGCAATCGTATGCTTTTTTTTTTTTAAATTAACAACGAGTTGCATAACCTGTCAGGTTTTCTTTTGTCTTTTTCAAACTAAAAATTGATTTGGATAAATCATAATTCTTCCCTGAAAAGGTAGAAACAGTCAGACCCAGAAAACCTGAAAAAAAGAAGAGTAGTAATTTTTAACTAGGATATTTGTGTCTTTTAGAGTATTAGGCTGGATAATAAGGGACTTGTATTTGGTTCTTAGCTGTCTCATAGACTTAGTGAGTGACTCATTCATATGTTGTCTTGTCTGCAAATTAGGGATGATTCCTTCTTTATTTTGTCTATTCATACTGTAAAAGTTTCAGGGCAGAGGTAATGTGTTTATATGTATTTGTCTAGGGAGGTCTAGAAATCCCATTCTAAAATGTTGTTAACATACAAATAAGAAATAGCGTTTTTCTTTTCCTTTAGGAAATGTTATATGGTAAACATTTCATCATTTAGGTAAAACAAAAAGCTAAGGATTTTTCACTTCAAATACTTGTTTGCTGTAAGGAGTGATGTTTCTGCTTTCTCAAAGCCAAGAGGTCTCATTTGTAAAGCAGTGCTAGGTCACGGAGGTGGAAAACTGCTTAGAGAGTCTTCAGGAGGCCCCTTCTGTGTGCTTGAAATGCGTAGGAAGTGCCAACATAATGTTTAGGCTCAGAATATAGCTTCTTTCCATTTCTTTTGTTTTTGAGAGAAAGTTGTTGATATACTGTTGGGGTCTTTTTGTGTAATTAGATTTCCTATCAGCTGACACAGAATAAAGATGCTACGAGAAAGGGCAAACAGATGAACTAATTTATTGCACAGTTAATCAAGACAGCATTAGAGAAAGGACATGTGTTCTACCCTAGCTTGACTAACGGAGGCTGAATTGAGGACATCTATTACATACTGTTCTACTGGATTTGCTTTTCATGTTCTGGTTTTCTTTGTGAATCAAAAAACCCCAAACAACAAAGCCTTGAAGAAAGGGTCTGAAAAAACAGAGCCTGATGCTGTATTGTTCCTTCCTTGAGTGCTTAAAGCTTTTCCCAGAATAGAAATGGGAGCTAACCAAGAGGTGGGTAGGTCAAGAATGTAAAGAACCTGGAGACCCTAAAGCTGAGAGAGCTCTAAACAGGAAAGGTGGCTCAGAGCCAATAGCTGTAGGGGTCTACATAGATGAACACATCATAGAAGTTACCCAAAAAATGGGGTGGGCTGAAGAACCCATTCTGTGACACTTTTCTGTATGTATTGACACACACTCCTTTGTAGTTGCCATGAGCTAGGAGTTGTCTCTTCTTTAAAAGGACTAGCAGAAACACGTAGCATGACAGTACTCTGAGATGATAACACTATGAAAACCATTAATTTGAAGTGATAGGTTCATTTTACTCATGGTTTACACTTTGTGCGGTGTTGCTAAACTGTAATTCAGAGGGGTTTCACATCTGCCAGTACCACAGCCAAACAAGCTGTTGTTTGTCAGACTGATTGCATGTTATGGCAATTACACATGTCATTTCAATTACAGGGGCTTACAAAGTATTTCACAAGTTATGGAAACCTAGCTCTTTAAGGTAATGTGTTTTCATTTTCTTTTAAAAAGAAAGAGATTGCTATCAAAGAGTGTTAGAGACAATTCTGTGTAGCAGTCAGGTAAACTGTAGGGATCTCTGCATTATCAGTGTGAGCTGGGCCACTTGGTTAATCATTAATGACTTCTCTTGCAAGAGGAGCCTTATTTATTGTTGATAACAACAGCATGTGGTTATTGATAGTTATACTGTGAACTTGAACACTGAATTAGTTTTAAACAGTGTGTTATCAATTTATGATGACTCAGTCCTGGAAAAAGAACCCCTAATTACTGGCACAGGCATTAAGAGGAAATGTTAGTTTGTGTTGGTCTTGAAAGCTGCATGGTTTGAATCTCAGTATCTCCCTTTGTGACACAGTCTTGTAAGTGTTTAGCAGCTGGTGACTTGCCACGGGACTGGAATGGCTGAGTACCTTAAAAACCTTCAAACCTTGCACTAATCCCATGTGCGTGTTAGCCAGGCAATAGCTGTTTTGAAAGCAGGTGGCATTACATGTTCACAGTGTCTATAATCTGCAGTTGTCTGTAGGGATGGAGATAGATATGTTGCCCCTGCATGTTATATGTATGTACGTAATATGTGCCTGTATAGAATGTGGATAAGCTTATTTCAAAACCATTTTCCATCTCTGTTTAAAGGATCTAAATTTTAGTCAGTCTCACTTTATCTTCACTTTAAATGAGACTCCTACTGACATAGTAACAACAGAAGTAATGTGCAAATGATGTGTAAATTAGTATACTGATTAATGTATTGATAATATTATAGATTATGGTTATAATGCACATAATTATAATAGAATGTTAGTATTACCTAATTATAACATTGTGTCATATATTATATAATGTTAATATTATGTAATATTACATTGTTATAATACTACTTAATATACTGATCTCTTATACCAAATGAACTCCATTACTAAAAGAACAAACACCTTTTTTTCTTTTCCTCCTCTCCCAGTGATCTGGAGCAACAGTACATCAACTATGTATTCAGGTAAAATGAATAAGGCTTTGATACATGATAGCTGGTTTTATGTGGTATATGTTTTCATTTTCAACCGTGGCATGTTTAGGAAACTTATAGCTACTGCTACTTAAATGTATTTATTTAGCAGGACATTCACTGAAAGAACAGTGCTAAGCTGAATGGCTTAGCAGCTGAATTTTTTTGGCTCTGCTTATAGGTGGACATGCCAATATACACCTGGGGAGGTAACGAGGTGTTAATTATGAATTTTTTAATCACCATGTGCAGAAGTGATCTATCATTTCCAGAAATAATATTTACAGAGTAACTCCTTGGCAATACCTCACTTCAGAAAATAAAACTTGTACAAAATTGCCAGAAGGGGAGGTAGTGATTACAACAGTACGATGTGCAATGAACATGAGCATTAACTGATTGTTTGGAGTGCTGTTAGTGGGATTGAGTAATTCAGACTTTCAATTGTTTTTCTGATTTGGACATATAAAAGTGACTTGTTATTTTGTAGTTAGTGAGAGAGCCTGAGTCACTGACCAGACTCCCCTGCTTTTTTTTATTTAAAAAAAAAAAAAGTTATTTCTTTCCTTAAAGAGCCATATAAGCCAGAACATTCAGTGTGCATGGCTTCTGCTAGATTTTTATGAGGCTTTGTTTGAAGTGAGTAATATAGAAACTTTGCTAGATCCTCCTCCATCCATAATCACGTCCTGTATATGTTGACCTCTATTCTTGGAACGGTACCTAAAGCTGTATGGGAACACTCTGGAGTAGGGACACTAAGTTCTAAGAAAAGATTGTCAAAAGGAATGAGAGAGAGCAGAAGTTAGCAATAAGCATAACAAAAATGAAGTTGTGCTTGTCCATTTGTTTAGATGAGTGTGTGCTCTTGTCTGACCACATTAAAGATGCTTGGTAGGAACTCATCAGGGACACCAGTGTAGGACAGTTACTTCACTTCAATTCCCATTTACCTTGTGAGCATCATCAACATGATAATACTGTGTATCTCCTTCTATCTTAGTTCAATCAAATCTCCTATTTCCATAAATAAGTAATGCAGGCCTCTGATTTTGTGTTTGTATGATTCCACTGTATATTCACCAGGGTTTTATGTGTTCACAATATCTTAATATCAGTTTGCTTGAAGTATGTGCTTGTTTAAGTTGGTTGTTGTTTTCTATCTACCATGAAGTGCAAAGCAAGTCAGTTTTACTCAGAGAAGGTAGTTGTGTTTATTGAAAGTGTTTTGAAGTATTAGTCATGGAACTTGCAAATATGCTGCTGTGTGCAGAAATAACCAATGAAGTCTTGAATAAGCTGTAGCTATTTGTCTGTGTTGAAGGGACAATCATGAAACAAGCAGTAAAATCAATTGATTTTTCATTTGGCACCTGCCTCACTATGGCTCTCAGTTGTCGTTTTAGTTGAAAATTGTATCTGGGCCTGAACCTTTAAACTCAGATTTTGACTGAAGGTCTTAATTTTGCAGCTTTGATTGAAAAGTCAGGGCTGGGTTCCTGCTGTGTTAGTTGATGATATCCTTTGAAGTCTGTGAAGTTGTGTCCAGCAGAGAGCAGGAGTTCCACATTACATGGAAAGTATGATTATTGATTTAAAGGCTTTTGAAAGGAAGAAACTTCTTGCTGAGGAACTGTGAGGTGCAGTGGTATGTATTATAAAACTGTTCTTTTAAAAAACAAAAACAAAAACAAAAACAAAACCACAAAACACACAAAAAAAAGGAATTTTGCAAATTGGAAGATGGCTATTTTACCATCTGCTTAAAAGCACAAATGTGTTATCAAAGCTTGCAAAGATTTCCACCATTAAGGGGCTTAAAGATCAGTATAGCTTGTGAGATGATGGTGCAAAGCAATTGCTGGAAAACAGGTGGTTACAAGGAGGTTGAGGACCAGATGCTTATTTGTTTGGCTTGGGTCTGTGGATATCTATATGTCTGTGTGTCTATATATGTACGTATGTATGTACTTCTAAGTGTTAAAGAAGGTTGCAGTCCATAGCATTTGGACCTCATCTTGTCTAGGGAAAATAAATAGTACCATTGGCAATGGGATAAGTGACAACTGATTTTTGTTTTGTCCTGATAATGGATGATGTTTGAAAGGGTGTGAAATTTGGCAGAAGCGCTCTCCTTGTTTGTGACCTCCGTGATGTGCCACTGCTGTGAAAGTCCTCCAGTGTCTAATGGGGCTGAAATCTTTCTGCTGCAGAAGGCACTGGCAAGGTTTGTCTCTTTGTGAGACCTCAGCTGTGTGGGCACGGCCAGATAGTGTTTAGAATCATAGAATCGTAGAATCATTTAGGTTGGAAAAGACCCTTAAGATCATTGAGTCCAAATGTTAACCTAACACTGCCAAGTCCACCACTAAACCATGTCCCTCGGCACCACGTACACACGTCTTTTAAACACCTCCAGGGATGGTGACTCAACCACTTCCCTGGGCAGCCTGCTCCAGTGCTTGATGACCCTTTTGGTGAAGAAATTGTTTCCTAATATATAGGAAAATATATAGGCTTGTTACAGTAGAGGCTGTTCAATGCATTTCCGTTTGGTATGAAACCACAGTTGTACTCTGAGTGTAGAGACTGCCTGGACAGAACAGATCAAAAGTTCTGCCCCAAGATACTGTATGTTAGAATGTACCCATATGTTAGGTTAAAATATATATATATTTAGATTTAAAAGAAACTTTAACTGTATTGGCTCTGTTGGACACTTCCAGAGGTGTAACTGAAAGTCTCCTGACATATACTGTCCCTACATGCCATGCACTGTTTCTTGTTTTAAAATCTGGAACAATTTGGGAGGGGAGAACATCTTAAGCAAACGTACATGAACTTTCCAGAACCAAATAGATCTGAATAAATATTTGCTGATGTTGAAAGTGTGGTGTTCTTTTCACTTCATCACTTACAGCATGATTATTCAATGGCTTTTAAAAAAGGAGCCAGACCAGGAACAAGTGTAGGAGGGAAAACGAAGCTGTGCTATGCAGAGATGGGAGGGGTGATGTTGCTTCTCAGTGCCCAACCCCATCCTGTTCATCCATCTCCCTTGTGTTTAAGCATGTGGAGCAGGGAGGGGGAGGAATAGAAGAGAGCAAATGTACTTCCAAGAACCTCCCTCTAATCCTTCAGTCTTATTCCCACCACCTTCTTTTTACTGCAGTGCTGTATTTCCCTGCACTCTGACTTCTGCTGTAGTGTTCTACTTCCTAGTGGTTTTTCCAGTAATATTGCATTTTCTTTTATTTCTTTCCAGTCCCCCACTTTTTATCAAGGAGGGAGCCAGATTTCTGTCCCCCCAGCTACCTGGCAAGGGGTAGTGTTGGGGGTGGGTGTGTGTGTAGTAATGTCTACCTGGCATGTTGAGGGATACATAATGTGTCTTAGAAGTGGGTCGCAGCTCATCTTGGGCTTTTTCCTATGCTGAGGCAGGTAGAGATACGTTATTTCTTGTGGAGAACCTGGAAGAAAGTTTCAGTACATCCCAATACCTGTCACTGTCTGATGTTTGTTCACAAAGGCATGCCAGATAGCCAAGCAGTCACTGGTGAGGAGAAAACCAGACTTGCAGCCTGAATGTTGCAAATGGTGAATAAATGGCATTGACAAAGGTGTGAGGTAAAGGCTCTACTCTATGAAGCTGAACTGCAGCTGAACTACATCTGGCTTCTGGAAGAGCTGCTAACCTGTCACTCTTGTGAATTAAAAAAACTGCAGTAGATTTTCTGCAATAGGGAGGGCAGCTTTGCAGGCATGAATTGCTGTTCTTGCTGACAAAACCTCTTTTTAGCCAGAAAGAAAACCATGAGTGACCCAGCCCTCAGTATTGAGTACCTGGGGAAAAGGAGAGGAGCAGAGAGATCTGGCACAGGGATTTTGGTTTTGCTGCAGCCTGATGCTCAGGCTGTCCTGCTGGAAACCTCTGAATCCCTAATCTGGTTTTACAGCATCATCGTGTCTTTTCTACTGATGTTCCGGTCAGAGCAGAGTTACAGTACAGTTTTAATGCCATCTAACCCGTGTGCCTCAACCTGCCCCACACTTCGCAAAGAAGGTTTTGTTTTTCCTTCTATGTTTTCTTTGGATTGAGGCCTGGGATGTCTGGTAGGGTTATCAATTCCTTTTGGTTGCAGAAGGAAGTTTCTCTCTGAGCATTTCCCAATCTGACTGTTTTTTTGTTTAAAAATTAATAATGCAAAAAGCAAAAGCGGAGAAATATGGCTTAGTCATAATTCTCATCAATGTTGATACAGTTTCATTTGCCCTGCCAGTCTCCTGTTTTCTCTGTTATTCAGTCAAAAGTAATAGGCTTTTGCTTCCTTTTCTCTCTTTACCAGGAAGCTGAGGAATTGGGCCTGTTTATTGTGAATTCCTCTTGGCATCCCATGCGGGGAGAGCGCATATGTATGGGGAGGAGGGGTGGGGGGGGAATTGCCTACTGTAAGTGATCTGCATTGCCTTGCTTTGTATCTTTGTGACAACCACATCTTTTAAAAACATGTATAAATATTGACAACATGAACATACTGTACCAGCTGATGCCTTTCAAAGACATTGTATAAAACGTTAAGCCTAAAATACCCACCTGCCTGTCACTCATGGACTGTTTCCTCCTTCAGCCTATGTTCTTCCACAGCTGATTTCAGTGACAGGCTTCCCCCCGAGGCTTCCCTGGCCACGGGATTTCCATGCTCTTTGCAGTTCCTTTTGCAACCGATGTCTCTGCGAATGATGCTGGGGTTCACCAAAGCATGCTGAGGGCAGGCCACCAAGCGCAGTAGCCTGGTGGCTCACGTAGAGAACTGGGACCAGCTGAGAACGAGCAGGCTCGGACATGGTAGCTGCGCTAACGCTGGAAATGGGAGTTGGCCTGGTATAAGCACCACACTGATGACACTGTACTGCTGCAGGTACCTCATTTACAGCGAGTTCAGTTTTCTAGCTGTATCCTTGTGTGTTGGGAACCACTTCCAGCTCTTTTTCTGCCTTAACTTCATTTTGCAGACGTCCATTCCTCCACTGGCTGGGTTGGCACTTTACTGCTGTTACTGGGCCTAATGAATTTTAAGAATCACTGGTAATTCGCCAGGGAAAATAGCCTAGCTTTAGCATTCATAACATTAACAAATGTCTTTTCACCTTTGGAAGTGCAGTGCTTGCTGCTTATCAAGAGGAAACCTCTCTAGATACTATTTTCTCCTTCTCCCTCTTGTCTTCTGTGTTTGTCATGGACATGTATTGATGGCAATTGGAGGAAGCTGGGCTCTGCTTTGGAGACATGAACGCTTCTCCCATCTTACAATGCCCCAGAATGTGTTTCTGTAGACTTCTAACCTTGGAAACAACATGTAATGAAAAAACTTGGAAAAAAATCAGAAATTTACTAGGAGAATCAGTAGCACTGAAAAAGGCTCTGTACAGCCTATACTGCAAACTCAGAGGATGAAGTCTTTGTAGGACCTCAGAAATCTGAAGTTGTGCTCTAGGGAAAGAACTGGTCACAGCTGATTTTCTTGTTCACTTGCATCTTTCTGAAAACAGTGCATCATTTGGGCTGGTGTTTGGTTTCATTTTCATGCATTATTTTTTAAACTTGTTTAACTGCAGCATTTGTCCTTTCTCTGGCATTTTGGGCATGAATGTGCATTGCATGTACAATCACATGTGTAAGACTCTATATTGACTCTTAGATGCAATACATGCACATCCCTATAAAGCGGACATTGGTATGCACACAGCTGAAATTAATCCTCAGACAGAGAGACACTCAAGTCTAGACACAGGTACAATTCTCTGTAGATTCTGTCTCAGTGGTGTCACCAGCTGGCTGAACAGCAGGTCTGTTGAAAAGGACTTGGGGGTAACAGTGAATGCTGAGATATGTATGAGACAGTAGTGCGTGCTCATGGCAAATTAAGGCAAACCATTTATTTGGTTACATTAGAAGCAGTGTGGCTGTCAGATAAAGAGAAGTTATTACGAGCGTTGCTGAGGCGGTAGCTGGAATACTTTATTCAGTTTTGGGCGTCCCAGTTCAAGAAAGATACTGAGAAACTGAAGATCTAGCCGAGAGCTACTGGCGTTGTTAAGGACTTAAAACACATGGCCTACTGCAAGGAGAGTTTGAAGGAGCTAGTCTTGTTGAGACTCGCAAAGTGGATACCAAGGTGCAACCTAAAAACTACCTACACCTTGAAAGGGAGCTGCAAAGACGACAGAGCCAAACTCTTCTAAGGAACGGTAGATGGTATACCCTTTGCTTGAAGGGTAGGGTGGCCCTGGGACAAGTTACCCAGAGAAGTGTGGAATATCTATGCTGAGAGGTTTTTGAGACCTGGCTTTTTGAGATGGAGCACAGAGGACGTGATTAAATATTGATGATAGTCCTGCTTCGGGTGAGAGTTTGTATTTGGTGACACCGGAGATTCCTTCCCAACCAACTTTTTTTTTTTTTTAAATTGATACTTATGCCTCAGTTATTCTATTTAACTTGAATAAGTTTCACCATGAAAAAAAACAAACACAAAGCTGTCAATTTATAATGTTCATATAATATGTCATGCCATAAATTCTGTAGTATGCAATTAATCTTTTTTTATTTTTTAGTGTTGTGCTGTTGGCCTCTGCATCCCATCCAGCAGGTAAAGTGGATTAAGTTGTTCCTTTCTTAAGTTTCCATATTGCCTTTTATTTCCATGTATGTTTTTAGAGGCCAAACCCTATAGGATTTTAGCCCTGGTATTCAACAGGAATATGACCAATAATATGATATCATGTAGGAAGAGGAGAGGAGGGTATATAACACTGTGTAATTTGCGTGATATTTACTAACACCTTTCTTAGCTGCCCTTTGCAAAGAAGCAGCATAGGACAGACAAAGAACACCTTTTGAGGTTGTGCATAGTAAAGAATAAGGATTCCCTAGGAGAATATGTCCTCTTCAGAGCAGTGTCCCAGCAGTCCATATAGAACGGTTTCCTTCTCTGCATTGCCCTCAATGTTATGCAGAGATTTCATATTGTTGCTTTCATAAAATGTATCCCATCACTTGAGCCCATGGCAGGATTTGAAGTAGCGAAAATTCAAAGGCTAAAAATGGAGAAATTGAATGTTTGATGGTGGGTAGTATTCCTATCATGCTGGTGTTTAAATAGTTAGAAGGATAAAGATGATAATCTGTTGCTTTGACTAGACTTTTGCTCAGTCAGAAAAACAAAGGAAGAAGCATTTAAATAAACATAAATTCCCCCTTTTGCCTGGTGATGCATATTGTGTATATAGCATTCCCCCACCAGGATAGACAGACATGTTAAGCAAAATAGTCCTGTATTTCAAAAAGTGAAAGATGGTTCTTCCTCTGAATCTGTAAAGCCAAGAACAACCAGGGTCCAGGTTCCTGGAAATGCAAGTACTCGAGAGCTCTGCTTGGATCTGGGAGAACTTTGTTAAACCTCTCAACTTGCCCTGTGTGACAGAGTTCAAATGCCAGAGGGGGAGGCAGCCAACATATATGTCTGTGTTTCCTGTTGCTTCAGTAGGAACTATCATGAGCCCTGTAATAAAAGAAGTGGGGATGTGCATGTCTATCCACTAGCAACTGTTGCTTAAGCAGGATCTTCTGTATACTAGCAAAGAATACTCTTACATATCCCTTTCCCCTTTTTCAGCCGAAGGCAGGACCTAGCTAGAAGCAAGGTCGGAGAGAAATCATTAAACACATTAGAAATGTGGAAAGCATCATAAATGAAAAGTCAGCCAGCTGTAAAGGCTCAAAGGAATGTTAAACTAGTAATGTTCATATAATTGCTGTTCGCCTGCTTATAACAGTGGGTAATTTTCTTCCCCTGTGTTCCACTGTGTATATTGCTTTGTCCCTCAGGTGATCTCTTCAGTGCCTTGGACTTTCCATTCCTGTACTTCTACAGGTTTCATAGCAGCTGCTGCGCCAGGTAACCTCTCTATAACAGGACATGGGAATGTTTTCAAAAGAAGAGATCCCGTTGACTTCCAACCTTGACTCTCAGTTAAAAATTTTTGGAGCGTGCAAAACCTTAGTTATACTAGTTTCTGCTGGAATAAGCCAGTCAGACTGCAGAGAGTATGTATCTCTGGATATGCATTTGAAGGCCCAAGATTCAAATATGCTGGAAGTATATGTGTTTATTTGAGTGAGCATGTTCTGATCAGGAGAGTTCCCAGTCACCAGTAAAATAATTTTTACCTAACGTAGCAAAGCTTTGATAAATAGCATCTCTCAAATGCTTCTCAAGTCGGATTAGCCCTTGTAAAACTTGCTGTTTGCAGTGATTACAAAGTATTAGTCTTCAGCAGTATATGGGTGTACATGGATTTATTTGTCTGTACATCTTGTTATTTGGCAGAATGCTTTTTTTGGGTAAAAGGGAAAAGCTTTAACAAGCATTCCTTTATTTTGAGTAGCAAAAGTTCACTACCCAGCAGTGTAATTCTCACAGGACAATGTAAGTATGTTTTCTATAGGTCTTAATTATCTCAAAAAAAAATTATTCCTGTCGTTCCCCGCCTGTCTTTTGCCAAATGGAAGATGTTCTTTTAGAGGGGAAAAAATACTTTCATGCTAACTGATGGGAAAAATATTTCCCAATTCTTAGGGATTTTCTTAATTGTATCCATAATTTCCATTAAGATGGGATATTAAAAATGGTTGTTAAATAGTTTCCCTATGTACATATTTTTTTGGTATGAAAGTGTCTCTTTTCAAGAGTGGACTATCCGCACTACAAGTAACTTGCGATTAGGTATTAATGAATAAGTTGTTCCATGGTAGGTAGGTGAAATCTATTTCTTCTTGAAGGCAAGGTCTAACTGGAGCCACTTAAGAGATATATCTGTCTAGCCCAGGTATTCTTCTCTTCACTTCATTAGAATTTTACCACTGTTGTAGCCTCCCACTACTGTTTCCATTGGCTCAGCTTCAGTACATTTGTAGTAGACAGCACTGTACACTACAGCAAGTGGAAAGGAATAGTTAGATGGAGAAACAAGCATTTCAGCTGCTCTCCTACATCTTGTAATCTAGTGTCTTTGTAGATGTAAAGGATTCGAAGGAAAACTTCTGCAATGTAAAGTAAGGGTAACTGATGCAGCTAAATCTACTACCAGTGCGGAATGTCTGAAGCATTAATAATAAGGTGCAAAGTGCTCCACTTATTTAATGGAAGAAATCGGTGTTAACTGTTACATCAGTATTTCAGATATTATAATTAGCTGTTTCACTTTTGCCTCTGAATTTGTCTCTGAAGTCCTTCTCAGCAGGACAGAAGATGTGGAACAAACTTAAGACAGCTGCAGGACTTTCAAAAGTTTGTGCAATGCTGCTTCATTGAACTCACTGATTTCTCAGAGTGGAATGCTCTACTGTTCAGCGCTTCTCTGCAACAGGGAGCTGAGTTTGGGTCTATCTTTTATCATGAAAGCAGCATCTGCTTTCTTGGCTCCAGGCACAGCGGATAGTCCTTTGGGGTCTCATGTTACGGCTCAATGTAAGAAACCCTACTACCTTCTATTCCTGGGCAGTTATCTAACCATACTCTTTGGTGTGTCAAAAACACCTGTACTGACATGTGGCTGAGACACAACTTTGCCACATGTACTGAGCAGGGAGCAGAACTTGGCTGAGGTGCCAGAGCCCAGCATGGAACTTCTGACCTGGGGAGCTACCATCTTCCACTCTTCCTGCTATTGCAGAGAGGGCACCAACTGCATTGCATCAGTATCCAGAAGAGCATACCTTCTTTGAATACCAAGGCAGTTTTTGCCACACCATCTGTGTGTTGTGTTGATCCTATCTCCTTTCCCATGCAGCTTCCCACAGTACTTTGTAACCTCTTCTGCCTCTCAACCAGCCACACAGTAATTTATGCCTTACATATTTTGAAGTCCTTTTCTATTCCCTGCTTGCTGGTCTACACTATTTCACTGGTTCACAACCAGTGGGTTGTAAGTATGTCACAAGTGAAACAAAATCCAGAGCCAAAGCTTGTAAGCTCTGTGAGGTCCAGTGAGATGTGGAACAGAGTTTCCTTAAGAGTAGTCTTGGCTACAGGGGCACTGGGGACTACTGTCCTATATGACTTGAGAATCAAAATTTACTTAATTGTCAGCAGAGAGCTTTGGAGTGTTCTGTTCCCAGCACTACTGAGTCATCTGTCTATGTGTTACACAGTAGAGATGTATTTGACTTCCTAATTGGAATTTAGGCTTCATGAAGTTTAAACAGCTTGAAAGCTTCAGGCAGAAACTTTCCAGTGGTTATTTTTTCAGTTCAAGGCTCTGTGGAGGTTGAAGTGAGTTAGCTGCCAAACATGTGTGGCTCCTGTTGAAATTAGCATTGCCTTTATTCAGAGCCGTTTTAGTGCCTGAAGTTAATATTTCACCTCATGTTTCCAATAATCTCTACTTTTCTGATTATGCAAGTGCATTAGAGACCAGGCATAAGAGTGTCAGACTTACTTTACTCAGACTCTAGTCACTGACTGAACAAAACCCAAGATGTAGTGGATATAATGTAAGCTCTTTGTCCACCAGCTTTCTTTCTCCAAATGGGATTAACACTGCTTGAAGGGTGACTGTTCAGTTCTGCATTAGGAAAACCAAGGTGCCTGTAAGAGGTTGCTCAGTTGAAATTAAGAGACTTTGTTAACAAACTTTTGCTATCCCTTGCAGTGGACTGTTGGGATTCTTTCTGATGTTGCACACGGTGAAGCTAAAAAGCAGCACAACCTCAGGGCAATATGCAGCATGGAGTTTCCTTGCAAAGGTAAGAGAAAGACTGTCACAGGAACACAGTGGATCTGTGGTTCTCCCAGGAGAACTGAGGAATTTTTGCATCTCTCTAGTTTCCCTTGCTATTCCTGGTTGACGCTCCTAGGGCCTGTCTGTGCAGCCTGCATGTAGAGTTGAGGCAACAAATATCAGGTGCATAAGCCAGGATCATTAGCTGAGGTGAAATACTGTGTATATATAGACTGAGTTTAATGGAGCTGGGCTGGTTATTGCAGCTAAGAATTTGGCCTACTGAATCCCAGTAATACAGATCTATACCTTCCAAAGGTGTTTTGGAGAAGAATACTCCTTCTGAGAGTCTGTGCAGCAGCCATTGTTTCCAGTGTGTCTTCCCAGAGCCAAGAGTTAAAACTAGCTCCCTGAGGGTCAGTACCAGAACTCCCACTGCTATCATTGCAGGGGAGAGTGGTGGGTGTCACTTGCCTTGACGTTAACAAGGCTTTTGACAGTATCTCCAACAATGTTCTTATATCCAAATTAGACTGTTACAGTCTGGATGGGCAGACAGTTAGATGGGTAAAAAAAATGGTTGGATGGTCAGGCTCAGAAGGTAAAGGTTGATGATTTGTACTCTAACCAGCGGTTTGTGACAACTGGAGTAGCACAGGGGTCTGTCCTGGGACCCGTTCTGCTTAACGTCTTTATTGAACAATCAGAAGTAGAGCGCACTGACGTTTGCAAAGGACACCAAACTGGGAGGAGCAGTCAACGCTGAAGGACAGGGTTGCCTTCTAGAGGGACCTGGGCAGGGTGGAGGAATGGCCTTACAGAAATCTTAGAAAATTCAGCAAGGACAGATGCGATGCCCTGCACATGAGAAGGAGAGCCCCTGGCAATAATACACGGGGCACTGAATGGCTTAGAAGCAGCTCTGTTGCAAAGGACCCAGGGACTTTGGTAGACAGCAAGCTCAACATGAACCAGCAGTGTGCCCTGGCAGCTAAGAAAGCCAAAAGTATCTTGGGTCGTACTAACAGTAGCACAGGCAGTAAATTCATGGATGTGATCGTGCCCCTCTACTCACCACTTGTTAGACCACATCTGGAATAGGGAGCCTTGTTTTAGGCACCTCAGTACAAGGAAGACATTGGAGCTGGAGCGAGTTCAGCAGAGGGCTGCCAAGAAAGTCAGGGGGCTGGAGCACTTGCCTTGTGAGGAGTGACTGCCGGACCAGGCTTGTTCAGCCTGGAAGAGAGACAGCTTTGGGGGCACCTAACAAACAGCAGCCACCCAGTAGCTATGCAGAAATTACCGAGACGCAGCCAGGCTCTTCACAGTGGTGCATGGAGTGGGATAACAAGCGTAAGTTGAAATGAGAAATTCAAAATGGGTATAAGGAAAAACTTTTTCACCCCGAGGACAAGTCAGGCAGGGGCATAGGTTGCCCAGGGAGGCTGTGCAGTCTCCATCTTTGAAGGTTTTCAAGACTCAACTGGACAAAACCCTTAGCAACCTGGTCTGATCTCCTGAGGTCCATTCCTACTGGAATTATCCTATGATCTGCAGATCTAGGATCTGGCTGTACTTGATTTAAGTTATTAACAGCTCATTTGTTAAATTATCAGTGTAAATGCCATCAGAAGAGCTTGTCAGACACTTTTTCCTTGGTTAGATTTTACTTTGTTTCATCAATCTCAGCTAGGTCATCTGAAAACTGCAACCTTCACATGTGGTTTGTGATCACAGCTTTCCTACTACAGTGAATGAAGCTGTTACCTTAAAAAAAAAAAAAAGTAGACTTGCATAATATGCTTGTTTAGAAACTGTAGTCAAATAAGTCTTTAGTTTTTCTGGGGATAACAAGTAGGGAGTGATATGGCTTGTTTTGTGCTTTGCGAGCTGTTCCACACTGTACAAGTCACAGAGTTTCTCACCAGTTTGAATTTCTTCCAAACATTCTGACTGTGCAGATTTTAGTACCTTAGCTTTCTTCTTGCTCCTTGGTAGCAAGTCAACTGATCTAAAGCTTGTTCTTGCATCTTTTTTTTTATTTTTTTTATTTTTTTTAACATTCTGTGTTGGAGATGGGAATAGCTGGCTCTGCTAGTAGGTATTGTGAATAAGGAGAAATGGTTCTACATGTGGTATTTATGACCTATCTGGAAAAAAAATGCAGGCAAAGATGTGTTGTGAAATATATATTTTAAGTAGATTTGGGTCCTTCCCAGATGAAGTGGATCAGAGCCACAAAGTCTGGGCTGGATCAAAGCTTTCCTGAAGTTCAAGAGTTTCTAGATTTGTGGGGTTTTGGCCAACTCTAGACATAAATTAGTTTGTTATAGCCACTGTTGTCAATGAAGTTACGTGCCTTTATAGCAATTAAAGATTTGTCCCTGTGTCACTATGATAATTTAATCTGTTCTTCAGCCTTAAAAGTCTGCTTGTTAATGTGCATGGTTTAATTATCTTGCTTAGGAAGGTTTTTGTAACAGAGCAAATTAGTCCTTTTCCTGTTGTAGCTTCAACCAAGCACTCAAATTTTATGCCTTGAGTTCAAAGAGGGAAATAAGTAATAAGCACATGACATCTGTCTGTAGCACTAATAATTTTATCAAAAGTAGCAGTTTCCCTAATATCTTTCACTAGTGTTTTAAAGCTTGCTATAAGAATGGGCTCTGTCATACCCATCTGAGGCAGCATGAGGAGCACTGAGGAACTGCTGCTCCAGGTGCTAAAATGCAGCTGATTTTAGGGCAGAAGTCAGTGAATGCTTGAAAAAATCGCTAAAACTATACATCAGTTTTAGAACAGGGATAAAAAGAAACTGCAGAGACAGACATGGATAGGCAGAAAGCAAGAGCTGAGCTGGAGCTTGCCAGGGCTGATCTACCAGCTCTTGCAAAATTCTCGCAAGGTATCTTGTAGCTGTAAGGAACCATAAATCTACTTATGGGGTAGTTAAGAAGAGTCTTATCTATCTGATCACTAATGCTGCTTCCTGCAGGTGTTTGGAAGTGTTAAAACTGCATACTGATCAATACTGATCCAGCCCAACATTGCCTGCGTATGACAACCGTCTCAATAACATCTTAAGTCATCAGACGTGAAGAAAAGTAGTATTTAACTAGTACTGTAAAAATCTGTCTAAATCCAAGTGTGTGACTCCCTTTAGAAAAAAAAAAAAAAGAGGAAGGAAGTTAATGTGGATGAAGAATAAAGATAGAAACTGTTTGAATCTGGACTTGCAGAATGAGATACAGTGGAAAAAAAACAACAGCTTTGTGTTCCCACATGAGCATTTTTCTTGGATTGAGTAGTGCCCTAGATCATCCTCTTAATCTCTCAGACTGACTGGAGTTTTCACCAGCAGTTGGAAAGGAGCAGCATTTCAGGCCAGAATATGTTTATCTTGCTAATGAGCCAAGAAAGGAGAACGCTGTAGTCCTCAGACAACAGTGCAGGCCTCTAGGGAGGTGCAGAGAATCAGAAAATCTGTTTTCCATTTGGATGCTTTGTACCTGTGTGACTGATGAGCTGGGGCTGAGATTGTTGCCACCACTTCATTTCTTGTTAAGTGCTGATAGACCAATAAACTAACCATGAGATCTGATTGGGTCTGTTTTGCCGATTCAAAGAGACATTCTTTGTGAAGCCCACATATTTGGCCTCCCTGCCCTCTAATTTTTCATTCACTTAAAAACTGGAGCTGGGTCATAACTTGTTTTTATGACACTTACTTTGGCTGCGGCGATTTAATCATTGTATGAGGTTTTTAAATTCTTCCCCATAATGATTTCTGACAGCTTTCATGTCAAAGCATTGCTTTGTGCAGAGACAGACGAAACACAGGTTTCATCTCTATGTATAGCCCTGTGTGATATTCATAATGACAAATGCTCTCTGCACTTTTGCTGTGGAAGCAAATACTGTGTGTCTTAGTCATATCTGTATAGATTCGTAAGAAATGCCAAAAAATTGCTAAAGTGATCTGTAAAACAACAAAAAAATGCTTTTAAGAAGCCTGAGAAATATGGAGTGTTTTGTCATAGCCTTGCACAGATTTGATCCCCAGAAGAGCAAGGATTTGAACCTACACTGAGATTTCTTGTTTTAGTTTGAAAGCTGTGCTAGTATCATGGGTCATGTACTGGAAAGAAAAACTGGAGATGCTCATATATACAGACAGAAGCATCTGGTGAGAACACTAATGAGCTCTAACAGTGCTGTCAGTGAGTTTGTTTAAATTAAGGCTGCCAATCTATATCTGGTGGTGAAACCTGTTAGTGTCTCCAAAAGTTAAGCAGCAGAAATAATTTAAAACATGAATAGAAGAGGAAAATGGTATTTCAGAACATTTCTTCAGCAAGATACTGTTTACTCATGAATTCATACTCCCATGTCATGTTTAGTGTCATCCCAATAAGCTTGTAGTAGGGAATTCAGCATGTTTCCAACAGGGAACCTATTGAGACAGCTTGTTATAAAGAGAAAGAATTAATGGGAAGATCAGTGGAAAGTGGTTTTTGGATTCTCTTTTTCTTCATCCCTCCTCTGAAGAAATGAAGTTGGATAACTGAAATCAAGCTGCTTTGAGTTTTACACTGTTTTTCTTATGCATTGGTTGTAAGAAAATTTAGATTAATCTGAGTATGCAGCTCTTTTTTATATGGCCATCCCGTGCACCATTACGTAGTCTCTAGTGTATCTGAATAGTGTTGGAGGGTCCCTGATACAGAAAAGCATCCCCTGACAGCTGCTTTGGTTCCTTGTTTGTTACCTTTGGAAATGTTTGCACTGGGTCACCCTATATTGCCAGACATTGCGAAAGTACTTTTGCAGGAGCATCTGAAAGAGTATCTTATTTGTTGGTCTTATTTACCTAACGGTAGCCCACTGTACTTCTATTCCCAAAATATATAACAGCTATTCAGAATGCTTCCTGTAGTCTTTGCTTTTATATTTTGTGTCTGTGTATCTGCTTCTTTGGTCCCCACAGTCTCTTGAAGAGAATGGATAGATGAGATCCATCTTCATGTCAGAGCAAAAAAATGATGATATCCCTTCTAAAGACTGGAAAAGTACTGATGTTTTTTATTAAAGCAGAAATTCTCTTTTTCCTGCTTCTCATAAAACGGAGAGGCCACAACTGCAAGTCTTCTGGGGCTCCTAGCCTGGTTATGCTCACTGCACCTCTCTTCACAGATAGCATTCCACATGAGAATTTTATCTGCTTTAATTCCAGGGGCAAACCAACCAAGAGAAATAAAAGGAATTCATGTTTTTTCCACATTTTTGCAGTCTTAAAGCCTCTGCTAAAGCATGTGCTTCTATTTGTATATCTTAATTCCTCTCTCCCTGCTGCTTAGCATGCAAGTGCTATAAAATATTCTGGTCCAGAATGTCAAGTCCTTACTTCTGCTGAGGGCTGTTTGCTTGCAGAAATAGGTGCCACTTTAAGAGTCCTGCCATTGGTGCCTTCTGAAGCAAATGGCTCTCCTTGTTCATCTCTGCCCTGATGGGAGAGGGTTCTAGATTAAATAAACTGTTTAAAAATTTTATATGTATATCGTAACCAGAACAAGAATGTGTTTGGTTATCCAGCACTTGCCCACTTGGTTATATTGTAGACTGAAGTAGTCTCTTCTTTGCATGCTGCTGTGCTCAGACAAAAGCGACAGTGAGATTCTTGGCTGAAAATCACATTGCTTTCTTGGCTTGGACCTCCTAAAGCTTTATGCAAAAATGTCATAAACTCCCACTGGTATTCCATAAAGACAGTGCATTTTCATTGGGCAAAGATCCTGCACTGCATGCGAGGCTGTCTCAAGATCTGCCCAATCTGAAAAAAACGTGCAGCTCCAAGCCAAAGCCCTGGGAGACAGGAAGAATTGTGTGCTAGACCTGGCTGGACTCTGCTAGTAGGTACCATTCATGGCACCAGTGTGATCTGTAGTGCATCTCTAAAAGAGGGAGTTTCCACAACCCTAAAGCTTTCAATTATGGTGAGAAGGGGTTCATAAAAGAAAAAGTTAGCTTCTTCCATCTGTGCACCTTGTGTACTCTTATGCATGTGGATATGCATGCACATATGCATAAACACAATTAAAAATAGTGAAAATCCTTATTGATTTGTGGTTGGTCCTCACTGTATGTAATATGTACATTTATTCTTGACACATACATTTGATTCCTGTGAATCACCATGGGGACTAAGCACATACCTTGGAAAAGAAAATGTGTTTCTCTGCTGATCTTAACAAGCAGATAAGGCAATCATTGTGCTCTTATCTGCATCTTCAGGGTCTATAAAAAAGAGCAGTTGCTGAAACCTTTAAAGTATAGGTTTTTGGGTAGTTTCCATGGAGACAGCTTGATAGTTATGTTGTAGCATCCAACACTAATTACACCATATAATTGTTGGGAAGACATCAGTCTCCATAACAACTCCTTTGTGTGCTACATGACCACTAAGCTAAGTGGCACAGGCTCCCAGGGGCACAAATGCAACTTAAGGAAGCTGTCTTGTAAGAATAGCTGAGACTTGGAGATTCTGAATCTCCAGGTAATGGAAAATTTTAATATGTACACTAAGAGGTGATGTATAGGGCTGCAGTGGTGTATCTGTTGAAAAAGGCAGCTACACAGCTTTTGGGCATGACATAGTCACACGAATAATTACATAAAGTTATGTGTTGCAACTTGGGGGTAGTATCGCAGCACAATTTTCATCTGTGCTTGAGATTATAAATCTAGTCTCAGCTGACATTAATTGATAGATTGAGCCCCAAGAGATGCTCTGAACCAGTTTGTTTCCTTTTATCCATCATGATATCCGTTTGAAGTGCGTCATGTACATTCGGTATTGTCATTCTCTTGAACATAAAGCAAACTGCAGAACCGCTAGCTTGGAGTGTGTCTTTGGAAGGTATTTTTTTGCCCCTACCCTTGACAAACCATCTCTATATACTTGACAGTAGAAAATGACAATATAAAAGTAGATTTTGTCAAATCTAACAGAATGTTGAATTGCAGAGGATACAGGTTCATTGGTTCATCTGCATAACAGATTCCTGGTCTCTCATGTTTTTATTTGGTCTTTTAGAGTTACTTACGTATGTAGAGCTGAGGCTGGGAGATGAATCATAAGTGTGACAAAGAGAAGACAAAAGAATGAGGACTGTTTTGGAAATCATTTCTGTTGCTAATGTACTGATATAAATGCCAAAATTATATGAGAGAACCGTGCACTATATAACATACAAATGTAGAAGGTTTCAAAGCTAGCTAAGGCTAGGTTTTCAAAAATGAGCAAAAATACCCATATTCTCCTCCCGTTTGGGTTCCCTGTTCTTTTCAGGATCGCTAGCTGCTTTTTTGATTCTTAAAAACCTTCATGGGTGAAATGTCTCTGGACTGCCTGACAAATCTTGAGCCTGATCATTGGCGTCTCTGATAGGCACTTGGTGTCACACTCCATGTTGCTTTCTTCAGAAACTTCTCATGTTAGTGAGCTGCTGCTGTCTGAAATGGGGCTCCCTGTCTTTGTCTTCCTCTCCCTCCCTAACTCAGAACCAATCTTTGCAAAATCTCAAGTGTGTTCATTTCTCAATCCCATCCGTACGCTGCTGCTGTCTGAAATGGGCTCCCTGTCTTTGTCTTCCTCTCCCTCCCTAACTCAGAACCAATCTTTGCAAAATCTCAAGTGTGTTCATTTCTCAATCCCATCCGTACGCCTGTTTAAGGATTAGATTTTGACTTTCAACAGAAGTCAGCAAACAGCCATAGGGCTCGGGGCAAGGCAGACAGAATGGCTTATGGCCTGTCCCTGAAATGTGTATTGCTCAGGGAAATCACATAGCCTTCAAACAATCTTAGGAGATGACGGTGGGCTGTTCTTGTCCTGTCCACAGCTGGCACAGAGAGGAAGAGGGCAGAGTCCATCTTTCTCTCCATGCATGTTGCTGTGGATGGTTGTCCTAAGCGGGCAGAAAGGAACAGGTCTTCTTGCAGAGTCTTCCCCACCTTTTCTGAGGGAATGGGAGGCCAAAGACTGTAGTCAACCGTAGTCACTTCTGTCACTGTCTTCCCATGCACGGGACGCGCAGGGATCGCCGAGGCCCACAGGGCTAAGTGTGTAACTTTGTGACATGGCTCATAAAAGGCATTGCTCAAAATGGATTAGCTGTGTTAAAACTTTAAAAAACATTGTTTCAAGTATCACATTTTTTAAGGTTTCTGATTGACTATTTTGACCTTTTGTAACAGTGACTGGTTAGAAAGCCCTGCAAAGACTTTTGTTTTTGAATGGAAAAATAAAACCTTAAAGAATACCAATTCTTACTTGCAGTCCTTAGCATAATAATAATAATAATAATAGCATGTTGACTTCTTTCCATTACATCATTACTAAAACAGCATAAACACACCAGAGAATGACAATGCAGAGACTTTGTCTCTGTTATTATTGTTGGGTTGTACAGAAAGGGGTCAGCAGGGAGATTAAGTTATCTGGTCTGGGAATTGTTTGTTTATTAATTAGGTTTTCCCAAAGGAGTTGTGAGATGGGAAATACAATAGGAAATGGACTTTATACATGCACAGAAATACCAAAACTGTGTCATGTGGGAGAGAGGTTGATGGAAACTTGCTATTTTTGCTAACAGATTTTAAAAAAATACTTGATTACGCATCCCGAAGTTTCCTATGCTATTTTTGATACTAGTGATATCCTCCACAGAGTTCTGAGTTAGTCATGACAGAAAAATGTTTTACATCTGATAATGTTGACAAGGAACATAAGCACTTCAGGTGTTTCTATAGATTTTAACAATAGAAAAATGCACTGTATTGCTTTTCACTAAAATACTGCCCTTAAGCTGGGTGTCCTCATTGGTTCTGACAATGTCCTTGAACCCTTTCAGCAACGTTTGTACTTTCCATGTGTAAGTAAAGCAGCATGCATAGGATTTGTTCTCTGATAGTAGTGATACTGGGGGCAAGAAGAGGTTTGAAGATGTACTCAAAAACCATACAGTCTTGAACTGACAATGGCCTCAACCTGCAGTGTTCAGCTTGAGACCTTTGGGCAATCTAGCATGGAAAGAGCAGTCACTGAGGATGTGGGAAGCATCCTACCCAGCTCAAGAATTATCACAGCCACCGAGCGGTCTATTCTTAAAAATATTGTCTTCCACCACAGTGCCAATGTATTCTGCCTCCAGGAAACTCAAGTCAATTTTCCTTTTCTACGTGAACCCCAGCTGCCAGCAACTTTACACTCTGCCTGCTCGAACCAGCTTTTTTTTCCTCCTGGATGCCAGCTGAGCCATCACTGAGCCGCTGCTGTGGGAGGTCATGGTCCGCCTGTGCAGGGTTTGGAATTGCCTCCTCTCTCGCCTTCAGTCAGAGGTCCTGAGGTCCCGATACTGCAAGGCAGTTATAGTAACAGTTCCTGCCTGATCTGGCTACTGGCCCACCCACTGGCATCGAGCACTTAGGAGGAAGATAGACATAGGCAGATGCTGAGCTCAGTCCTTCCCCAGGAGCCAACTCCTTTTGTGCCAGATGAACGTAGCAAACTCTCAGCTTGCCTGTTCAATTCGCCACCTAAGTGTGACAATGAAAAGCATGATCATCTTATCCGGGTTATCAGCCTTCTCTGTCTCTTTATGGTAATCCCTGTTTCATGATCTCATAAGGGTTAGATGAGGTGAAGGATAAGTTGGAATGCCAAAAGGCTAGCTCTTGTTGAACTTAACATAAGATGAAGTGTATTTTATTGCGGTATTTTACAGTGGCAGAGTGTTAGAACAGCTGGCTGCTCCCCAAAACTGAAAAGCAATACTTTTCAGATCAGATAGAAAAAATAGTTCTTTAACACAGTATTCTGTATTACTGACCAGTAAAATTCAGGGTATCAAGCAGAAGAGAATACTGAGACAATTCACTGAGTAAAAGTATAGAGAGGTGTATATTTTTTACAGGTTCAGATCTGCTCAAAAGGTTTCAGTGACTGGGTCGCTAGTAATTTCAGCAGAAGCAGACATTATTTGTAAATCTTTCTAGGACAGAAGTGGAAAGATTAATAAACTGCATGCCATGGTATGCAAGTTTTGTATCAGCTAAAGGTCAAGATGCAAATCCCTCCTTTTCTCTGATGTGCACATCAACTGCAGACTTGCTGCATTAGGGAAGGATCATAAATTCTCCTGAATTCTCTGCCATCAACCACTACTTGATTAAACAAACCCTTGGTCCACTCCAGTTGGTGTCCATGATCCTAATGGGTTGAACACTTCACTGCTGTTGTTGCTGTTCCAATGCTTACTCCATTACACAAATATTTAATAATTCATAAAATAAGAACAACATGATGAATCACGTTGCCCTGTCAACTTCTGAGCTCAGAGGTTTCAGGGGAGAGACTAAATGGCAGGAGCAGTTTAAGGCCTTTGCAGTAATGGGGCAGCGTGTAAGGAAAAGAGACTCCTTGACAGACTGAAAAGACAGAGGAAAAGTACAGTTAAGCATTACAGTGCATTCCGCCTTTATAGGAAACAGGAGGCATTTGGTATAACCTGAAAATACAAGTATATTTCAGCTTTTGGTCAATTATATGTGCATCAATGGTCAATCTTGTAACAGCAAGAATGGACAAAGCCCTTTTTGGTAGAGTCAAAGAAAATCAAAGTTATTTGGGCTAAAGAAGCCTTCTCATGCAGGGCTGTGCAGGGTTTTCCCTTTGTGTCCTTAATATAGAACCGGAACACTGAGAGTAATAATGGTATCTGGATTACATTTTTAGTTGTCATATTTAAGAGAAATATTTAAATATGAACAGAGGCACTGTTAAAATTGAGGTCTGTACTATAACCACTCTACGTTTTATATGCTGAAGATTGGTAGTACTTCACCAGCTATCTCATTAGTCATAGGAAGGAAAAATATATGTTTTGGCCATTATCTCCAGTAGTGGAGGGCAAATGCTTCATGTTTTCACTTTCTCTTTATTATAACAGAAAGTCTGATGTTTTTGTTTGAGTGAAAGTGGGGTGGAGTGGCTACCTGATGTTCAAAAAGAAATAGCTACCATAATTTTCAACCCAACCTAGTATTTTACAAGGGGCCAAGAGTTTTGGTTTTCTTTAAAAGTCTCAGGATATCTTTCACTTTTTGTATGAGAGCAAAATGAGTTATGATGTGCTTGTAATAGTTCAGTCCTGTCTCATCAGTGATGTATGTTTATATATTTCTATGCTATATATAGTATGTGTTTATATATGAACCTATATATTGATATATGTTTATACATTGATAGGCCTTTCTGAAAGAAAGGTCTTGTCTTGTTCATGTCTGATCATTGTACATATGACCATAATACACTGTTTCTCACAAGAGAAGAATTTTCTTATGAATTCTGTTAATTACACCCAGTAACCTTCTTTACTTTTTGAACTTAAGTATTGTAAGGGGCCTCTGCAACATAAAATAATTGGTGTAGCTTTCTCTGTGGTGGCTTTTGTGAGGTTTAAAAAAATAAAGACACAGTGCAGAACCAAGGAAATTAAGGTATTGCCAAGAATCAGAAAGACTATCCATTAGCTACACGTTAAATCTTTGTATGTCTGAGAGCTGTAAGACAGGTACCACGTACTGTAAAGAGGTGAAGGCAGAGGGGTCTCTAGAATTAATTCGGAGGCAAGAAACAGAAGGGGTTTTTTGAGCCCTTTCTGCATTGTAGGATAGTGCTGGGTGTACAGCTGGGTTCCAGCATGACCTAGTAACTGCAGCTTCAGTATCCCCTAATGGCTCGTTTTCTCCAGCAGCCAAACTGCTAATGCGATGCATACGGTGCAAGAACAATAGCTTGGTCACCCCTTTGTCTGATGAGGAATAAAAGAATAATGAAGTTAGACAACAATTTGGCAGTTCTTTTAGCATTCACATGATGCTAAGGATTAAAAAATAGTTACTGTAGCATATTAATCTGAAAGGATTACGCATTAATCCGTGACAGTGTATTAATCTGATAAGACAGGATGCTGAATGACTTTAAGGAAGCTGATACAACCACCTTTTGCTTCAGTCTTGCAGGATCAATGTCTTGGTTGTATTGGTCGTCACATCCTGGAAACAAAAAGAACATTTGAAAAACAGCACTGAGAAAAATCTTCATAAATGCAATAGAAAGTAGCGGATGGATACCTAATTCTCGAAATACTTGAACTTCATATGAGTATCTAGGTATAGAAATGCAGAGGATTGTCTGCCCTTTAAAAGCATACTAGGGATAATTAGGAAATCTGCTTTCTTACAGCAATTGAATGCTCATATATAGAAATACTCCTCTGTGATAGAGATTATTGTTTTGGGTGTTGGTAAGGTAAAAAAAAAACAGTTTAAAAATATCCGATGATTTTGTTAGAGGTAAACATTTATACTGGTTCTGTTCTGAAAACATTTTAGGGGGCAGGTTGTTGATTTGATCTACCCTCCTTCTCTTTTTTAGTATGTTTTATGTTTTAAATACAACACAGATGATTTCAGGCTGGGTCAGAAGTTAATTGCTATGAAAACAAGATAGATTCATTTACACTAAAACTAAATTTTATCGTTCTCATTAGGCATTTGACAGCCAGGGCGTGTTTAAGCACTGGCTCTTTTGAGTCGCAATGCATGGAACTAATTGTGTTCTTAAAGAACCCCTGGAATTTACCATTATTGTTTTAATAATGCTCAAAAAAATAAAGAGGAATAAAATATAAGGAAAGGGCAGAAGGGAGTGACCAAAACCTCCTTTGAGAGAAACGTGCTTGAGGGAAGCTGGAGGTCGGAGAGCAGGCATTCAGGCAAATATGAAATAAAGGATCTCAAAGAATTTTACAGCAGCTGGTAAAACTTCTGTGTGGCTGGATCAAAGCTACGTGGATCATGAAGTTACTGTCACCGTTGCCATGGTGCCACCGTTGCCATGGTGCCAGCATCACTTATCATTTAAGCAACAATGCTGCCCAGGCCCATGCATCTCTTGATCAAGGGTGTCAGGGAGGGTTAAAGGGTTTTCTTCCTTCAGGAGAGCTGAGCAGAGTCCGCCTGTGAGCAATGTGCACCTACATATGCTGTAATGCCCAAACTCATTGCACTGTCTACTGAATTCATAGACTGACAGTCTCCGGTTAAGTCTGTCAGGAAACAAAAACCCTTAGGGCATGTGTGCACTTTGGTCAGGCTGTGATGCAGTAGACATGCTCAGGTTAGCTTTAAACTAATGAGCAGAATTGGGAGCAAAACCTGTTTTGCTTTCCCCCTTTCTCCAATGTATTTCACTTTGGATTGCTTCGTTCCCTGGTTTGGGCTGCTCGGCTTTTCAGGCAGGATCACAGCATTGCTTTTTCCTTTGGGAATAGCCATTATTTTGGTGATTCAAGGCTAAAGCTTCATTATTTTTCCTTGGAAAAAGCTGCATCTCTGCCTAAAATCCTTCCCTGTTGGTGGATTTATTAGTGCTGCTCCTTCCGGGGGCTGCGCTGTCACCCGGAACCATCAGGTTAAGCAGCATGTTTTGTATTTCCTTTCAATTGTTAACAACAAACCCTCAGAACAAAGTTGAAAACTCTCACAGGTCCTTTCAATGTGTTGATTAATACAATGGAATCAATATCTGGGGGAAGGAGGCTTTATAGGAGAATTGGTTGGAGGAATTTTGCCCCCATTTGCTATATCTCTTTTAACCAGAGATTGGCTTTGGCACTTTAAAGTTGGTTTAAAGTAGCTTTTGAGCTTCTAGAAATAATCTGGGTTGCATGGAAAGCCTTTTTGTTGCAATAGGCAATATGTTTGAAAGCTCCCAGGGAAGTTTTTATTTCCGTGATAGATATCCCCAAAGCTGACCTGAAATTAAACAATTAATGCTTGTTTGATTTTGGTCTGATTGTGCATGCAGTATTAAGTCAGGTACTGTGCAGGACTGGGAATATCTTCTGTGCACAGTATCTGCAGCTGTTAATGGTGCTTTATTTTGACTGATGACCATGGGAGGAAAATAGTATATTTATTTTTTCCCCGTGTTTTCTTTGTATTTTGTTTTTTCCTGCTGCCCTATTCACAAGCAGTCCGATTGTACTTGACTTTAGTTCTAGTCCTCTTTCTTGCAAGGAAGGATGTGTACCATGTTTGTCATCTTCAGCAGAGATTTTTGCTGCCTGCTTATGGCAGGTTTCCAGTGCCTGTACCAGCCTTCAACAATGAGTGTGCTTACTGGTGGTCATTGGTGCATCTCGTTGTTCATTGCTGACTTTCTGCGGTTTGTGAAATTTCACAGTCAGCACCTGCTCTATGAAGATCTCCTCCCAAGTCTGCATTATTTCAAAAAGGCTTGTCATTATACGCTGAACCACTTCAGTCAGGGGAGATCCAGGTACCCTTGGTGTCCTTCCATGTATTTGGCTGTCACAGTCAATGTGTTCTTCATCTGTTTCAGTAGATGCTGGATCTCTCTGAATCAAAGTATTCTTGCTGAGGTGCAGAGAAGTTACCCATCTGGCAATGTTTTGTTGCCTTAACTTTGGGTGTAGCAAAGCAGAGGAGATCTAGATAGAAATGGCTTGTAGTCCAAATGAGATGAAAACTGTATGTAAACAAGGAGGAATGGTGTTAATAGCTCAGAAAAATCATGTAAATTAATGAATACAGAAGATTAACTGTTCCTTTCTTCCTCTTCGAAGATTTTTGTTTCATTTTTGCTAGATCCCCATACCTGACATAGCATTTTATATTTGTGTACACGCATGTACATGTGCTTACTCTTAAGTAGTTGTATACACAAACGAGATGTAACTGAAATTTGGGAAATTATTTCAGTGGCTATCCCTCAAGAAACAGAAGAGTATATGTTGTTACTGGTGTTTGCCTGCTGTAATTTTTGCCTTTTTTGTAGTATTGGATTTCAGTTTTCAGTGGCACTAACACTGATCCATTTCCCTGGTGATTTTTGATGATTATCTTAGCATCTGGTTAAAACATGCAGAAGAGGGACAAAACAAATATTATGTCTATAAAAAGCTTGACATCATTGCTTTAATTCCACCAGTAGAGTGAAAACAAAGGTTATGTACATCAGAAGCTTTTTCCTGATGTTTTGAGAAGATGACCTGATGATAAATAGCATGATTTATTTTGAATAGTGAGTGAACTTGATGAGCCATTTCAAAACACTGTCTTTGGAAAAAATACGCGTTTTTTGTAAGGACAGAGGTTTTGGCAGTTTGGGGAAGTGAGGTTACAAAGATTGGCTCTGTGTACACAAACTAAGGAAAACTTTTGTAAAGTATTCTGTGTTCACTTACAGAAAAAACTATGACATTTAACTTTCTTGCAGCTTAAGGAAACACTTTTTATATGGTATATGCAAGTATAGTTGTAATATTAACAAATCATGGTCGTGCCTGGACTAAATCCCCCATATCTTTCCATTCCAGATAGGAAGATTAAATCAGAATCTAAATTTTGAAAATGTCCTCATCCTTGTTCTTGGCTATATAAACAACATGTTCTTGAACACCTCAGAAATGCTAGATACTCAAAAGTTACAGCCAGCTTTTGCAGCTTGAAAATCTTTCTCTAAAGTTATTGTGAAGTCAGAGATGGAAAGGACCAACAATAGCTTGGTCAAGAATGACATATTTATCTAGCCAGTGCTGGCTGGTTTGAACTGATCGAAAATTAACACCGTAGAGGCTGTGCTATAACCACAGCTGGTCGGTGGAGAAGGCAAGGCAGCAAAGAATGCAGAGCCCTGCATTTCTGTATCTCCCAGGATCCAAGTTTCTTCTTTGTCAGGGACCGGGAAGCCTTAGGAATGCCATTGCTATCTCCTGTCTTCAAGTCACATGTCAGACTTACCAGAATTTTCTGATGTTATGTGGTCAAGAAATAGATCTAATAGGGAGGCTGGCTCAGCAGTCATCTTGCCTGTTCTTAAGGCCCTCCAGCAAAGAATTCTCCAAACATTCTTTATTTTTTATTTCGTTATCTATAAAACTAAACTAATTTCTAATTCTAAATTAATTTCTATTTTTTTTCCTAATTTTTTAAAACCACTTTTAGGAAACAAATTTTGCCTTCTCTTCTGAACATTTTTTCTTGTCTGACCGTAATGTGATTAGGAGAAAGGAGGGGATCATTCATGTCATGAGTTGTGTAGTGGTCTGTCTATCAAAGGTCCTTGGGAACTCTTTAAAGCTAGTGGTAATAGTGCCTCCCTCCACTCATGAATCACTAAAGCAAATTTACAAATGCAGAGGCATGAGAACACATTCTTTCCTATTCCTGCTTTTGCCTGTGCAAGGGTCATTTTACATGCTGGATTTGTCCCTACTGTGCAACAAGTTCTTCCACACATTAGGATGTTTCTGCTTTATGAATCTTAGTCTGTTACCTGGCATTACAATGATGCTGTCGTGCTTATTGTTGCTGGTAATTCAGCCTGATAAGGAGCAGACTCTGGACCTGTGGAATCGACTCCCTTCTTCTCTTTGGATCCTGAAATTGAGCACTGTGTTGTCCTTCAGAGCAGCTTGTTAAATGTAAATGGTGATGTAAGCAGTGTGTGGGATGTTGTATGGCATCTGGGCCTGTCTTTTGTTCCCAGAATGATGGGAATGCCTGAAATTTTCACCCGTTTTTTGTGGGGAACTGAATCTGGGAATCTCTTCTAGCCAAGAAGAAATTTGAAACCTCTTGACTGTCCCACTTCTTGTGGGTTAATACTGTGGTGCCCCACATCCCTCTGCTTTGCCAGGCTGTGGTGTACCAGTACCCAGAGCTCAGCCTTTCAGACAGGCATTTCACCACTAAGCAGACACAGACTTTTCCCTTCCTAAGTGATTCCTCATGATTCTTTCTTAAAGCTTCACCAGAGTTGATGCCTTACCAACATCTGATGAGTTACCTTTGATGGCTGTGATTTCTCTGATGCACAAACCCTAGAGCTTTCGCGTGTCCATGGTCATTAGGTACAATGAGTTCAGCTTCAGCTGTTTCTGTTTCGGTGTTTACGATGAGGACATCTTTCCTATAACTGAATCTCCTTGAAATATGTTGCTTCTAGAGAGCTAGAATAGAGCTAGAACTGGTTTTGATTGAGATAACAAACAGTCTGAAATGCCAAGATTTTTGTTTATTTATAAAATTACTTGTAAATAACTCAGTGATTTGAACTACAGATATAGTTGAGATCAAGAAAAATAGGTGTTAATAAAGCGTTCCTTTAAATGGGTCTTGTTTCTACAGTACAATGTAGTGACACATTAAATTTAGACTGACTGTTTTAAGAAACAATCTTTTTTCCTTTTTTTTTTTTTTTTTTTTGTCCATGGACGTGTTTGAAATGATTTCTCAGGAAAGATTTCAGCTCACATGGAAATGTTTTGTTAAATGATGCTACACTTGGATTTTTTTCCTAATCAGTGAAAGCTGTGTCAGAATTTTGTAGAAATGTTCACGGTATGAATGTTTTTCGAAATAGCTATTGCAGTCCTGACTAGTCACAGTTCCTTTAAGTAAGTAGGCAGAGTCTGTCGAGCTATTCCTGTTTCTAAAAATTGTTGGGGTTCAAGCAGCCAGTCTGTATCTTTCGGTAGAAATAGTGACTGTATGTCAGAATCTCGGGGACCTTTGTTCAAAATACGCTGATTATAGCTAATTAAAATTTTCCTTTCCATCTTCTAGTTTTAAAGATTCAGCACCAAAATATATTTGGAAATCATTTACTTTAGATTGTCCTTTTAATTGCTTTCTTTTGTCTTGCAAGCTCATTCCTTTTCCTAAGGCATCTGAATGCCTAGGAAGACAACTGACCTTTAAAGTGAAGAAAGAGAGATTACTGCACTTAGCTGTTGGTTTGGTTTTGTTTTGTTTTTTTAAGGACATTCAGAACATCAATGTAGGTGGGTTTTTTTTAAAGCTAAATGTGCACTTAAAACACTTCAGAAAATGCTGAAATGTACTTGAAGGAAAATTACCTCCTGAACTATGTCCCTAGACTTTAGATTCTTCCCCTGGAACAAATTATATGGTTAGCTTCCCTGAAAAATTGTTTTTCATTTTTGAATGTATTCCTCTTTAGATAAACAATCAAAGGTGGATGTTTTAGCAATGTGTTTTCCTTTTGTGTTTTTTTTTCTTACACACGCGTACTTCATGTGCTCTTCCAACCCACATTTTGTTTCTCTTTGGCACTGAGACAGTCTTACATAATTTTTCAAAAATACAACAGTGTTCTGCTGTAATAGTCCAAAAGGCTACAGCCTGCATTTTTGCAGAGGTTTGGGGTGATCGCAGTAGAATGGTGTATTGTTTTTGATAAGGCCTGTGTTCGGAGGGTTCTTAAATGCCTTTTTCTCTGCTGTTGGCCTCTTCTCAAGTTCTAATAAACAGGACTCTACAAGGGAGTGGGTGACACAACTTTAACTCATGTCACTTCTCAAATACAGCACTTCAGTTTCTTTCAGGAGAACAGCTTAAAGACAAGAATGCTCTGTAGATACCACAGCTACCATCCTTCATTAGTTCCTGTTTACATACTTGGTAATGAATATTGTATATTTTTATGTAATAAACTAGTATTAGCCTAAGATAAACTCAGCGCAGTTGATTCTTCAATCATTCACATTGATGTGAAAAATTGTTCCTTGTAGGTCACTGCAGCTGCTGCAAGGTGTGTAAGGGGAGAATCCAGCCTGCTAGAACAAGATCCAGCTGTATTTGAGAGTGCTGCACTTGAACTGACAGATATCCAGCCTAGGAGCTGTATTTAGGTGAAGTGCATGAAAGATTCAGCTCCTGAATGGTTAACTTGCACTGTTTGTAGTAGGTGTCAGCTCCCTCTGGCTGCAAATGACTATGAGACAGGCCAAGGTGTGACCTGAATGTAGTCGGTTGCAATATCATCTTCTTGAGTTTTGAAGAATAACTCTCAGTTTGTGACTTGTCCTTCTCCTCTGTCAGTCTCTTTGGGGTGCATCTATTTAGTCTTATATTTGCTTGTATGTATACATTCAAGGCTGTAGGGGTAGAGTTGTTACGTATCTTTGATTTTTCCCCTGGAGTGGGAGCTCACTTTTTCTGTTAGCTTCGAGCTTTAGAGTATTGCCCATGTTGTATGCTACTGTCATAGGTAATGTGCAAATAGTTAGATGAATGAATAGTTTGTGTCAGGAGGTACGTCTGTGGTTATACTGATACCAGCAATTTGATTGCTATGCAGGAACGGAGTGGATCAAGTCCATCTCATGCCTCATTCCCTCTGGAAGCTGCCTGTGCTATAGGCAAATGGAGAACAGTCAGGGTGTGATTTATGGTCACGTCTAGGAAAAAAAAGCCATCTTCTGCGTGCGTGTATCTCCCTAAAGTAGAGAACATCCCCAAACAGGCCAGAGGAGGCACTCACTCTATAGTCCCCATGGAGCACCACCGCTCCTGTGTGGTGCTTACTGCCGTTGCGTGGTCTCACTACCAGCTGAAGATTATTATCCCTCTTAAAGTAGAGCTGGAGAAGTGATGTACAACCATCTCTTCATCATCCACTGCTGCTTGTGATCCTGCACTGATTACACTCCATAACAAATGTAGTGGGTATTGATTAACAAACTGTTAGTGCAAGGTCTGGTGCACAGAGTCTACTCTTTAATGGCATTTGCTTCCCTACTGCACATGTAGTAGTGTTTCAACAAGTAATAGATTATGGAATGAAGTTTCTGCTCTCTCCCCTGGGAGCCAACTAGACAAACAATGATTAGGAAATCTTAGCTGATAATTGTTTAAATGTTTTCTTTCTTAATTTCATCTTTTTCCTTGGGCAATTTTGTACTATCCTAAATAGTTCCTTTCATTCCTCAGTGCTTGTGTTTCCCAAGTATTTGTAAATCACTACCAAGTCTTCCTTTCCCACAGGCATTGCTTATCCTAACTGTTGACTGAAAATCAATCCCCCCATCTAATGACTCTGTCACTGTTCTCTGAACTCTTTCCATTTTACATTATCCATCTGGCAACAAAATGTCCAAAACTGCTCACAGGGCTGCAGATGTGGTAGCTCCGTAGCTGTTGAGGCAGGGATCTGTTACAAACCATTGTATGTCGGGATGTAGCATTTCTGGGATCAGGACCATGAAAATATAAAGTCGTTTGCCCCCAGCTTCTCTGCCCAGGACGCCTCGGTGTAATGAGAGTTTTGTAACATTAACCTACTGAAGTTACATTGCTTTTGTTTACCCCATACCCTGTTCCTTTTTTCGGCTTTTCTACACCCACAAACACATTTCAAGCTCTCATTCTCCTCAGAAATATAAGCCTTTTCAAGCCCAGGATCTGACTGCTCTCCCCAGTATGCTGTCGGCAAATAAAAGCTAGCAGGTTTCCAGGCCAGGCTGGCTGGGATGTGCGATAAGGGACCCTCTGCTCTGGTTCCCTGCCCTGCCTCTGCTGTCTTCCAGGTTCTGTTGGAGTTAAAATTGAACTGCGATGCGTGACCGTCCTGCTATTTTCTCCATTGGTATCCCAGCCTAATGAGCAGCACGTTTTGCATGTGCTTTTGCAGCAATACCCCACAGTCAGGTTCCTGCCCCAAGCTGGCTGCGCAGCTCTTGTGTCCCTCTCTGTTGGGTCTTTTTCTGCCGTTTCTGGCCTGTCTCCCACTGTCCAGAGGGGAAAGGAGGTGCCTGTATGTAGTCTCTGTACTTGCATAAGGAAGGGAGATTGGGCTGGAGTGGAAGCTCCCCGTTTAGCAATGTCTCACTGTGTAGTATGGACTCGTTGGGTTTCTCCCGCCCATTGACTATCTATTTTAGGTACTGCATCTAATGGTTAAGAAAACAAAGAAAAAAAAGAAAAGAAAAATATGTGACTGCACGCCTCAAAATTGAATTTCAGCAAAAGTATTTCAGTTTTCATTTGTGATATCACAAGTTCACAGAGTGGTGTTTTTTTTTCCTTTCAATTTAACAGGTTATCACTGCTAGCTTATCACCGTTCTTCTTTGTCATGACTGCCAATGTACTAACAATTTCTTGGTAAGTGCCTACGTGAGCTTTTTTCTTAACAGTAAAAATGAATTTCCACACAGTGCGTCATGTGGAAATAGTTTTTAAATGTCAAGTTCGGTTAGTGCCAGTAATATTTTGCATGTAAGGAGAACCAGGTGTGCAATGATGGATGCAGTACAGTAATACAAATAGAAGAGTGTTTCTTCTGCCTATGTGGGAGAATATGGACATTTTGGACATTAAGCCTCACCACAATTCACTCAGCATGTTTTACAGCCAGACAAATGGATGCAATAGGCAAATAAATGACCCATTCAAAGTCATGCTATAAATTAGTGGCCAAATTGGAAATAAAACACAGGAGTCATGGTTTGGTGACAGCGTCTTTTTAACCAATACAGTGCATTCATGTTTCCCTAACACAGTGTGTACTATGAATGCATAAAATGAAGACAGTAGAAAAATAATGATAATAAACTTTTTCCAAAGCTGTATCTGGATTTTGTAATGTGTGGCCACACACGATGAATCACCTAACCTGAATTTTTTAGGTAGTGATATAAAGGATTGGGGTGCAAACTTCTTTTGTTAGAGACCAAGGTTTTCGTCTGTACAGCACTCAGTGAAAGGGAATCCCAGCCCGTGGCTGATGCTCTTAAATGCTTCAACCATGCAAATAAAAAATAAATACAGGGTTAGGCATGTGTCTCTGAGGACAGATTTGTTGTTGGAAATAAAAATCTGTTTGCTCTTGAAAAGCTTTAAGCTTCCCCCCTCCACCCCCCCAGTTTGATTACCATCCTAAAGATTCAGCTCTGCACTGAATGGAATTAGCATATTCTTTTTTTCAGGTGTGATAAAGAAGTTACAGGAAGGAGAATCTCAGTTTAAATTAGCCCCATATACATATGTGTGAATATGCATCCCCATAGGTATGTTAGGCACATGTAATCTCAAATACTAAAATAAGTAATGTGTCATTTTTTTTAGCTCTTTGAATACATTTGTGGCCTATGTGTGTGTAAGAGGCTGAACTAATATCAATGCACCTAAACCACTCCTAGTCTGGACCATTAACTTGCCATTCCTCACCAGGTTTTACATGTGTTTGTGCAGGTCTGTCACGTGCGTGCTAGAGGTAGGCTTTTATAATATGTATGTATTCACTGACATGTATACTAAAAAATCACGTGTACCTTTGTTAATTTGAGCACATCGGCCCGTATAGTTGCACACATACCACATGCCCTATATGCACTGAAAGTAATATAAATGATGAGCACATCTTTATCTTTAAAAGAAACTTTGCTTTAGCCCTTGGGCCACTGTTCCACTTTGCTTATTGTAATTCAAAAAGATAACCATTCTATTTATTTATTTATTTATTTGAGTTCTGTTATTGCTTGTGGATCAGCAGTGCCTTGGCTATCAGCAAAGCTCTGGAAATAGTTTGTTAGATGATAGCAGCTGCAAAGCACTCACGAGATCATTAATCACTGAGTTTTTTAATGTTGCTCCAGTGTTGTCATGGACAATATCGTATGTTAATTTCTGAGTGATGGGCAAATGCAGTTAGCTGTCACCCCACCATAAACAGAAGCCAGAAGATTTGCCAGATGGTAAATTGAAGGTAAACCAAGGGTTGGCATTTAGCCATGTTTTTTGCGTTGCTTCGTCTTGAAGTTATAATGATGGTTTCTATTGGCCTAGTAATCTGGTGAGTATAGATTGCATGGGCATGTGAGTACCTGAGATTTCAAATGCTTCAGAAAGGAATTCTTCATCTCTCATATAGGACATAATATATAAATGAACAGTTTAGGTAGAGGCACCTTTTTACAGAACAGGCCTGTACGGTTTACTGATTTTTGTACAGAACTGCCAGTATAATTTTTAGAATGCTACAGCAGATAGCTGTGGGGTTTTTTTAAAGTCTCCATTAAAAATGTTGTAGAAAACAACGCATCTATAGAAGTGAAAAAAACAAAGATTGAGTCATTTCCAAGACTCTGTTAGGTTTAGTTCTTCCTGTATTCAGTAGGCTTTTTCCTTAGGATAAAGAAGAAGAATACAGTATCCACCCTTAGCTTCTGAAGGAATTAATGCAGAGGGTAGTTTATAACTGGAGCTGAAATCCAGGCAAGACATAAGGGTTAACCCTCTCCAGAGAGAAGTGCTCAGAGGTTGTTAGTTATTACAGGCGAACAGACTCACATGTTTTAGATCTTTTTGAAAAGCTTGCAGCCCTCCAAGCCCTTTGCTTCTTGTTCGTAATTCCACACCCAAAGGTATTCTGTCTCCACAGTAGACTGTCCACAGACTGTCCATAGCACCTACTTTCCGGGGCTGTTTCCTGTGTAATTGTAAGATACTGTATTGTTGTTATACAATGTTTGTTCCTCTCGGGAACAAGGGCAATTATGTGATTTTTAAAACGGCTCACCAAAGCTAAGATTTAAGTGATTGTAATGCTATTAAAGACCAGAGAGCCTTCAGCTTTACATGCTTTTTTTTTTTTCCCAAGAAAAAAAAAGCCCTCTCACAAATGAACTTAACAGAAGATTGTTTTGTTTATAAAGTTTGTTAAGGAGCTTTTCTGTTTCATAAGCTAACAGAGCTATGAGGCTAAGATGAAAGGTCAGTACACTTAGCTTTGCACTGTTATAAAAGGGGAGACGAGTCCGTATCTTACCATATTCCTGTCAGCTATGATAGATAGCAGAGGAGATTTGGGGATTGTTAACTATTGCATGGATTGAGAGGGTTGATAGCTTATTTCAGTGAATGGGTTTGTTTGTAAAACCATTCATCCTGATTTGGAACCCTGCTTCCAGCCCGAGTCTTGGAGAGAAGCGTCAGTGCCACCACTGCGCTGTGAGCAGCACAGGAAGGAAGCGCTTGGGCACACGTGCCATTGCGGCTGGGGCAGGTTCTTTCACCAGGTTCCTCACAAAGAGAAGCAAATACGGGAATTGCTACCAGCCTCGGTACACCAGTGGGATCTCCCCAGAGCAAAATTCTTTTTCCTGATTTCCTCAAGTCCCCAAAACTTAGGCTTTACATCTCCTCCTGACTTCATCAAGTGGCAAGTTTTCGGGACAGAACACAAACAGAAATTGCAAGAGGGAATCATTAACCTAATGAGGTTCAAGCTCTCGTGCCTTCCTTTCCTATTCTTGCTAGCGTGCAGCTATTCTTGTAATAACTAGGTGCAACCTTCTTTGTCTAGATTTCTGACCATGTATTTTCATGTGAATACTACCAGCCCTAAAATATAGGAAGGGTAGTGTCTGATAAGATTGGTTAAATACGACATTTCTGGTTTCAGCCTTTTCTTAGCACGATGAATGAAAAAATCACCTGGGTTACTGTCTCTAGGTTGAAATGTGTTTACACAAAATAATACCTTTCTCCTAGTGTTGTGCTGTTTGGCATTGTATCAAGTAGAGGGACTTGCCTGATGCTAAATTTGTGGTATACTTTGTTTACAGCCTTGTGATCAGTGGAGTTGGAGAAGCTTTGCTTGTTTACACTGAAAGGACAGGCTCATAAAGAGGAACCAGATCTCACCAGCTGGAAAAGAGCTGACTTGCAGCCGAGAGACCCTATCATGAATAAAATGCGGCAGCAGAAATGAAGAAGTGCGACCAAACACAAGGAAAGAGACCTATTGTTTTTCTATTAAGAAAGAAAAACTATGCTATTAATAGTGCTAGTAAGAGAGCAGCATAGTTGGCAGGATGGTTAGGAGCCTTTGCTTCAAAGCACAAGACAAACTATTTCTGATTGATGTGGTAAAGGAAAAACTGCACTGTCTCATGCTGATGGCTCTGTGTGAGAACGTCTCAGCAGCAGCTTCTTGCACAGGGAACCGAACTCAGGAAAAGCAGCATGCCCCACTGGATGCCCCCAGTTCTTTTGTTGGGAGCTGACAGCAGGTTGTGCCAAACAATGCGTGAGCCCAGATCCTGCCATGAATTCACGATCAGGAAGGATGAATTTTGTCTCCAACTGTTCTGTAAGCAGCAAGCTGCTGCACACAGGTCTCTAGTCACGTCATCTGAACTGGCACGGTGACTGAGGCCATGGGGCTTCTGGAGATAATTCCCTTCTGGAACTGTGGTGCGTTGACAGCTTTGCAGAATGGGGAAATCAGCAATAAATCTCAATATCTGTAGTGATGGCTCTCTGTGTATTTTTTTCCTCTCTCCTTCTCCGAGATTTCTCTTGAACTCTGCAAATTTTTGTCAGCTGGAGGGGGTGAAGGGACACATACTCTTCCCAGCAGTGGTTTGTCTCTTAAATTATTGCAAGAGGCAACAAAGATTATGAACCTTGAATGAATGTCATAAAGAGTGTAAGGCAATTAATCTCAAGAGTTCTTAAAATAATTATTTCATTTCTGGTTGCTTAATGGCTGTTAGAAATTAGTCTTGATGTATTAGTGCCCGGGAAAGCAATCTATGTGAAAGTAATATTAAATGATGAGTCGATAATATTGTGGGGAAGATCTACATGGTAAAGGGAGCTTGATAACAAATCTTCAATGAGGAGAGGGACTTGTCTCACGTGACAGTAGATATCCGAAGTGTAGTCCCTTAATCTAAGTTGACAGTTTCCTTCATAAGTCAATGGAAAGAGAGGGGTGCCCTCACAGAGATGATTCTTCTTGAATAGATTGCTGTGTTAAAATGACTGAAAGACCCTCTGGAAGTGCTCATCTCTTTGTAGATGGAAACTAGATGACTGGTCTGGACAAGACACATGGCTTTTAGAAGGCTACAGTTAGCAGAGTCATGTTGCTTCAATCTAACAAATTCCACCAGCTGTGTTTTAAAGCATAGCTACATTTTAACTTCAAATAAAACACCATAGTTTAACAAAGAAGGTAAATTTTACAAAGGATTGCAGTCAATTTCTATGATTGGAGAGTTTTAGGTAAAGATTAGTTGATTTTCAGAAAAAAATGCTGTAGTTTTTAAAAAAGAGCATTCGGAGAAGTACTCTGGCCTGTATTGTACCTAAGCTTATCCCAGTTAATCACAAGGGATGTGTTTATACTGGCATGTTGTCCATGTATGTTGGGTCGTGCTCTGGCTTGAGTTTGGTGTGAGCTGTTTTCTTGCCAGGTGATAAAACTCAGGTTTGGGAAGAAAGGAGGCGAGAGGGACAAGCGTGAAAGAAACACGTACTTGAACTTGAGCAACTAGTCCTGAAACCAACATGAGCCACCTGGCACGGGGACTCGAGCCCATACTCACACCCAGCGAGCCACGCCACAGCCAGCCATGGACCCTCGCGGCCCTCCTGTCTGTAAATTCTGACAGTGCTGGGAGCGACGGGTGCAGCATGCGGGCTCTCGCCAGACAACTAGCTCTGCCAGCCACTTGTGGCAATATGGTAGGATCCTTGCCATGCCACCTTTCTGCTGATTTAGAAGTGACTAGTGAAAGAGTCCCTGTGTGATAGCTGAGGTTTTGCAATCGTAGCTGGAACCGTTGCTGTGGGAAAAAGCTCATCGTGTACCTCTCTTCTTGCATAACTTTCAGGGGTAGGCTGCAGTCCGGATGGTTTTTTTCTTCCTCTCTTGTCTGTGCTGTTCGTAGCAGTATGCCAAACCCCAGAACACCCATTTGCTTTCTTGCTGGTGGTCTCAGCGGAAAGCCAGTGGCCAAATCAGCAGCTGGAGTTGCTGTAGCTCTTTGGTTGCAGAGGGCATGCGAGGGGCAGCTGCGGGAAGGTTGTTGGGCTGCAGCAGGCATTATGTTGTCCGGGCTGGGGGAAATTCAGTCTCTGCAGTTGCTGAATTAGTCTCCCCCTGCATAGTAAGTCCACTACCTTTCTATATAACTTCATGCATATGTACATATTTTATATAACTTCATGCAATGCTGAGCTGTGTGCTTCTGCTTTCATTTTTGTGCCTTATCACAATGTGCTTCCATTTCTAAGACTCTGCTTGATGTAAGTAAGTAAAATACTGCAGGTTTAAATTGATTTCCACATAAGCAAATCGAGGAGGCGGAGTTAACAGGGAAGTTGGGCTCCTCTGTCAAACATGACTGGGAAGAAAAGGCACCCCCTGAACCACTTTGATCTGCTTCAGGTGAGGATGACTCCTCCAGACCAGCACAAGACTCGTCAGTCTTGCTGAAGACTAGAAGTTGGGTGGAAGTGGAGCTCCAGGGCCTTCAAAACCCATCTTTGCATATCTGGAGTTGTCTCAAGGTGCTAAAGGCATGGGTTGGCTTCCTTCTTCAGGCCATGGCAGAAGTGACACCAGAACTGGGGGTCCGGTGTGGCAGCTGCCCCGGTGGGAGTGCCTGTGAGCAAAGGGTTGCTCAAGCACTGCCGGCAGCGAGCCGTCGGAGGCTTAGCCCCGCTCATGGGAAAAGGCTGCAGAGAGAGAGCCCTTTGGAGGGCTTCTGGCCATTGGGACAAGCGGTGCCTTTGTCAAGGCACAAGTGCTGGGGTGGAGATGTCAGCCCCGGAACGGTGAGCGGCAGCCCTAAGATGACGTCTCAGCCAGCAGTTCAGAGCAGGCGCGCGACACAACTCTACGGATGAGCCATGGGAGGGGAGACCCCGGCTCCCCCCTCCGCTGCTTGTGGGGAGGGGAGCGTTCCCACTTAGCGGCACCCAGGGGAGAAGAGACATGGAGAGATGCCGGTTGGGCTGCCTGGTCCTGGCAGCAAACAGCCCCAGGCAGGGAGGCGATCACAGCAGAGGGGAAATGTGGGGAGGATGGGGATGTACTGGGGGATTGTGGAGACTGGTGACTGGAGCGGACGCAGCAGAGCAAACCTCATGGTTTCTTGAGGAAGCAGCAGCCTAATCTTTAATTCAGTCCTGCCTCAGAAGGAGGGATACTGCATGGTAAAAAAAACACACTTCAGGGTTGTTATAATGATCTTCAAAGCAGGAAACCTCAGAAGTTCAGGCTTAAGATGGCTCTTGCAAGACTAGTGAATGGTTATGTTCAGTAATTTAGAGAACAAATGTGCAAAGGGTGGGTTATTTATATCTAATTGATCTTTTTTCCAGTCAAAGATACAAAGTGACAAACACACAGCTCTGAGGAAGGAAGAGTTCCTTTACGTTGCAAGGATGCAATGACGCTAATTAATGCCTGAAAGCAAAGCAATGGATCTGTCACTCGGCTGGCGAAAGAACCTCTGGTTTTATCAGTATGTGTCATTTAAGGAACTCACTGTCTGAAGGCTCCCCAGTTCTTGGCCATGTGGGACTAGCAAGAGAGAATTCAGAGTGCGCTGGTCTTTCTGAGGGACAGCAGGTCCCTGGAGGCTGTCCCATTACACCGTTTTCAAATCTACTGGTTTTGATCAAACCATTCTGACAGTGATTTTCCTGAATCCTGTAATACCTTTTTCACAGAATCACAGAATGGTCAGGGTTGGAAGGGACCTCTGGAGATTATCTAGGCCAATCCCCCTGCCAGAGCAGGGTCACCTACAAGAGGTTGCACAGGATGGCATCCAGGCGGGTTTTGAATATCTCCAGTGTGGGAGACTCCACAACATCTCTGGGCAGCCCGTCCCAGTGCTCTGCCACCCTCAAAGTAAAGAAGTCCTTCCTCAAGTTAAGATGGAACTTCCAATGTTCAAGTTTGTGCCCGTTCCCTCTTGTTCTATCACTGGGCACCACTGAAAAAAGACTGTTCCCATCCCCCTGGCACCCTCCCCTTAAGTATTTATAAGTATGGGTAAGATTCCCCCTGAGTCTTCTCTTCTCCAGACTAAAAAGACCCAAGTCCCTCAGTCTTTCCTCATAAAAAAGATGCTCCAGTCCCCTCATCATCTTTCTAGCCCTTTGCTGTGCCCTCTCCAGCAGCTCCCTGTCCTTCTTGAACGGGGGAGCCCAGAACTGGACACAGTACTCCAGATGTGGCCTCACCAGGGCAGAGTAGAGGGGGAGAATGACCTCTCTCCACCTGCTGACCACACTCTTCTTGATGTACCCCAGGATGCCATTGGCCTTCTTGGCCACCAGGGCACATTGCTGGCTCATGGTCACCCTGTTGTCCACCAGGACTCTTATCTATCTCTGATCTTATCTTGCTTACACTTTTATTTTCCATATGTCTTTTTTTTTTTTTTTTCTTGCTGAAGTAATTGGTTTGGGGCAAGGCTTGTATTATCTGCTGCAGAGGAGTGACTCGCGCGTGTGGCTGACCTTCATGATAAAGAGCCTTTACTTAAAGCCAAGAGCCATGGAAAGAAGCCTGAAATAGTGTAAAGCTGATGGATGTTGACTACAAGTGGGTTAGTAAAACGCAGGCAGCAGAGATGCTGTTTCAAAATAATCTTCTGGATCTGGCGGCTGTGACATTGCTTCCAGCAAAAAATGTTATTAAAGGAATTAAATGAACCTGATGCTTACCACTGAAGCGATTCTGTTGTTGCGTGGCTGTTTTGCTTTGTGTTGGAATAGAATCTATGCCAATCTTTCAGTACCAGTTTAATACTGAAGCTGAAAATCTGCAGAGCAAATGATCTTAGCAAAAAGCAATAGGAAAAGCTTTTTTTTTTTTTGGTATTTTTTAAAAAAAGCAATGGACCTATTAAAACACTCAATAAGGGAGAGAGTTCTGATGTACTATTACTCTTTTTAACAACTATGTCCAAGTTGGATGAGTGTATATATATGTTTATGTTCTTGTTTCTCATCCTCAAACAAGAAGATCTGAAGAATTCAAGAAAAGCGATGTCAACATAGGACATGTTTTGAAAAGGATGCTTTTATTAAGTATTGCAGAAAAGTTAGTTGCCGGGAGCTGTACTGAGTGCTGAGGAAAGGTTTCTTCCAGCTTTGTTTTACCTGTAAGCTAAAGGAGATGGGAGGGTTGAAGAAAACTCCAGAGCAAATTTGTCTTGCCCGGAGCAGAAGCTGAATGAAGAGCTTTCGAACAGATCATCTGCTACTGTGAACCGGGCAACAGGCTCAGTGTGAAACTTTAATCCTGTTCCAGACGACAGACACAGGGACAGGCTCATTTTGTTTGAAAAGAAGGCGTGGGTGAGGGGAGGGAGATCGGGGGCAGGACTGAAAAAAAATTCAGGCCAAAATACTTTTTGTACCAGGAGGTAAAATGGGAAGAGATTTGCTTCTGAAAAATGTGTTGCTTGTTCATAGTTTTTGGTGTTTGTTTTTTTTTTTTTTATTAGGGTATATTACAAATACATGTCTGTTTAGTCCCGAAAAGGAATTAGAGGAGCCCGTGAAGGTTGTGTAACCATTTCCATATTAATTGCCTGGTTTGAGATGCTTAACCCTTTTTTAACTATGCTTTGAAAGTGACATTGTGTAAGCCTTGATTTCTGCTGGAAAATTGTCTATTTTTTGGAAGAATGCAGGCGAAAAAGTTGTGCTTGCTCTTCTTGATCACTGAGGTGGAGAGTGTACCTCCTCTTTACTGTCTGGGATGGGAAGCAATCAGTGTTCTTCCTTTTAATAAACATCTTGGCTTCCAGAATCGGGGGGGGGGGGTGGGGGGTGGGGGTTGGCCACTTGGCGTGTTGAGTTCTTGATTTGATGGTATATAAAATCTCTTTGAAAACCAGACTGAGAGCGTGCTTAGTATATTTTACCTTATGCTCTGTCATTAAGATTTAAAAACATACAGCTCAGAACTTGTTCAGTTGCCAGCTTGTCGCCTGGATAGAGAAGCCGGTATGTAGAAGAATATAGTAAGATGGGTGCGAGCCTCTCTGAACGCTCCTGCCGGGCAATGGATGAAACCCCGTAACTGCATTTGCAGATGTGACTGTAGGATATGCTGTGTAATGTCAGGAACTGAGAGCGCTCGAGCTTTTCTTCCCGCTGTTTGCCATCAGCACTGCCGTACCTTTCATGACTCCCCACAAAAGTCATTTTGAGAGGGAGGCAAACCTGCGCTTTTACGGATGAGGCTGGTGAAGAGGTGGTTGCTCTACCCTAAGACTTATGTGTGTTCGCGCACTTGAGGGCCACTGCGCCTTGGGAAGCAGACGTAAGGCCCACTTTCGTGTAGAAGTTTGATCCATGTTTACACTTACACTTCTGATTTCTGTAGCCCCCGCCGATGGGGAAAGGTGGTGCACCGACAAGTTTGTTTACGCTGGAGTGGCAGGCATCCAGCGCCTTGCGATACCGCGTAAGAACGACGGCTGCCCGCGGCAAGCTGGCTCAATAAAACAAGCCTCCAGCACAACCCCTTCGAAACTGATAAGGAGAAGGGTTGATGTTGTTTGGAGGAAATGGGTATTCCAGTTGAGAAACTGCTAGTTTGGAGTTATGCTCCTTAAACCACTAGGCAACACAGATGGAAAGGAAAGGTGGAGAGGTGGGAACGCCATTTGCCGTGCCTCAGCGCAGAAGGAGTATCGCTAACACCAGCTAGAGTAACAAGAGGATTAAAGTTTCTACTAAGAGGACTGTGGTTCAAGCACGAAGCTGCTGTTAAGTCGAAATGTTTTGGACGCTTGCGAATGCCCACTGTAAGAATTACGCTGCTGTAATTAGCAGTCACATCGTAAGAGCAGAAAGCATTTGGGGGGGGGGGTGGGAAACACCACAGGACAAATATTTCTCAGACTTTCCTTTGAAAGCTGTGGTGGCTGAGCCAGTCTGGCTAATCGTCTCCTCTAGCTCTGGGTGGAGATGGGAACCACAAGGGATTTTTGCTGTTTTTCTGTCGCACACCTTCTGGGACACCAAGGGATGAGCTTTGGCTTCAAACAAGGCATGGAGAACTTCTCTTGAGGAGTCACCTCTCCCTCACTGATGCCTAAGAATCACTCTCTTCTTTGCCTTCTCAGGGGAGGGGTCCCTGTGCCTCCGTGCCAGTTACCTGCACAGGTTCACAAGTTAGCAAGCGAAGTTCATTCACGTTGGAGCAGTCAGAAGAAATTTTAATAGAGGCCCTCCCTCCCCATAAGTCTGCAGCCCTGTGGGCAGTCCAATGCCAGCAAAAAAAGATTATCAACATGTTGCCAGGGGTGCTCAGCAGCTCTCTGCGGGATCAGCCTTACAGTGAGTTTCTTCAATTAAGCTGAACGACGAAAGTGCCAATGCCATTTCGGTGTCACCGGAGATGAAGCTCGAGGTGAAGTTGTACGCGACTCTACAGGCATTGCCCTGGATCTCACTTGCCAGCCGTTGAACGACCCGCTCTACTTGGGTAGCAAACTTCAGCAGTTAGTGGAGAACACCCCAATAGCTCCAATAGCTGTAGTGCAAGAGACACAGTAACTTTTAGCAGGCAGAAGAAGACAGCGTCCAAGTTCTTCTCTTTGCCATCCTGCTTCTGGCTGTCCCACTGCCGAAGACTGAGATCCGCAAACCACTCCAGCGATGGCTGCGCAGAAAATGGAGTTGAACTTTCTTTCAAACATTACGTTCCTTCAGGGCGAAGTTAATTGTTTTCTCTCATTTAATGTCTCCAGTTACATTCAATGAATTAGGATGTAGGAGAGACACAGAAGCTAAACATTTCAGCAAGGCGGCTTTTATTTCTTTATTATACTTGTCTGTTCATACTGTCTTCGGTACGGGTGCTCCTTGGGCTTATTATTGATGATGAATAAGAACAGACTGTGCGGAGATTAGCGCAGATGGTTGTAGCCTCAAGACTTCATGAGCTGTAACCAAAGAAAATAAATCTCTACTTTCAAGGCGAGCCTTACACAACAGAATTGCATGTGGCTCCGCTGTATTCAAAGTGGAATATTAAAATTGCTGAGCAAGGAATTGAATGGCTCGTGTTGTGAATCGCCGTGTTGTATGGCTTACCGCAGCCTCGCGGATGGAAAAAACTCAACTATATTGTTTTCGTTTGGTTTTAAACAAACAAACAAACAAACAAGCCCAGAAAACAAACCCTCTGTGATTCAGAAATCTTTGCAGAAAAGCAGTGTAGTTCACCGGAGCAAATGCTGGATTGCCAAGGCAGCGCCACTGAAAATTTTGACAGAGGAACCCTTAACCTCCCGCTACAGTAATTGTTGTAAAAACTAGAAAATAACTTCCCCTTTCCCTTCAAAATCTGTCTCGTGTTTTTTGCTCTTCTTGTTTCTGAAAATGTGACACAAGGGCACCATTCCGGTTCAAACTCCTCTTTGAAACCATGGAAAGTCAGTTTTAAAGGAGTACATGCAGCAGGAAGCAGCTGAGATGATGGTGTGACCTCTTGCTGCCAACATCTGGGGCTTCAGCAAGAGTTTTCTAGACTAGCGGAAACTTGGGTCTATTACTGTGTTCTGCGCTGTGAGTTAATAAACAACATCTTCTTTTAAACTGATGCAACTTAAATCTGCTTATCAATCAATCACGATACTCTATTCACTTCGTATGGGCTTCAGGCTGGATACAGCTCCCGTAAACAGATGGCTGTGCTGATGGGAATGTCTTAGGCTGTGACTACAGCCAGGAGGAGGAAAATAACGGAGTATTGTATTGCACCAGCTCCCAGTCCACTCAATCGCTTCATCCAAAGGTAAAGACTGGAGGGTTTTGCAAGTGTTTATGTTTTTTAGGGAAAAGAGAGAAGCGAACATACTCTTAAAGAGCCAATGTCTTTCATGTTGGTCTCTCTGAGAGACTTCACGAACTCACTTCGTGACAAATTCTTTCATGAGCTGGAGATTGAGCTATCTTGCCTTAATAGGAAGGTACAAAGTACTCTGAAATATTTTTGACCACTCCAAAAATATATTCCTGCTATAGAATTCTATCATCGTTTTCCATGTGATAGTTTAAAAACAAACAATAAAGCGAGCCCGTGGCATGAGATTTCAGCTGGAGCATTCCTTAAGGTTTTGGAGTTGTGGAGTTTTTTTGGGTGTAGACTCCATTAAGTTTCCATGTCATCATACCGGTTTCATCTCCTCCTCTATTCTATAGTAGTCTTATGTAAATAACCATAGTTACAGTTATGCTAAAAATAAGTATTTCTTTTACTGTATTGCTACACTCAACTGAAAAAAAAATCATATGAGAACAGTATTGTTATTAAATCAATCAGTAGGTTTAAGAGCAGCAATTCTGCTTGTTTTTCCAGCTTTTTATTTATCTGGTTTGCCGCTTGAGAATCCCTTTGCTAGGAGCTAAGCTCAGTTGCACTTTGAAAAGTCTGTTCATTGATTTACTGGCTTCTGCTCTGTGGACAGCAGCAACAGAGGTGTAGATGGGTTTCCATGTGCCTTGATGGGCTTCTCCAATGCCTGCTCAGATCTTCAGTGAAGGCCACGACCATGACTTCTTCCCTCTACTCAGCTGCTTATTTTAATGAAACTATAGAATGGTGTCCCCGAGACTCCTACCACTTCCTCAGACCTAGTGACAAGTACAGAAGCGAGCAGGGGAGGCCCAAGTGTCATCAGGTGCGTCTCAGATCTTTAAGAAATTAAGGAGACAGTAACTTGGATGGTTAGCAAATTTACTGTCACAGTGATAGATGTCCTATCGTATACATTCAAAAGATCAATTTTGTGAAGTGTCTGAACTTCCTCCTGGTGAGGAATGTTTCAATTTCTCAGCCCTGTGCCTTTGCAAACTTTCATGCTACCCTCCTTCATCTTTCTAACTAACGAGCTGCTTTGGGTCACAGACTGCCATTTCTTTAATATTTGTCTGTAATAATTGTGCTGCCACCATCAATTAAATTCACCAGATATTTTTCTTCCTGATCTCCTGCAGCTTTAATCTGAAACTTTCCATTTTCCTGTCCATGGACACCATCACAGCCTGAACCGGGTCCAATTTTCCATTAATGGACACAGCAGGCTTTTAAAATAAATCAGACAAAGGGTGGAGTCTGCAGCTCCGGATGCATCGTGTGAAAAAGTCAGCCAGACCCAACTCCCAGAGCTGCACCAGCTTCTTTCTGCTTATCTTTGCCTTTACTGAAATAATAAAAGGTAAACCAAAAGCATGGGAAAAAAAAAAAACACCAACAGCAAACCACCTAAACAGCAGCAGTCGAGCAAAAAGCACCTAACAAGGAATAAAAGAGGAAACAGGATCTGACAGTTCATAATCTATCTACATGATCCATAATTTAAACTGTGGTACCTGAAATGAAATGTTCCTTAGAGGCTGCATCTGAATGCAATGCCTCAGATGCTCCACTGACTGGTAGAGGTCTCACTTGGCATGGTATTTCTCAGGGTAGAGGAAAGGAAAGATTGGGTACTGGACAAAAAAAAAAAAAAAGTCATTTTTTTCTTCTGTGTAGGTTGTTGCCTTAATTCAACTCCAATCTGCACAGAAAGAAGATGATATACAGGGCACCCTGGAAGGCAGATGACAGCTTGTGGAGTCTTAGATTCAGAAAACATTAATGAACCTCTCGGGCTGTCACGGGAGATGAGCACATTGCAGTTCTGGCGTTGGCTTTGTGTGCATGGTAATCTTTGCCCCACAGAAATACCCCAGATGCTGATTGGCGTTCAGTCTCTGCTGCTCACTGGAGGATGTTTCAAGATAGCCGGGAGGATGTCGCTCTGGAAGAAGGCACTAAACACTGAGCTTTCAAAAGCACTCTGTGCCTTTGAAAGATGTGCATCTAAATGCCGTGGGATTGCTTATAAGCTTGAGTTGGTCTAGTTTTGTCTAGAAAAAGTGCTCACAACTAGAAGAGACTGAGATTGGAACCACCTAGTGATGTTTGGAAATGTGATGGACTTTTGTCCATCTGAAATGTCCCAATCATGCTTAGATGTTTCATTAAAATTCTTGTGCTCCGTGAGGAGCTAAATTGCAGTTAGTGTGTGGGTTGCATCACGGTAGGACAGAGCACAGACCAAGTGCTCTTTGAATAGCTCACTTTGGGCCCTGAAGGCAGAAGGAAGGTTGCTGATGGTTGTATTCCAACCATGCTATTCAGCACCCTTTTAGTCCTCTCACAGCTGATGGGAGAAGAGAGATCCTTTTCTTAAGAAAAGATGATGAAGATGAAGATGATGATGATGATGATGATGATGATGATGATGAGTAGGTAGTCATTGCTTCAATTCTCCTTTCTTTAGATGGGCATGTCTTTAACATGGCCCAGTTCTCCCTTTTCCTATAGGGATGCTCGCGTGGACAAATGCGTCGATGGCTCCTTGCATCCCCTGTTTTTGCCAGTGCTGCGGGTTTCCTTTTAAAGGAAAGGTGAATGGGTGGTGGGTGGGTGCGCAGCCAGATCTTACCCCAACGTGCAACCAAGAGGTAGCCAATGTATACAGGTGGGAACCAGGCCCACCGTGCTCTCCTGCCCTGCACTGACAACAGAGCTTAGAACTTTCCTGGCTAGAAAGGACTGCGCGTGGCAGGAGCCGATTGCCTCGCAGGCTGTGCTCTCACTCACAGAAGTGGGAGGACATGAGGAAGGTGTCCGAGGTTCAGGCCTCTGGTTAAGGGTGTTCACACATGCATCGTTCTGAGGAACATCCAGCTGCCGGCAAGTGGGGAGGGACATGGGAAATAGCACGATCTGGGCCATTAATCCAATTCAGATGGTAACAATTCAGTCATTTTTGCTCTCAGTGGGATGACAGCAGTTTAGAAATAAAAGCCTTTTATCTGTCTTTTTAAAACTTTACAGCTACTATGTTTTTACTTTAGGTTTTAATCTTTTTTAACAACAACAACAAAAAATTACAATTAGGCTTCTTCGGTTGTCAGCAGAAAATACCGCTGGAAATCACCGACTCCCATTGTTTTCTGCATATTTATAATTTTGTGACCGGTTCCTCCCTCCCTCGCGCAGCTTATCAGGCCGTTCAGCTCTGCAATTCTTCTCAGTCTATGCCCCGTGCGTCATCAGCCCTCCCTGTCCACAGTGGCTATTTGGTCAAGGCAACGTCGAAGGGTGGAAGGGTGGGGGAGGCCATCACAAGTGTGTGGCTTTACCAGTCAGGGACTGCCACCCGAGCTCCTTGCAAGGGGGGAGCAGACCAACACGTAACGCATCTCTTGAGCTTACCATTTGGTAAGCTTGCCTTTTTTTTTTTTTTTTTTTTTTTTTTTAGCGTTCTATAAATATGTTGAGATTTGCCATCTTACCTGCTTTTTATTTCAATCTGCATGTATGGGATGCTTGGATAAGTGTGAGAGAAGGAGAAAGAGCTGAGACCAGTGGACCCCTAAGAACCCAGGGGTTCCTAAGATGCAAACAGATGGGCAGAAATTTAGGGACCAGTATGGGGACCCTTTTGCCTTCTGGTGTGAAAGACTACAAGCTGATGCTGCAACGGCCATTCCCGTGCTGCGACATGATGCCTTTGTCCTTTTTAAAAAGCCGGTAGAGTGCAATCATGTGAGCAACTAAATTACTGGTGTGACAACAAGAGGAGAAACAGGTGGCTTGAGGTAGTCTAGACGTCTCCAAATTTTTCCTCGCTTGTAAGGCCTCTACAGGCACTGAAGAAAAGCTCCTCTAAAGCTTAGGCTAAATACTGACAGAAAATCCCAATATTCTCTCTTCTAAATCAATGAACAGAATCCATTCCTGGTGAACCAGTCTCTGTTTATGAACACAGGGGATTTACTACTGGTTCATAAATAAACCCTTCTGCCTGTTCCTCCTCTTGGTCTCCCAGTCAACTCTCCAAGTAAAAACCCTCCAGCTGTTGGTGGAGGGAAGCGATGGGGAAGAGGGAAACCTGCCCTTCGTGTCTGTACGTGCTGGAAAGGAGAGAAGAGTACAAAGGCACGCTCTGGGTGCTGGTGAATTAAAAATAAGGGAAGTTTAGGCCTCGAGTCAGTGGTTCTGAAAACCTCAGTGGACATACCCACTGATGGGAGCCAAGGCAACACTTCACTGCGTTTGGAAGCTCTGGGAAGAGGATTATTTTCTTGCCTCTCCATTCTCGTTTTAGTGTCTTGTCTAACCAAATGCCAGAACTTTGTTAAGAATATCTGCTGCTGCGGAAGACACCCCCCATCCCAGAGTTCCCACAGGGAAAAGATTTCAGTTTCAAGTTACATGAGATACTGACATGAGTTCGAAAAGTTATAAACTAGTCACCAATGAAATTTGATTGCAAACTGGAAGGCTTCTTCTGGTTTGAGGAACTAAGTCACAGAGCATCTGCCTAAACAGCGTAGCAGAGGCGAGGGTCCAAGCTGGTTTAAGAGGATGCTCAGCAAGATTATGGAAAAGGGTGTATGATAGACTAGAGGAATACCTAGGAAGGGCAAATTAACTTGTGGTGGTAGCCAATATTTAGCTCCCGCTAAGGGAAGGAAGCATTTGCTGTTCAAGCCAGCAGCAGCTTCTTGGTCCCTCCTGCCTTGCTTTGAAGGTATACAAGCCATTTTCCAAGGTCACAGGTCCTGCTCTTTCCCAGTAGCACACGATATCCATTGCTTCTCCTCTCACTGTTGGTCCTGGTATTTTCTGTCGGGGGCCTGGGCAAGGTTTCTTTTGTTTACAGTGACTTGAAATCTCTCCTCTGAGCTCATCCGGGCCAGCAGGCTCCAGGCTGGGGAGGGGAGTCTCTGGCTGTATGGGCTCACGCTGAAGCTGGCGGGAAGGAACAAGGTTTAGGGTTTCAGAAAGGCCTTTTTGCTTCTCTGCAACTTTCTTTGAAGGGATGCACCTGAAGTTTCGTTTTCCTTGTTTTTTTTTTTTCTCCTGGTCTTCACTACAAAGTTTGAAATGGAAGATGAACACACCAAGTTCAAATCTGCCTCCCACAGTCCTCCTTCCACCCCCCAAAAGGTGCAACCTGGGACAGATTTCAGTCTCAGCTGGTGATGTTGGCATTGTTGCTGTGATGGCTCAGTCTCTCACCTCGCTAAACCACTTCTACTTTTTTTTTTTTTTTTTCCTTTTTAAATGTTTAACATGGGGCTTGGTGCCAAAATCCTTTAGCGTTGTGGGAAGGTGCTATCGTCTCCCAACAAACTACTCCTCACCGCTTCCAGGGAAGGCTTATGCTGTGGGCTCTGTATTTTAGGAGGCTGGAGCAATTAGCTGAAGTTACATCATTTAAAGACAATATAGACTATCCCAAAGAAACCATTGCCTGTTAGTGAGTAGTTTTGGATGACGATTAGTAAAGCATTTTTCTGTATATTTGTATGATCTGGGGGTCTGCATAAATCCAGCTAATACTTGTATGGCCACAAACATGATTTATGGTTAAGGTCTCTAGAGAACCCAGACAGTGATGGGTGGAGGTGGGGAGCCAAACCTCTGGCATAACTTTATTAGTGTGGAATGAAAATGGACAATAAATGGGTGTTGTTTGGTGAGAACACCTAAATAGGTGTTGGATTTAGGGGGTGTCATAGGTGGAAAAAAATAGCTGGAATGCCAATAGGTGGTGGATAATTGGGTGTGTGGTGGTGGATAATTGGGTGTGTGTGCACACGAATGTCCCAAACTGAACTTGCTACCTCCCACGGGGAAGAGGCTGTTTGTGAACTACAACTGGTACGGAGGCCAGTTGTAAATTTTACTACAACCTGGACTAAACCAAAGTGGCGTACCCCAAATTCTCCAGTGAATAAGGGGTTGTGAGACACGACCAACGCTGAGGAGCCTGCTAGTGCCTCATCCTTCACACCGATGGTTTGGACCAGGAGAACCAGGGGCTGGCAGCTCCAGGAGGAAGAGCTGCTGCCAAAAAGAAGAGCTTAAAAAAAAACCCCAAACCCAAAACAATGGTCTGGGAAAAAGAAGATTAAGATCTGGGCTGGAGGAAAGATCCTGGAAGTGAGGGCTCTACAGGGAGATGAATGACAGGAGATGGCGAGGGCCCTTGGGCAATCCCACCATTGGCTTCTTAATAAGCAGCTTTATGTCCCAGAGAAAGACGAAACCAAAACCATTTGACACATACAGGCGACAGAACAGAATAATTTTACATACTGTCACTGGTGGAAAAGAGTCTGGGTTTTTCAATTTTTTTTAAAACTTTTATTTATTTTTTTAGAAAAGGAATAAACTCTGCATGGTAGAGTGTACGGTATATAATTTCAAAACAGAACAAGTGATATGGAATGGATTATTTTCCCAAACTATTTCAAGTTGAACCTAAAATCATTTGTAAATCAACACTCATTACCATGTAAGACAAAGGCAAACAATCAACATGGTTTTTTGTTTGGTACAGATTTCCTCTACCACTTCAGCCTGAATTTTCCCAGGGTTGGGGAGAATAGGGGGGCAAATCCTGCCCGTTGTCCTAACCATAATTGTACTGACCAAGCTTTGTGCTCTGAGATCTAGCATCATATGGCTTTATATACGTTCCTAAGTGAACAGTGCAACATCATCACCATCTTAAGTGTTTATTCCACATTCAAACTGTAACTGAGCATCACTCTGAAACCCTTTCCCGCCCCCAAAACAACAACGACGAGAACAGCAATGAAAAGCAGAAAGCCTCCAGCAGTCAGATTTCATCCCAGAAATCTGTGTAAACTGTAGATCAGGGTTGGGTAGCAGCACAGAAGACAAAAGATGTGACAGCATGATTCAATAGCGTCTCTAAAGACTACTGTAAGACTGTCATTCTTTAGTCTGCATCTTGCAATCACAATTTGCTTTTTCCCTGCAATACTATAAAGCAACATAAAAAAAAAATCAAGACTCAAAACCAAAAGGCGGAAGCCTTTACGGAAAGGTAAAGCTTCTGCTTAGCCTTGAGTGGTCACTATTAGAAACAGATCTCTGCAATCAGAAGCAAATCTTGAACATATATACACGATTTCGGTGGGAAGGGATGCAGCCGAGGACGGAAGCCCCCCTGGCAGACCCACAGACCGTTTCGGCTTGCAGGTCAACACTGCCCTGCTGTTTTGGGTTGAATAACCTGGCAGGGCAGACGTAGGCGTTAGGCACGCTCCAGGCTCTCGGCTCCTCTGTTCCTTGGCTGCGTGGGGGTTGGGAGGAGGAGGAGGAGGAGGAGGGAGCGGGAGCGCCGTCGAAGGCCCCCTTCCCTCGCTCCACAGTCGGCCAAGTGATGCGTGGGTTGCAGAGGCACGGGGCGTTGCACCAGGGAGGTAAGTGTGCATGCTCTTCTCTTTACCCTCTCCTCCCCAATCCCGTTGGAATGTATCTAATCAGTAATTAGATAAGTATTAATAATGGTGGTAAGCTAGCACAGTCACCCTCCCCCTTAAAATGGAGGGAGAGCAACAGCATCAAACAAATTCCCCTTTGTCCTGACATGTGTAACCTTTCCAGATCCTATAGAGCAATCATACGCAGGCGTTCTTCATATTAGAATTTAAAGGAGTCAAAGCTGGTAAAGAAACTGGATGTTTCCTGGCCTAACTGAAGGAAATAATAAAACTGATTAAAGAGCGAAAGAAAGTAAGCATTAGTGTGTTTACGTCCTCTGGTATGTCCCATTTCTCTGTGTTCTGCTCACAAGCCCTTTCCATACTCTGAGCAAGCACTCCCAAACTTAGAGTGGTAAGGCTTCAGCTAAAATCTCATGCTTGAGATTTTATTTTATTTCATTTTTTTTAATAAATACCATAACTGTAAGTATTTGACTTTACTGGATCCGTGCAGGGCATGTTGAGGGCAAGGCTTGTTAAGTGAACCAGCACAGGAGAAGATTGGACAGGGGTGTAATCTCACGGGATAACGACAAGTGAAGGATGTCCGTAAGCATGGCGCTAGCTTAGTGGGTGCGCAGCGTCGGGGAGCTTGGATGAAACCCTCCGGCTTTCTGGGTGTCCAGTCAGAACCAGGGAAGCTGCAAGAAGTTTTACTGTAAAACTCCAGTACTGAAATGTCTAAAGGAACCGGACCTTTAACTTCAATGGGCACTGATTTTAGGTTTTGCACAGTCGATTCTAGTTAAAAGCCAAAAACTTTAACGATAGCTGATGCCCCTGCTGTCGGAGCCTTAAGACACCTGTTACACTGCTGAGCCCTACTCTTTTTTTTTTTTTTTTAATAAAACACTGTTTTAAGATACAGCACAATAAATGTGCTTATTACGCACTCTAACATAGAGCACAGAAATACAACACTACAGAGTGCAAGTCTAACCATCTCCACAGTGGGAAAAGTGCGAAGGTTAAAAATATGCATGTGGCTTAACACAAGATATTTTTAAAAAACATGACATGGAAATCTCATACTAATGATTTCATCTTTATCACAAACATGACTGAAAACTCAAGGTCAGTTGCCGATCCTTCTCTCGTAGTAGTAGTAGTAGTAGTAGTGTAATCCTTTCAAAGGTACAATGTTGGAAAGATCAGAGAATAAAAAAACCAAGTGTCCAAAAATGATCCCGTTTACCACTTTTCCAGTAGTTATGTTTTTCAAGAAGTAAACACGTAAGGTCACCTTGATCTTCGCCATCGGTAACTGATACACTCGGAAACAGCTAAGCCAACCACCTGCACTGAGATCAGTTCGGTGTCGCACACGCACACGCACACGGCTACACACACAAACACCCCACAGGAAAAAGTGCACTTTCAATTGCTGATACAAAAATAGATTGGCACATTCTTTTTGACACAGTGAAGATATCCTCTTTAAAAGCTTTTTCACGTTAAGAAGTCCTCTTGGAAGTTGCAGCAGGTCTGTAGAAAAAGCGCTATGAGAATGCACTCACGTGGGCTTCCAGGGTTTGTGTGATGGAGAGAGGGGTGGTCATGGAGGCTGCCCTTCAAATTTTTGCCTACTTTTCTAGCTGTAGTCCCCACAGGTAGGGTCAGTCACCACCCAGTTTCAGCACGATAACCATTTACCAACAGCTCAGTCTTCACCTGCTTTGAGAAAGTAACGATACGTAAATTTGTCAAAGCTGAGTCTCATGTCGATGCAGTGTTTCCTATAAGTTGACGGAAAAACTGTTTTGGGGAGAGAGAGAGTGAAGTGTTAGGAGTCTGATTTTGCATTTCCAGTAGTAACTGCGGCTCAGGAGAGCCAAGTGGGAACAGTCGGGAGCCCCTTCCCCGCAGGGCAGCCAGCGCTAGGAGTTCTGCACCAAGCGTCTGTAGTGCGGCATCACTTCGTGCTCAGGAAGGTGGAGAGCAAACTCCAAGGCCACCAGCACCGGGAACTCGAAGGCGATCAGCTCTCGCCTGTTCAGCCGGAACTTCTCTTCCAGTTTCTGCAACGACAGCCCAGGAGAAAAAAATAAATAAATAAAAAAAAAGTCTTTGTCAATGAGGCTTTGACTTTCTAGTGCTTTCTTACAGATGACATGATTCAAAACACGCGTGCTGCTGTCAGCAAACCTCTGCCCTGCTGGGCTCGCATGGCTCTAGGTTTAGAAAATGAGAGCAGGATGAACTGGATGTACTGATTCCTTGCTGTGAAGGTGAACTTACAAAGCTGAGCCAGCCATGCTATTTCTGACATGTTTGTCATTTCGCTCATTCCATCTCCAGCAGATACATCTTCTAATGATCACAGTGATTACCACTGCAGGAAGAGGAAAATCCTGGCTTCAAGCAAACATCGAAATCACTTGTGTAACAAAGACATGCGTCTCGCAACTGCCCACAACCTTCCTGCGCTGCTTGAAATCACTGATTTTCCTTTCAGCATCAGACTGTGTTACAACAGCCTATTGGGGAAATTGTTGCTGCTACAATTAGATACATTTGATCTTAATACCTTAGAGGCAGAAGGTGTCATCTGCAACAACCATAAGAACAGTGAGTAACAGAAACTACTATCCTCACGGGGGATGAGATGGGTTTCATAGTTGGCTTTCTGCTGTAACGTACTAAACCTCCCATCTGCTCTGCTGTTGTCACCGGATTTGGATGCTGCAAGTAGGCAACCAGCTGGTCAGGGATATTTCCCCCCTGCCCCATCTTCTTACGATCTCCCTGGCTTGCTACTTCTCTGCCCACTGGGTCTACTGAAAAGTTCAATGTGTCTTAAGGACGGACCAATGTTTCAGGAAACCAAGAGAGGCCAGATCTTCCAACTCCCACCAGGTTGAATTTTTTTCTTCGGAGGGCTTTCTAACAAACTGACTGTCGACCCAGCTCTGTGACTGTGGCAGAAGTCCAGTTCTGCTCCCCAGCCAAGTTTCCATGTCTCTTGAACCAAGTGAGTTGGTTGTAGGCAAGTGCCCAGCTACCTGCCCTAACTTTCTGTAGCGTTAAATCAGATTGGTGTCTCGGTGCTTGCAAACAGATTATGGAATAACACTCCCTTCTGTTAACTCTTTCATACGGAGTGAGTGGAAAACCAAACACCTTACTCTACAAAAAAACCCAAACAGCTGGGGTGAGGTGTTCTAATGGGAACACTTCTTTAGGTTGTCTTGCCCAAAAGCTTAACTTGATGAAAGAAGTACAAACTTGGGAGTCTATTAGACTCCCTCTGAAATCACTATCTGCATTTACCTCTCAAAGGAGAGTCCTTATTGACACTCCTGAAAACATAATTAAAAGCAAAATACATTTCCTGAGGTTTTAACTTTTGACTGGTATTGACAGGATCGTGGTCAGATACCTCTCGGACCTCACAGTATCTGACACCAGGGTCTTCAATCACATCAAACAAGCTTCCCACGCCTCTGCAGTGACATTGATCCCTACTACTTCCACATAAATGTATAACAAGAAAAGGCATTTAGCTGGCTGTACAGCTGGAAACCTAGATGAGAGGGTGACTACTGACAAGCAGGCTTGCGTAGACCACACACTGGCACTTCATGTAGAAGGAACACTGGAAACCTATGGATACGTACATCTATAAGATGCTTGACTTCATGTTTTCTGAGGTCACTGCCAATTTTGGCTGCTAAAAGAACACAGGCTCCAGCACAAAGCTTTCTATTCTGCTTGTTCAGCTTCCCCTTGAGAGCGAGCTTCTCAAAGTAGACAAAGGCCATGGCCACTGTAGGCTCTTCAAAACCACATTCTTCTTGAGCAAGCTTGCGCATTTCTCTCTTCAAGCTGAGTAAAGAGACCAGACAAGTATGCTGTGAACTGTGTTTTGAAGCATTTCTCATTTCACCCTAAGAGCCAACCTTTCAGAGATTCCTGCTTAGTCAAATGGAGGGGAAAAGGAAAACGTAATTTACGTTAATTATGTTATGTTAATTGCTCTGTTTTGGGGACACATTTCATGGCACATTTTGACCTCACCCTTCCCCCTCACTGCCCCCAACAGATAGTTGTGTCAACCTATAAAAGCAACTGAAAAGCTTTGACATTTTTAGTAAAAATATTTCATCGGCGGTCTTAAGCTGCATATAATTTATTTAACAATAACAGCTTGATTGCTTGTGCTCTACACGCAGCTTTGCTGCTGGTTATGGTTGGGCAAATCCAAACCGACAGTCTTTCCACGTACTGCAGTATTGTCTGGTTACAGAGCAACATGTCTCAGTATCCTTCTGGTCGCGTCAGTCAAATGAAATTATCATGACTTCAGTAAAGCAACTATGCCTACCCTGCTAGTCTGGAAACAGTGACGAAATGCTACAACTTTGCTGCAAAGCTGACCACTTGTTTTGCTTTTGGCCATGCTCTCTGGACAAGGCACAGAAGTCAGCATTTTTCTTTCCTCAGTCCCTTTTTAAGCGAATTGCCATGAGCTTAGAGACTCTGTTGTGTTATTTTTCTGGCTAGTGCATTGCCCAGCTCGCATCCTCATCCCATTAGATGCCACGTTTGACACCTGACCGATGTGTGTTTGTACATTCCCCTATCTTGTTTACTCAGCCCACTAATCAAAGCAACCATCTGACTTACTCCGCACCTCTGCCGGTCACTGCTCCTGGAAGATCAATCAGTGCTCTGCTTCCCCTCATGTACAGCAGCAATTGCACTGAAATGTGAGAGAGCTGCATCACGTTGCAGCCTGACCAAGCTTTGCAACGTACCTTCTTATTTTACTGAGGGTTAACTTGATGTGAGGGAACTTCTCCTTAAAGGTCTCATTCATGTCCTTCTTGAGATCTGATGGCTTCACGTAGTCTATGACTGTGGTCTGTAACACATGGTTAAGACAGAATTGCTCTTTTAGTTTGTAACAAACAAGATCACGCAATTTCCAGAACAGGGAATACCAAACAAGCACCAGTCAGTCCCAAAGCTTTCAGCAGAGGGGAAAATTAAGTCTGCATTAAGGCAACAATTTGTTTGTGACTGCTCCGTCAGAACAAGTGACCGGAAATCTGAGATGTCTGTTCAGCACACGCCCTGAACAACACAGACCTTATTAGGATCCTCCAACTACCCCTAAGAGTGAGTTTAAGCTAAATGTGAGTGGATAAAACCTAGCTGAGAAGTCTTGTTAAACCCCCCCAAAAAATCATCACAGTAACTGATTTGATGACCAGATTTTGTGTGCCTATCTCCATGCAGTTCTGAGACATATTGTGAGTTTCTCTCAAATGGATTCTTCAAAAGAACCCCTGGTACAAATTCTTGACCGCCGTAGCATACACTTGTGATAAAACAGGTAATTAGCCCACATTGCAGGTCATTCAGTAGAGTGCAAGATAGTAATGCTGTCATAAGTTAGGCAGCAAGTGGACAAAAATACTGAGTTAGGACAACATTCAAAGCGTACAGGCTATTTCCTTTACGTTGAGCTTGCTATTCTTTTTTATCACAACCTAAAGAATTTCCCCAAGTAGCAGAGGGTCCTGCCGGCCCATACTGCAATGCCAGCGCTCGCACCTCGGGGTGTGCAGCACTTCTCTCGTTCCTTCAGTCTTCATCCAGGAAGCGTTTTACCCAAATCCTCCGTCACCGCTCACCTGGCCAAAACCTATCAATCAGCTGAACAACAAACCAACCTTCATTTTGGCGACGTGCCAATTCTTTTCCTGGCTTTGGTTGTTCTGCCTCTCGGACAGAAGCAGAGAAGAGCCCCAGCTTGGGCAGCCAAGGGACAACCTGGTCCCCAGGCACCCAGCTCCCAGCCAGCTTCAAGCATGGGCAGCGGGAAAGCAGCAGTCTCCAGTGCAGTGCATTCTCCTTCCAGTAAAACAATTTTCCCTTCTAATTTCTGTTTATGATTAACCTATATTATGGCAAAGGGCTGTGAATGCTAAACAAGATGTGGAAAGAGGCATACAAAACACTTGTCGCATGTTATGCCTTTATAGAAGACGGAGCCTCACTGTATTATATCCTCATGGGAATCGAAATCAGCCAAAAAAGACTGACTGCATACGCTTGCAGGTTTTTTTCCAGTAATTAAAATAGTATATGGAAGGGCTTGGGGAAGAGAGAGTGTAATGGCTCTAGAGAGCAATCGGACAACTCTGGTTATCCGATCATGGATCGGTGATCATGTCCTTGTCTGGATCCAAAATGAGCATAAAGGGGAGTAAAACACACCTAACTTTTCCTGCACTTTATTTAGGGGATGTGGTACTGAAATAATTGATAATTATAGGAATTTAAAAGAAAGCAGAGCATGTGTTTCCCTGAATAGCACACAGCAGTATTTGAGGTGAACATACTATAATAGAGAGAAAAAACCCCAACTTCTTGCCACAAGGTGTTGTTACGGTCATACACACATTTTAAAATGTGGTCCATTCTGCTATCTAATTTGCAGTGTGAGAAACATTACCTGAACAGATAAATTGCTCCCCACTATGTCCTGGCAGGTAATTCTGCTGGGCACGTCACGCACAACAGTTGCCTGCAGTTTTCCTAAGTGTAAATGCTTATGAGCCCCCTCCAACAACAGTTACGTGTTAGGCACCAGTCCAAATTTTGCTCAATAAGGGGGATAATTTATTAAGGAAATTCAGCCCTGTTATGGAAAGCTGCCAGTTATAAGAAATCATCAAAAAGGAGAAGGCCACATCAACCCTCTTCAGCCACCCCTGCTGCCCTGCGTGTGCATGGATGAGCTCGAGCGCAGCTCCGGGCAGATGCTGCAGTGCCATTGAGGTTAAAAATTCAAAATTCATACGCTGTCTTGACGCTGAGGCAGGCAACGTGCTATCACGCCTGAATAAAAGGAAGAAAGGAAAAGACAGGGAGGAGAAACCTTGCCCTAGCCGGGGTGGGAGGGAAAGGCTTCAACCGAATGCGTGGGTCTTGCTGAGGTTGGAAGGATGTACGCATGCACCTGTGTGGCCATGGCTCTTCTGTCACAGACGGCTTCTCCTGTGCTTCATCTTGCCTGGCAGGGCTCAGCCCTCCGAAGCAGAAGAATGAAGATCTTACCGATTACTCCTCTCCTTTCTTTCCCTGGGAGGTCGCTGCCTGCCTGCCTGCCTACTCCCTGGTTTTGTGGCCAGAGGATCACCAGCAAGTTGGGTGCTTCCGACAAACAGATATGCCGCGAGTTTTACGTGTTATTAAGAGGGTTCCTCTTAGTACTGCTGTAAGACGACTATTGAAACAAGCCACATAACATTAATTTAGACCAGTGCCATCTGCTTCTCACAGTACAGAAGCATTGGTCCATGCTGCTCTTACTTAGAGAGTCAAGAGACACTGAGCACATAAAGGTTACCCGCTATTAAATCCAAAGACTGTTTTAGTTACTACCAGCATTTTTTGGTTGTCTTGGGCAATCCTAGAAAGACCAAGCTCGGTGCTACCGTGCAAAGCTACACAACACCTTATTTCATGCTTCACTGCAAACCTACCTGCCTGCTGTTTGCTCTCCATCACCGCGGAAGCACCTTAGTTTTATCTTAATTATGTCCCTCAAAAGTGATCACGGGTTCTCTGGCAGCCTTGCATTTGGCTCTCTCCAGGTAACCACCTACCCTCGCACAGAGGAGGATGCGATCGCGCACGAAACCTCGCCTGCACGACAGAAACCACCGGGCAGCAGAAAGGGCACGGCAGCGGCGGGAGGGCCCGACCCTCCTCCAGCCCCAGCTGCACAGAAATGATGCCGGACAGCACGTTTCAGTTGCTTTCCCCTCTAACAAGGAGGTGCCGGTGTGACCCCAGCTCCGGGGGTGACTGCGCAGAGGGGGGCAGCGAGCCCCGGGCTCTGCCACGCAGCCGCAGCAGCAGCCCCCCCCTGGGGTGTACCTTTCCCCATGGCCGCTCTGGGGGGACCATCCGTTTTACCTGGGACTCCTCCGGCCCCCGGGAGATTTGCCAGAATTCAGCTAAATTCTCTTTAGAAGGAGGAAAGCTCTTTTAAAAAAAATTTTGTTTAAAGCAAAACACTCAAGAGGCTTAAGAATAAGCAGACAGCTTAAAACTGGAAATGGTAAGGAGGTACAGCTATTTTTAAACAGAGAGATTTGTTAATTTTGTCCTGTTGATAGGAATCTGCTCCCCCCCCCCCCCCCCCAGCGACTCCGTATACTGCTGCTTCCTGCAAGACAACAGTCTCTATGATATAAATCACAATAATGAAATCCAGATGAAAGCTGGTGTGTGCTGGTTTTGATTCATGTAACAGGATAACAGCAGCATGTTTGAACACACTGGCTCTAAGGCAGCTGTCTCATCTTGTCAGTGCCATGCCGGAGAGCTCGGCTAACTGCCCTTATTCTCAAGAAAAGGAATTGTGCAACTTTATTTTTTTCCCCCCTTGATTTTTGGTTGGATTTTTTTTTTTTTTATGTAGCTGCTGCAGAAGCCCAACTTTGAGCATTGGGATGCTGTTTGTCCAGCTGGCGCCTATAGAAATGTGCGCATGTGGGACCCTGCCCACCCGAGGGGCCAGCAAAAAAAAAAAAAAAAAAAAAAAGGAAGAGTATCTATTGACGGGTAATTTAAAAGCAATACTGAATTAGTGTCTGTTGAGTGATCGAATCAGTTACTACAGTGCTATCCCTTTCTGACCAGGCACCCGAGCACTCCTCTTGCTGTGTGGCCGGGGCACAGCGCCCACGAGGCTACAGAGAAATCTTGGTCCCCGACCCCGCTCCTGCCCGGGGCACCTCCTGCACCCCGCAAACGGCTCTACACTGAGCAGCAACCCCTCTGCTGCTGCCCCTGCCCATCTGGGATGGAGCGGAGGAAACCTCCGGGGTGGCCCGGCGACCCCCAAGGACCAGCTGGGATCTGACGCGGGAGGGCTCCGACCTAATGTCATCTTTCGCTGCCCGCTCTCTGCTCAGTTTTTACACTTCTCTTCTCTGCTTTCATTGCGCTTGAGCTGCCCGCGAGTCCCAAACGGAGCTGCCATGTTGAAAAGACATGACTGTAAACTGCGTGGATTTTTGTCTGGAGCAATTCTGGTATCGCCCATGTAGGAACACCATTCAACACCGATGCCCCAAATTTTATGAAGGCTTTGCAAATATTTCCCTAAAAGGAGCGCAGCATTTTTCTATCCGAACGTGCTTTCTAGTACATATTGTTATTCCCTAAGCAGGCAGGCACTCTGCACTCCCAGAGCTGTCAGACACACGAGCGAGGCACTGGGAACCACCAAACCAGCTCTCTCATACTCTAATCTCGAATGTTTGTAACTTCTGTCATCCAGAAACGTCTGTCTTGTTTCTCACAGCTTATTTGCACAAAACACATTTCACTTCGCTGTTCAGCGATACTCCTTCGTGAGCTCTGTTCACGTTCTCTGTACACAAATCTGTGTATGTATATTTTAGTTCGGGGATGGAAGTCGCGCAAGACAAATGAAAGCCTTGATATATGGTAGCTGACAGATGCCTGGACAACGTGACGAATGCTTCGGCCGAAGTCTGTACTCTGCACGCTTTTTGCATGGCTGGCAGTTTTGAACTTGGAGGTTAGCTCGTGTGTTATTCACAAGCGTTTTCAAGCAGCTGCTTTCTCATAGGAAAGCTGTATATATAGTTTCATAAATATGGGAGGAGGGAGGATGCCTGAAATGGTTGGAAAGACTGGCAAGACGAAATATTGTTGAAAATAAATCCTACTTTGGCACGCTACCAGCAAAAGATGATCTAGCCTTGAATGCCTCTATCTCCCGCTTAAGAAGGATAAAATCAGAATAAAATAGGTGAATAGCATAAAGATACACACAGGCTCTCTTCAGCTGTCATTACTGGGTACCCCTGATAAATCTACTTCATGGAGAGCAGACAGAAGACTGATACGTTTAACAGAATTTCGGTAGGTTGATGGCAAGTTCTCAACCACGTAATAAATGAAAAGAAGTCAATGACTCTGCACTGCCTGGCTACCTTAACGCATACCATAGGTGACCAGCTACGTAGCTAGGAACTGTCAGTAACCTAATTCATATATTTACGGCTGAAGATGCATATATAAGGCAAAGCCTGATAGAGGAGAGGCTTAAAATGGTGACATAAAATGGGAGTGATTCCTATTTATGATTAAAAAAAACCCAAACAAAAAAAAAAAAAAAAAAAGGAAGACTAAAAGAAGATGTTTCTGTTGTAGGAAGTTATTAGCATTCAAGGATCTTAAACTGAAAGACTGAATTTCAGAAAGCAAATAATCTCAAAACTGCCTCTTTGAATTAAAGTACATGGAAGGATGCCAGTTTATTTTACACAGTTAACACACTGGAATCATTCTCAATTACAAAATAGTTCTTTACTGGAGTGTCAGCCAAATATAGCATCAACTGCATAGAACACAGGGTTTAAGTAGGAATATATACCACCATTGTGATCCTCTTCTCCCTGAGACTTTTGAGTACAAGGTCAGCAGCCGATAAGAAAGCAGTCTGGAGATGCTTAATTTACAACTACGGAAGCGGCTTGAAGAATAGGGTGACGGCACCAAGGGACGCTGGCTGCTGCGGAGTACTCCTGACCTTGATGCTCCTTGTGAAAGACAGAATGGGGGAGCGAGAGACCGACGGCGCTGTATCATCATGCAGGGCCTTTGTTAGACTTAAACGGCCAGGGCAGCAAGCAGTTCTGATCTTAAAATCACATTGGAGGACGAATATTTAGTAAGGCAGCCCGGCTGGGCTCGACGCTAGTGCAGGACCTGGCAAAGGCAGGCTGAGGGTCAGCCCGCACTAAGAGCACTGCAGAATTTTGCGACGTGCTTTTTTCATTAGTGGTGCAGAGACGCCAACTTATTTTGACATAATTAAACCAATACACTGAAATTGTAGTTATGTACCCATACCAATTTCCCAGTGTATCCCTTTGGGCACAGACAGACGGATATTGCCGGGATGTTATTATAGAAGGGTCACTCAAAGTCAAGATGCTACCGATATGGGCTTTTCCCCTTTTGCCGCAAGTTTTGGCAGGGCACAAGCAGCCAGCTGAAGATGCTCCTGTGTTTCTGTGTCACCAACAAAAAGCGGGACCGTGGGGGCCATCCGCAGGCCCCCTGCAGGGTGAGTTTTCCCCTTCTGCACGGGAGGAGTTTGTTTCTGCTGGCAGGAATGGAGGGAGGCCAGGGAGGCACTGAGGAGGTCGGATGTACCCTGGCCAACGCGAGACTCGAGCACAGAAATTACTGCTCTGCCTGGTAGATAAAAGTTCCCATTCTAGAGAGATCTAAGAATCTGCAAGTATTCCTGTTTTAGCAGTATCAGCCAGGAAGACATCTGTTAACCATGACATGATGTTTCCCTCCTCCCCCCGCCCCCCAGCATGAAATTCTTCTACCTCTTACTGTTTATATTGCAGTAGAGATTGTAGACTCTCCTACAAAGCCAACATAAGGCAAAATAATTTCTCTGGAGTAGACCAGAAGTTAAATAGAACTAACACAATTAATAGAAGCTGTAGAGTTTGTGTTGGGGAAGTACTGAAGCTGCTTTTTCAGGGTGACCCCCTGACAGGCTGTTTGTGGGTACGACTTTCAGAAATGCGACAGGGAAGTGTACTCCCTTTTTAAGCTAGGAACGTCGCTGTAAAAAAAAGACCAAACCAAAAGCACTTCTCTTTCCTTCCCCACAGCTATCTTCAAGAAGGAAGCTCAGCTACTCCTTGAAAACAGCTGAGGACTTGCAGTTAAAACTCCTCTGCGGGTCAGGGCTAATTCAGCCCAGTAAAGTTACAAGACTATAAAGTCAATGTCAGTGATGATAAACTCAGGTTCCACAAAAACAGAGGGAATGGCGTGTCGCATAGGCTCCAGTGCTAACCGCACGTATTTCAGAGTAAAATCCACACAGGACCACACGTTTTGCCTGTCCTGTGCCTCAGGATAAAGCCTGCAGCATTTACCGACACAGCATTCACACGGACCTCAACGGAGATTTACCGACGGAGAAATCCTGGCATGCAGAGCACGAGCCGGGCTCCCAGGAGTAACATCGGTGCGTGTAGCCCTATTCCGCAGTCAGCGCCGCAGCCCAGCATCCAGCTTCGCTCGTCCTCACCGCCACGCGTTCGCATTCCTCTCACACACCTTCCCCCCCCCCCCCCCCCCCGTTAATTGCTCCGACATCCGTAACAGGCGGAGGAAGGTGTGCGTGAGACATCTACAAGCTTCCAGCTGCCAAGCGTTAATGCTAAACGCTGGCCAAGTAACGAAACTTTTAATTACAAGCTGCAGCTCTCCACGCACAACAAAATGTTCGGCGCTGACATCAGAGCTGCTCTCAGCTGCTCTGGTGCTTGCGAAAGGCAGTAATTACAGCTATATTCCGCTCAGGACCAGAGACCGGTTTCAATCTGTGCCCAGCAGCTCTACAGCCCCGCGGTCACTTGGCAGAGGTCTGTCGATACCGCCCGCGATGGCTCTGCTCGGTCAGGAAAAAACCACAGGTTTCTCGCTGGCCTCAGGCTGCAATTTGCTTTAATTGCAGCATACGCCGATTTTTATATTTGGGGAAGAAAATGACTTGAAATTACAGCCTATTATGCTCCCGTTCACACTGATGTGAACTGCAGGGAGGGGGAATGTCAGCTGAGTCTGGAAAGTCTAATACGGATGCGAGTGAAGTCTTCTACATGGCCAACACAGCCCTATATTTACCAGCTCAAGGCACAAGCCCTCCTTACCCTCAGCCCGAGTTGCAAAATCCTATTTAACCCGCAAGCTCCTGGGACACTCCGACACTACCTTTTCTCCCACCTCAGGGCTGAACGAGGCACCAGCCCCTTGTGAAATCTCTCAGCCGAGCCCTGAAGAACAGCCACCCACTCTTTGGTTTCTTGCAAAGCCGTGCAGCTCCTGCGTGGCATCACAGCTACGCTGCTTCGACCAGGGGCAGGCAAAACCCTTGGACATGAGAGCTCCTGGCACCTGCCAGTTATTCCCGCCAACAAAAGAAACACAGCACTTAATGTCCTTCAGCCCTTTCTTAGATTAACGCCTGCCTTCAGAGAGGGAGATGCGAGTGCTGCAGACCCTCGGGCAGTGCTGAAGAAGTGACGGCTGGAAGGCAAATTCAGGCAAAAAAAAACCCAACAAAATGTGTGAAATAAGGCATTTTTCCAGACACAGCAGTAATTAACCCCTAGAGAAAATGAAAAAGCAGGGAGACCGCAGTCAACACAGATATATTCTAGGCAAATAATGATGTTGATTTTAACAATTGCCCTTGAAGTCCATTTTTCACCTTTAAAGCATCTAAATCACGCCTCCGTCACAGTGGAAATCCCCAGTCAGCTCCTTACTGCAATAAAAGTAGCTCAAAATGCTGTGGTTAACCAGCACATGGAAAAGAAGGGGGCATCAAACACCCGTTCCTGGCCAGAGACCTCCCCTGACCTATTTTGGCTCTCCCGACCATGTCCATCTCAACACCGAGTTGAAAACGGATCAAAGACCTCGGGTGATCCTAGAGGACTCAGATTGCCTGGCACACATTCGCAGCCTGAGGAAGACTGGAAACACAACCGTGACTGCTAAAGCTATATTCGCTTTGGATGCCAGGTAATGACGTCTTTCCGTTTGAGAGAAGACAGTTCCCTGTCCGTGACAATAACCATATCAAAACTTAACAAATATTTTCCCACCCAGAGGTAGCTGCCATAAAAGGTTGACACTTGGTGTGCTGGCAGCCAAAAAATAACTTGCCCACCCTAAAAGTAAAACTGGCTGAAATTAAGCAGAGGACATACCGGACTTCCAACTTGAAAATTTAGTGCAAACGCAGCCTCAGAGCTCGATTAAGCCTTTCTGTGCAACAGGCACAACACTCTCACCAGCAAGGAGTTAAGCTTCAGTCTACATAGAACACGTAAAATCCATTTATTTTGAAGAAGTAGCACCCAAGAGCCCTATTATCAAATAAAGACCAGGGTGAGGGGCAGAAAAGGTCCTACAAAGACTGTATCTCTACATACGTTAGTAGCTTCTTAAATCGTATCTCGGTTCCTAGTTAAGTGAGGACATGGACAAGGACAACACTTTAGACCTCGGTGTTTCAAATCCTACCCCATTTGTATACAGATGAGTACTAGGTCACCACTTCTGAAGAAAAAAAAAAACAAGCAGCTTTTCCATGCTGGATGTATAATTCAGACAGATACGTGCTCACACGCATATGACAGCACCGCACCTCGCAGCAGTCCTGCCGAAATTGCACACCAGTCTACAGACTTGGTGCAACCCAAAAAAGGCTATAGGAGTCTCTCACCACAGAAAACAGTGAGTTAGAGCACGCATCAAGGAACAGTTACGCGTCTGTATTGTTACAGGTTTGGATATAGTGAAAAACATATAGGCTCTGCTCATAATTGCTGCAATTAAAGGAAGGACTATCCCATGGTGAAATAAATACCTGGGAAACAAAGGCTCTACTAGACACAGAAGCGCTGTTCCAAGGAGTGAATGATAAGCATCAAAACACAATGCAGCTTCGTGGCTTTGGAAAAACCCTAATGGGCATCCTCCTATTTTGTAATAGATGC